>NC_139011.1:63928943-65128943 GCF_964374135.1 Grampus griseus
TTATACACACTGGGGTTTGAATGACCCATTGGTTTTGCTTGACATCCTGTGTTTTCAAGAACATATGGAAGGCTTTCTCCAAATCAGTAAAGGCAGCAAGACATTTTTTACTGTACTGAACTGTTTAGTTGTCTACATATCACATTTTAAAACGAAAATAAAACTATCTCATGTTCTGCTCTTTCCTAAATCCAATAAGTTTTTTATGTTGAGTTTCAATAGTCTGTATTTCTAATGGAATATAATAAACTGATATTATACCTAATATCACCAGGTATTTTCCACTCTCATTGCTTGTGTGCTTTTTCTTTTCCTGTAAATTTATTCATTTATTTATGGCTGCATTGGGTCTTCGTTGCTGCACGCGGGCTTTTCTCTGGTTGTGGTGAGCCGGGGCTACTCTTCGTTGCGGTGCGCGGGCTTCTCATTGCAGTGGCTTCTCTTGTTGCCGAGCACGGGCTCTAGGCACGTGGGCTTCAGTAGTTGTGGCTCACAGGCTCTAGAGCGCAGGCTCATTAGTTGTGGCGCATGGGCTTAGTTGCTCCCCGGCATGTGGGGTCTTCCTGGACCAGGGCTCGAACCCGTGTCCCCTGCACTGGCAGGCGAATTCTTAACCACTGCGCCACCAGGGAAGTCCCTGATTGCGTGCTTTTTCTCTCTCTTTTTCCTCATCCCTTGTCTCCCTCATCGAGATGAAAATAAGCACCTTCACCTGTTTAGCTGTTCTCTTTTACCTCTGGGTCAGGTTTAGGATCTTAGGCTACTGTTTGGACTGTATATTTAATTATCTCAGGTATTATTCTCATGATGGCTTACTGCTTTTCTCAGTTTAGGTTTCCTGGGAGCTTATTACTCATTCATTTCCCAGGCTTTTTCTTGGCTTCAGTTATCAGAGCCTTGACCCTCTCGCTTTCTTTATTTTCTCATTATTTGTTGGCATTCTCACAATCTCTGGTCAAGATGCACTTCTTCAAAGATGAATGAGTTACTAGACTCCTACACTGTGGTTGACTGACAGGTCACAGAATAGTTTATATGGATAGAACAATAACCCAAACATGTAAATAGATGTCCCTTAAGACACAAAACAGAGAATTTTAAAAGTTGTGGTAAAAATAATATTCATTATTTTACATTAGATTCATCTGAATATTTATTTAGTTGGTTTTTCCTGGTTTTCATAATATCTGGACATGTCAGTGCGTCTTCTGAACACTACCTGATATTTTGAAGCGTGTTGGCATCTCGAATGACTGATGAACCAATGGGCAGTGTTCCTAGGGAGACACGGGATGCTCTTCTCCCCGGTATGGTGGGAGCCCTGACGCGGCTGCCACCCAGCATGTGAAGTGAACGCCTAGAGGCCTGCCAGCATCACTGCGGCCCTTCCCGGGCCTGCCGCAGCAGACATAGTAACGTGGAGCTGGTGGCAAGGCCCCTAGGTTATTTACGGGCAATAAAAAAAAAAAAATACATGAGAGGGGCTGAAGTATCATTGAAACACTGTGGCGTATCTGAGAAGGACGATGGGTTAGTTGCCAAGAAAGAAGAAGGACAAACAACTATAGTTTCCTCCTGTGTTCTGGCACAGAGTGTAACTTGCCCAGGGTTACAGGCCAGTAGAGGACCAAGCTGGCCTCCAACCCAGGATTGGGTTCTTCAGAGCGCATGCGTGTTCTGCTGCATTATGCTAACTCATGTAAACATCGCCTCTTTTGGAATATTAGGATATCATGGCACACTTATTCAACAGTAACCTCAAAAGCTACTTTGCACACACAGGAGAATTCGCAGCATGACTGAAATGCAATTTCTTATCCATATTGTGAGCAGGAATAAACCATCATAATCAGAGGTTGGAACTGGTAGCCTTGTACAGTTCTAAGTATTAGCCTTTTCCCGTGTGTGGTAGTCAGACTGAATATCAGTGTCACAGCTTTACCAATATCGTCTGATTTGTTGCCATGCCGTGTTTTTGCCTCAGGGTTCATGGCAGAGATGAAGAAGATTTGGTGATTCTCAGCTTAGTGCATGTCCTGGAATAAGGCACAACTCATACTATAGTATAATGATGAAAAGCATACCGAGATCATGTGCAGCGATACGGGGAAAGGAGAGCATAGAGAACTGCATTCCACATAGTATTCCTGGGAGGATTTGTGCAGAAAAGTTAAACAGTTAGTTTAAAATGACTGAAAATTCAATTGCTTAGCATTACCTCAGAGTATTTGTAGTTTAAAAGTAGGAGAGTTTTCTAAAGGTCCCAGGTACTCTTCTATTTTAGCAAAAGGTGCCTTTTACACTTCTTATACTGTAAAAGGATCCAGGTAGTTGAGAAAGTCCTTTTTTCCATTTCTTTGAAAAGTAATCTTTGAGTTAGAGGGTGCTATTGGCTCCAACGATCGGTGTAATTCCAGTAAATCATCTGGTATGGATTATAATAAAATGCCAAGTGTATTACCAATAACCAGAAGAAATTTCTAAGACTTTTCAATGATTATTATCAATAATCTGAGACTACTTGCATTGCCTGAATCTACCTGACAGCATACCTCCATGTGGCAATTTCAGCTAATAGATTATATTTCTACTTTCAGTTGCTATGAAGTCCCCCAAACTCTGCATTTGTTGTTGGTGGGGCTTTAATGTATATGCTCTTCTAACGATCGTGGGAATATGAAACAGTGGTTATTCACTTGATTAATCTTTATTGCAGGTGAGAGGATAAAATGTACTTTATAAAATACTTGATTAAATGTACCTGTTTCTTGGCATACATCTTTAGATGTTTAATTATAATTTTTATGTGTTGGAGCCAACATTTTCCTGTAGAAATACAGCTCAAGATTCAATACCGGGCAACAGTGGAAAATGGGATTCAGTATGAAAATATTTGCTTTATGTAAACCTTTTTATGAATGTAGCTAATGCATAAGTGAAGTCAAGCTGTAAAAACAATTAGCTGGGAAAATACCAAGTAAATTTTTTATATTCCAGTGAACATCTGTTAACTACACATTATTGTTGTCATTAAACTATATGCAAATGTACAAGTGGATTCACTTAGATTTGGGTAAAAAAGATAAAGTACTAGGAGTATGCAGTGCGTATAATTACTGTTTGCATCTCCAAACAAAGCACATTAATCTTTCTGCAATGCTGCTGATGTAATGTCTCCATGTTGCTTCTGGGAGTATTTGAAGTGGGCAAGCATCCAAAGTTGATAGTTAATTCTGATCAGCAAAGGCTAACTAGAGTAGACGTCTGGGTTGGACGTTGTAACAAAGCAAGCAATTTCTAAAGCTCTTGGAAGATTCCGGTGCAAACTCTATCATGCATTTATTTGAATCTCTTATTCTAGACATTACAAAATTAGTTTATCCGCACAGGGTGTGAAACCCCTTCTAAATTTATGATTTGTTGTTTGTATTTTTATAAAAATTCAAACTTCTCAAAACCATCTACTTTGGGGCTTAAGCTAATGAAGAAACAGAAACATTTAAAATATTTTCTAGAACGAGTCTCAGGAACCATTTTGTTGCTGGGAAGGATTTGAGAGATTTTCTTCACCAGTGGTCTTGAAAGAACATTCTCAGACAGCTCTTAATCAAAGATGATCTGTTGATGGAATTGAATAATGAGAATCTTCTTACAACTCAAAGAAATAATAAGCCATATTTTCCATAATTTTCTTAAACTAAGGATCTGCTGTTAGACTACTAGCATGCAGTATTTAGTGAGTACGTATTAAAATTTTAAATTGTATTCCTTTAAAACATTTTACAAAAGCTTTTGAAGTGCACTCCAAGTGCACATACACGTATATATTTGAAAATTGCTAAGTAAATGCACAGATGTTATGATATTGCATGAAAAATACTATAATTTCCCCCTTATTTGCCACTTGAATCAGATTGAGAAAGTTGATACAGATAAAATCTTTCATATTACTGATGAGTCTTAGAGAAAATAAGTCCTCTTACCCAAACAGCTTATAGATTAAGTAGATGGCGCTTAAATCCAATTGATCTTAATGTAATCTAAAGATCTTTTCCTCTGTTCACTCTCTGAGTGTTTATTTAAGTTTATCAAGCTTGTAAAAGTACTTGATAAACATTTTTAATTGTATTTCTTAAAATGTTAAGTAATCTTTATTATATTCAAGATAAAAAGCTTTTAGCAGATTAAACAATAACCTGCGGGAATACACAGACTCTTAACTAAGGCAGCATGTCTCCAAGTGTGTTTTGTAGAATACACATGCGAGTTCGCTACAAAGGGGGTTTCATTACCAAAAATATTTAGGAAACACTGTATAGTGTTTTTCCCTCTTGAAGACAGGACAGTTCAGACAACATAAAGCCTATGAGAAGGCAGGTTCATTAACCTTAAAGCTATGTTAATAGATACCTTGCAAATTAATTATATATCCACTGTGAGAAGTTAGAAAAGGGATGACTAAAGTCTGAGGAAGGAAAATGAATGTAGAAATAGATTAATTAGAAAACAGAAGAATAATAGAAAAATATGCAGAATCCAATATCTTGTTTTTAGAACCAATAAATACTTAAATATGTAGCCTAATCAAGGCATGCAATTCTGAGTTTAAAGCACAGATGTGCAAAACATGGTCTGAGATGGGGGAACACTGCAGATGCACAAGAAATGAAGATTCTCATAAAGGACTACTGTGTTTAACTCATGGAAGACGATTTCAGAACCTTGGATGGATGGGATGCTTTTGTAGGAAGATATAAATGATCAAAACTGACCTCAAAAGGAGAAAATAAAGAACCGGTTGCTCTAGATGTAGAAGGATAAGTATTGGAATAGCTAACTGCCACCCCTCGCCCAGCACCCTGAAGGAAAAGCACCTGACCTCGGTGGTTTCACAGGGGAATCTTACTGAACCTTCGGAAAACTGGAAACAGATTATTCTGGGCAACCAAAAATAACCTTGGTGTCTAGCTCAGCAATGCGAGTTTGAGATAACAACAAAGGATAGAGCTTCAGATCAATATTATTTGTAGAATATCAATGGAAAAATCTTAATTGAAATATTGGCAGACAGAATTTGGCGGTACATTGAAAGAAGAACCACCGTAACCAAGTGGCATTTATCCCAGGAATGTAAAATTGTTTCACGATTAGAAAATATGTTAATAAAATTCACCTTATTAAGAGATGAAAAGTAAAAATTGTCAACTACACAGATGCTGAAAAGACATAAAAAATCCATTCTCAACTTAGAAAATCCAATACATTATGAATAACTGAATATTACTTTAACACTGTAAACTGTGTACTCTGTAGATGCACCCACACATACTCTCTCCCTGTCTCTCTCTCTCTTTCTCACACACACACACACACACACACACACACACACACGACCATCCCTTCTTTTTTTTGACCGCACCACGAGGCATGCGGGATCTTAGTTCCCCGACCAGGGATCGGGCCCGCGTCCTCTGCAGTGGAAGCATGGAGTCTTACCCACTGGACCGCCAGGGAAGTCCCATCCCATCCCATCTTAACCCACCTCAACAGCCAGCGTTATGCTTAATGAGGGCACACTAGCCACATTCCCATTAAAGTAAAAAACAGGACCATCCGTTATCAACTGCTGTTTGGTATTCAGTTGGAGGTATGAACCCACGCAATTAGGGAAAAAAAGGAATGAAATGTGGAAAGAAATAGGAAGAAGTATCATTTTCTTGCGCATTAGTTGTGATTACCTGGAAAATTGCAAGAGAACTAAAAACTTGTTAGAGGCAGGCAGGAGAATTCAATAAGGCAGATGGGACCAAGTTAACATTCAGGAATGAAAAGTCTTCGTATTCACAAGCAAGGGAAGGGAAGGAGACCCCTGTAAGGAGGTGCCCTCTGTCTTCAGCGTCCATAAAAATCACCAAGGCTGTTTGGGAATCATGTTGATTCCTGGACTCGCCCAAAGAGTCTGATTGTCAGCCTTGACTGTGCGTTTTCACAGGTGTTCCTAGACCCCTCCAGGAGGACTCTGATGGTTTTTGTGTGGGACCCACACTCTGAGAAATGCTGCCCTGAGGACCCCACCCCCATTCCTGTACCGTCACTCCTCACTGGGCTGCCCGTGGTGCCAGCCATTTACCTGTCTCAGACGGTTTGCTGTGGCACCTGGAGGGACACAACGACAGCACACCCTGGCAAGAGAGCCCCCAGCTTCCTCTGCCGGGGACCCTTCTTTACTGTCCCAAGTTCTAGCACTGGGCGTCGGCCACCACGTGAGAGGCACGCCTGGCTGCTCCTGCTACACGCCCGCTGTCCAGTGGGGTGGCAGGAAATAGGGGGTGTCCTCTGTTACCTGTGCTTAGGGAAAACACTGAGCAGAGGTTCAGGGCGGTTGCAGCCTTTACTAACTTGCCAGGTTCTGCAGGGCTGCATTTCCCTGGAGTTTATCACTCTTTTCTCAGCAGTCCTGTAGTCAGTCACTTAATTCCTGTGCTTTCCAGTGCTTCCCTGCTTGAATGATCACTCATCCTTAGCAGAACTGTAACTGGTTAAGTCCAGCTCCTCTGACTCTGTACTTGTACCCAGGAAGCTACAGAAAAATGTAACTGTGCTGACTGGTCCCGTCTTGAAATAATGAACACGGCCCTTAGGTGGCTTTCAGCACTGCCGGCAGTTCCCTGTATTCTTCTGGGCAATTCAGGTTCCTGTGTTCACAGATGACTTGTCTAGACTATGCAGTGGCCTGCCAGCCCCCCTCTTCTTGCCTTTCTTTGGGCAAACAGCAGTGAGAGACTTTTAAGTAATAAGTCCGACTGTGTCACTTCCCTGCTTAAAGCCCTCCGATGGCTTCCATCACGTGTGGGATTAAGTTGTGACTAGTTTTCTGCCCCTCACCCCTTGACTCACTTCTTCCAGGTATAAGAACACTTGATGTTTCTCAAAAAATGCCCCATATGTTACCACCCCAGGGCCTTTGTACTTGCTATCTCATTTGCTAGGAACACTTCTTCCTCCGGGCATCCCCTTACCTAGAATTCTTACTCCAACCACCTCTTCATTCAAATGTCACATCCTAAAAGAGGTTCTCTGTTCTGCTTTACTTTTCTTCCTAGCCCATCTTACTAGTTGACACTGTTTGATTGATTGGTTGATTGATTGTCTCCTGAGGCCTGTCTACCATCCCTAGGGATTAAAGCAGTCCCTGGCATGAATTAGGTCCTTAATAAATATTTTTTGAATAATTTAATCCACATACGCCCACCAACCCCCACCCCTGGCAATCAAACAAGGGCAGGAAGAAGACGAGGTTATTAATTTCTGAGTGTTCAGAAGGGAGGGATGACTTTTATTCCCTCTCCCTTGCACTCCCCCAATTTGGCAGGCTAATTTCTGGGAGTCTGCCAAGAATGTAAATAGGAACAGGTGACATCACCTAGGAAGACTGTCTTGTCTATGAGAAACAGAAGTTTGAACCTTAGGGAGTATGAACATTTTTTTTAAAAAAATTGGTTTTTATTGAGGCAAAACTCACAGTCACATACAATTCACCATTTTACCTGCTTTCAAGTGTACAGTTCAGTACACTGAACCACAACACATTCACAGTGCTGCACAACCGTCACCACTATCTAATTGCAGAACATTTCATCATGCCCATAAGAATCCCCCGACCCCTGAACAGTTCCTCCCCACTTTCCCTCTTCCCAGCCCCTGGCAACCACTAATCTACTTCCTGTCTGGTGGAGTTGCCTATTCCGGACATTTCATCTGAATGCAATCATACAATATGTAGACTTTGTGTCTAGCTTTCCCTTAGTGTAATGTTTTCAGCGTTCGCGCACATTGTATCATGTATCCGTGCTTCAGTCCTTTGTATGGCTCCTCAGTACTCCGTTGTTTGGATATACTACATTTTGTTTCCTGATTCATCAGTTGGGTGGCCCTTTGGGTTCTCTCTCCTTTATGGCTGTTATGCATAATGCTGCTATGAACACTTGTGTGCCCATTTTTGTTTACACACCTTCAAAACTTTCTCTTCAGTTTTGCTGGGTCAGATGGTAATTCTGTGTTTAACTTTTAAGGAACAGCAGCGGCTGCACAGCTGTAAGCATCCTAGTGGGTGTGCAGTGGTGTGTCATTGTGGTTTTGACTTGCAGTTCCCTCATGGGAACGTTAGCGTTTAAGCACGGGTGCCCGAAAGGTGGGTTACTAGAGGAGGCAGAGCGTGAGAGAGAGCAGTGGTGCTGCCAACAGCTCGGTCTCCTGGGCTTACGGTGCCCCAGCTTTCTCTTTGGAACTGATGTGACCACTGATCTAAGGTTGGCTTAAATTGCCTTGATGTTCCAAGTCTATCATGACCTCTCCAAAGTTTATAGTTAGTAGCTCTGCAGTTTAAAGTGCTCATTTATCCAGTTCATTCAGACGCAGCATAGTGTAGGGGTTAAGCCCATAGCCTCTGGAGTGAGACTGTTCGGTTCAGACGCTGGCTCAAGTGGGGTGGCCTTGGACAAATAAGTGAACACCTCTGTTCCTCATTTCCATGCGTGTGAAGTGAAGTTGAGGTTGTTACTGTGACTGAAAGAGATGAGTATGCACAGAGCTTCAGATAGTGGCTGGCACATGGTGAGTTCTGTGTGTCGGCTGTAATCATGATGATGGTGATGGTGGCGATGATGATTTATCTAGATATCCATTTAGGGAAGGGGCAAGAATAGTTTTATGCTGGATCCAAGTTTGGGATCGAGGGTGGTAATTGTGTGTTTATAAAGTGGTGCTCGTTGATAGCATGCTCTGATTTCCATAGTCCTGTTGTGATACTGGCGTCAGTGATACAGTACAAACCATTGACTCTTGTGGCTCGTAGTCTGTATTCCACAAGTCATTCCACTAATTCATCAAATTTACATTTTGAGCGCAGGTTTACTTTTGTTTGGACAGGGACTAGACTGACTTCAATAAAATATTTTCTTTTGTTTATATACCAGTATAACCATATTATTTTTAAAATTTTGAAATTATGAAAGAATATATCATTTATAATTCCATCACTTCAAAACACCCTATCCCAGCCTTTAGTGCATATCTTTCTATATTTTCCCTTATGCATCTTAAACATAATTATAATTCTACAAATAGAATAGAATATCCTTACATCTCTTTTAAAGCTTATTTTCAGCCGTCCTGTGAATCTTTTCTGATAGATCCTAATTTTTGAAATTTCTCAAGACTAAACATTCAGATCCCATAAAAGATATAGCTTCAAAATTTATAGATGTGAATAGAGAAAGAACTCTCTCCTATCTAGACGTTTTATATACATACAAGCTTGAAAATGTGCCAAGGACTATTTTATAGCTTTATGATAAAACCTATTATTTTTCAATAGCAAGAAAAAGAATGCTTAGCTCTGCCAAAACATGTACAAAGAGTCAAAATAATCAGCAGGGCATTTGATTTCTAAGTTTTGGCCTTTATAGTTCTTTAAACATAAATTCTGCAAATATTTTACAGATAAGTAAACTGAGATAGAAGGATTAAGTGACATTTCTGTTTTCAGTCAATGTTAGAAGTAAACACAGAAATCCACAGCCTCTCCTTATTAGATCAGAAGATAACACGTTCATATATTTAAGACATAAACCTGTAGAGGAGACATGAACGCTTAAGCTGGGCTGAGATTTATGATAATGCTATCAAATGAAATGAGGCAATTATTTTTCAATTTTTAAAAGTTCTAATGTTATTTGGAATATGTCTTTCTCACCTTGTAAAAATGATACTTAGGAAGGTGGAGATGATGGAGAAGGCAGTCACAGAATGGTAGGGAGGATTTTAGTTGTTTAGAAAGATAAACACAAAATGAGTCCACAAAGAGGGCATTAATGAGGTAGATTTAGGGAGAATGGCAAGGATCTATGGTATGGAAAGTTGTTATAACTGACAAGTCAAATATAAGAATAAGAATACACATATTCTTGTAGGAATACTATGGAAGAATGTAAAATCTTCCCTTTGCTCAAAAACCAAAACAAAACTGTATAAGGAATGCCAAGTATTAATTCAAAGGAGCCAAATATCATTCTTTCTTTATTCTTGTAGTGACTTGTGAAGTCTTGAAGACAGGCCAAATCTAAAGACTTTTTTGAGATCTAAAGAAAGGGAAACTTTTATTTTCTTTTATTTGAAATTTTGTTTGTTTTTTATAAAAGTTCCGGTGGACAGAGGGCAAAGAGGAATGGGGGGAAAAAAAGCGGTCTTAACAAACAGCCTTTGTAAAACTTACACTGTCAGGCAGTGTGGCACATGAACCCATTTTTCTGACCTTTCGCTCCTGCCTGTTTGTGTCCCTGCTTGGCTTGACGTACCCTAAAAACAGAGTTTCACTGTGGAGGTCTGTTTGTTCAGCACCTACTCGGTAAGGCACCTCTGAAGTCTGTTCGTGGACCTTATTAGGTTAGAAAGAACGCTTGCATTAGCTTCTCTGGCCCGCCAAGGACATATCTAGTTTAATAAACGTATATGAAGAAAAACAGAAGAAGATAAAGCAGATTTTCGGGAAACTACTTAAGAGTTTCCTAAGCTCTGAAGTTAGGCAGACTTGAGTTTGACGCCCAGCAACTTTGTTGGGGAGATTTGCTACCTCTCAGGGTGACCATGGGGGCATGTGTCTCACCAGGCTGCCGTGAGGATTAAATGAGAAAGAGATGTAAGAAACCTAACCGTGGTGCTATAAGGAATGTGAGCAGTCCTTTGCTTGCATGGGGTGTGAAACAGTCATCAAGTCGCATCAGCCACATTGTAGGCTGTGCTGACCTGAGGAGCAGGTGTCTCAGCCTTTAGTGTGCAAACCCACCAATAAAACCTGTGCAACTGAAGACTCTTGTTCCATCCTCAGAGGCTGATTCAGCAGGTCAGGGTTAGAACACAGGAATCTGCATTTGTAACAGGCCCTAGAGATGATTCCTACGAAATCGGTATCACACTTTATAAAATACACTTCGGAGGCTGAGGGTAGAAGCCGTTTGACCTTGAAACTTTAATAGCCTGGATGGGTGAGTTTTCATGGCTCATCTTTTTTTTTTTTTTTTTTTGTGGTACGCGGGCCTCTCACTGCTGTGGCCTCTCCTGTTGCGGAGCACAGGCTCCGGACGCGCAGGCTCAGCGGCCATGGCTCATGGGCCCAGCCGCTCCGCGGCATGTGGGATCTTCCCGGACCGGGGTATGAACCCGTGTCCCCTGCATCGGCAGGCGGACTCTCAACCACTGCACCACCAGGGAAGCCTCATGGCTCATCTTTTAACAGTAAAAGATAGGGATCTAAGCACTGATCATAAAATTCTAATTGAGGAAAATCATTCAAGAACAGCAGTGTAAGATTAGGTAAGTATGTATGTGCTAATTTGTGGAAATAAGTGCATCACTTATTAGAAGCACTTTACCAGAAATAAATAAAAATATAAATAAATAAAAATAGAAAAAGGAACTCCATTAAATAGAGCCTATCAACCTTTCAAGTTAGTAAACTTTGAGCTTCTTTACCAAGGGAAATGAATACTTAGAGACCAGGACCTAACACGAAAAGAATTCTTCATCTTCTCTCCTGTAATTCAATCTGGGAGCCATTAATGAGAGTGCTCTGGTTAATCTTAATTGTCATGATGATATGAGGAGATGTGATATATAAGGTATTCAAACCACGTGGGGTAGATTATTAAGAATCATTGTTAAGTAAGAGGATGGAATGAAACTGGAATGAAACAAGTCAGGCGTCGGGTCTTGGTATTTCCTGCTGTTAGTGCTAGAATATTTTACTTTTTATGTTAAAAATGCAACATACCTAATTTTCCCTCTGATATTTATACAGTATAATAGATATGTACATACGTATCCACATCAGGCACATGCACGTACATAGAGCCATATTTGATGCCCCAAAAGGAAGAGGCCCCAAGGGCTCTTTAGTGTGCAATTAATATTTTGGTCTGAAAATCAGCAGATTGTTTCAGTATGGTTATGTGTTATGACATCATATTCCAGTAAAGTTATAATGAACAGAAATTTTGTTTGTCTCTGTGGTAAACCGAAATGAGTTTTGTAATTGTCAGCAGGCCTCAGTGATTATAGTGGCGCCCACTCCCTCCACCATAGTTAAAGGTCTGTTAGCATTCCAGTTGTGGACCTCTATTTTCAGAAGTGTATAATTAATTGTAAACATTTGCTCTGTGGGGAAAGCTTGCCATGTGGGATCTCAGTCCAGAAGTAAATTTCTGATTTCAGGTTGTCTGTTTTGAAGTTTTAGAGTGAAACCAGTTAAAAATAGGCATAAAGTTCTGTGGAGGTGGGAAAACTGAATTTTGTGGGAAACAAAATGAAAATAACCTGCATTGATGATATTAGTCTGTCAAAATTCTGCATTAAAGGGATCTAAAATAAAATAGGTAATAGGAAATTGTGTACTTCAGTGCATCACTAGTTACTGCAGTCAAAGAGCAAAAAAGATTGTGGTTGTAATGCTTTTTAGTCTCTGCACGTTAAAAATATCTTTTACTATAAGTGATTTTTTTCTTCCTTTAACTTTTTTATATTTGCCAATTAAAAATGAGAACATATGACATACAGTAAAAACACGTTTAAAGTATTTTATCTTAATAGAAAACTGTGGGCCAAGAAAATTGACTTTAAAAATTTAAAACAGTGACTTTTTCTTTTTTCTTTCTTTTCATACTCACTCTGGATTTCTCCACAACATTTGACATTGTTGATTATCCCTTCCCCTGACATTGTGTTATAATTTCTTTTCTAACTCTGACCCTCTTTCATCTCCTTCGCTGCTGTCTATTATTTCCCCTGCCTTTTGATCGTGGGCATTAGTCAGATCCCAGCCTTAGGCTGTCTTTTTTGGTTCTTTTACACTTACCCTTTCCAGGTGCTTATCCACTCAACATGGTTTCAATTATTACCTCCCAAATCTGCATCTTCAGTACTGATGTACATTTCTAGTCCTTCACCTTCAGTAAACCTTCACTGATTAGTCCCATCTGCCTGTGAATTCTTACAGAGTGGGCTCTATGCAGTTTATCTCAGGTTGAATATAGAGCTCTGCCACTTGGATGTCTAATAATCATCTACAACTTTAGTAAGACCTCGACTGGCTTCTCTTTGCTTGAAAAGAGACGCTTTGCAGCACAGGAGTGATTTTTAACTTAATTTTTTAGTGTTGCAGTTATACACCCAACATTCCATCAAAATCGAATCTGTTAGTTTTGCTAACTTGCCCAGTCCAGTGGTCACAGTTCTCAGTCAGCATTTCACTGGACGTGTAAGCAGCATCTGACACGACTGACTCCTCCCTCCTGCTAGATATACTTCTCCCATTTGGCTTTCAGGAAGGGCACTCTGCTTGCTTGGTTTTCCTCCTGTCAGTCACGCCCTCCCACAGAGTTCTCACCGTCTTGTGGCTTTAAATTTCACCGACATATTGATGATACCCAAATTCTATCTCCGCCTTGGACCTCTTTCCTGGAGTCCAGACTTATGAATCTGCCTGTCTTCTTTGACATCTTCATTTGGATGTCTAACAGACTGAATAATTTAACATCTCCACCCCAGAGCTGTTGATCCCAACAAACCCATTCCTTTCGCAGTCTTCACTGACTCAACGCACGGGCGCTCCACTGTCTAGTTGCTCATGTCAGAAACCCTGGGGTCTTCCTCGACGCCTCTCTCATATTCCATGGCTAGTCCTTGGGTAAACCCATCTTCTCCACTTTTGAAATTCATCCAGAATCCAAGTACTTCTCATTACTTCCGAAGCTGCTACCCTAGTTCAGGTTTCTGTATTATTGCAGTAGCCTCTTAACAGATCTCCTTGCTCCTGTCATCATTCCCCTACAGTCTGTTTTCAACATAATAGTCAGATAATCCTTCCAATCAATGGAAGTCAGATTATGTTGCTTCTCTCTTTAAAATCTGGCCATTTGGGGCTTCCCTGGTGGCGCAGTGGTTGAGAGTCCGCCTGCCGATGCAGGGTACACGGGTTCGTGCCCCGGTCCGGGAAGATCCCACATGCCGCGGAGCGGCTGGGCCCGTGAGCCATGGCCGCTGAGCCTGCGCGTCCGGAGCCTGTGCTCCGCGACGGGAGGGGCCACAGCAGTGAGAGGCCAGCGCACCGCAAAAAAAAAAAAAAAAAAAATCTGGCCATTTCATTCGGGGTAAAAGTCAGATCCTTACAGTAATTTCTAAGGAAGGCCCTGTGGAATCTGGCCACCTCTTCCCATCTCTTAGCTTTCCTTCCTTTACTCCCTTGATGCTAACCAGGTGGGAATCCTCTGAATTACTTGAACACGTATCTGTGTGGTTTCCTTCCTCATTTGTATCTGGCCTTTACACAATTGTCATCTTCTCAATGAGACACTCACTGGCCACTGTCTAACCCCCTCCCCGTCCCACCCCACCTGACATTTCTGAACCTTTCCTTCTTTTTCTATTCAACGTGTAGTTCTAACATACTAGATATTCTACATATTTATCTTATTTATTGTCTGTCTTCTCCACTCTAATGTGTGTTTTTGTTCACTGTGATACTCCCCCATCATAAGAAGGTGCTCCATAAATAATTGTTAAATTAATGGATTTTATTGCATATCCTCTTAATTTCTCCTAAGTTTGTTCTTTCTTCTTACAGCCCTCTTTATCCCATCATGTCTGCATCATTGCAGCTTTCTAGTCACGCATCCTTACCTCAGTCACATTAAACACAAACCTGCTAAAAATTTTCACCTTAAATACAATTTATTGTGATTCTTTCTGCTTAAGAATTGGCTTAAACTCTCCACTCTTTCTTATGTTGACTCTGATCTCCTTATTACTTTGCAAAGTACTTATTACTTTGCAGTAGGAGCTCCATCCTACTACTGTTCTTCCCATGTCTAATCATAATTACCTTCTGCTAAAAGCACAGTAATCTGCGTGTTGTCACCTAAATGGTCTTGCTTGTCGCTCACCTCTGTGGCAGGTCCCAGTCCTTCAGCACCAGACCATTTGGCTCACTTCTGTCAAAATGTGACTGAAAACTTCTTGCCAGGAAGTCTTCTGTGATAAAATTAAATAATTTTTACAATATTTATGTTTAATGTTTTCTAAAATATGTTTTTCATGGAGATCAGCATATATACTTTATTATCGATAGATGTATTGACTCACATTTTATCTTTTCTAAATACATTCGAGAGGTTAAATCTTTATTGGGGGGACTTCCCTGGTGGCGCAGTGGTTAAGACTCTGAGCTCCCAGTGCAGGGGGCCCGGGTTCGATCCCTGGTCAGGGAACTAGATCCCACATGCGTGCCGCAGCTAAGGAGCCTGCCAGCCACAACTGAGGAGCCCACCTGCCGCAACTAAGATGCTGAGCAACCAAATAAGTAAATAAACGAACAAAAAAAATTTTATTGGGGTTAATAAGAGGGTATAGTGCATTCTATGGTTGGTGTCATTTTAAAGAAAATAAATCTTACTAATGATTATAGAGTGATTTTTTTTTTTTTTTTTTTGGCTGCGTTGGGGCTCTGTTGCTGTGCATGGGCTTTCTCTAGTTGCGTTGAGCAGGGGCTACTCTTTGTTGTAGTGCGCGGGCTTCTCATCGCGGTGGCTTCTCTTCTTGCCGAGCACGGGCTCTAGGCGTGCAGCAGTAGTTGTGGCTCGCGGGCCCTAGGGCGCGGGCTCAGTGGTTGTGGCGCACGGGCTTAGTTGCTCCACAGCATGTGTGATCTTCCCAGACCAGGAATTGAACCCATGTCCCCTGCATTGGCAGGTGGATTCTTAACCACTGAGCCACCAGGGAAGTCCCTACAGAGTGATTTTATTGAGCTAACAGTAATATTTTTATTTTCTTACTTTAGGTATCATTGCCCAATGCCCAAGATCTTTTATGTTCAGCTGACTGTAGGAAATAATGAATTTTTTGGGGAAGGAAAGACTCGACAAGCTGCTAGACACAATGCTGCAATGAAAGCCCTTCAAGCACTGCAGAATGAACCTATTCCGGAAAAGTCAGCTCAGGTGGGTCACTGCTGCATGTGGCAGCCTGTTTCTTATAGTTGCCTAGGGAGACTACTGAGAAGACAAACAAATGCTTTTTTACAAATAAGGGAAATCTCTGCTGATAGGAAGGACCACCAGAGTAGCGATCTGCTATGATTTGCTCCTCAGCTAACCTGTGTGCTATATTAGACTCTTGTGTTCCTGCTGGGATGACCTTACCTTTGAGCACTTTGGTTCACCCTGTGGAGTTTCCAGGCAAGGGAGGATTTGGGAATGTGAGCAAGGATGAGAAATAATATTCATTTACCTTGCATCGAATGCTACGGTTTATTGAGCATGGATTACATTGTATTAATTAATCTAGAATCAAGGAGTTTAAAGTGGAGGAGATCTTTATGAACTTTTTAGTCCTACTTTATTTTACCAGAGAGGTTATTGAGGCTGATCTTCAGTAATTTCACTCGTTCCCATGGCTTCAGCTACTTTCTCTGTTGACTTCAAAATAGTATCTCCAGCCCAGGCGTGTCTAGTAAGTCACCTTCTCAGCGAGTTCTGCACTTAGTTATTTGAAACTGTGCGGTTCAACCTGTACAGTTTCCCTTTCCTCAAGCCTGTTGTTCTTCCCCCTTTGAGATTTATCTTAGTTACTGGCAGACTTAGAATTTTTGTCCTTGTACACTTTCATTATAACCCTTATCCGTTTGCTTATCTGTTTTCCCACTAAGTCATAAGCTTCTTGACAGCAGGAATACTGTCTCTTGATCTCTTTAATGCTTATACTGTGTTCAGTATATGTGAAGCCCTCCAGAAGTAAGTGTTAAATAGGTGAATAAGTAAATTGACACAGAGCTCCGAAATCCTGGTTTGCATCCTGCACTCCTTCTGCAACTTAGTCTCCATAGAAGATTAAATATCATATACCAGTGGAGGTAGTGTGTGTGTGTGTGTGTGTGTGTATGTGTGTGTGTGTGTGTGTGTGTGTGTGTGTAATGGAGGTGTCTAAAGAGAACTGGGTCTGAGGAGATAGGATAAACTCAAATTAGTGAATGGTTGAGTAAGAGATTTCCACACTCAGCATTTATCCTTCTACTTTGAGGAAAAAAACTAAAACCAAATCACAAGAAGCCTCACAGCAAAGCCCTCGACTATGGTGGTTACATAGAAATCCACAAGATCCAGTTTCTGGTTTCCTGTTTCCTGTTGTATTTTAGATAGGTTCTCTTGATTGTTAAATACATGTAAAGTTTGTTACAAAGTGAAGATTCAATGTCATCCTATTTTTTGTGATTTAGAATGGTGAATCAGGAAAAGAAATGGATGATGACAAAGATGCAAATAAGTCTGAGATCAGCTTAGTGTTTGAAATTGCTCTGAAGCGAAATATGCCCGTCAGTTTTGAGGTATGTGTTCAGCAGAGATCTCCCATTTTTCCCTCCTTGCTCCTTATTATTTTAAATAAACAAACAAATAAGATTGACAAATAAAATTTCAGTATCCTGAAAGAATTAATGTGCTTCCTGACGTTTGAACTCTCTATCATGAAATGATACAAGCCCTGAGAAAATAGAACTTATGGATTCCTGCTGATTCTCTTTGCCTTTTCTGTATTAAGCCATTTGTGTACATGATATTTCACGTTTCATCATAAAATTTATTTGCTGAGTTTAAGATAATTTGTAGTAACCTATAAGACTTGGTGTTTTTGATAAGATCACATTGAAAATATTCAGTATAGTTAATATTTAGTGACATGTATATATTAATATCTAATTTCGTCTAAATTTATGGAGGCCAAAATATGTTTAAATTTAACCTTTACTAATAAGTCACCAAGAAGTAATTAAGCAGCTCTCTAGTTTACAGCTAGATAAATGTCACCAAATATTTTCAAAATCGTGTGACATTTAAAAGAGAAAAAATGTTAAATTGTTATAATACCTCCTTTATTAAGAGGTCACTAATTTTGCAACTCAAATATCTAGAAAATAGGCCAAACCCAGGAAATAAACTGAAACAGTTGATGAGTATCTATCTTCCTTCAAATTATGTGATGTTTACCAACTAGAAAGCTCCCACATTTTACTCTCACTGGCAGGATCTACTTACCTCGACTGGGAACCTGTTTGCTTTCTTAGACACAGTCCTAACAAGTTGGGTTATCTGATTTCTCAGTCCATAGAGATTAAAGGCAGCAAAATGAGGAAAGCAGGAAGAGAATGTACTTGAGGGCTTGTTGGTCCCAGCAAGAAATGATAGGGAAAATATGGAAAACCTATCAAAAGTAATTGCATATAACTCAAAAGTCATTGGAAGATGGGGCCTTTTAAAGGCTACAGTGAAGAGGAACAGTTTTAAAAGTCTTAGATGTCCTTAGAGACATCAATATAGTATAGTATAGAATATCTGATGTTCATAATGATGATCTAATGTGAACAATAAAAGGTTAAATATTTAGTCAGTAAAGTATATATGTATATATTTTAATTGAGGAAGATGTCCATCAAAGTGGTTAAACAGTTTTGGTGTTTCAACTTGTAAACTTAAATTACTTGGAAAGTATGCTTATCATAAATTCCTTATCCCCAATAATATTGCATTATTGAGATATTATATGTTTTCCTAATTGGTGTCCAATATTAGAAGACAGATTTTTAATATAATGTTCAATGGTAAACTATTTAAATAGGGTATTTTTGTTTTTTTTAGGTCAGCCTTTTGAAGGAGACTATAAAGCACTCAGGTTTTGGAAGGCATTTTTCCTCCAAAAACTGGTATAGTTTAAAAAGAGCACATTAATTCAGGATTTAGTAGCAGACAGATTCATAATCCGTTACTCTAGAAAGTTAGGTATTTCTATGGCATACCTACTTACCTATTTAAGGTCATGTCACAGAGCGTAAACATTCCTTTTTGTAATCAGCCTTTGTTGAGGTCTCCATCAAAATTAGATTATTTTTCATACATAACCTGTTTTTGAGAAGCTTCCACATGCAGGATGCTTTATGGGTTATAAAACTCCTGGCACTCCAGTAACTTACTCTTACAGAGGAGAAAGATATGTACACAGTTATATGCAAATTATCATTCTGGATGGCCTGTGTACCTAATGTAATATGGTATGTTTTATGTTCTTAATTTTCTGTTCCATAAGAAACAGGGTAACCATAATTAGAATTGCCTGTTTTAAGCTAGTAAAACACAATTTTGACCATGAATTGAATGTGTTTATTTAGATTTCTGTTTTTTCAAATTCAGTTCCTTTAGGCATCGTAAGTATCATCAATGAATAGCCCCTGTATAATGACTTCGTAATAGCCTTATTGAAGGAATCTATGATTTTGGCATAATTCTTAATAATTTCAATCCTGATTATGATATGAACATTAAGAAAGATTCATGCCATAAGAACACATCTTAAGTGCCTGTACTGAATATTTTACTTACATTCAATAGGTTATTAAAGAAAGTGGACCACCACATATGAAAAGCTTTGTTACTCGGGTGTCAGTGGGAGAGTTCTCTGCAGAAGGAGAGGGAAATAGCAAAAAACTATCCAAGAAACGTGCTGCAACCACTGTCCTGCAGGAGCTTAAGAAACTTCCACCTCTTCCTGTGGTTGAAAAGCCAAAACTGTTTTTTAAAAAACGCCCTAAAACAATAGTAAAGGTAAGTATATGCTTGTGAACGTTAGTTTTACTATGTAAATGTTATAGTATCTGTAGCTAAAAGTTTTTTCATAGGCCAGGCACTTAAACCTGTGGATTATAAACAGTCCCCAAATCAGGGTTGGACATGTGTCTATAAATGAATAACAATTCTGTTTTGCTTTTAGACACTTGTATACCTGTGTTTGTTCATGAAATAATAATACCTTAAATAGTTATCGTTTTTTATGGTTTAAAAAATACTTTCCCATTCATGATTACCTTTGGTAAAATTCTCATCATGATTCTGTAAGGCAGGTGTTACCCCTCATTTTACAAATAAGGTTTTATGGGACATATTCAAAGAATTTGCTCACTTGTATTCACCTATCATGTGCAGCAGCCTGAACTACTGATCTGTAACCCAGTGTTCTTTCTGCAGACCACACTGCTGTATGGTGACTGCTTAGGATTTCAGGACACGGGGGTTGGATGCAGAGTCATAATCATATGAGTAATCCTCACACTGATGACAGCAGAAGCAGCCAGTAAATAGAAAGCACTCAGTGCGCCAGACATGGTCCCAGCACTTCACATGCTTTATCTCATTTAATCCCTGTAGCAGCCCTAGGAGGTCAGCGGGGCGATTTGGTTTCTGTTCTTTCAGGCATGAATACCGTGTCAAAGAGAGCACACGGCTTTTCAAGATGTTGTAACTCTTTCTTTTACTGAATCAGATTTTATTTACGTTAACCAAAAAAAAAAGCAGAGGTCAGAGGAGTGAGATGAATTAGCACTTAGCACAGAACGGTGCCTGCAGACACCCAGCGTGTGTGATGTGAATGGAGCGAGAGCTCTGCTCCCAGAGAAAGCCTTACACTGCCAGCGCATGAGCGGCTAGCTCAGCCTCGTGTATTTAGCAGACTTCTTCAGAGCATCAAGGGTGACGGAAGTGAAGTACATTTTATCTTTGATGGATTTCTTTTGTTTAGATCCTGCAGTGGTCCAATTGAAATATTTCTGTAGGTTTTAGATTTTTGTACCTTTGCTTTATTTAAAAATACATACAGACATATTTACATAAATACACAAATACCTGTATAAATAACTACATAAATACTTGTTCTTTTTACTGAATACTGTCATTACTTCACTGAGAGGCTGTAGATTATGCAATTCCTGAAATAGCATTCTACGTTGTGCTGCAAGGTAGACTAAAAATAAACGCCAAATAGATCCACTCCTCATGAGTCACAGTGGTTTTGAGGACTGGCTTTCATTTATATGCTCTAACCACATGGTCAGGGAGTAGGATATGGTTGTTAAGAAAATGACCATCAGAGTCAGAAAATGACCTTGGAGTGTGAATCCTTGTGACCTGAGCAAGTTACCTAACTTTTCACTTCTCTATTTATAAAGTAGGAATAATAATTGAACTTGCTTCACAGGATTGTTATGTGTTACTTGAAATAATACATAGAATGTATTAGTCATTATTATTAAATATTTATTAACAATACAAATAATAAGTACTCAATAAATATTAGCTATTGTTATTTTGTATCTAATTCTATTCACATTTTATATGTGCATGAATGTATCCGTGGTCTGTTTTCCTAAATCTTTATACATATAAAATCTATAGCTTCTCCATGATGGAAGAACAGTGCTCTGCATCAGAATGGCAGTGCAAAACTGGTCACATTAACCTCCACCTAATCTATTAAACTAAATCTGATCTTAATAAATTAAGAATAATAAGCCTTTAGTCTAGAAAAGATCTATCACTTTTTATAGTAGAATATAAATATAACTCTTGTTACTTTTAACCGTAGCCATTAAAAGCAAGAGTATTGTTTAAATGTTATTCCACAAACGGGGGGGAGAAACGTTTTGAATTTTAAAAATAATTTGCTACTACCTCCAGTATATAAGCATGTTACTCTAGAACTTTCTTCCTATCCACCATTTAGATCTCAGCTTAAACTTGACTTCTTCAGGGATGCCTTCTCTGATCCTCCCCCAGTCCCAGATTTGGTTCGCCCCCTGCAATTTTCCTCACATACATCACACTTGGAGTTTCTTGTACCATATCTGTCTTATGTTAAAGTCTGTAGATATTCTCTGAAATGTAAGGTTATTTTGAGAAAGCAGCATGCGTACAGTGAGTTGGAATCTAGAGAATTTTGAGTATGATCAGACCTTCCACTTACTGGGCCAGTAAGTGGATCTGCTTGGATGGTGTCTTGGTTTTCAGCATTTTAGTCACTTCCCTAAATGTCTTCTACATCTAGGGTCTACCATTCCTTACTATGCAATAGAAGTAGAGAAAATAGCTGTTGATGATTTACCTTGATTTTATTTAGAATAATGAAATTATCACATTGTCTCATTTGATCCTCTGTGCTGTAGATATTATCCCCATTTTACAGATGAGGTTCTTGGTGTTTAAGAAACTTCCCTAAGATCACAGAGCAGAGTCAGGTTTCAGTTCCAGTCACATCTGATGCCAGTGCCCATTTGAAACTGGTTGGTTGTGAACTCCTTTTGGATTTTAATTTACTCTACAGAGTCACCTTGTTAAAATGTAATACTGCCCTGATGGTGTCTTTGGGTTTAGATTCTGTTCTTTAATGTAGCTTCTCTTCTATAAGGTGAGGCCTCAAAGAAGGTTTTCTGATGTTGGAGATAAAGTTTTCTGAATAAGACTGTCCTTACTGGTTTGTAGAATGATAATCTAAGACTTGCTATCCAAGGAATAACTTCATTTTCAAGGGTGCTAGTAGTTAATTTCAGTCAAGGGAAGAAACCAGCCATTCTTAATGTTCTCAGAACTCCGTTATTCTCTGATTGGATTTATGCATCTGGTTCTTTGTCATTGGAATCTGTATCAACAACATCTTTGGAACCTACAGACATTCTTATAAAATAGGCAAATTAAACAGGAATAAAGGCAACATACCGTTGGAAGTACATGTTTATGTGACCATCTTCATGGACATCTTCTAGTGCGAGACCCAAGAGCTTCCCTCTACCTTTTCATTGGCATTTCAATCTTAGACTTACGGGTTATTATCTGTATTTGTCTTTTCTCATCAGTCCTTCTATACTTCTATTACAATATATATTTTTTTTCATTTTCTTGGTATGTAAGTAGAAACCAATATTTTATCAAAAGCTAAAATTTTCCTTTTCTTTCTTCTCCCCCTCTACCCAACTATTGCAGTATTGAAGTTCTCAGTCTTTTCCCTCTCTTACTCTCTCCTAGGCTGCTCTTCATACTTCTAGGGCTTCAATTCAGTCCTTATGTAGATGATTCCCAAATATTCTTCTGTGCTCGACACTGCCTATTGGGCCTCTCACTTAATAGTTCACAGGCCCCTGAAACTCTGTCCAAAACTCATCGCGTTCCCTCCTGAACCTCTTCCTCTTCCTGCATATTCCTTATCATAGTGACGGGCATCCCCATCCAGCTGCTGAAACAGAATCCTGGGAGTCATTTTTTTTTTTTTTTTTTTGGCGGTACGCGGGCCTCTCACTGTTGTGGCCCCTCCCGTTGCGGAGCACAGGCTCCGGACGCACAGGCTCAGCGGCCATGGCTCACAGGCCCAGCCACTCCGCGGCATGTGGGATCCTCCCGGACCGGGGCACGAACCCGTGTCCCCTGCATCGGCAGGCGGACTCTCAACCACTGCGCCACCAGGGAAGCCCTGGGAGTCATTTTTAACATCTCTCCACCTCCTTGTATAGAGTCAATCATCAAACCCTATTGATTCCATCACTTAAATATTTCCTAAGTTGGTCCATTTCTTTCCATTCCCTGCCACCCTTTTGATCCAACTCACAGTCATGTCTTGCCAGAACTACTACAGTAGGTTTTTAATTGGCCTTCTTCCTACAAGTACTTTTGACATGAAAAGATCTTTCTAAAAGTGTTGTCTTTTAGAAATACTGATCAGATCATGTCATGCCTCTACTTAAAATCTTTTAGTAATTTCTCACTGTTCTTTGGGTAAAACCCCAAATCCCCAAAACATAATTTAAAGGACCTTGCAGGATCTGACTTAGAGGCTGTACCTGCAGCACCAAGCTAGATATGGTCGAGACTCAACAACTACAGGAAAAGCTAAGACTATATAGTGGCTCTTCTGTGAGTTTAGTGTAACATATATAAACTGTAACTTAGTGATTACCCTTGTCGCTAATACCTGTTTTAGAGTAAATTTTCACAGGTGGATATAAAGTGCTGACCATATGACATGCAAACCTTCATTTCTAGGAATAATACATGAAGAAAGTTAGTTTGCATGCAGAAAAAAATATTTGATTTGCAAAGGTTTTTTCTTTGGTTTGTTTTTAAACCTTTTAGAAGCCACTAAAAAGGCTGTACATAAACTTAAAAAAAAGCTTTTATCAAGTTTTATTCATAGACATTATCTTATATAGAGTTAAAAATAGAGTGCCTTCTAAAAGGTTTATATAGGATGTGTATGTAAGTTAAAAAGCATACTAAGTAAGAGTAAGACCTACCACCCAGCTTGAATATAGAACATTTCTCGGTAAGGTTGAAGCTATCTGTATACCCTCTTCTGTCACATCCTGATACCACCTCCCTTAGGTAACCTGCCATCATTAGTTTTGTGTTTAATATTTCCTAATCTTACAGTTTTACTACATGTTTGTTTTTCTGGAAAATGGTATTTGGTTGGTTTCTAAAATAGCTTTTTTGGGGTGTAATTGACATACAGTGAACTGTACATATTTAAAGCATACTATTTGATATGATTTGATATATGTATACACTTGTGAAACCATGACCACAGTCAAGACAATGAACCTATCCATTGCTCCCCAAAGTTTCCTCATTCCCCTTTGGAATCCCCCCACCTTCAATTCCCAAGCAACCACTCTTTTTTTGACTGGCTTCATTCACTCGGTATAATAATTTAGAAATTCATCCATGTTGTTACAGCTATTAATTGTTGGTTCTGTTTTGTTGCTAAGTAGTATTACATTGAATGGATATACCATAATTTGTTTATCCATTCACTCTTTGTTGGATATTTGGGAGGCTTCTAATTTGGGGCTATTAAAAATAAAGCTGCTGTGAACATCTGTGTCTAAGTCTTCTGGGCATATGCTTTTTTTTCTCTTGGGTAAATACTTAGGAGTAGAGTGGTGTGGTCATTTAGTAGGTATACGACATTTTAAGAAACTGCCAATAGTTTTTCAAAGTGATTGAACCATTTTGTTTTCTCAGCAGCCATGCGTGAGAATTCTAGTGTCTGCACATCCTTTCTAACACATAGTATAGTTAAATTTCAGTTGTTCAAATACATGCATATTGATATCTCATTTTGGTTCAGGTTCCTCTAGTGACTAATGATAGAGCATTTTTTTGTATATGCAGTAGCACATGAAGCTTGCTGAAGTGTTGTTCAGATCTTTTGCTCGCTTAAAAAGTTTTAAGTAATAATTTAAATAATAACAAATAATACATTTAAAATATAAATTTATTATGGAATTTTGAGAGGTCTTTATATATTCTGGGTACAAGTTTTTTTTTAATCAGATATGTGGTTTGCAAATATTTCTCCAAGCCTGTGCCTTGTCCTTTTTAAAGAACAGAAGTTACTAATTTTGACAAAGTTCAGTTTATTATCATTATTATTATTGAATGTGATTTTGGCGTTGTATCTAAGAAATTGTTACCTAACCAAACCAGAAAAATTTCCCCTATATTTTCTTCTGGAAGTTTTAGTTTTAGATATTACACTTAAGCCTATGAACCATTTTGAGTTAACTTTTGTGTGAGGTATGGATTGAAGTTTTGGTTCTTTTCTACATGTGAATATCCAATTGTTCCAGTACCGTTGGTTGAAAAGACCACCCTTTCTCCACTGAATGGCTTTTGCACCTTTGTTGACCATATATGTGTGGATGTACTTCTGGATGCTGTTCTGTTTCATTGATCTCTTTGTCTGTCTTTCTGCCAGTACCACACATACTATCTTGATTACTATAGCGTTATAATAAATCTTGAAATCAGGTAGTCTGATTCCTCCAACTTTGTTCTTTTTTCAAGGTTGTTTTGGTTATTTGTCCTTTGCATTTCCATATGAATTTTAAGTATTGGCTTATTAACTATTACCCAAAAGCACATGCTGGGGTTTTGATTGGGGTTGATAGATTGATTTTGATTGATTTGATAGATTTGATTGATAGATCAGTTTGAAGAGAATCAACATTTTAAGAATATTGCGTCTGCTGATCCATTAACATGTGTGTCTGTCCACTTACTGAGATCTTATTTAATTTCACCAGTGTTTTGTAGTTTTAATGGGCTTTATATAAATTATTTCATACTTTATACATACTTCTGTGCTTGCTTTTCTCACTTAACATGTTTTTCTTAAATTCATTCATCTTGATGTATGTAGCACTACTTAATTCATTTTCACTGTTATATGCCGTTCCATTGTATGAACATGCCATAATTTATTTTTTCTTTTATAGAAGAATGTTTAGGTTATTTCCAGTTTTTCTTTTTTTGCTATTTCAAATAATGCAGCTGTGGATATTCCCATACAAATGAGCTAGCACATTTGGGTAACAGTTTTCTAGTTGAAGAGGCTACTGAGGAGTGGGTTACTTATTGGCTTTACTAGGCGTTGCCAAATTGTGTTCCAGTTTATATTATGACCAGCACTGTGTAAGTTTTTGTTACTCCCCACCTTCACCAGTTGAGGCTGTTGGACTTCTTTTGCTAAATTGATAGGTATGAAATAGTGTCTCACTGTGGTTTTAATATGCATTTTCTGAGTCTTAATGAGATGGATTATCTTTTTATATGTTTTCTTTTCTTCTGTTAAGTATCTGTTCATCTCATTTGCCCATTTTTCTTTTATTTTTAAAAGTATTCATGTTTGGCTGCATTGGCTCTTAGTCGCGGCAGGTGGGATCTTCATTGAGGCATGCAGGATCTTTCATTGCAGTGCGTGGGCTCTTTGTTGTGGCACGTGGGCTTCTCTCCAGTTGTGGGCGTGGGCTGCTCTAGTTGTGGTGTGTGGGCTCCAGAGCGCATGGGCTCCAGAACAAGTGGGCTCTGTAGTTTGCCGCACATGAGCTCTCTAGTTGAGGCATGCAAGCTCAGTAGTTGTGGCGTGCGGGCTTAGTTGACCCATGGCATGTGAGATCTTAATTCCCCGGCCAGGGATCGAGTGCACGTCCCCCGCGTTGGCAGGTGGATCCTTTACCACTGGACCACCAGGGAAGTCCTGCCCATTTTTATTTTAACACTTTTTTTTTTGGCCACACCTCATGGCTTGCGGGATCTTAGTTCCCCCACCAGGGATAGAACCCAGGCCCTTGGCAGTGAAAGCAGAGTCCTAACCACTGGACCACCAGGGAGTTCCCCATTTTTATTTTAGATGGTCTTTTTCTTAATACTTTTTAGGAGTTTTAAAAAATATATTTTGGATACTGGGTGTATCTTTTTTTTAACTTACATGTATTTCAAATATCTCTTCCCAGTTCATGGCTTGTCTTCTTACATTCTTTTTGGTGTTTTTGGATGAATAGAAGTTGTGAAGCAACTCCTACTGTATTAAAGAGTTTAAAAGGATAGTTGACCAACTTATCAATAATACTTCTGAGCCCTGAATCCTATAGAAGCCTAGATTCAGATCCGTTTTCTAATTTTCCTTTATAAATTTTCATTTATTTCAGACAGAGTTTTGGGGTACAGGGGAGGAGGTGAGAACCATGGTTTCTTTAAGGATCTAATAACAAGTTTTAAAAGCAGGCCTTATGTTTTGAAAATTTTTCTTAAATTTTTTTAGGCTGGACCAGAATATGGTCAAGGAATGAACCCCATTAGCCGCCTGGCTCAAATTCAACAGGCCAAAAAGGAAAAGGAACCAGATTACGTTTTGCTTTCAGAAAGAGGAATGCCTCGACGTCGGGAATTTGTGATGCAGGTATTTCTAACTTTTATATTAAAAGATTTTTTTAGCTATTGAAAACATTTAGAAATCCTGAAGCTGGAATAGAGATATGGTGGAAACGAAAACTAGGAATTAATAGTAGAAGGTAATAAAACTGTTTACATTTAAAGTGTTCATTCCCTCCAGGCCCATCTACCCACTTGGTTGAAACATTCAAGTGTCAAGGACGTGTTAGAATAGATAGTATGTGTTTCTAAGGGGCTGTGAGCTCACACAGAGTTCATCACTGGGAATGCCTATCTGTAACTTAATGTGTTGCAATTTGCAGCTGGAGTCTATTAACTACTGGGAATAAAAGACAGATGGAATTAGAAACAAAATTTAGAAGGGTGGACGTAGTATGTGGAACAGGGCCAAGAGCACGGGCTTTTGGGTTATTAGATAAATTAGGAAAAGGGAGCTAGCCGGCTACCTAACTGTGGTGAGAACTGAGGAACTCGGAATTGCTGAGAGACTTAACTGCTGCGTTGTGAAGCCAAGAAAATTGAAGAATGGTTGCTGGTGTATTGGTCGATGGGTGGGGACTGAGAATGAGGGAGAAGACCTAAAATGCCCTCCTTCGTTATAAATCCTATACCTGTCCACCTTCATTTGCCAAGTCAAGCCCCGGTATCACAGAAACTTTTCATTTTTGTTATGAAAATTTCAAACATAGCCAAAGGTGGATATATTTGATAGTATGCTTTAAAAAATAGTATAATGGAAGAGTATAATGGCATCTTAGGGAAAATGCCCATCATCCAAAGCCAGCAATTATGATTTCTGCTGTACTGGGCTTTGGCCGTCAGTTTTTCTTTCCTCCCTTCCTCCCACCCTCCTTTCCTTCTTTTCCTGAAGTATTTTAAAGCTACTTTCTAACCACATCTCATTTTAGCCTACGTACTTAGTGTGTATCTCTAAAACATATGGAAGTTTTTCTTACCTTTTCTTACATTAGGCATGGTTCATTAGAATCATCTCACGCCCAGTCTGTGTTTAAATTCTCATTGTCCCAACTGTTTCTGTTATAATAGGCTTGTCAGAGAACCTTTTTCCAGTCAAACCTGTGGCTCTCATTTGTAATAAAACCCAGTTGCAATCAACAGATGTTAATTAAGTGCTGACCCATGGCAAACGTTCTGGACTCGAATAGTGTATCTCATGTTGATTAACTTTCATGCATGTCTAAGTTTTACCTTCCTTCCTAATTTGTAATCCCCACGTTGCTTTATCTCGCAGTACCCAATATGGCGGTATGTATGTAGCAGGACCTTCATAAACATGTGAGGTATATTTGCTGCCTGCCTGATTGAGAGCTAGTATGTTAGGCTTTTGTTGGCGATATAAACTTATGATGTAGTTACAGGTGAACCACAGTTGGGAACTTAGATATCCAGAGAGGGGGAATCTTCTGTGGTTTGTGAACACATTATTGTCTGGATGTCACTGGGACCTGCAACAGTGTGGTTCCAGTATTTTCACTTTGTTAAACATGTGCACCGGTTTTCTTTTTACATTCTTGACTTTAAAGAATTATAGAAAATATTCTTTGAACTCCAAAACTTGAGGGGAAAAAAAAATCCCCTACATTTTAGACCTGTGTCAGGAATAACAAGCTGGCTTTGACTTTATTAAACAATTCCTTTCCTGTGGAGTGTATTGAGTACCCCTTTTGAAAGAGGAATTTAGAATACCTTAGGCGAGCTTCCATTTTATGGGTATTCATAAACATTCTAGTCAAACAGGAACATTTGGCTGTACTTCTAAATGTTTTCACACTGAATTCATATTGTTTTTTCCTTCTTCTGAAAGCCCCAGTGGATTCATTACAGTATTGCAGCAACTTCATCAAAGTAAAGGCTTTTGTATAAACTACTTAAACAATGTTATCATTCGTTATAATTGAATGTGGAAGTAAACTCTCTAAAGATAATGCGCTCATATTTATCTATCACCAGAAAATCCCCACAAACAAATGTGTGTTATAAAATGGATGTAGTTACTTGTATTGATTGCTAGGTAAAGGAAAATCTCTGATGACATTATTTGGGTATTTAGGTCCAGAGAAAATTTCTTAAAGTTTTTTTTTTTTTTGGGGGGGAGGCATATTTTAATTTTTCAAGAGAAAATAACAATAACTAAATTGTATATCAGCACGTTCTGTTATTATGTGTCGTATGATGTTAATTTTTCTACCTGTGATTAAGATCTCCAGATTTTAAAAAATATATGTAAAGGAAATTTCATTTGTGACTCAGTGAAAGATAATTAAGTTTTTGGTAAATGCTATTTTAGAATTTTTTCGTTGGTTTTTTGAGGACTTGATTAATTAAAAATAAATTTTTTTAAAATAGTATCTTGGGTTTTTTTTTTGTTTTTTTTTTGTGCTGTGTGGCACGTGGGATCTTAGTTCCCTGACCAGGGATCAAACCCGTGACCCCTGCAATGGAAGCGTGGAGTCTTAACCACTGGACTGCCAGGAAGTCCAGATGACTTGATTAATTTAAATGATTTGTTTAAAGACAAAAAATCTGTCTGTCTTAAATTTATTGCGTAGCAAAATAATTGAGCTTCTTTGCAGAAAAATTAACATTTTAATGTAAAAGTCTTACAATAGTTATAAAATTTGTGAGCTTTGTAGGAAGATGACTTTTGGAAGTTTACTTACATACTTACTTGACTTTTATAATGCAGTGATTTCTTTTTTTTGAGTGACCACTGTGAGTGCTGGCAGGGAATCAAAGTCCTTTAGCACAGTGGTCTTTTTCAATAGTAACAAATAACTCTGGGGTAACCAACTACTCACAAGCTATTGAACCATGCAACTGTAAAAACTTGTGTCAGACAAGGGGTGGGTGAATGGGAAAAATGAATCTGGAAGCACCTGTTCTGGAAATAAGTCTTGAGGTGTCAGAGTAGGTCAGACGGAAAGCCAGCAGACATAGATTTAAGGTGAATGCTGTGATGGGAACCCCATGGCCCGAGAGCAGGAACCTGGAGCCAGAGGGCCTCAGGCCTGGGCAGGTAAATGAGACTTAGGGATGAAGCAGCAGAAGATTTGAATGAGAATGACAAGACCTATATAGCTTGTGAAAACAGATGAAACATCTTTCGCTGCTCAGTTATCTTTTGCTGCCATTTACTTTGGCAAGTCTTGTGACCCTCAGAGCAGTAGAGGAAGCTTCTGACGTAGCTGGCCTAATCTTTTAGCTAGCATGCATTCCAGCAACAACACAGGGTCTGGTGAAGCTGGGGAACAAACCAAGCACTGGAAAAAACAACAGGTAGCAGAGGCTGGCTCTTGCCAGGGACTCAAGGACACACAAGGCCTTGATACATTGGGTCAGGTGCAGGCCAACAGATGTGGGAGGTGTGTGTGTTCACCCAGCTCCAAGGATATGCCGTGAACAGCACTAGATCAGTGCTTCTGAGTGGGGTCCATAGACTATTTGCTGATTTGTCATAATGTGGTGGTTTCTGGTTTCAGGAGAAGCAGCAATGAAATGTTTCAAAAACATTGCACAGATCTGAACTATAAGATTTGTGATAGTTGTTACAGAGGTTCTATAATGAGTACATTTTCAGTGTCTCATATACTGCAAGAAGTATGTCATTTAGTTCATCTTGAGTTATACTCTGTTTAGAAAATGCAGTTCTTTGTCATATAATTTGGACATTATTTATAATTGTTAAGTTTTTTTTTAAGCACTGTGTTGCATATCCCTAATTCCTTAAAAGGAGCTGGTTCACTGAAGCTTAAAAGTAGTGATGGAAATAGTAATACAAATAAAAATCTCAATAATGGTGTAAGAATAAATGGCAAACAGTACACATGTGTGGATACCAGATGGAAATCTATATGTTCTGACACAAGTGAACTAACAAATGTTATGATTACACACAAAAGCCAAAAAAGAAAAATATGTGTAGAATTATCATACATTGTATCTGAAAACTAGTTTTAGTTGTATCACATAGCCATTCATTGATAGTACCCAGTATAGGTGTCGTTGTGAAATTTTATTAAAGTGACATGAAGCTATTGAAGTTTTCTAATTTTTTTTAAACAAATTGCAGTGACATTTGATAAAACAATTCAAAATTTCAGATATAGATTGCCTGTTCAGCTTTCTTGCTCATTTTTCAGCTGTTTTTTTTAAAAAAAATTGATTTATAGGAATCTATTATATATTCTGGAAATGTGAACCTTTTGCAGTTATATGGCATTTCAAATATCTTCTCTTGTGCTGTGACTTGACTCTTCCTTTTCTAATGATACTTTTTGAGGAATAGAAGTAATTCATTTTAAGGCAGTCAAGTTTATCTCTCTTTTCCCTGATGTTAATTTTATAATAAGTCTAGACATCCTGAAGAATAATGCCCCCACCTTGTTCTTCCTCAAAAGGATCTTGGCTGTTCTTTGCACCTTGCATTTCCATGTAAATTTTGGAATCAGCTTGTCAAATATTGTGAAAATATGTGTGGGATTTTGATGGGAATTTATTGAATTTATAGGTCAATTTGAAAAAATTGATATTATAATATTGAGTCTTCAATGCATGAGAATGGCATACCTCTTTTAGGTTTATCTTAATATTTCTCAATAATGTGTATTGTTTTATGTGTAAAGATTTTAAACATCATAGATATTTGATTTTTGTTTAATAGAAATTGTATCTTTTAATATTTTTCATTTTCTACTTAATCGTTGATGGACTATACAAGGGCAGTTGGCTTTTGTATACTGTCTTTTATACAAGAACTTGTACTTTCATAAATTCTTATAGTTTACCCATACATTTTCTTGGATTTCCTCTGTAAATATTATTTCTGCAAGTAATGACAGTTTGTTCTTACACTTCTAATTCTTAAACCTTTTATTTCGCTTGCCTTATTGCTATGTCCAGTGTTTGCAGTAAAATGTTAAATACTAGTAAAAATGGAGGGCATTTTTGTCTTGTTTCTAATTTCAGAACTTCAACATTAAGTATAATGTTTGCTGAGGTTTGAGTTCTCTTCCTTCCCTAGTTGCTAAGAATTTTTATCATGAATGAATGTTGAGTTTTAGCAAATGCTTTTGCTTCATTTATTAGGGTGATCATATGATTTGTCTCCTCAACTGATTAATATAGCAGATTCTATTGATTTCGTTTGAGTTTCGAATGTTAGACTTATCTTGCATTTTTGGAATAAACCTAACTTAGTCACAATTTTTCTTCTTTTTAATATTGCTTTGTTCAATGTACTATTATATGGTTTAAACTAGCATTTATGTTCATGAGTGAAACTGGTCTGTAAAATTTTTTTCTTATACTTGTTGGATTTTGGAACCAAAGTGATGCCTCATTGAATAATTGGGGACTGATTCCTCTTTTTTTATTCTTGGATGAATTTTTGTAAGATTAGCATTATTCTTAAATGTTGAGTGGAACTTGCTGGAGAAGCTCTCAGAAGTTCTCTTTGTGGAAAAGTTTTTAATTGTGGTTTTAATTTCTTTAGTAGTTACAGATCTATATAGCTAAGAGTTTATTCTCTGCCAGTTTTGGTAATTTGTATTGTCTAGGAATTTTTCCATTTTATGTAAATAGTCAAAAAATGTTAGCTGAAATATTCAGTATCCTTTATTATTTTGTAATGCTACAGAAGCTATAGTAATCTCCCATTTTCATTCTTATTTGTGTCTTATTTTATCGTGATCAGTATTACCTTTGGTTTATCATTTTATTAGTCTTTTCAGGGAACCAGCTTTAAGCTTTTTGAACTTCTCTGTTGTACTTTGTTTTATATTTCCTTAATTTCTGCTCTTGTCTCTATTTTTCTATTTTCTTTGGGTTTATTTTGCTGTTAATCACTTCTTGAGATGGATGGTTAGCTTATTACTTTTCTGCCTTTCTCTAAGCTTTTTTTTTGCGGTACGCGGGCCTCTCACTGTTGTGGCCCCTCCCATTGCGGAGCACAGGCTCCAGACGCGCAGGCTCAGTGGCCATGGCTCACGGGCCCAGCCGCTCCGCGGCATGTGGGATCTTCCCGGACCCGGGCACGAACCCGTGTCCCCTGCATCGGCAGGCGGACTCTCAACCACTGTGCCACCAGGGAAGCCCTCTCTAAGCTTTTATGGCTTATTTATTTTCTTCTAGACACTCTTTTAGCTACATCCTTCAAGTTTTGATATATTTCCATTATTCCATATTTCCATTATTATTAAAATATTTTCTAATTTCCGGTGAGATTTCTTCTTTGCCCATAGATTATTTAGATTGTTTAATTTCCAAAATTGTGATTATCTTCTTGTCTGCTTCTCTCACTTACTGAGAACAACGTATAAAAACAAATTCCACTCTCATTGTGTATTTTCTATTTCTCCTTGTAATTCTTTCCTTTTTTGTTTTCTAATTTACTTTTTATATTTGTATTATCTCAGTACATGCAAGTCTAAAAAATCATTACCCAACTCAGGAAATGTACACGTGGATATAAAATGACTGATGTGTATTTAAATATGTTGATGTACATATATACATGTGTACATCAAGTGTTCACAAAAGGTAACTGTGGAATAGTTCTAATGATAAAAAGCTACCATTTATCGAGCAGTTATACTCACATACTGTAACATACACTGTAGTTTACATACATTTTTGTGTTTAATTTTCAAAGCAACACTATTAGGTCATTTTATTATCCCTCTTTTACTGATGAAAAAACTGAGGCTTAGATATAGTAAATAATTTGAATCAGGTCATGCAGCTAGGAAGTAGTAGAGTTGGATTTCAACTAAATCTGACTTGGAAGTCTTTGTTCTTAACCACAGTATTGTACTAACCTTTATATATTAATTGTCTTCAGGAACTATTTAATGTAAACCTTTGTAAACGATATCATTTTTAAAATTTATTTTTTGGATTAAAGACTTTTATTGACGTATAGTTATTGTACAATATTATGTAAGTTACGGGTGTACAATGCAATAATTCACAATTTTAGTTATTATAAAGTATTGGCTATATTCCCGGTGTTGTACAGTATGTCCTTGTAGCTTATTTTATACATAGTAGCTTGTACATCTTAATCTCCTACCCCTATATTGCCTCTCCCCTCCTCCCTCTCCCCCCTAGTTTGTTTTCTGTAAGTCTGTTTCTTTTTTTGTTATATTTACTAGTTGTATTTTTTAGATTCCACATATAAGTGACATCATACAGTATTTGTATTTCTCTGTCTGGCTTATTTCACTTAGCATAATACCCTCCAAGTCCATCTAAGTTGTTTCAAATGGCAGAATTTCATTCTTTTTATGGCTGAGTAGTATTCCATTGTGTGTATATACCACATCTTCTTTATCCATTCATCTGTTGATGGACACTTAGGTTGCTTCCATATCTTGGCAGTTGTAAACAATGCTAATATGAACATTGGGGTACATGTATCTTTTTGAATTAGTGTTTTTGTTTTTTTCGGATATATACCCAGGAGTGGAATTGCTGGGACATATGGTAGTTCTTTTTTTTTTTTTTTTTTAATAATTTTTATTGGAGTATAGTTGATTTACAATGTTGTGTTAGTTTTAGGGTACAGCAAAGTGAATCAGTTATACATATACATATATTCATTCTTTTTTAGGTTCTTTTCCCATATAGGTCATTACAGAGTTTTGAGTAGAGTTCCCTGTGCTATACAGTAGGTCCTTATTAGTTATCTATTTTTTGTATAGTAGTGTGTATATCTCAATCCTAGTCTCCCAATTTATCCCTCTCCCCCATTCTGTTTTTAGTTTTTTTGAGAAACCTCCACACTGTTTTCCACAGCGGCTGCACCAATTTACATTCCCACCAACAGTGCAGGAGGGTTCCCTTTTTTCCACATCCTCGCCAACATTAGTTATTTGTGTTCTTTTTGATGATAGCCATTCTGACAGGTGTGAGGTGATAGCTCATTGTGGTTTTGATTTGCATTTCCCCCATGATTAGCGATATTGAGCATCTTTTCATGTGCCTCTTGGCCATCTCCACGTCCTCTTTGGAGAAATGTGTGTTCAGGTCCTCTGCCCATTTTATATTATTTTAAGTGGCAGCAGCATGAATTTCAGCCTTTTCAGTTTATTAAGAATACTAAATGTAGTCGTAATCAACTCTCTACAATGTGAATTTTATTTTTATGCTTATATCAATAGTACAAGTTTATTGTTTAAAAATCAAATAATATAGAAATATGTAAGGAACTAAAAATCTTCTAAGATTCTGTCATCCTGAGATACCCCCACTGACATTTTGAGGACCATGTTTCCATACTTTTCTCCATGTATATATTCATATATATTTTACATAAAAGGGATCTTAATTGCCATTTTTATTATGGACTGAACTTTATATTTTTGAATGCTAGAGAGCAGAACACATTGCTTTATGGTGTTAAGGTTTGTTACCAAAGCAGCTATCATTAATTTCTTACTTTAATCTTACCAGGTCAAGGTAGGCAATGAAGTTGCTACTGGAACAGGACCTAATAAAAAGATAGCCAAAAAAAATGCTGCAGAAGCAATGCTGTTACAGCTTGGTTATAAAGCATCCACTAGTCTTCAAGATCAACTTGACAAGGTGAGAGTTAAATTTACATGGACAAGTTCTATCCTGTCAGGGTACAAAAGTGATGAGCAAATTCTGTCCCAGTGTTCCTTGACTCTAAGTACTGTCTTAACTGGTGTTAAAGTAGATGTCAAGTTTTAACTTTTCTAAGGTGGTACTCTATCTTCATCTCTTTAAAGATAGATTCTCCAGGTATAAAATAACAGCTGTTTAGGGTTCAAGATAAAATATTATAATCTTACAATTAGAAAATACTAAAAGTTCATTGTATCATTATACATATCTTATATAATACCAATGTAATAATTTTTAGCTTACTGACTGATGATTTTTGCCTTATGTACACAGTTTTAATTCGTGCTTTTTTAAGAATAGAGGTTGTTAGCCTTTATTTCTGGAATACAGCTGAAAACACTAGAAATAAAGATCCTGATTACACCTTTAGGGCAGGAGCTATATAGGACAGACACTCTATAAACTAATTTTTCTGTTTACTTTAAATTAAGGGTAAACTCAGAGGGTGTTTATTTTCTGCCAAGACTTGTGTTCATGGTCCCCTATTTCTTCTGCAGCAGGTAATGACATCATTAACACCTACCTCTGTTGTAAGAGAAGCTGAGAACCTTGAATTCAGGACTTGGCAGATAACTAGGCAGGAACTGGCTTCATTTCACTTTGTATTAAATTATCATTTTATCTATACATATGTATAAATTATTTTTATTAAATATTTTATTTGTATGAACATTCACAAAACAGGCATAATAATTATTTCTATCATAAACAATATGCTTTTTTCCATGCCATTTTCTCACATAAGGATTCTGTTTCAGGGATATTTTCAGTTTCTGTAGGAACACCTTTCTGAAGGCTAGAGTAGAAATGATATCATCTGTTAAAAAATATTTAGATATGCTTTTCTTTTTAAGGTACTGTGAATATCTAGGAAGTTATTTTGAGTGATTAAAAATTATTTGTCTGTGTGATATCACTGGAGATTTCAATTCTGTTTTTATAACCTGGCTAATGAATGCTTTTTCTTCTTTTAAAAGTATTTGTAACATGAAACCTAACGTGTTCAAGTTTCTATAGTTCCTATATTGTGTATATGTTGTTTTAACTTAACACATTTATATTGACTTAAAATTGATAGGTGATTTATAAAAATATGTCAAAATAAATCTCATAGACATTTATTTGTAAGTTACGTGAAAATAAAATAGAACAAAAAACTGGCATTAATTTCATTAATTTGAAAAACGTTTTTTGCTTACCCACTGTGTTATTAGTTAGGGTTCTCCAGAGGAACAGAGCCCAACAGAGAGAGAGAGAGAGAGAGAGTGTGTGTGTGTGCGCGTGTGCGTGTGCATGTGCGTGTGTGTATCACACGGAGATTTTTTTAAGGAATTGGCCCATGCAATTTTGGAGGCTTGGCTAGTCCAAAGTTTGCTGGGGAGGCTGGCAGGCTGGAGACTCAGGAAAGAGCTGCAGAGTCCAGAGGCGATTGGCTAGAGAGCTGCCTCTGGCTCCAGGGAAGGTCAGCCTTTTTCTAGGCAGGACTTCAACTGTCGAGGCCCACCCACATTATAGAGAGCCATGTGCTTTACTCAAAGTTCAGTGATTTAAATGTAAATCTCTTCCAAAAACACCCTCACAGAAACACCCAGAATAACATTTGACCAAATGTCTGAGAACTGTAGCCCAGACAAGTTGACACATAAAATTAACCACCACCCCCACTAAATGCCAAACACTTAAAATTGAAGATAACGGGATGACTGGAATTTTGTCCCTGCACGCAAGAACTGACCAGTAAGTGTTAGGGGTGAGGAGCTTTAATCATATGACAAAAATTATAGTATAATTAAAATTCTAGATATGTGAAGATGAATCTGGAAAGTCAGGAATAGCCGAGACCACTGTTTTTATGTGAAGTAAAAGCTTTTGAATTATTAATTTGAGATTTGAACTTGAAAGTGACATGATCTGGTTTGCTTTCTTCAAAAGACAGTCCTGTAAGTAATGTAGTGAATGGATTTGGGCAGGACAGGACTGAAGGCAGGGAGGCCCGTGCTAGCAGAATTGTTCAGGTGAAAGATGCTGAGAATCTGAACTAAGGCAGTGGTGGTAGAGAGGAGAGGGGAAAGACACCAGCAGTCCTTCTGAGGTGTACATGATGAGATCTCAGTAGCAGATAATGTGCGTGGGGGTACAGGAAGAAGGAGGAGGAAAGAATACCTGCAAAAGGGGCAGTAGAGAATGATTTTAAAAAGGTGGCAGTCGTGTGCTGCAGAGATCGAATAAGAGAAGGCGTGAATATGATGACTTGTCAATAAGAAGATCTTTGGAGAATGTAGCAAAAGCAATTAAAAAAAAACCCCTGTAAAAGCAGTTTTTAAAAAGTTGGCTTTAAAAAAAAAATAAGCAAGATATGTACATGATTTTAAAAGAATTTAAATAGCACAAAAGAGTAAACAGTGAAAAAAAAAATGTTAGTCTCACTTCACCCTGAGACCCTCAGTCTCTTGGTCTCTCTTCCTAAAAAGTTATCTCCCACAGTGAGTTAATATTTGTACATTGTGTAGAATGGTGTCTGAAATATAATGAATCTTATGTAAGGATTTGATAAATAAAGATGAAATAAATATCCTTACAGAGATACTCTATGTGTATGCACTAACATACCCCCTTTAAAAATATTCACATTTATCGAGTTGTGGTTCAGTAAATTTCGACGTGTGTGTGTGTGTGTGTGTGTGTGTGTGTGTACATGCACTGACCACCATCACAATTAAGATTTATAACATTCTGTTACCCCAAACAATTCCTTAATGCCCATTTATAGTAAGTGTCTTCCCCTTTCCTTAGCCCCTGCCAAGCACTGGACTGATTTCTGTCTCTATAATTTTGCCTTTTCCAAAATGTTGTATAAATTGAATCGTACATTATGTAGCCTTTAGTGTCTGGCTTCTTTTTTTTTTTAAATAAATTTATTTAGTTTATTTATTTATTTTTGGCTGCATTGGGTCTTCATTGCTGTGTGCAGGCTTTCTCTGGTTGTGGCGAGCCCCTTGCTACTCTTTGTTTTGGTGCACGCACTTCTCATTGTGGTGGCTTCTCTTGTTGCGGAGCACGGGCTCTAGGCGTGAGCGCTTCAGTAGTTGTGGCGCGCGGGCTCAGTAGTTGTGGCTCGTGGGCTCTAGAGCGCAGGCTCAGTAGTTGTGGCCCATAGGCTTAGTTGCTCTGTGGCATGTGGGATCTTCCTGGACCAAGGATCGAACCCGTGTCCCCTGCAATGGCAGGCAATTCTTAACCACTGCGCCACTAGGGAAGTCCTGTGTCTGGCTTCTTATTGCTGAGATTCCTGCACGTTGTTGCATTTATCATTCATTTGTTCTGTTTTATTGTTTGTCACTATTTTATTCTTCACCAACATTTAGGTTGTTTGTAGTTTGAGGCTATTATAAATAAAGTGGTTACAAACATTCGTGTAAAAATCTTTATCGTACATATTCTCTAGTATATCCTATAGGTACACAGTTAAATAATAAGTACCGTGTCACTTTACAAGAAACTGAAGATGTTTTCCAGAGAGGCTGTACCATTTTGCATTTCCACAAGCAATGTTTGAGATTTCCAGTTACTCCACATCTTTTCCCGCTCTTGTTATTGTCATTTAGCGTTGATCATGCTAGTAGGTGTATAACATTATCTCTTTGGATTTTAATTGCATTTTCCCTAATTAATAATGCTGAGTAGATTATCATGTGTTTATTTACCATTCATATCTCTTCCATGAAGTATTTGTTCAAAATTTTTGTCTTTTAAAAAACTGGATGTTTTGCTTCCTTATTATTGGGTTGTAAAAGTTCTTTATATATTTTGTGTGCCAGTCCTCTATCAGATGAAGGACTCCCCTCTCCTCCCTTCCTGCCTTCTCTCCTTTTTTTATGTACGTTCAGGCACCACATTTGTTTAAAAGATGAGTGCTTTCTCCATTGAATTCCTTAGCATCTTTGTTGAAAATCAATTGACCACATATGTATGGGTCTGTTTCTAGAGTCTCTATTCTGTTCCATTAATCTGTATGTCTGTTCTTTAGCTATTACAACTGTATGTAGAGTGTAGCTTTTTTGCTATGGTTTCAAATCAGATAAAGAACTCCATCTTTGTTCTGCTTTTTAAAAATCTTTTTGGCTAATCTAGAGTCTTTGCATTTTCATAATAAACTGTAGAGTCAATTTCTACCAAAAAATATCCAGTTGGGATTTTTCTTTGGGATTGTGTTGACTATATAGATCAGTTTTGCATAAATTGATATCTTAAGAATATTGAGTCTTCCAGTGCATGAACAAGATCTAGCTCCCTGTTTATTTAGGTTTTCGGAAATAGATCCCAGCAGTGTTTTGTACTTTTTCATAGAAATATCTTGTACATTTTTAATGTTTATCCCTAAGTGTTTCATGTTTGTGGATGCTATTGTTAATGGTATTGGTTTTTAATTTCCAATTCTTCTTTTCTAGCATATAGAAATACAGTTGTCTTTTATATATTGACCTTGTATCCTGTGACCTTGCTAAACTGACTTATCAGTTAGATTAGCTTATTTTGCAGATTTTTTTGTGATTTTCTGCATCGATGATGTGTCGTCTGTGAATAAAGACAGTTTTTTTCCCTTTCTAATCTGTATGCTTTTTATTTATTTGTCTTGCTTTATTGCCCTGAGTAGAACATCCAGAACAGTGTTGAATAGAAGCGATTGATTGTTGAATAGGAAAGCAGATATCTTTACCTTGTTTCTGATCCTACGAGGAAATCATTGTCTTTCACCATTATATACTGTGATGCTTGTAGGCTTTTTTTTTTTTTTTTTTTGCGGTACGCGGGCTTCTCACTGTTGTGGCCTCTCCCGTTGCGGAGCACAGGCTCCGGACGCGCAGGCTTAGTGGCCATGGCTCACGGGCCTAGCCGCTCCGCGGCATGTGGGATCTTCCCAGACTGGGGCACGAACCCGTGTCCCCTGCATCGGCAGGCGGACTCTCAACCACTGCGCCACTAGGGAAGCCCCTGTAAGCTTTTTATGTATGCTCTATATCAGACTGATAGTTCCTGGTATTCTTGCATTGTTGGGAAGTTTTTTTCCCCCTTAATTATCAGTGAATGTTGAACTTTGCCAAATGCTTTCTGTGCATCTGTTGGGATACGCATATGACTTTCCTGTTTAGTTTGTGGATATGGTGAATTTTTTTATTGATGGATTTAAAAAAATTTATGTGATACAGTTTTCCCCCACTATCTGAAAGTATAGCATTCCTGTGAAACATTTTGTAAGCCAGAATGGCCTAAAATGAAGAAGTGTTTACCTTAGGACACATCGTGGTAACAGATGCACAACATAAATCCAGATAAAGCACAGATCTTCAGACGCAGTTCAAAGTTATGGCGGCTGGATGCTGAGATGCTGAATGTAGTTGCCACTCTTGGTGTGCACTGCCGCAGTGATGGTTACCTGCAAAATAAACGCTGAATGGTATTTTTGGTTTTTCATAGAAGTGAAAACCCTCTTTGGATTTCTTTTGGTCAGCAATAACAGGTACTAGTGCAGGTCTTTCATAAAAGCAAATGGCATAAAGTAAACTTTGAAAAGGTGGGGGATAGCTATATATACATACATAACAAAGATTACCGTTTTAACCACTTTTAGGTGTACATTTCAGTGGCATTAAGTACAATTACAGTGTTGTGCAACTATCACCACTGTCCACTGCCAGAAAGTTTTCATCATCCCAAGTAGAAATACTGGTTTTAATATCACTGTCAGGGTAGTGCTGGCCTCCTATAGTGAGTTTGGAAGTATTTCCTCCTCTTTCATAGTCTCAAAGAGTTTGGTATTCTTTCTTCCTTAATTTTTGGGTAGAATTTACCAGTGGAGCCATCTGGGTTTAGAATTTTTTCTGTAGGAAGGTTTTAAGTATAAATTGAGTTTAAAAAATAGATATAAGACTACTCAGATTATCTACTTCTGCTTGAGTGAGCTTTGGCAGTTCGAATCTTTCAAGGAATTTGTCCATTTCGTCTAAGTTGAGTTTAATGGTATAAAATTGTTCATAACACTGCCTTACCATTCTTTTAATGGCTACAGCATCTGTAGTGACATTTTCTGTCTCATTTCTGATACTGATAATTTGTTCTCTTTTTTTCTCCTGATCAATCTGGCTAGGGGTTTATCAATTATTTTTATTCTTTTCAAACAACCAGGTTATGGTTTCATTGGTTTTTCTCTATTTTTTTATTTTCAATTTTATTGATTTCTGCTCTTCATTTTATCCTTCCTTCACTTGCTTTGGATTTAATTTTCCGTTCTTTTTTAGTTTTGTAAGCTAGAAGCTTAGATTGTGGATCTGAGAACTTTCTTCTTTTCTAATATAAGAATTTAATGATATGTATTTCTCTTTAAGCACTGGTTTAGCTCTGTTCCACAGATTTTGACTAGTTGAGTTTTCATTTTTATTCATTTCAAAATTTGTTCTAATTTCCCTTTGATTTCTTCTTTCAAGTCCTGTGTCTCTTTTGATTTTCTGTTTACTTCTTCTATCAAGTGTTAATGTCTCCAGCTAGAAATTTGGATTTATCTACTTTCAGCTTTATCAGTTTTGTTTTATGTACTTTGAAGCTATGTTGTTACATACATATACCTTTAGGATTGTTATGCTTTTATGATGACTTGGCCACTTTATTATTATGTGATTTTTTTCTCTCCCTGGTAATATTCCTTGTTCTGAGTTCTTCTTTGTCTGATGTTAATATAGTCACTCCAGTTTTATTTTGATCAGTGTTTGTGTGGGATATTTCCCCCCCATCATTTTACTTTTAGCCTATCTGTGTCTTTATGTTTAAATTGGTTTCTTTTAGAAAGCATATAATAGGGTCTTGCTTTTTATTTATTTTTATTTTTATTTTTTTCTTTTTGCGGTACGCGGGCCTCTCACTGCTATGGCCTCTCCCGCTGCGGAGCACAGGCTCCGGACGCGCAGGCTCAGCGGCCATGGCTCACGGGCCCAGCTGCTCCGCAGCATGTGGGATCTTCCCGGACCGGTGCACGAACCCGTATCCCCTGCATCGGCAGGCGGACTCTCAACCACTGCGCCACCAGGGAAGTCCCAAGGGTCTTGCTTTTTAAAATATAATTTGACAATCTCTGCCTTTTAGTTGGGGGTGATCAGACCATTTGTACTTATTATAGCTGTTGATGTGGTTGCATTTAAATCTACCATCTTATTAGTTGTTTCTGTTTTTTCCATTTACTCTTTGTTCACTTTTTTTTATTTCACCTTCGATGTGATCATACATTTTACTTCTCTCTATATAGTATAAAACCCACAGTTGTTACTAATTTTGCTTTATATAGTCAATCTTTTTATGTGGTTAAAATCAGGAAAAGTATCTTACATTTAGTTTCATTTTTTACCATTTTCAGAATTCTTCATTCATTTGTGTAGATCTAAATTTCTTTATGGTATTACACTCTTGCTTGTAGAACTTCCTTTAATACTACTTGTATTAGCAGGTCTGCTGGCAGTGATTTCTGTCAGCTTTTGTTTGATGAGAAATTTGTTATTTCGTCTTCATTTTAAAAGTTATTTTTGTCTGGGTATGGCATTCTGGGTTTTTGTGTTTCTTTCAGCACTTTATAAGATCTTGTTCCACTGTCTTCTGACTTGCATAGTTTTTTATATGACGTCTGTTGTAATTCTTATCTGCCTTTTTTTCCCTCTCTTGGTGTGCTTTTTTTCCCCCTCTGAAGGCCTTCAAAATTTTCCTTTTTCATTAGTTCTCAGCAGTTTGACTCTGATGTGTCTAAATTTGATTCTTTCCTTTCTTCCTCCTTCTCTTCTTCCCTCTTCTCCCTCCTTCCTCTTTCATTTCTCCCTTTTGCCTCCTTTTCTTCCTCTTCCTCCTTCCTTTCTCCTTTTTGTATTTTTCTGCTTAGTGGTCTCTGAACACATTGGATCTGGGATTTGTTGTCATTCAGTTATTTTGTCAAATACTCAGGTATCATCTTTTAAAATATTTCTTCTTCCTTGTCTTCTCTCTCCCTGGGAGTTTCCAGTTACACATTTGTTAGCTCATTGGTGTTGTCTTAATAGATCCAGAATCTTCTGTTCCTTTTTATTTTTCACTCCTTGTTTTTTTTCCTGTTTCTCAGTTTGAGGAATTTCTATTGATTTATCTACAATATTACTGATTATTCTCCAGCTATGTTCATCTATTAATAATGACATCAATATTAATTTTCTTCTGTGATATTTATCTCCCTAGGATTTCCATCTGCTTTTGTTCTACTATAATTTCTGTTTTTCTCCTGAAATTCTCCAAATGTTCATGCATGTTGTTTGCCTTTTACATTAGATCTTTTAAGCTATTAATCATAGGTATTGTAAAATTTATTTCCTAGAGTTCTAGCATCTGGGTCATCTCTGGGTCCTGTTTTGTTGACTTCTCCCTCTTTTGACAAAGGGTTATTTCTTTTTGCAGTTTTGGATGTCTCATAATGTTTGAATGAATGTTGGACATTGTGTATTGAGAAACATTAGAGGCTGAGTTAAATAGCATTTATGTTGAGAAATAGGCAAATCTCTTCTTCTGTCAGACTGTTACTATGGAAGGTGGCATCAATCTAGTCAGTAGTTGGGCTTGTTTTGGGTTTTGTTGTTGCCACAGTCTGTTAACTTCAAGTTCGTTTGGCAGTGGTTTGCTGTTATCTGTGTTTTGTTTGGGGTAAGGTTTGGGGAGGGTTTTTCCTCAATGTTTCTGCTCCATCCTCAGGTTGCAGCAGTCCTTTCTTTGCTGTGCGATGAGGTGAGGGATATCTCTATGCTTTGTAGTCAACTGCTTCTACTAATTATTTGATCATAGGATTGTGTTGGGTAAGGGAGCATAATTCTTTTTTTTTTAACATCTTTATTGGAGTATAAGTGCTTTACAATGGTGTGTTAGTTTCTGCTTTATAACAAAGTGAATCAGCTCTACATGTACATATATCCCCATATCTCTTCCCTCTTGCATCTCCCTCCCTCCCACCATCCCTTATCCCACCCCTCTAGGTGGTCACAAAGCACCGAGCTGATCTCCCTGTGCTACGTGGCTGCTTCCCAATATCTATCAGTTTTACATTTGGTAGTGTATATATGTCCATGCCACTCTCACTTTGTCCCAGCTTACCCTTCCCCCTCCCCGTGTCGTCAAGTCCATTCTGTAGTAGGTCTGCATCTTTATTCCTGTCCTGCCCCTAGGTTCTTCGTAACCTTTTTTTCTTTTAGATTCCATATATATGTGTTAGCATACAGTATATTTCTGAGTTACTTCACTATGTATGACAGACTCTAGGTCCATCCACCTCACTACAAATAACTCAATTTCGTTTCTTTTTATGACTGAGTAATATTCCATTGTATATATGTGCCACATCTTCTTTATCCATTCATCTGTCGACGGACACTTAGGTTGCTTCCAAACCCTCAGAGTGGGAGAGAATATTTGCCAATGAAGCAACTGACAAAGGATTAATCTCCAAAATTTACAAGCAGCTCATGCAGCTCAGTATCAAAAAAACAAACAACCCAATCCAAAAATGGGCAGAAGACCTAATTAGCCATTTCTCCAAGGAAGATATACAGATTGCCAACAAACACATGAAAGAATGCTCAACATCACTAATCATTAGAGAAATGCAAATCAAAACTACAATGAGATAGCACCTCACACCGGTCAGAATGGCCATCATCAAAAAATCTACAAACAAAAAATGCTGGAGGGGGTGTGGAGAAAAGGGAACCCTCTTGCACTGTTGGTGAGAATGTAAATTGATACAGCCACTATGGAGAACAGTATGGAGGTTCCTTAAAAAACTAAAAATAGAACTACCTTCCGACCCAGCAGTCCCACTAGTGGGCATATACCCTGAGAAAACCATAATTCAAAAAGAGTCATGTACCACAATGTTCATTGCAGCTCTATTTACAATAGCCAGGGAGCATAGTTCTTGATTTTCTTGTCCAACCTCATTCTCAGACAGACTCTATGGGCCTGGGGCTCAGAGGTGGGTTTTTCCTACTACTTCTACCTCCTTCCCCATGGTAGCCAAACTTTACTTTGGATCTGTAGGTTGTGTTGGGTGCAGTAGAGTTTTCCAGCCCCTTTCCCAGCATTTTCAGACATCTGCTTTATATTGGCGCAGGGTCTTTCTCTCAAGAGGGTTTTCTACCCTCCCTTTTTTTTTTCTGGGAGTAGATAGCTTTTGCTTCTACTCTTTACCCGGAAGCAATGAGTCTTTGCCTGAGCTTTCGGGTTAATAAAATTTCCTACCTCTACCCCAGAGGCAGATAGGATTTGTTTCTCTCCTTTCTTAGTGGCTTGAGCTTTTGTCTTTGTATGAGAGAAGACTAGAGGAGTGTGCAAAGTTCTTTGCTTTTCTCTCTGTGACAGACATTCACCTGCTTCATACCTGTACCACCAAGTGAGGCTCTCTCCGGTTTCCTGATGTACCTCCAGTTGTCCTGAGTTCCCAGAGGAAGCCCGTGGAAAAGCACTTCTCTCTGGAGTTCCTAGTTTTTCTAAACTGTTGTGCTAACCCACATGCAGTCTTTCAGAATTTACTAGCGTTTCATCTGCCGCCTTCTTACCAGCATTTTTGGTATTCATCTCTTCCTTCCTTGCTCTGCCAATGTTGAAATATTTTGTGAGCCCAGCCTCTCCTCAGAGGGGTTTGTCACTCTCTAGAATTCATGTCATTTGTTTGCTTTACAATCTCAGATCTCTGATGGGTTCAAGGAAAGTTAGGACTTTTTACATTGTCTGGCTCTTTCTCATTGTTACATTTCTACATTCTAAGGAAGAGTGGAACACTCTCTCTACCTTTAAAAAAATATACTGATCTTGTAACTTGATTTTTTTTTTCACTTACATGTCGTGGTTTCACTTATAACTTGGAATTTGTTCTACATCAAGACATAACTGGCATGTGCTTTATTCTTTTTAATATTTGTTTATTATATATTGGTCAGAGTAATATACATAGTACTCATATATGTATAAGAAGTCGAGATTTATTCAAGATTAATGGTATAAAGACTCAAGTTTTATAATAAAAAACCATGCTATCCTGCACTGCAACTGACCATTTCTGTTTCCCTTTTTCCAAAGGCAACCACTCACTACCGTTTTAGTTGTTCTGTTATTTTCTACCGTCAGTAGCTTATACTGAGATTTCTTGGTGTTTTTTTTGTTTGTTTGTTTTTCTTCTTAGGTTATTATCTGAGTTCCTGCTATGGAAAATGAAGATTTAGTTCTCTTATTCATACTCCACATGTATACTTTTCTATGTCTGTCTAATTTAACCCCAAACTCTCTGCCAAGTAAACACGTCATGTACTTTTTTAGTTTCTTGGTTTTTCTTTCTTGGAGCTCTTTATCCTCCTCTTCTACTTTGGACTGTTTGTTTGATGGATCTGCTAAAGACCCACTATTTTGGTTCTTTTCTTCACCATTTCACTGAAAATTGCTTTTGCCTCTCTCCCTTGTTGAGTTGCCTGTTTTCTGGACAGTTTCCCTTTTTCTTCAGTTATTTCCTTGTGTTCATGGAGTACATGCTCTAGTAGCTTCCTGATAGAGGATACATGGGGAGTAAATTTTTTTGAGATCTTATAGGTCTGATACATCTTTATGTTTCCCACACAGTTGATAGTTTTTCTGAGACATAATTCTAAATTAGAAATACTTTTTTCACAGAGTTTTGAAGGCATTGCCCCAATGTTTTCTACCTCTCAGCATTCCTGTTGAAACTCTAAAGCCTTCTGATTCTTCAGCCTGTTACGAAACCTTTATGTTTCGTCTCCCTCTTGATGCTTTTCTAACTTCTTTTCTCAGGAGTTTGGAAAATTCATGGGTGATTGACTTGATTTGTATATTCTTTTATAAATTGTGTTAGGTGTTTGGGTTTCAGTCCAGAAATTCATATACTTTAAAAGTGGGAGACTTCTTATATTTTTTCTTTGATAATTTCTTTCCTTCCATTTTTGCTAATGTTTCTTTCTAGGTTACCTGTTAGTCTAATGGATGATCTTCTGATTCTTTCTTTATTTTCTATCTCTCTCTCTTTTTCTTTATGTTCTGTTTTCTAGGAGATTTCTTCACTTTTGTCTTCCAGTCGTTCTTTGAATTATTTTGCTTCAGCTATCGTATTTTTTATTTCCCAGAGCTCTTTCTCATTCTCGGAATATTCCTCTTTATAACCTCCTGTTCTTGTTTAATGCGTGTAATATTTCTCTCTTTCTTTCTCTCTGAGAACGTTTTTTTTAATCTTTTTTTTTTTTTTTTTTGAAGTTTTACTCTGTTCCCTGTGTTGTCCTCACCATCCTTGTGGGTCGTAGGCTGGGGGTTGTCTTCTGAGGCCCAGTGAGGAAGGGAGCTGGGGAACCTTATCTTCCAGAATGTAAGGATGTAGCGTTGGACTCCATCTCCTTATTTGCAGTGTGGCGTATAGATCCATCCCATCTCAGCTGTACCTGGTGTGCAGAGCCTCTCTGTTTTAGGCCTTTCTGAAGAGGAAACCTTTTAGGAAATCTGTCTCCTTGGGGTCCGAGAGGTGACCTGGAAGTCTCATAGCATTTTGAAAGAGCTCCAAACAATCTTTCTGTTTTCAGGCTCTTCCAGGATTCATCTTTAGAAGTACCAGGTGTGCTTCTGATTCCCGAGGCTTTCTGGGCTCCTGGAGCACAAACTGATTTACTCTTTGTGAGCTCTTTGCTGGCTTCTTGCTCTGCAGGTGAGGTTTCAGCCAGCTCACATCTGCTAAGTTAGTTGCAGCTAATCTGCTTTCCAGGTTACCAACTTTGACTTACCTCTTCTGCTGTTGCTTCCTTTCATATTCTGGGGAGGGTAGGGGCAGAGGGCAAGAGAGAGAGTTTATGGCTTATTGGATTATCAATTTAGAGTTGTTTGGGGAGAGAGAAGAGATTACTCTTTGTGGTCACTGTGTCATGTTTAAGCAGAAACCTTACAAAAGCAGTTTCATGAGAGTGTTGGGGTAGAAATCAGAGAGCAGCAGGCTTGGGAGTCAGTTGAAGGTGAAAAATTAGGCTTAGGGAATGAAATCTAATACTTAAGTAACTTTGGTTATTAGTAGAAGGAGAGAAAGGGAGAAATGAAGTGCTAAATGTATTATTACCAACTTCGACTGAGCACTCAGGTGCCTGAGGATCTGTATTCTTCTAACCAGCCAGCTCTTTCTTTCCCTGAAGTGACTTATTCCTTGCAGTGTACACTTTCCTCAGATTTATAACCCCCTCCGTCAGCGCTCCTCTCATTCTGTGGTCCTGTTTTGTGCTTCACAGAGAACTTGTGAGTGGGAGTCTCCTCAGGCCTTCCCGTCCACGTGTATCTGCATTTACACACGTTTTCTCCTCCGTCCTTTCACAGTTGTACACTATTTGCTGGAAACGTAGTTTGTGTTTATATATGGATTTAATTTATCCCTTTGATCTTTGACATCTGATAACATAAATACTGCTTATAATAGGAAATAGGCCTTTTCCCCTCCTGGAGTACTTAATAACAGCAGCTCCACAAAAAGAGAATGTAACCAGTTAAAGTCACTTATAATGTGATTAAAATACTTACTACTTCAAAATATCTGAGCTCAGAATGTATTTTACACTAGACATTGACCAAATCATCTGGGAAAAGCCAGGATATTCCAGATTTCACTTAAAGTTAGGGTTTAGTTTTCAGGGTTTTTGCCCATGTCATTAGCAATATTCAGTGACCCTTGTCAGGACTTTTCAGTACAGACATAGTAATATTTCTATTGTTAATTTGACTTCAGAAGTGATAAAGAAGCCCTTTTAGTCACTTTAGCACTTGTGATGATTATTGTCTACTGTTTGAAAAAGAATTATCTACTTCTTCACCACCTTGGTAGAGCCCATGTTGTATAAATATAATACATATACTAAATATGGGGCTTTATTGATGACTTAAATTATAAATTTAAATAAACAGATAAAAGCAGGAGACATAAGAAACAGATTCGAATGTAGAAAAGGGATAGATGGTACCGTTCATGTTGGTTATTCTTGTGTCCATGGTTCTGGGGTCAGAGGTGGAGAGAACGAGCAGAATAACTTTCGCCCTTGCTTAATTGATTAGTCAACTTTTTTCTTTTTGAATTTGAGTCTCTTTCCCCGGACTTAAACAATTGGTTTAATTTTTCAGACAGGGGAAAACAAAGGATGGAGTGGTCCAAAGGCTGGGTTTCCTGAACCAACAAATAACAGTAAGTTTCTATTTTTATATTAACTACACTTGGTGTTCATCAGTGGTTCAGTGACTTGTCCCTCATTGGGTATTTACTGGGTCTGTTTGGACCTGAGATGAGACGTTAAGTGTTATGGGGGATGCACGGAAGTTGTGGTGTTTGCTTTCCTGGAACTGACAGAAGACACAGGTACTCATATCTTTAACGTGGTTCAGTCATTGCAGACGGAGTACTATTTTATCCATAAAGCAGTGATGTTCTTTTTTTATAAGTTGTTTTTGTTGTGACATTATTACAATAGAAAAGAATCAAGAAAGAAAAACAATTATCTATCAGCCCATTATAACCCAACATCAACTCTTTTCACAGTTCTACTTTTTAGGTACACACACACACACACACACACACACACACACACACACACACACACACTTTTACATAATTATAATATAGATGAAAGTTTGTACTGGGTTTCATTTAACATTGTAATACCCACATTTTTCAGGTTGTGCTGAGTCATTAGAATTTTTGATATTTTATTAAAGTCACTGATTGAAATGTCAGAAATGTAAGAATAAAATTGCTTACAATTTTATTCCAAATATAGTATATCAGGCATTTAAAAATCCACTTCAGGTTATTTCTTTTTTCAGAGGTACATGATCAAGCTGTTATGCATTGGAAGCGTAGATATTTTGCTTGATTTCCTCCCCACCTTTCCCAAAAAGCATCTGTTGTCACTGAAGTGACTATTTTACTGTTAATCAGTAAAACAGCACAGCCAGCCAGTGAAGACCTCATCGAAGTGAAGGCCTGAGTGAAGTCAGATCTCTCTCATTTCTAACCCTAGTTCTCTTCTTCATAACCTTCAGAAGCTGAATTAGCTTAAATATGTAAATCGTCATAATGAAGAGTATTCTTTCATGTTAGCAGCTCATCTCTTGATGTATAATGAAATTTGTAGCAAACTCTTATCAAAGCATGCTTATGAGAATTGAATTCTTGGATCACCAAAACTAGCCTCTTGGAAAGACTATTTCAGTGAGGTAATAGTATTCATGAGTTACTTTCTGGGAATAATTTAAATAATGTAATATGACTCTGGGCCTTTTGTCTCTGTATGTAAGGATGATGAATGTGATAGGCTTAGCACATTGCCCAAAGAAAAAATGGAATCAGTTCAGGATTCTCAGAGAGTTTGTTTTTAATTCCTTTGATGTTTGAATATATACGATTATAATTACTTGGTCAAGGAATGTAAGAAACATTCAGTTGATCTCAGTTTTATGTAAAGTACTTAGCACAGTATCTCTTTCTTAGTAAGCACATAATGAATGTTAATTTCCTTCCCTGCCTTCTCTCGTTTTTTTAATAAAAATTCTATAATTCTGTGTAAGCTCGCCAAAAATTCCATTCTTATACTTTTTATCTGTCAGAGTTTTTGCATGTACATGTGAACCAAAGAATATGTATGGTTTATATTTGAATAGTTGCTTTTGGCATTAGATATTTTTTCAAAGAACATAAACATTATGTATTTGAATATGGAAGTCAGATAGTTGTTAACTTGATAGTTTTAACATGAAAGCACATTGTAGCTAGCCTGCAAACTCCCACCATTAAACAGTGATATTTTGACCCTCATCTTTATGTCTGTTGATTTTTTTCATAATTTGCTAAGGGATTTGGAACTCCTTTGCAAGTAGGGGAAGAAATATCACAGAGAGGCCAGTGAGTTTCAGTGATGAGAAATGTATAAGAATGCATAAAAGATTTGCTTTAAACGTAATGTTAGAAGTGATAAAGCGATTTGAAGCCCCCTCAAAATTTAAGCAAACTGTTAACACTCTAGGACTTCCTCTGGTCTACAGTAGAGTAGCTCAAACTGAGAATTTGAAAGAAGAATGATCACCCCTTCCCAGTGTGAGGAGGTGAGAAAGCTGATACAAGGTTCTTCTGTGAGTGGCCTGCAGGTTACCACAGACAATGAGGGCAGCCCAGCTCTGAAATTTAACTGTTTCTCTTCCCCAGAGCTAGTTCTCTCTAGTGGAGCCCCCAGGTCCTCTGGAGCCAGCTCGTAGCTACTTAAATACAATGTTAGGAAAAAGTTGGTTGCTATGATGACTCCATTACCTAAAAAATAATTTGAATTCATATATTATGATAATGTTTAGGTTAAATTCTCTTCTACTTAATCAATTCTTAAGTTTGAAATTCTGCCCTAGGTGGTTCCTGTCCTGTGGACAATACCTGTGTTAGTGTTTTGCAGGCAGGGGATAGAGCAGGGGTCTCAGTATGGCACATGTGGGAAGACAGGAATTTGAGAGACTGCCAGAGCTGCCTGCCTCACTGCCATATTGTCTGACCTTGAGCAACTCAGTTTACATCTTATTTTTCAATGTGCTCTGTTAAGAGTTACACATAATCAATTTATAGTATTGAGTATCTTTAATTTTCTAGCATTTGTAAAATGATTAATCATTCTTGAATAACATATGAAAAGGTAACATTACTTTGTAGAAAACAGAATGTCATCATAAAGTGACTCTCTTCATTTTTTTTTTTTTGATTAAACTTTACGTTACTTCACAAGTTGTAGTTAAAAAGAACAAATTTTTAGCCAACAATTATTTGGATAAATATTATGAAATTAACTTGGAACCACAGTGTACAAAAATTAAAAGAAGAGGACTTCCCTGGTGGCACAGTGGATAAGAATCCGCCTGCCAGTGCAGGGGACATGGGTTCGATCCCTGGTCTGGGAAGATCCCACATGCCACGGAGCAACTAAGCCCGTGTGCCACAACTACTGAGCCTGCGCTCTAGAGCCCACGAGCTACAACTGCTGAGACCGCATGCCACAACTGCTGAGTCCATGTGCTGCAACTACTGAAGCCCACATGCCTAGAGCCCGTGCTCTGCAACAAGAGAAGACACCGCGATGCGTAGCCCATGCACTGCAACGAAGAGTAGCCCCCGCTCACCACAACTAGAGAAAGCCCGCATGCAGCAATGAAGACCCAACGCAGCCAAAAATAAAAAAAATTTAAATCTTCAAAAAAAAATTAAAAGAAGAGAATACAGAATTGGAAAGGGGGAAGAAGGCAATTTTAACCTGGCACAGCTAGCACCTAACTGTAAGTAGACAAAAAATGTTAATGTACATGTGCATTTAATTTTTGAAGTGGAAGATATTTTTTTAAAACATTACAGTCATAAGAAACTGCTAACAGTTACAACAAAAAAAATAGTTTAAATGGTTTTGCAAGTGATTGTGATTTCAGAGCCTGGCTCCTGGCTTGATGGCCTGCAGATTTAAAACATGGACCTAATTTTTGCATGCTTCACAAGCCTTTCTTCATTGCACTGAATTGCAGAATGTAGACTATTCTCAGTGTATTTTCACCCTGTGAATCACTGTCATAGTCGTGTTGAAGTGCAAGAACACATAACTCTGTAATGTGAGGTTTGTGTTAAATTTAGCGTGGGGCAATTTTATACTTGGCACACACATAAGAAGCTAGATTTTTACAGATGAATGACTAACAAGTTTTTTAAAAGATCATGCATTTTAAAGACTTACTGACGGCTCATGGAAAACTTTGTAAAATTTTTAGATACAGTTCAGTTGATAAAATCTTTTTTTTTTTTGTATTCACATTCCATGTTTCTTATTAACACAGGGTTTTACTTAAAAGCAGGTTCATTGTTTCTTAAAGGTAAACTCTAGCTTAATTCGAAATTGGACTAAGCTCAAAAGCATTCACTGGTATGTGCCGAATCCACCCACTAAAAGATTGTTCGGAGGCATTTTTCACATAAATATTTTTCCGTTAACCTTTTAAAAAGTTTTATTTAGCCCCTGTGAAATACGCTGGCTCTTCTAAGGTTCATTAGAGATGACCCAAGACAAATACTTTTGGGATGGGAAGGAATTCTTAATAACCTTTTCAGTATTGAAGTTGACTTATCAAAATTTTTGTCACTTTTATGTTATATCCGTGTATTATTAAACTCTGTACATCCTGAAACCAGGAGGATAAACCATCCTGGTGACATGACATTAGAGAGATTGCATGCTTGTATCCCCTATGCTGTGTGCTGTATTTAGAACCTCTACATTTTGGAGGGGGGCGGGTGGGTGAAGTCTGTACTTTTAAGAGAATAGATGAATAGATTCTTTAAGTGTTTTGGGAGAATTCCCTGAACAGTTCCCTTTTGGGGCTCCCATAACAGAAGCCACTTTGTAATGACAGTTAAATTAGTTGGAGCCAATAGGATTTAAATACAGAGCCAAATGATTCAACTTAATTATTTATTTAGACATATAAATACTATGTTGGAAATCTAAGTGTAGCTGACTTGTAGCAGTCTATTTTATTTTTTCTTCTTCCAGTTTCATTGAGATATAATTGACATATAGCACTGTATAAGTTTTAAGATGTACAGGCATAATGATTTGACTTACATCATGAAATGATTATCACAATAATTTTAGTGAACATCTATCATCTCATACAAAATTAAAGAAGTAGAAAAAAAATATTTTTCCTTATGATGAGAAATCCTAATATTTGCTCTCTCATCAACTTTCATCTGTAACATCCAGCAGTGTTATTTCTGTGTATCATATTGCACACTACATGCCTAGTACTTATAACTGGAAGTTTGTACCTTTGTTGACTGCCTTCACCCAGTTCCCCCTTCCTTACCTCCCACCTCTAGTAGCCACATATCTGATCTCTTTTTCTATGAGTTTGTTTGTTTGTTTTTGAAGTATAATTGACCTGCAACACTGTGTTAGTTCCTGTTACACAACATAGTCATTAAATATTTCTATACATTTCAAAATGAGCACCACAGTAAGTCTAGTTATGACTTCACCATACAGAGATATTACATAGTTATTGATTATTTTCCCCACACTGTACATTTCATACCCATGACACATTTATTTTGCAACTGGAAGTCTGTACCATCCTAATCTCCCTCATTTATTTCTTTCCTCCCCCAACCCCCTCTAGCAACTACCTGTTGGTTCTCTGTATCTATAACTCTTTTGTTATGTTTGTTCATTTGTTTTGTTTTTAACTTCCACATGTAAGTGAAGTCATACAGTATTTGTCGTTCTCTGTCTGGTTTGTTTCACTTAGCATAATACCCTCTAGGTTCGTCCGTGTTGTTGAAAATGGGAAGATTTCATTGTTTTTTAGGGCTGAGTAATATTCCATTGTATGTATCAAGTCAATCTACGGATTCAGTGAAATTCAGTACAATGAAGAAAGCCCGGGAAGCATGCAAAAATTAGGTCCACGTTTTAGATCTGCAGGCAGTCAAGTCAGGAACCAGGCTCTGCAATCACAGTCACTTGCAAAACCACTTAAACTGTTTTTTAGTTGTAACTGTTAGCAGTTTCTTATGACTGTAATATTTTAAAAAATATCTTCCACTTCAAAAATTAAATGCACATATACTTTAACTTCTTTTGTCTACTTACAGTTAGGTGCTAGCTGTGCCAGGTTAAATTGTCTTCAGGGTACAAAATTCTGTTGCTTTTCTGTACACTAACAATGAACTGTCACAAAAAGAAATTGAAAAAACAATCCCATTTACAGTTGCATCAAAGAAAATAAAATACCTAGGAATAAATCTAACCAAGGAGGTAAAAGACCTGTACTTGGAAAACTGTTAAGACATTGGTGAACATACGTTTTTTTCTAATTAGTGTTTTCATTTTCTTCAGATAAATACCGAGGAGTGGAATTGCTGCATCATAGTTCTGTTTTTAATTTTTTGAGGAATCTCCGTACTGTTTTCCATAGCGACTGTACCAATTTATATTCCCACCAGCAGTGCATAATAGTTCTCTTTTCTCCACATCCTTGCCAACACTTGTTATTTGTTGTCTTTTTTAAAAATTGAAGTATAGTTGATGTACAATATTATATAAGTTTCAGGTGTACAGGTGATTCACAATTTTTAAAGGTTATATTCCATTTATAGTTATTATAAAATATTGGCTGTATTCTATGTTGTACAGTATATCCTTGTAGCTTATTTATTTATTATACATAGTAGTTTTTACCTCTCAGTCCCCTACCCTTATCTTGCCTCTCCCCATTGGTAAGCACTAGTTTATTCTCTACATCTGTGAGTCTGTTTCTTTTTGCTGTATTCACTAGTTTGTTTTATTTTTATAGATTTCACATGTAAGTGATATCGTACAGTATTTGTGTTTCTCTTTCTGACTCATTTCACTTAGCACAATACCCTCCACGTCCATCCACATTGTTGCAGATGGCAAAATTTTATGTTTTTTTATAGCTGAGTAGTGTTCCTTTGTACATATATACCACATCTTCTTTATCCATTCATCTATTAATGGACACTTAGATTACTTCCGTATCTTGACAGTTATAAACAGTGCTGCTGTGAACATTAGGGTGCATGTATCTTTTCAAATCAGTGTTTTCAGTTTTTTCACATAAATCCCCAGGAGTGAAATTCCTGGATCATATGGTAGCTCTATTTTTAGTTTTTTTGAGAAACCTCCATACTGTTTTCCATAGTGGCTACAACAATTTACATTCCCACCATCAGTGCAGGAGGGTTCCCTTTTCTCCACACCCTCAGCAACATTTGTTATTTGTGGTCTTTTTGATGATAGTCATTCTGACAGGTGTGAGGTGATATCTCATTTTGTTTTTAATTTGCATTTTTCTGATGATTAGCAATGCTGAGCATCTTTTCATGTGGCTATTGGCCATCTGTATGTCTTCTTTGGAAAAATATCTTCAGGTCTTCTGCCCATTTTTTAATGGAGTTCATTTTTTGATGTTGAGTTGTATGAGCTGTTTATATACTTTTGATATTAACCCCTTATCGGTCATATCATTTTCAAATATTTTCTCCCATTCCATAGCTTGTATTTTCATTTTGTCAATGGTTTCCTTCACTGCACAAAAGCTTTTAAGTTTAATCAGATCCCATTTGTTTATTTTTGCTTTTATTTCCTTTGCTTTAGGAGACAGATCCAAAAATATGTTGCTACAATTTATGTCAAAGAGTATTCCACCTACGTTTTCTTCTAGGATTTTTATGGTTTCCATTCTTAGATTTAGGTCTTTAGTTCATTTGAGTTTATTTTTGTATATGGTGTTAGAGAATGTTCTGATTTCATTCTTTTACATGTAGGTGTCCAGTTTTCCTGGCACCACTTATTGAAGAGACTCTCTTTTCTCCATTGTATATTCTTGCCTCCTTTGTCATAGATTAATTGACCAGAAGTATGTGGGTTTATTTCTGGGCTGTCTATTCTGTTCCATTGGTCTTTGTTTCTGCTTTTGTGCTAGTACCACCATACTGTTTTGATTACTGTAGCTTTGTAATATAGTTTTAAATTAGGGCACATGTTCTTTGTTCTTCTTTCTCAAGGTTGTTTTAGCTATTCAGGGTCTTTTGTGTTTCCATACAGATTTTAGAATTATTTTTTCTAGTTCTGTGAAAAATGCCATGGACACTTGGATAGGGATTTCACTGGATCTGTAGATTGCCTTGGGTAGTATGGTCATTTTAACAATATTAATTCTTCCAGTCCATGAACATGTATATCTTTGCATCTGTGTTGTCTTCAGTTTCTTTCATCAGTGTCTTACAGTTTTCTGAGTATGGTATTTTACCTTCTTAGTTTAGATTTATTCCATTGGTATTTCAATAGGGGAATGAGAGACAGTGTTAAGCTTGCTTTTGTTTTAGGCATACCAGTTGAGTTTGCAGTTAAGGGCCCATTCATTTAAGGAAAAATAATCTGAAACTAGAAGGAAAGTCTTTAATCAGATTTTTAAAAATATTTATTTATTTAGATTGTGTCGGGGCTTAGTTGCAGGCACACAGGTTCTTCATTGTGGCACTCGGGCTTCTCTCTAGTTGTGGAGCGCGGGCTCCAGAGTGTGTGGGCTCTGTAGTTTGCAGCATGCAGACTCTCTAGTTGATGTGCACAAGCTCAGTAGTTGTGGCGCACGGGCTTAGTTACCCCGTGGCATGTGGGATCTTAGTTCCCTGACCAGGGATTGAATCTGTGTCCCCTGCATTGCAAGGCGGATTCTTTGCCACTGGACCACCAGGGAAGTCCCTGTAATCAGATTAACACAGTGTATCTTTGTGAAATATTCTCAGGAAAGATTGAATGAATTAAAAATTTTTCATGATTTAAAAAACTTGTTTGAATTACATTTTTACATACAAAAAGATTTCAGATACATGTTTTGTTAAAAAATGAAACCATATGAACCATTTTAGGATACATTTATTGATTGCAGTATGAGAGTGTTTTTAAGCATAAGAGCAAAGGATGAAATCGTAACTTAAAAAGAGATGGGTTTAGATACAGAAAAACTAAAAATGAATTCAGGGAACAGCATAAGAAAATAAAAAGGTAAATGACAAACAGAAAGCATAACTTGCAGCATATGTAAGCACCAGGTTAAATATACCCAAAGGACACCTACAGGTTAAGTAACTTCCCAATAGAAAAATGGCCGAAGGACTTAGGGAGTCATTTAAAAAAAAACAGAAATTAAGTAATGAAAACTGTTCAGCAATCAGGAAAGTCCAGATTAGAAATAAATGTTATATAATTTCACATCTATATAATTGACAAGAATTTAAAAATGATGATTCTAGCCACTGAAGAAACAGATACTCACTTACTGCTGAGAAGATTGTGAATTAGCACTGCCTTTCTGAAGAAACAAGAATGCAAAGCTTAGGCCCAATTTTTTCTAAAGCTTAACTAAAAGGTATGGAAAAATATAAGAGAATGTCTTTTCCATAATAAACATACACAGGTTTATAATCAGAAAAAAATTGAAGTATATTTAAAACACTGACAGATACAACAAACTTTGGCCTGAATTGCACAATCTGGCTGAATTTAAACAAATGGTATATATTAAACAGCTATGGAGGTAGTTACTGAATACCTAAGTCTACTTGGGGAGACTTTTATGACTTTTTTTAAGAGGAGAAAATGAGTAGTTTTCTAAAGTTTGAATGAAATTTCAGCTTCTGAAATTTGTTTTAGAAATCTGAAATATGTGCTCCTTATTCTCAGAGCCCTGCGAGGATCAAAGGTGTTTAAAACTAGTATTCTTATAACCAAAACAGAGCAGAGCAGTGACACACAGAGGAAAGTCTCCCAGAGACTGAAAGCTGAAGTATTAAGAGCTACTAAATTATTTTCTGTGTTATCAAAGAAATTCTACAATAAACATAGGATAAAATAAGGGTAATTCTTGTAAGTACTCATTCATCAGCTTGTCTAGAAAGATGGAGGTTTATAACTCCCATATAATATATTATAATTTACCAAGAAATGTTAAACATGTATTATTTTTAAAGAAAAAATATAGGTAATACTTGATACATAATGAATTTAACACATACAAGTTATGAAGCATGATGATAAAATGAGCACTTACGAATCCACTGCTGCATTTGAGGACCAGAACGTTACCAATGTTGTTACCTTCACCACTTTCTTGTCCCTTGGCCTACCTTGCTTCTCCCCACCTGAGGTAATCACTCTCTGGATTTTATATATAGTCACCCCACCCTTTATTTCATATAGTTTTATCAAATAAGTATGAGTCCTTAACAGTATTTGTTTCGTTTTGCTTTTTTAACTTTAGAAACAATGACATTATACTGTATATACTTTCTGGAATATTTTCTCCCATTTCAAATTATAATTTAAGATTAATTTATTTTGTTAACATATAGTTATTTCATCCACTGTGTGCATATTCTATAATTGATTTATCTATTCTCCTATTAATCCACTTGGGATATTTTCAGGATTTTGTTATTATAAACAATATTACTGTGAACATTTTCGAGCATGTTTCCTGGTATACATATGTAAGAGTTTCTGGGAACATACCTAGGAGTGGAATCTATGAATTACAGGGTATGTGTACATTCAGATTTACAGGAAATACTGTCTGCTTTGTAGTGGAAGAGTGGAGAGCCCTTCAAAATATCTAGTAGAAGTAGAAACATTTTAAATCACTTTTGTACCTCTGAATTCATTTTAATGATGAGTTTAATTGGACTTCAGTTCAAATTCCACTATATTGTTAATCTTATTTTACTCTTCTATTTTTACTTAGTCTTTTGAGTGGATAAAAATTTTAAATGCAGAAAAGGTGAGAAATCTCCCTGTGCTTTTGTCCCCATTAGCAGTTTCCACCCTGTCTCCCAAACAAGTAATTTTTGATTAGTTTCTTTAATATTACTCTAGAATCTTTTTACACATATAGAAACAAATTCAAATATGTATTATTTTATCCTCTAGCTTTGTAGACACACTGTTCTATAATTTTCTTTTCACTCAACAATATGTCCTGAAGATCCTTCCATATTGATAATGTGTAGGACTTTATTATTTAACTAGTTTTGAACTGACGGGCATTTGAGTTGTTTACTGTCTTTTTATATTATAAATAATACTGCTGCATAAAGCTCATACATACATCCTTTTAAATGTGTGCTAGTGTATTTGTTGGATAAATTCTTACAAGTGGAAATACTAAGTCAAAGAATATGTGCACTTATAATTTTGATAAATGATGCCAGATTATGCTCAATAGAGATTTCCCAGCTTACATTCCTACTAGCAGTTTATGGGATTTCCTGTTTCCCCACAGCTTCAGTAACAGGGTGCTCTCAAACTTCTGGACATTTGCCAATCTGATAGCTAAACTATGGTATTCTGTGTAGTTTTATTTTGCATTTTTCCTTTTGTGAGTGGGATTGAGTATATTTTTTGTACATTTATGGGTCATTTCTATACTTTATTTTACTTCTACACTATTTATGTCAATGATATAGTTATATCTGTTGCTCATTTTGAAATTAGATTGTTGGTCTTTTTTTTTTCCTTACTTGAAAAGAGCGTGTGTGTGTGTGTGTGTGTTTGTGTTTGTGTGTGTGCCTTTATAATACGACTTGCTAATTTTTTCTTGTTCTCTTTGTTTACGGTGGAATTTTCTTTTTTTTAATATTTTTCATTTTTTTAACATCTTTATTGGAGTATAATTGCTTTACAGTGGGGTGTTAGTTTCTGCTTTATAACAAAGTGAATCAGCTATACATACACATATATCCCCATATCTCCTCCCTCTTGCATCTCCCTCCCACCCTCCCTGGCCCACTGGAATTTTCTTTTAAAGTTTGGTTTTCTTTTTAATGTATTTGAATGGCCTTTCTTTTATAATCTTTTATAGTATTTGTAATCTTAACATAGTTAATAATGCCTTCCCCGTTCTGAGATTATATAAAATCCTTTTAAGTTACTTTCTGGAACTTTTATAGTTTTATTTTTTGTCCTTAAATCTTTGATCCCTCTGGGATTTATACTGAAAGTTGGATCCAACTTTAATCCCCATTGCACTGAGACTTGACTGTTATACTAAGATTCTGTATGCATTTGGTATTATTCTGGACCTTCTATTCTCTTCTGTTCATTTGACTATTTATGCAGCAGTTTTAATCATTGAGTATTTTGTTTTAACATGAGTAAACTTAAACTTTGTTTAAAACAAATGTGAAAGAAGTTATGCTTGGTCTATGATCTTTCTGCACATACTACATGCATTATAAGTAATTGAGAAGATAAAAATCTCCTTGACATGAGAAATGAGAGGAGCAAGGGTAGTCAAAGCACCAATTAAAAGCACTAAAAGAAGCAGCAGGGAACTGCTGCTGGTTAAAGGCAGTTAGGTTTAGAAATGCAGTGGCGACAGTCTCCCTAAAACGTCTGTGTGTGATCAGTGTAGCATTCATTCATTCATTCAGAAAGTATTTATAGACTGCATTGTACTACTTTTTGTTTTATTGGTGATTTCAACGAAGTTTTTAAAAGTTGAAATTGCTTCTTGAAAAGCTAGTCAATCTGTAATATAAACGTGGTTAACTACTCCCCTTCCCCCCATTAGAAAAGGAGGGGGAACTTTTAAAAAATGAAAAGTGTAATTTGAAAAAAAATCTATTGTTTTTTATTTAAAAATAAAACCGTATAGTGCAGTACCTGAAATTGTCAGTGTTTAATATTTGGACAAACGAAAAAAAGTGTTTTCACTTTTTTCCCACTGTATTAATGGTCTTAGATATCATCTAGACTTGTGGTTCTCAGCTTGGTGTTGCTGCACTTGATATAATAATAGGTGTCATTATTGGTATTACAACAACCTAATGGAAATAATGCATTCATTCTTAGAAGATTGCTTTGCTTTGGGTTAGAGCAATGAATGTCTGAATTCATATCTCAGACAGTTCTGAATCTCAGATTGGCACTGTTTGGTAGAAGGAACAGGAAGATGATTTATTACTAAAGAAATGCAGTCTGTCTGAAAGGTAGATCCTTGAAACATGGTATGCATAGAACAAAAAGAAGACAAAAGTCCTAAGTGTGAAAAGGTTGGAGAACATCCAATCTCTTATTTTACAAATAGGAAAATTGAGGCTCAGGTGATTTTATAACTTGCCTGAGGACACTCAGTTAGAGGTAGTGAAAACTTGAACTTGTGTCTTCTGATTCTGAGGTCTGCATTTGTCACTAGACAACATATTTATTTCTATATCTATCACTTGCTGATAATTAAGGAAATTTTGAATAATGTTTTCTTAAAGAAATTCCACTAAAATTAAGTATGCATTTTCTTGAAAGAATGTTTCATATATCAGGTACCAGAATCTTTTAAAAAAAAACATTTAGGATGTTTCATAACGTGGAAAACGTCCAAACTATTGTTTCAGATACCAGTTTGATATTTGGGTGGATCATGTAAAAACACTAAAGTGGCTGAGGAAGCATGTGCACTGTTTGTTTTAACAGTGGAACAGCCATCTGCTTTACATGACTTTTCTTCAGACTTAAAAAATTTACGAATAGTCCGTTTTTAAAAACACTCTCAGGCTTTTGGGGTGATGTTATTCAAGTGTATTGTTTTATTCCAAGCTTTCTGGTTTGTGTTAAGATGATTCATAGACTTTTAGAGCTGAAAGAGATTTTCAGGTTCTAGTCTAATTCATTTTACAGTTGAAGGAAACAAGGTAAAGAGACAATCTGCAACTTGAACTATGATAGCTAAGGCTTCAGTGGAGCACACTTACCACTGAACTGTGTCATCTTTTCTTTGTTACATTTTGTGCTAATACACATTTTTTTTTGCTACTCTAAAAAAAATTTTAGTTTTTAAGAGCAGTTCTAGGTTTACAACAAAATTGAGAGGGAGATTCAGAGATTTCTCATATAAACCCTGTCCCCATATATGCATAACCTTTCACATTATCAACATAACTCACTAGGTGGTACATTTTTTTTTTTTTTTTTTTAACAAAGGATGAACCTACATTGATATATCATGATCACTCGAAGTCCATAGTGAACCTTAGGTACATTTTATAGGTTTGGGCAAATGTGTAATGATATATATCCATCATTACAATATCGTACAGAATATTTTCACTGCCCTAAAAATCTTTTGTACTTTGTCTTTTTCTCTCTCCCTACCTCCCTTCACCCCTGACAACCACTGTTTTTCTTATTGTCTCCAGAGTTTCGCCTTTTCCAGGATCTCATGTAGTTGGAATCACAGATCTGTAACCTTTTAAGACTGGCTTCTTGCACATGGTGATAAGCATTTAATGTTCCTCCATGTCTTTTCATGATTGATAACTCATTTCTTTTTAGCTCTGAGTAATATTTCATTGTCTGGGTGTATCACAGTTTATTCACCTACTAAGGGACATCTTGGTTGCTTCTACGTTTTGGCAATTATGAATAAGGCTGTTACAGACATCTGTATGCAGATTTTTACATGGACATAAGTTTTTAACTTCTTTGAATAGATACCAGGAAACATGATTGCTGGTAAGAGTATGTTTACTTTTGTAAGAAACCACCAACCTACCTACCAGAGTGGTTGTACCATTGTGCATTCCTATTGACAAAGAGTTGGAGTTGCTTTAACTCCTGACCAACATTTGGTGGTGATGTCAATGTTTCAGATTTTGGCCATTCTAATAGGTGTGTAGTGATATCTGGTGTTTTGGTTTGTTTGTTTGTTTTTTTGCGGTACGTGGGCCTCTCACTGCTGTGGCCTCTCCCGTTGCGGAGCACAGGCTCCGGATGCGCAGGCCCAAGCGGCCATGGCTCACGGGCCCAGCCGCTCTGTGGCATGTGGGATCCTCCCGGACCGGGGCACGAACCCATGTCCCCTGCATCGGCAGGCGGACTCTCAACCACTGCACCACCAGGGAAGCCCCTATTAAATGTATCTTTTGCACATATTTTCTCCCAGTCTGTGACTTCTTATTCTCTTGATAATATCTTTTATAGAGCAGAAGTTTTTAATTTTAATGAAGTCCAGCTTATCAATTATTTTTTCATGGATCTTGTCTTTGGTGTTATATCTGAAAAGGCATTACCATACCCAAGGTCATCTAGATTTTGTCCTATGTTATCTTCTAGGAGTTTTATAGTTTTGCATTTTACATATATTACTATGAGTTTTGTGAAGGATGTAAGGTCGGTGTCTAGATTAATTTTTTTACATGTGGATGTCCAGTTTTTCCAGCATCATTTGTTGAAGAGACTGTTTTTGCTCCATTGTATTGCCTTTGCTCCTTTGTCAAAGATCAATTGACTGTGTTTATGGGGGTCCATTTCTGGGCTCTCTCTTCTGTTCCACTGATCTGTTTGTCTATTCTTTCACCCGTACCACATTATCTTGATTACTGTAGCTTTGTAGTAAGTCTTGAAGTCGGGTAGCATCAGTCCTCCAGATTTGTTGTTCACCTTCAGTACAGGCTTGGCTATTACAGGATTTTTGCCTCTCTATATAAACTTTAGAATCAGTTTGTTGATATCCATAAAATAACTTGCTGGGATTTTGATTGGGATTGCATTGAATCTATAGGTCAATTTAGGAGGAACTGACATCTTGACAATATTGAGTCTTTTTATCCATGAACATGGAATATCTCTTCATTTATTTAGCTTTTCTTGATTTTGTTCATCAGAGTTTTGTAGTTTTCTTCATACAGATCTGTATATATTTTGTTACATTTATACCTAAGTATCACATTTTTGGGAGGTGCTAATATAAATGGTATTGTGTTTTTAATTTCAAATTACACTTGTTCATTGTTGATATATAAGATATTTACTATCCATAATTTTATTTTATTTTTTTGAATTTTATTTTTTTATATAGCATGTTCTTATTAGTTATCTATTTTATACATATTAGTATATGTCAATCCCAATCTCCCAATTCATCCCACCACCGCCACTCCCCCACCCCGACTTTCCCCCCTTGGTGTCCATGTATTTGTTCTCTACATCTGTGTCTCTATTTCTGCCGTGCAAACCGGTTCATCTGTTCCATTTTCTCTTAACAGTTTTTAAGTGTGTAGTACGATAGCGTTAACTGTAAGCACAGTGTTGTACAGCAGATCTCTAGAACTTTTTCATCTTGCATGACTGAAATGCTGTACTCATTGAATAGCAGCTCTCCATTTCCCCTGTGTCATTCTGCTTCCGGTTTCTGTGAGTGTGACTACTTGATGTACCTCATCTATGTGAAATCAAGTAGTTTTGTCGTCTCTGACTGGCTTATATCACTTAGCATCAGCTCCTCAAGGTTCATTCGTGCTGTTGCATATGATGGGATTTCATTCTTCTTTATGACTGAATAATATTCTATGATGTTTATAAACCACACTTTCTTTATCCATTCAACCATTGATAGGCATTTAGATTATTTCCACTTCCCGACTGTTGTGAATAATGCTGCAGTGAACACTAGAGTGCAAATATCTCTTTGAGACTTGTTTTCAAGTTCTTTTGGATAAATACCCGCGAGCGGGATTGCTGCTTCATGTGGTAGTTCCTTTTGTAATTTTTTGCGGTAGCTCCACCCATAGTGGCTACACCATTTTATATTCCCACCAACAGCGCACAAGGGTTCCAGTTTCTCCATACCTTTGTCAACACTTATTTCCTTTTTGTTAAAATAATGGCCATCCTACCAGGTGTGAAGTCATACTTCATTGTGGTTTTACGTTTGCATTTCTCTAATCATCAGTGATGTTGGGCATCTTTTCATATCTGTTGACCATTTGTATGTCTTCTTTGAAGAAGTGTCTGTTCAAGTTCTTTCTTTGCACATTTTCAACCAGGTTATTAGTCTTCTTGTATTAAATTGCAGGAGTTCCTTATATATTTTGGATATTAACTCATTATAAGATAGATGGTTTGCAGGTATTTTCTGTCATTCCATAAATTGCCTTTTCACACTGTTCATTGTTTCCTTTTCTGTGCAGAAGCATTTTAGTTTGACATCATCCCGCTTGGTCTATTTTTGCATTTTTTGGCCTGTGCTTTTGGTATCACATCTAAGAAATCATTGCCTAGACCAATGTTATAAAACTTTTCCCCTATGTTTTCTTCTAGGAGTATTATAGTTTGGGGTCTTATGTTTAAGTCTTTAATCCATTTTGAGTTGATTTTTGTGTATGGTATAAAATAAGGATCCAATTCCATCCTTTTGCATGTGGATATCCAGTTTCCCCATTTGTTAAAGAAACTGTTCTTTCCTCATTATGTAGTCTTGGCACCATTGTTGAAGATCAGTTGACCGTATATGTGTATTATTTCTAGGTTCTCTAATCTGTTCCATTGGTCTGTGTGTCTGTATTTATGCCAGTATTCTAGTGTTTTGATTACTGTAGCTTTCTAATATATTTTTAAATCGGTAAGTGTGATGCTTCCAGCTTTTTTCTTCTTTCTCAAGATTGATTTGGCTATTCAAGGTCTTTTGTAGTTCCATATGAAATTTAGGATTTTAAAAAATTTCTGTAAAAAAAAATGCCACTGGGATTTAGATAGGAATGGCATTGAATCGATAGATTGTTTTGGTAGTCTGGACATTTTAATAATATTACATTTCACAATCCATGAACACAGGATCTCTTTTCATTTATTTGTGTGTTCTTTCATTTCTTTCAGCAGTATTTTATAATTTTCAGTGTATAAGTTTTTACCTTTTTGGTTAAGAAAATTCCTAAATATTTTATTCTTTTTGATGCTATTGTAAATGTAATTGTTTTTGTAATTTCCTTTTCAGATTGTTTATTGTTAGTGTATAGAAAAACAACTGATTTTTGTCTGTTGACTTTATGTATTGCTACTTTGCTGAATTCATTTATTAGTTCTAGCAGGTTTTTTTGTGTGGAATCTTTCATGTTTTCTATATATAAGGTTATATAATCTGCAAATAGAGATAATTTTACTTCTTCTTTTCCAGTTTGCATGCTTTTAATTTCTTTTTCTTGCCTAATTCCTCTGGTTAGAAATTCCAGTATTTGTTGAATAAAAGTGTCAGAAATGGGGATTCTTGCCTTGCTCCTGATTTTAGAGGAAAAGCTGGACTATTTTTTTTAATGTATTCACTCTGACCCCAAATTTTTATTTTTCAGAATTTGTCCTTCATAAATATTGTTTCCTTAATTTCTGCTATGGACTGTTTTTATGAAGTTTGTTTCTCTTGCAGAATGAAGCCTCTGGTTGTCAGCTTTCAGAGGGAGCGTCTTTAGCATGCTCATGGTCACATAGAATGACAGATTTCGTAGGGCTCTCTTTTGTTCTCTTTCTGATCTGTTAAGCTTTTTGCCTCTATTATGGTATAACACTCAGCTGTTAGGCTCCACTAATTACAGCATATAGCCCTATTGTTTTCTTAGAACATAAATTGCTCTCCTTCTGATACAATTAAATTTGGTCCCTTTTCAGGAGAGTTTTAAGTATCAGTTGTCTTCCAGTGATCTGACTCTTACTTTATTTATTTATTTATGGCTGTGTTGGGTCTTCGTTTCTGTGCGAGGGCTTTCTCTAGTTGCGGCAAGCGGGGTCCACTCTTCATCGCGGTGCGCGGGCCTCTCACTATCGCGGCCTCTCTTGTTGCGGAGCATAGGCTCCAGACGCGCAGCCAGTAATTGTGGCTCATGGGCTTAGTTGCTGTGCGGCATGTGGGATCTTCCCAGACCAGGGCTCGAACCCGTGTCCCCTGCCAACCACTGCGCCACCAGGGAAGCCCCTAAGGAGAGTGTTTGAAACCAGTATTTCAGATTTGTTCTGTCCCTTTGGGCCTTCTTCTTAGCTGTCTCTTTCCCTGGTTCTTTCTGGGAAATTAGCTGGTTTACGTTGGAACTTGCTGCTGCTTTCATGAAGCTACTAGACTCCTGTGAATTGCTTAGCACCCAAATCTCCAGTGTTTTCAAGAGTGCCCTTAGGCTTGAACTTCCCTACATTCCATTTAAAATAAAGTCACTTCCTTTGGGAAGGCTTCAGAGCTCTGTTCTCATGGACTACCTCACCCCTGGGCAGAATTCTGAGTCCCTGTTCTGGAGTGGGAATGGGGACAGTGGCCCACTTCTCTGAGAGTGACACCTCTGCTTTGTGAGCAGGGTGTTGGTCAGGGGAGGTAATCTCTGGTGTTCTTGGTTTGCCTTTTCTGACATGAACTTCCATCCTGTGAGCAAGCTGAGGAGAGAGCAGTCAGTTCTCAAGTGTTCTCAGCCTGCTGTGCCTGTGTGGAGCTTTCCCTGTATGAGTGGTGGCTGGGTGGAAGAAGGGATTGCCTGACTTTTTGTCTGTATACATGAGGAATTTAACTTTTGAAGCTTGGAGCTGGGGGAAGTGAGAAATTCTGGTGGCCTGCCGTTCTGGTGAGATACCATATTACTTATAGGCGGTTGAGGAGAAAAAGAGCCCTATCTTTGTAGCTGCATGTGGTGGACGGAATGGGTCATGGCTCAAGTGCCAAAGACTTTTATTCTTATTGAGATTTGTTAGATTTTCCTGAATAAATGTGCAGTGATTTCTGATGCAAAACCTGGAGCTAGGCTAGGTGTCACAGGTTGAGGGCATAGTCCTCTACAAGACTGCTTCACTTCAGACAACAGCCACTATTGGGAGGATTTCCAAAGCCACCCTCACTTCTGACCAACTGGCTATAAATTCAAGGCTTCCCACTACCCTTTAGATTTGATAATTCACTAGAATGACTCACAGAACTTAGGAAAGTCTTTTACTTAAGATTACAGTATTGTTATAGCAAAAATGATTCAAGTCAGAACTAGCTAAAAGAAAGAGACACAAATGGTAAGATCTGGAGGATCCCAAACACTAAGCTTCTGGTATACTTTTTTTGATGTCCTTTTCCCATGGAGTCAGGAATGTGTCACTCCCTACCCAGTGATATGTAATATGCACAGAGTATTGCCTGCTAAGCACTCAGTTTCCAGAGTTGTGCAATTTTTGTGGGCATTTATTTCATAGGCATAACTGATTGAGTCATTGGCCATGAGGTTGATAACAATCTCCAGCCCTCCTCCCCCTCCTCAGAGGTTGGGCTGCTACCATGGGACTCAAAGCTCCAACCCTCTAATCACATAGTTGGTTTTTCTGACATAACCATCCCCCATTCTGAGTCATCTTGTTGCATAAACTCTGACGTGGTCCAAGGGGTGCCCCATGAGACACAAAGACACTCCTGTCACTCATGAAATTCTAAGGATTTAGAGGCTGTCTCCCAGGAAGTGGGGACAAAGTCCAGCCAAATTCTCTATTACATGGGAGAATGTTTTATTTGTTATATGCCCTTATGTTCAATTTCCAGGGACTTAACAATATTTTAAAATGAATATTCTCTAGTTTTGGCTGTTTGTTGGGGTGGGTCCATAGATCTCCACATGTCATCTTTTGGAAATAGAATGTCCTGCTTTCTTTTGATTAATATTTATAAGATATGTCTTTTTTCCTCATCCTTTTACTCTCAGCTTACCTATATAATTATATTTGAAGTGAATTTCTTTTAGGCAGCATGTAGTTGGGTCATATTTTTAATCTACTCTGACAATCTCCTTTTAATTGGTATATTTAGATCATTTATATTTAATGTAATGATATGTTAGGACTTAAGTCTGACATCTTATTTACTTTTTTTTTTTTAAGTAGGGTTTTTAAAATATTTATTTATTTATTTTTGGCTGCATTGGATCTTCGTTGCTGCGTGCGGGCTTTCTCTAGTTCTGGCAGACAGGGGCTGTACTCTTCAGTGTGTCACACAGGCTTAGTTGCTCTGCGGCATGTGGGATCTTCCCAGACCAGGGCTCGAACCTGTGTCTCCTGCATTGGCAGGCAGATTCTTAACTACTGCGCCACTCTATGGGTTACTTGATCACTTTTTAGAATTCTAGTTCAGTTTCCACACTCTGATTCCTTTGGTGCCCAAGGTGGGGGACTCCTTTTTATTGCTGGATGGAGTAGGAATTCTGGTCCCTGCATGGCCTTCACTGACACCACAGCGGGGATAACCTTGTTACCACTAGGTGATGATTAAAGTCCTGACTCTCCACTCTTCCTCCTCTGACACCACTCGTTACTGCCAGATTGGGGTAGAAGTCCAGGCTCCCTGTGTGGTCTTCACTGAGACCATGGGGTGGGATCATGATCCCTGCTTCATAGGGTCATTGTGAGGATTACTGAGCTAATATATGCAAAGCCTGCTATCTAGTAAGGACCGCATGAGTTTTAGCTACAATTATGACTGTTTTGTGAGCTCTCTGTAACAGAGGCTCAGGATGCTAACAGAAGGATACTGTTGGGGCTGCTGTGTTAGGCATTTCAGGATGTGTTTCTTCCTGCTGAGGGATTGGTCATTTGTGTCATGTGGCAATATACATAATCCGTTTTTAGTCTTTTTTACGTCTTAGGGGAAATAGTCACTAATGGATTTTTTTCCTGTGAAGAAAGATAACTAGTGAGGATGATCTTTATTCTACCAGCAATGTTTTTATCCCGTTTGAATAAACTTAATAATTGAACACAACTCATTGTCTTCACAAGCTGCTCTCACACTTCATTATCACCGCAGAAGTTTTGTCCTACTCAGTAGAAACATTCACTGTTGTATCTTTATGGAAAATGTTGAGCCTTCAACACCTTTCTGCTACATAAGCCAACTAAGTGAGACCTTCTTTACTATTAAGATGAATGTGAGTTTATTCACCATACTCAGTGTCCTGCCCTTCGTAATTATATACTTTTTATTTTTCTCTTTTAAAGAAAAAATAACAATTCAACCGTGGGTTTGAAAACTCTGACTGGCCCCTTTCTTTGGCTAAGCTAGTGTACATTTGTGTAATAGAACTGGCTTTCCAAAGGCATTGCCCAGTTCATTTCAAATTGTTTTCTTAAAAAATGAAAAGATGAATATTCAAAAAAACTTTTGTTGCTGTTATTGTTGTTTTTGTTTTATTAAAGAAAATGTATCGTTTACCATTTCGTTCCCTCCCCCCCCTAAATTGCACAGCTGATACAGTCAAGGCACAGTCTCTTTCAGGTGTGCTGGCGGCTGCATCATGCTGTCCTGTCGGGCCTCTGCCCTGGAGTTCCACCTCTGTGGATCAGGAATGGACTAAGCACCTCTCCTTCTTGGCACTGTGCTCACCACAAGACTTGCATATCTTCCGAAAAGTTCTTTGTCAGTAGTTTTATTCATAAGCATTCACCAAATTAATAACTTTTCACATACATCATGTTAAATGGAGCAAAAAAAAATAAGACCAATAAAATACACAAATTAACAAAATCAGTGCTTTCATCCAACTCAAGGGCAAGAGCCAGGTTAATTTTTTTTTTTTTTTTGCGGTACGCGGGCCTCTCACTGTTGTGGCCTCTCCCGTTGCGGAGCACAGGCTCTGGACGCGCAGGCTCAGCGGCCATGGCTCACGGGCCCAGCCGCTCCACGGCATGTGGGATCTTCCCAGACCGGCGCACGAACCCGTGTCCCCTGCATCGGCAGGCGGACTCTCAACCACTGTGCCACCAGGGAAGCCCAAGCCAGGTTAATCTTCACCACTGATTTAAGTTATGCTTTTTGAGTACATTAAAATATGTCATTTTGTTTATTCATTCAATAATGACTCTTTTTTTTAAATGTAGCTGTTTCTTTTAATCCAGATAGGCTTAGTCTCATCTATACCATAAGATGTGACCAGATTTTCGCTAGTTGAGACTTCACCTTCCAAGGTGATTCTGAAACTGACCTTAAAAAAGGAACTTCTAACAAATTATTTACCTGTTTGTTTTACTTTTTCATTGTATTGCTTTTATCCAGCATTTCCTTTCTTAGTTTAATTTTCAGAAGTTTCCCTCAAATTTTGCATTATTAATATTTGTCTCCATTTAAATAGTTGCTTAAAAATCAGGCAGAACTAGGGACCCAAGGCCCTCCACTGGAAGACCAGCTCGATAACAAGCTGTGTGGGAAGAGAGAAGTGGGGTCCCACCAAAATATCCCCGTTTCATTCATCTCAACAGCAGGGCCATGGGAAGGAGGGATTTCTAAGTTCCAAACAGCCTAGCAGCTTAAAGATCATGCAGAGGATGGATTGTCTATCCCTCTACTCCATGAGGATGGCCATGGTGGTCCAGTAGGTTCTTTCTTGGGTCGCATGTACTCTCACCTAATAAATGACCTCAAGCTTCTCTGGCAAAGAGCAGAATCCCAGCCATGGGGCCCACACCCCCATCAGGTTCTCTCTTACTCTCACAGAACGAGCGGTCAAGCAGCCAGAGCCTGGGGAGCCAGGGCTGCACATTAGGCGCATCAGTGGTCAAAGCTGGAGCCCTCAAGGTCCTCTCTACCTTGAGGTCTCAGCACTGCTTTGTTCTAGGACCTCTGTTCTGGGAGATGCCCAGAGCAGCATAACGATGCTTTCATGTAGTTGGGTTTTTAAAACTTTTTAAAGTTGTAAAAATGGTACAGAGAGGTTGTATGTACCCATCACTCAGCTTCTCCCAGTGGTGACATCTTAGGTAATTATAGTACATTATCGAGACGAGGAAATTGACACAGGTATGATACAATGAACTAGACTACAGACCTTACCTGGATTTTGTGAGTTTTCATATAAATGTCTTTTTAAAATCACTGTCAAACTGGTAAATCTTGCTGTTTTTGCTCATTCTTTTCTCAGATTTCCTGTTTTGAACCAGCAGTTTATTTTCCGGGTTTTAGGAATTTTTCAATTATAATTTTTTGAAACTTTAAACTTAAGGTTTTTTAAACAGATTAGAATGATGAGATTTTGCCACCATCAGGACACACAAGGGAAATTCAGTGAGTAGCAAATGCTAGGAGAGGTGGACTTTACTTTTACAACAGGAAAACCAGTCACATCATGTATTTATACCTGACTGCCACTTGAAACTTTGGACAAGAGAAGATTAAAATAAAACTCATTAAGAATCTATTTTGCCAGTAGCAACCAAGTAACTTTTGAGATAGCCAGTTCTAAACTGGCAGGCACACACCCTCAAAACCTGGGGTGTGTTTTAAGATAATTGATGCCAGTCAGGAAGCAGGACTCTGTCTTCTGAGGTAGTACTAAACAAAACGTCTGATCGGAGAAGGAACAAAGTTCTGAGGCATCAGCTTTCAAAACACATAGAAATAATTGACTTTCTTCTTAAAATGTGGTGAGTCATCCTTGATGGTGTCTACATAGGAGCAGAGTCTACCCACACGTGTTAAATCTCAGTCCCAAGAACCCACCACCGTTTCTGCTCTTTCTTTCATTTACGAAAGTGTTTTACCTCTGTGTGAATTATAACTTTTTGTTATGAAAAACTCACTGTGACAGAGTAGACCTGAGTACTCTTGGGTATTTGAATACTTATAAACAGAACATGGAGTCCAACAGTATTGTGGCAAGAATTCAAGGTAATTTATGGAAACAAGCAGTAAGATTTCTCTCTCAGAGCTTTGGTATAAAAAGTGACAAGTTCAGGGCTTCCCTGGGGTTGCAGTGGTTGAGAGTCCGCCTGCCGATGCAGGGGACGCGGGTTCGTGCCCCGATCCGGGAAGATCCCACATGCCGCGGAGCTACTGTGCCCGTGAGCCATGGCCGCTGAGCCTGCGCGTCCGGAGCCTGTGCTCCGCAACGGGAGAGGCCACAACGGTGAGAGGCCCGCGTACCGCAAAAAAAAAAAAAAAAAAAGTGACAAGTTTCATTTTATTAAGCAATAGCTATGTGTTCATTCCACAGACTTGCAGAGAAATCCCTCTTTATAGACTAATATTAACCACTTGTACCAGTGAAGTGACATTATCTTTCTTGCTCCGTTGACTTGCCCTGTTGTTCTGATACCCCTGATACCACTGTTCTTCAGCCTCTGGAAGAGTTATGATGTTAGTGAACATCAAAAGGCCAGGTTCTGCTAAGTTTGTTTATCTATACATATGATAAGACGTTTTAATAGATCTCAATTCAAAATGTCCTCTTCAGCTCTTCCAGTAAGAACTGGAGCTCCAGGAAAATGCTGCAGGAGGCTTTGCGTGCTGGAGGGTTTACACACCTATTTGAGAGAAACGTGAACCTAATGGGGAAAACAAGTAAAAAGGGCACCATGGCCTGACATTCCTTATTTGTAAGATGTCGCAGTCCCTGGCAAGTCGCGGCTTTTAAAATCCTGTGTGAACATTGTATAATCTAGGGAGATTTTGGTGAGGCAATCTCTGGAACATCTAAGAACAACCATGATGACATTGGTCAACCATGGAACCAATCTGGGTAAACCTCAGTCTTGGAGTTTACTTCCTGGATTAAACCTAGGTGTTTGGAACTGGCTGGACATTGCATTTTGTGCTCTTCTTGTTCTTTCAGGGGGCCGTTTAATGTAATGTTTAAGTATCCAAGCTCTAGTGACAGACTACCTGGAGTTAAAGTCTAGCATTGCTAATCATTATCCATACGACCTTGGCTGTGTTTTGTGACTTCTCTGTGCTTCAGTTTTTTCATCTATAATATAGAGAGATAAAAATCCATTTCATATGGCTGTTGTGGGGTTTAAATGAGATAATGCGTGTAAAGAGCTAGAATAGTGCCAGTGTTGTATCTGCGGTGTAGCCACGTACAGTGGTTTCAGATCGACAGTATTGAGATGGGAGTATTGGGGCTTCCCTGGTGGCGCGGTGGTTGGGAGTCCGCCTGCGGATGCAGGGGACGCGGGTTCGTGCCCCGGTCTGGGAGGATCCCACATGCCGCGGAGCGGCTGGGCCCGTGAGCCATGGCCGCTGAGCCTGCGTGTCCGGGGCCTGTGCTCCGCAGCGGGAGAGGCCACAACAGTGAGAGGCCCGCGTACTGCAAAAAAAAAAAATAAAATAAGATGGGAGTATTAAAGGCAAAATCAGGGACGGAAGATAGATGATGGGAGAACGGGTTCAGGACATCTGCAGATAGAGGGTAAATATAACAGATATAACAAGCCTGAGCAAGGGAATACCTTCCAAGGCCATGAGCAAAACCGAGGTCAAAGCCAACAGGAAAAAAGGCTTGGGCCTGTGAGGTGGTCACATGAGAGAAAGTTTATCTGTGCAGTAATCAAGTAAATGTAAATTAATATAACAATGAATGTTGTAGAGTGGCAGTAATTATTTAGAATAACTAAAACCTGTTTTGACAGACGTGTAGGAAAACAGGTTTTAGTCACCCATTGCTAATAGAAGAATAAATGGATATAGTTTTTCAGGAGACAGTCGAAAGTCCTTAAATATGTATATCTGAACTTACTCTTTGAATCTGCTTTTCGGTCTTTACCCTACTGAAAAGTGACTTAAATTTACAACAGGAAGAACCTAAATGAATTGTGACTGATCCAAACACTGTTACTAATATTCATGTTGAAAATCATTCGGTAGTTGACTGCATAAATCCACAAGTGCCTTTACAGTCTTTCAGTGGCTGTTACATCACTTGAGCTCTGCAGAAAGAAATCTTCTTTATGCACGAAGAAAAGTCGATTCAGGCTTTACTGTAGAATAAGGGAGCCTGTACTCTGCATGAGTTCTTATACTGTGATGTAATGCCTCTCTTGAGTGTTGGGAGAGCATTTTCTTTGCTTTATAATATTGCTCTTGGCAAGCCCATTACTTCTGTATAATAGCAGTACTGAGATAATGCTGTTAGTTTCCTGATTTCTTAAATTGAGTATAGAATTTAGAGTCATACATTGAGTTATTCTTTAAGTAAGAATTACATATGGTGTTTTTGCAGCTAGTGAAAAAATTAAAAAATTAATAATATGACATAGCACTTAATCAAACTGGCAAATATTTTTACTTTGTTGAGATAAAATTGAAGTATAATAAACTGCACATATGTGTACGGTTTGATCAGTGTTGACATAGGACTGTTTTTGCTACACTTCTGATACCAAATGTATAGGCATTTTTTCCCCCATACCAACCCATTCTCCAATTTTCCAGGCACCAACAGGGTGTCCTACAGTTCAGTTCTGACATTCCCCGGAATTAGCACAGACTCCGCAGATTAAGGGCTCCGCCACACAAGATGCCCCACTTCGGCCAGTCACAAGTCCCATGTTGCCACCGGTACTCCTGACCAACTGGCTATAAATTCAGGGGGTTCCCACATCTCCCTTCTCAAGTTCGATAATTTGCTAGAACAGCTCACAGAACTTGGGAAGATACTATCACTGGTTTATTATAAAGGAATTTAAAACAAAAAGCCAGATGAAGAGGTACACAGGATGAGGTTCGAAAAGCTCTAGAGCACAGAAGCTTCTGTCCCCATGGAGTTGGGGAGCCCGATCCTCCCGGCATGTGGATGTGTTCAAACCTCAGAAGGTTCCCAGACCTCCTCATTTAGGGGTTTTGTGGTGGTTCCATTATGCAGGCATGACTGATTAAAATGCTGACCGCTAATGATTGAACTCAAATCTCCAGCTCCTCTCACCTCCCCAGATGTCAGGTGGTGGGGCTAAAAGTATCTTTTTTTCCTATTTTGGTATTAGATATTATTTAAAAAATCTTTGCCACTTAACGGCACTAACAGAGAACAGTGGCAAGGATTTTTTAATAATAATGTCCAGTACAAAAGTAGGAAAGAGAAACTTGCATATATTAGTATGGAAGCGTGAAATTGGCACTGCTGTTGGAGTTGTACCAACTTGGAGCAGTTTGTTCGTGTCAGAAAAACTAAAATGCGTATTCTTCGAACTAGCAATTCTGCTTCTAAGTGAAGGAAATCAATCTTCATGTGAGTAAGGATGTAATTGCAAAAAATATGTTTCACTATATTGTTTTAATTGCATGAAAAGGAGATAAATTAGATGTCCAACAATGCGGAATTGTTTAAGGAAACAATTCATATAATGAAAATTTAAGCCTTAAAATTATTAATGAAAGTATATTGTTTTGTAAACAACAAAAGGATCATGTGGTTTTTTGTTGTTGTTTTTTTCTTTTTGCGGTACACGGGCCTCTCACCGCTGTGGCCTCTCCCGCTGCGGAGCACAGGCTCTGGACGCGCAGGCTCAGCGGCCATGGCCCACGGGCCCAAGCCGCTCCGCGGCATGTGGGATCTTCCCGGACCGGGGCACGAACCCACGTCCCCTGCATCGGCAGGCGGACTCCCAACCACTGCACCACCAGGGAAGCCCTCATGTGGTATTTTTATGTTTTAACTTACTTTTTCAAGTTAGCAAAAAGGTATATAGGAAACAAGACTAAAAGTATATTTTTAGAGCCAAATGAAAAAGTAGTTTCCTCTGGCTAGTGAGATTCATCTGTATTTTTTCCATTGCATATGTTTTCTTTTTAAATTTTTTTGTTGAAATTTTTCCCGGATATAAAGCTAACAAACACAAAGGCATAAAGTAAATCCATAAAATGGGATTGGTATGTTATTTTAAGCTATATAAATCACTTATTTTTTTGGCTGCGCCGTGCGACGTGCGGGATCTTATTTCCCGGACCAGGGTTCGAAGCCAAGCCCCTGCGGTGGAAGCACCGAGCCCTAAGCAACTGGACCGCCAGGGAAGTCCCATTTATTTTTAAAAGCAACTCCTTTATGTTTAATGCCGTCAGGATGAAGTCTCCTGGAGCTTCGCCCCTTCCTGCCTCCTCCTTCCCCCGTTGCAGTTCGCACCTCCTCCTTCTTTTTTTAAAAATTTATTTATTTATTTATCTTTGGCTGTGTTGGATCCTCATTTCTGCGTGAGGGCTTTCTCCAGTTGTGGCAAGCGGGGACCACTCTTCATCGCGGTGCGCGGGCCTCTCACTGTCGCGGCCTCCCTTCTTGTGGAGCACAGGCTCCAGACGCGCAGGCTCAGTAGTTGTGGCTCACGGGCCTAGTTGCTCCCCGGCACGTGGGATCTTACCAGACCAGGGCTCGAACCCGTGTCCCCTGCATTGGCAGGCAGACTCTCAACCACTGCGCCACCAGGGAAGCCCCCGCACCTCCCCCTTCTTGCTTTCCTGGGCTTACTCTGCGAGTGCCCGCGTTTGCTCATGCTGCCATCTGCCTTCAGCCCTCTTCCTCCCTGGCCCAGTTCTCCTCATCCATTGAAATGTGCCGTCAGTACCACCTCCAGGAAGCCTTTGCTGAGCTCCTACCACTCCCTAACCCACCTCTCCAGAGGCACTTACAACCCTATGTTATTTATCCCTTTCATTTTCCTCTCCTGAGAGACTGAGGGTGACTTGAGGTCAGTGTTGGTTAGCACAGTGCCTGGAACCTAGTAGTCGGAGCTTAACTGGTGTGTGTGTGTGTGTGTATGTGTGTGTGTGTGTGTGTGTACAGTAGAAATAAAGATATGATGGGATCAAACAAGCCAGAGTATTGGAAGAAGTGTGAATATATTTGCATGATGGGAGCATGGGTTCCGCATGAGTATTTTAGTAGGATGGAGAGGTGAGGAGGGGCCAGGTCACTGAGGGCTTCATATGTCATCCTAAGAAGTTTAGATTTTATCGTGTAAGTGAGGGAGCCAGTGAAGACTTTAAAGTAAGAGGGTGGCTGGTCTTAGCATTTCCCCGAGTGTTAGATATTATTAATATTATGTGAAAAGCCTGGATATAAAATAAATTTGGGAAATCCTGGGTTAAACAAAGTTGAATAGATTTCTGTTCTTCTGGACTTCTCAGTCTTTACTGTGCTCATGTGCATTTTTAATCCTCCAAAAGGATGTTTGTGTGTGATATAATTTTCATTATTTCCCCAATTTATTTATCATGGAACCCTTATATTGGGGGACTATGTTATAGAACACATTTTGGGAAATGGACACTGGGGAGACTAGCAGCGGTGAAACTTTTAGTGGTTGTTAAAGTAACCCTGGCCAGAAACACTGAGGGCTTGTATCAGGAGTTAGTGGTCGGAAACGGGGCGGCAGGACCAAGGGCATTAAGCTGTGTCTCTCAGAGCACATCCTCCAAAAGTGGTGATTTATCAGTAATTTTAAAAGATAATATCATGATTTGAGAGTCGTTAAAATCTGATCCAAAGATATTAGAACAAGCAGTGTGAAATGTGGTTTGAAACCTCTCTGAGACAAATGGTAGTCAAAGGAAAGTGCTGTTTTTATATGTTTACAACCCTGCCAACTGCTGACACAGCCCCAGGCTCACTCCTCTTGATATTAGAACCTGTGTGTGTCCTGGCTTGAACTAATGCACTTGGTGATGACGGGGCGAATTCTAGACTGCACACGGCAGTTACTTGTTTGTGGGTGACTCAAAGATGGTTGCCAGGAGTCTAGGTTGGGCAGCTGAGCAGGTGGATGGTGGTATCATGATGAGGTAAGCCAGATAGGAGACAGTTTGGGGGAGAAGATGCTCTGTCGCTTTTTGACATGTTCATGAGATAGAGTTGACGGTGGGACATAGGAGAACACCAGTAGGCCGTCAGATATAGGAGTTTGTTCCTCAGATGGTTTGGACTGACCCAGTCTTCATTTTTACCCACTGTGTCTCAATTGCTGCATAGGTTAGGGATTTTGCAGCAAAATCCATGTTAGGGATCTCTTTTATGAGATCATAAAATACTAAGTTGCAGGGTGAAGAGCCTGCACATTCCTAATCTTATCCCATGTTGCACTTCCACACATCAGTTACCTGTGTTCCTCCACAGCTTCCCTACCACGTACATTTTCCCCTGAAGTCACTTCGGTGGCTTGTTTATACTAATGATTTTAGGAATATTGAAACATGCGTTATTCACCTCCAAATAGGAGACTGCCGGTGCCTCTGCAAGCGTGGGGAAGGTGCTTGCTTACAGCGTTTCTCACTGCTCAGTCACTGTGTCAAGTGAAATCCTTGAGTTAATAATGTTATAACATGTTTCTGTTCCACTTACTTTACGTGTAATAACAGTGTTCCTTTATTTTACTTGTAGCTCCAAAAGGAATTCTTCATTTGTCTCCTGATGTTTATCAAGAGATGGAAGCCAGCCGCCACAAAGTCATCTCTGGCACAGCTCTAGGCTATTTGTCACCCAAAGATATGAACCAACCCTCAAGCTCTTTCTTCAGTATATCTCCCACCTCGAGTAGTTCAGCTACAATTGCCAGGGAACTCCTTATGAATGGAACATCTCCTACAGCTGAAGCCATAGGTTTAAAAGGAAGTTCTCCTCCTCCCCCTTGTTCTCCAGTACAACCTTCAAAACAGCTGGAATATTTAGCAAGGATTCAAGGCTTTCAGGTATGAATTAAAAGCAAAAACAAGAAAACAAAACAATCCATTAGCCCCAAATCCTTCATCTCTGTCCATCAGAAAGCTCATTCTTGCCTGCTAGCGTGACTTCTATGCCACTTACATTGTAAATTATTAGGAACACAGAGGACAGAAAAACGAGTCATGTGCACATGCCTCATTTTAAAGATTTTTCATTCTCTCCAGTAATTCTTTTGCCGCCTGGCTCTCCTCCATATTCCTTCTTCTTCTGTTTTTGTTTTTGATTTGTTTTTTTTTAAACATTTTTCATTCTCTGTTCTGTGTCCTGCTTGGGTGCATCTATTCCCTCACTCTCCTCCCCAAACAAAAGTGCTGCCTTCATACATTTGGTATTAGTATTTAGCACTAAGGCCTCTCTCATTTTACAGTAGGGTTTTTTCTAATGATGATTTTACTTTCAAAGCAGTTTTGAATTTGGCATTCTATGGCTAGTAATGATTCAGGTATACCACTAAGGTACAACATCCTAGAAGTCTATGATCTTAGGAGTTAGTTAAACATGGTATTAGAACAGTAATGCTTTCTAGTTGTCTGAGGCATGAAAACATGTATCGTTTTACTGGATCGTGTTTTGAACCATCTAGGGTAGCGCCTACCTTAGACGGTACCAACAAGTCTATTTCACCGGGCAGTCTAAATCTAGCTTATAGTCCGCTTGTTGTGTATATGAATTTGGGGCTGGAAACCTTCCCCCTCCCCTCCCCGTTTAGTCAGTGTTCCCTTTTGGAAAAAAAAACCAACAATCCTTTATGAGTAGAACTTTTTAAAGAATTGTTAACTCTAGGAAGAGGAAATACCTGTGTTCTGACTTCTTAGTTGCCTTGAAAATCCTGTACTGAGCTGTAATCACTCACTTGACTGGGCGAACAGCAGCGTGCTTGTGTGTAGAAAGAGTGGACTGCTCCCTCAGATTTCATTATATTCACCCCCCTTTCCATGTTAGTCTTACTCCTTAAGACCAAAAACTGTAATTTCCTTTAGAAATCTTCTAGAAGATCTGTATTATGTAGAATGATCATGTATTTATAAAAATTTTACAAATTTAGATATAAGAGAGAAGATCATGTGTTTTACCAAGGGGGTATTTTGCATGTTTTTTTTTGTTTCTCATCACAGAAACCTGATTCTTTCACATCTATTGCCAGGTAGTCGTTGAGTGTTTTTACTTAGACTATTAATACGAAATCTAAAAAGCTGTTACCAGTTTGGGGCTCTGTCATCTGAAATTTTAAACACTTAACTTAAAAATTAAAATTTAGAACTTGTTTTCGTTGTTTACCTTAAGAATAACAATAAATCACTGTTTAAAATAAAAGAACCTTGATTCACACAGTTAAAGTACTGGAAAAGAAAAACTAAGCAATTTTTAGTTCTATCTATAATTTGCATAAGGTGAACTAGAAATAAACTGTGATGAAAAGGAATTCACTGTTTATTTACAAGTCTAGTCATTTAGAAATGTCTGAAAGTAACACTGCATTTGCATTTTTATAGAAACAAAGCACAAATTGCACTCAAGCTCTGAACTGATTTTTTGGTTGGAGATGTTCCTCTGATGTAATTTTGCTGCCAGAAGAACTACTTAAATTTGTATTTATTTGTTAATTCTTAGCAATGACAACAACTATAATTTTAAAATACCTTTACTTTAGTCAAAATGTAGAATCTGTTTCTCCTATATTTGGGCTGAGTACTCAGACCTTTTTATTTTTTTTAAAGCTTATGCTGAGATAATACACTCTTACTTATGGACACGTTAAACATTTCCAAATTTGTGTATGGTGATTTTTACATACTAATGAAGATAAACATAGTTTTAAAACGTTACTGTGCTGCTTTGGTCAAATGAGCTCGGTGTTGCTATGAAATATTGTTTTGCTGACGGGCTGCAGCCTGCAGTGTGTGGTGAACAGACTGTGGGAAATGGCTTCCCTTCCCTGTCAGGTGCCCGGCACGTCCTCATAATGTCACGGTAGAAGAGTCTTTGTGGTTAAGAGTTTTAAAGCCTCTTTCTTTATAGGTAACTTTCTCAGGTACATTTACCTGGTAGAAAAACATGTAGATTGTTTCTATTTCTTAAATGTTTTAATTGGACTGTAGTTTAGAAATTATAGGGCCAGCTTGTTATGGATGACATGCTGTTATGTTATTTTCATTTCTGGAATTTAAAAACAATAAATTCTTTTTCTCTGTTTCTAGGTTAGTACTTTTAAAATTTTGTTACTGTACACTGAATAGATATTATTGCTTATTGAATATTGTATATAAACCCTTCTCTGGCCCTCTGTGCCCACTGACATTTGATTTAAGCCTACCAGAGCCATTGTATGTGACAGCTATATTGTATTACAAAGTAAAAAAAATATATTAGTGTACTGAAAACGACGTTGTTTTAACTTTTAAATTTTTTTCCTTAATTGAAATTTATAAGTTACAAAAAGCTTATTTGCTCACCAGAATGTAGGTATTCAACTCACATCCTTTTGCTTAAATCTACAGAATAATTTATCATACAATTAAAGTTATTATGAATAAAGCTGGCTTCATAGGTCAGAATATGACTGAACACTTGCACATTCTCAGTAATTCTTTTATCCTTTCTTGGGGCTCACCTGAAGTTTTTAATCACATTTTAGATGCAAGCCTTTGGATCTCTATCATAAGTGAATATTTATTTTTTGAATTTTTATTGAGTACATTTTTATTATCTTCTTTTAAAACCTGAATGTTCTTATTGATTTATTATTTTTTAGCAGAAGAAAGTTTTATATCAGTAGTTCTGTGAACCTCAGACTTTGTTCAGCCCAGTTAGTATGCTTCTATAACTTCTATGCATTTCATAAAAATTCATTTGAAATGTAGTTATACCGTAGTGTTCAGGGCTCCTTGGTGCGTACCTTGATACCCTTTAATTACAATGCCAAAATGTTTCAAAATCATTCAGCTTTTTAAAGAAGATTGTTATGGAGACATTTTTGAAATGCTCTGCTTTTGAGCTGAAGCAGAAGATTGTTTTGTTGTGTTATAATTTACATTATTCTAAGTTTTTCCATCTTTAATATGCTTTTCCATATATTAAAAATCTCTCTGAATAATTAACTATAAGCATTTCATTGTTTAAATGAGTCATTAGAACGTGATTAGATTGGAAATTAAAATGAATTATTTTAGTCAATTATCCTTGATAGATGGATTTAATTTTAATCTTTTAGTCTGTACCCTTCCTTGTGACTGTCATCCACTGAACAGTGTTGTTTTTAAAACCTTGGGAGTAAAATTTGATAAACTAGATTTGTTTTTCTCACATAAAGAATGTAAAGAAGCACTTAGTTGGTGTCTTAGTTAAACCATAATCAGTTTATTTTATAAAAATCAAGGAGTGTTTTATAGGGGGCTGTTCATTATTGTGAGTTTATGATGCTGGTGCCATTTTTAGCGAGATGAGAATGTCAGTAGAAGGCTTAGAAATATCTATTTAATTAAAAACTTTCTTTTCAAATACAATTCAAACATAATACATTTCAACTATAATAATATATCTCCTTTTTTGAAGTTTAGTATGATTATAGCAGACTTCTTTTATGGTGATGAGCTTCTTTTAAATATTTATTTTTGACATGTATGACACATAGCATATTTTAACAATACGACCTTAGTACAGATTACACTGAGCTGGGACATGGGGAGTGGGCTTGGCCAATTTGAAAATCAACCTTTTCCCTTTCTCTTTTTTCTTATTTTCCCTATACCTCACTTTTTGTAATCCATATATTTATAATCAGAGTAGCTGTTTGCAGCTTGTTTTTTTAAAGAGTAAGGGATCCATTTTTTTTTAAAGACCCGTTTCAGTAAACTTTTGTAGATTCCTAATAGGAAAATATGGAGAAAGAAATCATGCATATACATATACTCTTCCACTTAGAAATATGTTTTTCCCCCGTTTCTAACTTGTCCTTGAAACATAACTCACCGTGTCACTTCTGAGCCCAAATTTTCATCTGCACTGTTACACAAATGTATAAAGTGATGAGAAATTACCCAGAGTACAAGGAGCAAAACATACATGCGTTTAGCATGGGGTCAAGAGATTCCGCTCTGATTCATAGTCACTTCTTAAAAAGCCCTCTTGGATTCAGCCTCTGCTGCTTTTCAAAGACCTTGGAGAAATTGGAAGAATTCTCCTGAAGGCTTGGTTTTCCTGTAGGGACCCTAAAACTCAGGTTTGTTCTTCAAATGGGCAGCCTACATTCATGCAAACTGACTTATTGTCTGGTTTCTTTAGGCCTTGATATACTTGGCCAAGCCCTTAAGGGTATGCAGACTACATATCACATAACCATACTTCATAAAAACCAGTAGAATTACAGGTCACCTTACTTTGCTGAAATTTCCAACTCTTTAGAGAAAAATATTACATTTGAAGAAAGAAATCCTGATCCACATAAAAACATACTGTGATGAGTAACAGTAACACAAATAAGAATCAATCAGGCTTCAAGTAAACAGTCTACTATTACTGCATAAACTCTTCAGGACTAACTGACTCCACCCTAAATCATTGCAGAATGTAATCAGAAAGACAAAGGTACTCATTTTGAGCCTTGATATGCCAGCACATACATAGTAAGACACATATTTCAAAGAAAGAGTAATATACAAACACAAAAGAGCTGTCCTGGCACAGTGACTTTGAAATGAGCCACTGAGGTGCAGAAAAAGATAGTTGCCATTATGTGTCATCCCCAGGTAGAAATAGCTGTAGCCTTTTCTGTTTGTACCGGAAGAGATTTCAAGTCAGCATGAGAATTCTATTTGGAATTATTTGAAAACCAATAATCAATTATTTCTTCAATCAATTTGAAGAAAAGGAAATTATTTTTCATCTAAAGGTGAATTTCATTTCCTTTTGCTAGAAAAGGTTGGCAATGATGTGAATTTTACTTAGTAACGTAAGATTAATTGTAGTACCCATCAGGTACATGTCAGTGCATGTCAGGCTGGTATCTGTATACCTATGTTCATTCTAAGTCATGTTGAAATTATCTATTTCCCTCTCTCCAGCATTCAGCTACAGCTGAGATTTTTTTTTTCGTGAATGACAGCACCTAAAATTTCAGATATATTGTTCTCTTCTCACCCAGGACAACTCTTGAGAAAGAGAACAGTATGTGGAATACTGAGTGTAAAAGATTTCTGCACACGGAAAAAAACTACTCTGACATACCAGGGGCATTAGGAGATATATGAGTAAACAGGGAAACGAAACTAACGTTTATTGACTGTCTCGTTATGTATCAGATAGTGAAGGAGGCATTACCTACATTATTTTATGACACAGCAGAAGTGCCTGGTACATTTTTGCTTCTTGCTTACAAATCTTCATTTGATTTTAAATCCAGCTATTGTATAGCGTTTGAAGCCTGATCCCTGAAGGTAGGACTAGTGTTCATGGTAGTCCATGGTCTTCTGGATATCGTTTTGGTTTAGTCATAGATTTCATTAATAAATTTATTTATGCCCTCCACTAGGTACACAACTGAGTCTGAGTTATTTAAGAATTCTCTTTTGAGCTGGAAGGAACTTTAGTTTTTATTCAAAGGTATAACTTTATGATGTAAATACACATTTGAGGGACTACAGAAGTAAAGCATCCTATTAGTAATGCAGTTTACTCATTTCCACAGAGAATTATTAGTTAATTTTAAACCCTTATAGATTTTAGGTTCAGGAAAGTTCTGGCGTCTTGACACGGTCACATCAAAAAGCAGATATAACTGTGAGAGATAAGAGATATTTGAAAAACTTTAAAAAATTTTTTATCTGTAGTATTGTCATTTTTTTAAGTATAAGAAAAGTTCAGAATCGTTTTATCTGTAGTGGAACATTTGAGAAAACAAGGAGTACAGCTGGAAAAGGATACACAGTTCACAGCTTCAGAAACTCTTATCAAGAGAAAAATAGTGCATTAAGAATAGTTTTCAGTCATTTCAGTATGTATGTGAAGAACTGGATGGATATGAAGTTAATCTGGGTATACAATATCATCTCATTGAATACTGGAATTGATTTAGCTGAACAACAGGAACTGGAACCTTTGTTTATTCACTCTGGGCCGATACTTAATACATACCTACACGTGCCAGGTAGCATACCAGACAGTGGGTACAGGAAGAGTTATGGTCAAGTTGGAGACAGACAGACGGGAAAATAAAACCAATATACAGAAGAGTGGCCGCTATTACAATTGAGTCTGGTCTCCAGGGATCAGTGTTTGAACATTACACAAAAATTTAATTTTTTAAAAATTAAATATTTGTAGCATGCTGCAGGAAATAACGTAGGTAATGCCTGCCCCGCATAGTAAGTGTCATCACTTGAGGTGTGATTAGCCATGTCAAGAATCATGGATGGGAATGAAGAGCTCTGACTGAAGGAATTAAGAAGAATTCATAGCTGAGGGACATTTGAATGAGCTTTAAGAAGTACATAGACTTTTAAGGTGAATAAGAAGAAAAGAAATTGCAGGGAGAAACAGCTGACTCCTAAAGACAAAAGGGCGTGATGTTTTAGAAAATGCTTAAGAGTTCAAAGTGGAAGTGGTTGGCAAGTAGGCTGAAAAGACGTGTGCTGCTGAGAATTTGAATTTAGCTGTTAGCCAGAGACCACCAACTTCTTTTTTAAAGGGTAGTGACATTGGTTTTGTATTTTAAAAAGATAATTCTGTAGGCATGTGGAGGAGGAACTAGACAAAAAGATTGGTAGCAGAAAGACCAATTAGAGTGACTTTGCATGAATCCAGTAGAGAAATAGCAAAGATTGAATGAAGCAAAGCTAATGGTCGTAGAGGAGTGGGGCTGAGGTGCAGGCATCCACGGTACAGTTGAGCGAATTCAGTGATCTCGGCTGCAAACTTCTGTGAGGATGCTTTCACTGTCCTGGTCAGGATGGAAGCTACATGTAGATGGCATTGTAGAGTAATTAAGAGACTCTCTGAGGATGAATTGACCATTCATTTCAAGAATTTGAGAATGAAGTAAAGTAGGAAGGTAATACGAATGTTTTAGGAAAGGTTTTATTTTTAGTATGAACGTGATGAATAAACTTAGAGGAGGTTAATGAGTTCCATTTTAAACATGGCGAATTTGAGTTTCCTGTGGGACTTTCAAAGGCAGTTGTCCAGTAGGCATTCATCAGTGGGTCTGGTGATCAGCAAGAGAGCATAGGACACAGAGATTGGGGAGTGATCGATGTACAAATGTAATTGAAGCCATAAAAGTAGTAAAGGGCTTCCTTGGTGGCGCAGTGGTTGAGAGTCCGCCTGCTGTGCAGGGGACACGGGTTCGTGCCCCGGTCCGGGAAGATCCCACATGCCGCGGAGCGGCTGAGCCTGTGAGCCATGGCCGCTGAGCCTGCGCGTCCGGAGCCTGTGCTCCGCAACGGGAGAGGCCCCAACAGTGAGAGGCCTGCGTACCGCAAAAAAAAAAAAAAAAAAAAAAGTAGTAAAGATTGACCAGGGAAAGTGGGTAAAGGCCTAGGAAGAGATTCCTGATGAATACCAACAATGTGAGGGATTCATTCATTCATTACATCAACCAAAGTATATTGAGCACCTGCCATGGGCCAGGTGCACTTATTGCACTGAGGATATAGCATAAATGACAGTCAAGGGTTCTGTCCTCATGAAGCTGACATTAGGATGGGATTATTGAGGGTGGGATGTGGAGTGTGGCCAGGGGAAAGGGGGAAGTGGAAGGACAGACAGTCACATCTGAACACGTGATAAATTCAAATGGTTAGTCTCCTAAGGTAACAATTACTTGGAAATTAATTGGGAGATTAATTATGATTATTTGTGAGAAGTATGAGCAATGACTTAGTATCTCTAAGTGTTGTATCAGATAACTATGCTTTTGAAATGTTTTGATCAACCTTATTGAGGTATAATTTACATACAATAAAGCACACCCATTTTAGTTATACAGTTTGATGAGTTTTGAAAAATGTATACCACCATGTAACTACAACCACAATCAAGATGGGGATATTTCTATTACTGTAAAATATTCCCCGGTGCCTCTTTGTAGCCTGTTTTCCTCACCTCTCTGTGGCTCTGGGCAACCAGGATATCTTTTTTGTCACAAAGATTAGTTGTGCCTAAAATTTCATAAAAATTGAATCATCCAGCCTGAACAGTTTTGTTTCTGGCCTCTTTCACTGGCTGTAATGTTTCTGAGATTGTCCATGTTGTGTATATCAGTAGTTTGTTCCTTTTTATTGCTAAGTACTAGTCCATTATATGATGTACACCACAAATTATGTATCAGTTTATCAGTTGATGGACATTTGAGTTGTTTCCAGTTTGGGGCTATTATGAGTAAAGCTGTGAACATTCACGTACAAGATTTTGTGCAGACATGCTTCCAGTTCTCTTGGAAAAATACCTCAGAGTGAAATTCCTGGGTCACATGGTAAGTATACATACAAGCTTACAAGAAACTATCAGATTCTTTTTCAGTGTGTTGTATCATATTACATTCCTACCAGCGCTGTATGAGGGTTCCATACATTGATATGATCAGTCTTATTCTGTGAAGGGTACAGTGGTATCTCACTGGTATTTTAATTTGTATTTCCCTGATGACCAATAATATGCACTTCTTTTCTTGTGCTTGTTGGCCAATTATATATCTTTGTGAAATTTCCACATCTTTTTCCCAGTTTCTGGTTGCGACTTTTTAAAATTATTGCGTCATCAGAGTTCTTTATACATTCTGGATACAGGCCCTTTCTGTTGCAGATATTATCTCCCTGCCTGTGACTTGTCTTTTCATTATCTTAATGGCATCTTTTGAAAAGTGGAAAAGAAGTTTTCAATTTTGATGAAGTTCAAGTTTACATTTTTTTCCCATAAACTGTGCCTTTTTGGTCCTATCTAAGCAATTTTTGACAACCCCAAGGTTGCAAAGATTTTCTCTGATTTTTTTCTAGACATTTTGTAGTTTGTGCTTTTATGTTTAATGCTGATATCTATTTAATTTTTGGGGTATGGTATGGGTGAGACTTGAAGCCTATTTTTCCCATAGGATAACCAGTTGTTTCTACACCATATATGTAATGTGTTGTTTCACTCTAGCTGCTCTTAAGATATTCTGTTCATCTTTGGTTTCACCAGTTTGGCTGTGCTATGTCTAGGATTGTTTTTAATCCTGCTTGGGATTCATTTAGCTTCTTAGATTAAGATAATGTTTCTCACTAATTTTGAAAAGATTTTGGCTAGTTTTTTCAAAAGATTTTTTTGCCCTTTTCTCTTTCCTCTCCTTTTGGGACTCCAATTACATATATGTTGGGCCTCTTGATGTTGTCCTTCAGGTATTCGAGACTGTTTATTTTTCTCCATCTTTGGATTGTGTAACTTCCATTGATCTATTTTCAAATTTACTGACTACTTTCTCTGTCCTCTCCAATTTGCTGTTAAGCCCATGTAATAAATTTTTCACTTCAGTTATTGTATTTTTTAATCTGATGTTTCTATTTGGTTCTTCTTTTTTTTTTTTTCCTTGTTGTGATTCCATATCTGTATAGTCATTGGGAACACATTTTTAAAAATTATTTGAACATCTTTATAATAGCTGCTTTGAAGTCTTTGTCATCTAAACCCAACATCTGGGCCCATTAGGAGTCAGTTTCCTCTTGACCACCTTATTTATGAACATGCTTCATTTCGATTTCTCTGCATGTCTGTAATTTTTGTTTGAAAAATGGACATTGTGGACATATTATCATATGTTATAGCAACTCTGGATCGTCTTTTCTTTTGTAGATTATTGTTTTTCTTTTTGGTCTAGTACTCAGTTAAGTTGCCTGGACTAAAACGTCAAGCTTTGCCTCCACCGTGGTGACATCCCTCAGCTGATACTTCCACTTAGTTTCTTCAGCTTCCAGCTGCAGCCTTTCCTCTTGCAGTCTTCCTGTGCCTACCTAATTATTTGGGCACATTTAGGCTTAGGTTTTGGAGCTCACCCTTTGCATTTCCTAGCTTCTAGCATTCCCCCTCCCAGCCCCCAATTTCCAGCTGATCTGCCAGCCCATGTCCTCTGATACTTCAGGCCAGTAAAGCTTTAGCTGTCTGTCATTTGAGCTGTGTGCACTTGAGGGACTGCACTCAATCAAAAAAGTGTCAGACTTTGAGATCTTAATGGACTTCTCACTGGTTTCTGCCTATTTCTACGTCAGGTCTTCTAGTGTCTTTCCTGTACATGTAAAGTTTTGTAGTTAGCAGGGATTTGGGTAGAGTTTATATTCAGATTTAGTGTTTCACCACGTCTACTGCTACCTCATTTCTAGAATTTCTTCCCTCAATGACCAGCTCATCTGCCACCCCTAAGCTCTTTCCACTGCTCTCTCCAGCTGGTAAGACTGCAGTTTTCTACCAATAGAACTACAGGAAGCGAGGAATGCCCTCAGGCAAGAAAAAGCCATAAACTCACAATTCTTACTCCATATAGTTTTGGTCTTTTAAGGGAAAATTCTGCCCTGATATCTTCCTGCTTTTGATCACATTCCACTGTCTTCAAATATTTTATTTTGTCGACATCGTGTATTGTTATCTGCAAGAGGCTTTGTCTGGTGAATTTATACTTCCATTACCAGAAACTGGAACACAACCAGTTGTTCTTAAATACCACTGAATATACCCATTAATTAATTAATCACTTAATTACTAACTGGCCATCTTGACATCTGTCCTAAGCAAATAATTCAAAATATGGGAAAGCTACAAGGATACTTGTCATTGGATTTAGGGCCCACTCTAAATCCAGGATGATCCCAACTTAATTATATCTGCAAATATCCTATTTCAAATAAGGTCATATTTAAAGGTACTAGAAATTAGGACTTGAACATATCTTTTGGGGGCCACTGTTGAACTCACTGCATATTTATTGCTTTCTTAAATTTATATATTTATTGCTTTCAGCAAATTTGGGAAATTTTTGGCCATATTTTCTTCAAATAAATTTTTTGCTGCCTTTTCTCTCTTCTCTCCCTCCATTTACATGCATTTTTTATACTGTCCCAGAGAATCCTGAGGCTTTATTCATTAAAATTTTTTCTGAATTTCAGATGGTATTGTTTCTGTGTATCTATAAGTTCTATATCTTTCATCCAGTGATTTTTTTTTTTCTTACTTTGGGTATTGTATTTTCATTTCTAGACTTTCCCTATGGTTCTTTTTAGTTTCTGTTTCTCTGCTGATATTACCTATTCATTCATTTATTTTAGACATATTTTCCTTTACATCCTTGAAAATAGTTATAATAGGTTCTTTAAACACCTTTTATGTTCATTTCAACATCAGATATATTGGATTCAGTCTTAATTAATTAATTGCCTTTTCACTTGATTGTGTGTCAGGTTTTCCTATTTATTCTAGATCAAGTAATTTTGGATTGCATCTTGACTGTTGTTAATGGTACATTATAGAGACTGGGTTCTGTTACATTCCTCTGCATACTTTGAGTTTTCTGAGGCCCTTAACCTGGATGGACTCAGACTCCAAACTTTGTCTCATACTGAACTTTCTCTTCTTTTGGCTTCTGGGATAGTAACCTCTCTTGGTTTTCCATAAGTTCTCTGTCAAAGAAGAACCTAACAGAATTGGCTTTTAGGTGGTTACTGCTCCCTTTTAGAAGAGTTTCAGTGGAAACTTTCTATAATAAAGTGAATGTGGGGTGGGGGGGGCATTGAGTTGGTAATAGCAGTACTTTCCTAGGGTTAAAATAGAAATAGCTAAAAAATAATCTGTCATAGGTGGTGTTTGCTACCAGTTTGGATTTGCAGTTTAAGCAGCAACTTATTTCCTCTTACCTTTTGCAGATCAGTAGCATTTATTGATATTTCTCAGTTCAAGGTTCTTGGTCCCCATTGGTAGGCTTCCCAGGCATAGGCCTATATTACACATTTTTTCTCCCTAAAACTCTAACTTAAAGAGGAACCTTTAACTTCTCTTTTTCATGATGCTTTGGATATTATAATTTTCTAGGCTTTTATGCTTGGAAAAATTTTTTCTGCAACGTTTTTACTTCCCATATCAGAGATAGAAAGTACCACATTGCTCAGTGACTTAATTTTTCTAATTAAGAGATAATTTAGTCTCCACTGATTCCCTTCTCTTGTGTTTGAAGATTCTTTTAGTATAAAATTCTGATATGCATAGAAAAATTTGTTTATTATCTCCTCTAATAGCCTCTTGGCTTCTTTCAAGTCTCCTTTATTCTGAAGCACTAAAGGTTTTCTCTTCTACTATAACCGGCCTTTAATAAATAATAAAAAATTTAGAGAAAAGCAGAAAAATACTACAGAGTTTGATGTTAACAATTATATAACCATAAAATAAATTTGTCAGTACTAGGGAATTAATGATGACATAATACTATTAACCAATCTACAGCTCTCATTCAGATTTTGTCAGTTTTCCTACTAATGCCATTTTTCTGGTCCAGGATCCAGTCTAAGATCCCACACTGCATTTAGTTGTGATGCTTCTTAAGTCTCTTCCAATCAATAACAGTTCTTTAGTCTTTCATGATTTTGACAATTTTGAATAATATTGGTTACTTATTTTGTAGACTGTTCTTGAATTTGGGTTTTCCTGATATTTTCTCATTATTTGATTGAGGTCATGCATTTTGGTAAGAATATCACAGAAGTGATGTGCCCTTCTCAGTGCCTTATATGCTCAGTTTATAATTGTCCTAAATATTTCCTCTACATATATAAGAACCACATCAGACAGTGTTATAATTTTAGCTTCAAATATCAAACATAACCTAGAAAATTCAAGAAAAGAAAGTCTATTGTGTTTACCAACATTTTTACCCCTTTCAGTTCTTTCTTTCTTCCCAATGGAGTTCCAAGATTCCTGCTTTTATCATTTCGCTTCTGTTTCAAAAACTTACTTTAGCCATTCTTTTAGGGTAGGTATGCTGGTAACATACTCTCAGTTTCCATTCATTTGAGAATGTTTTAGATTCCCTTTCATTGTTTAAGGATATATTTGCTGGATATAAAATGATGGGTTGACAGCTTTTTAGTACTTAAAAAATGTTGTTCCAATTCCTCTGGCCTCCATGGTTTCTGTTGAGAAATTACTGTCGAATTGTTTTACCTCTATAGGTCACTGCTTCCAGGATAGCAGTTTAAGTTTTAAAAGTTTGATTATGATGTGTCTTGGCATGGGTTTCTCTGTGTTTATCACATTTGGAGTTTGTTCAGCTTCTTGAAGCTGTAGATGTATTATATCTTTTACCCAAATTTGGTAAATTTTCAGCCATTATTTCTTCAAATTCTTTTTTAACTACAATCACTATCTCTTCTCCTTCTGGGACTCTGATGACACAAATATGAGATCTTTTGCTGTGGTCCCACATGTTTTTGAGGCTTTATTCATTTTTTCTCAGTCTGTTTTCTCTGTTGTCCAGATTGAGGAATTTCTATTTTTCTATCTTCAAGTTCACTGATTCTTTCCTCTGTTCTCTCCCTTCTGTTGTTAAGCCCATCCATTGAGTTAATTTTGGTTTTTAGGTTATAAAACTTCTATTTTGTTCTTCTTATATCTCTATTTCTTTGGTGAGATTATACATTTTTTTCATTTGTTTCAGGTAAGTGTGTCATTGCTTTTTTTTTTTTTTTTTTGCATTATGCGGGCCTCTCACTGTTGTGGCCTCTCCCATTGCAGAGCACAGGCTCCAGACGCGCAGGCTCAGCGGCCATGGCTCACAGGCCTAGCCACTCCGCGGCGTGTGGGATCTTCCCGGACCGGGGCGCGAACCTGTGTTCCCTGCATCGGAGGGCAGACTCTCAACCACTGCGCCACCAGGGAAGCCCCTGTCATTGCTTTTTGAAGCATTTTTATGATAGCTGCTTTAAAACACTTGTCAGATAAGTTTAACAAATATGCTGTCTTGGTGTTGGCATCTCATGATTGTCTTTTCTTATTCAAGTTGAGATTATTCTGATTCTTGATATAATGAATGATTTTTTGTTGAATCCTGGACATTATGGGTATAATAAATCTCTGTATCTTATTTAAATCTTCTGTTTCAGTAAGCCTCCTCTGGCAGTATGCCAAGTTGGGTATTGGAGTGCTGTCTTTTTACTACCAGGTATGGGTAGAAGTTCATTTTCCCCACTTAGCCTCTGTTGACAGCCTGGTGCGAGGAAGGGGACTTGTCACGGATGGATGGTGTGGAAGTCCTGACCCTCCACCATGCCCCCCTGATACCACTCCAGTGAGAAGGGGTAGGGTGCCCAACATTACCAGATAAAGTTGGAAAGCCTGGGAATCCAGCAGGTATGAAAGTCTTGACTCCTCATTCAGCCTTCTGTGTCGTGTCATCACCTTAGTAGGCGAATTGGGTTACCTCATTCCAGTCTGGCAAGAGTGGAAGTCTAGGCTCCCCAGTTGACGTTTGCTGATGGGGCTGAGGATGCGGGGGTGTGCCACTTTATAATGGTGTTTGACTGGAGGAGGGCCATCATTGTCTAAACATTTTCTCTCTTGCTTACGTTATTCGTTTTCTGGCCCTTTGGTTAGAGAGAGCAGGCTTTCTTGCGGCTTCTTTTCCTATACCCACTAACATTTCCAGGGTGCTAACTATTCTAGCACCCAGTCCAGGATAAATAAGACAAAAAGAAAAACCAGGAATTCACCACTGTGTTGTTCCTTGGGTCCTGAAATCCCTACCGGGTCTTCCTCTTTCTCTGTACCTTTCTGAGTCCTCTTATGTTTGTTTTATGTATATATCAAGAGATTTTACTTATGCTTAGCAGAAAGAATAGGGAAAAGTAAATCTATTCCATCTTGTTTGGAAGCAGAAGTCATAAATGGTCTTTTCATCATGAATTTCATTATATTTTAAAAACAAATATAGTATGTTTCTAAAAGCTATAATTCCTGAGTAGGAAGAATATATTCCAATATTTTTGTAAAAAAAATTAAATGCCATTATGAACTAAACCAGTATGTAATGAAAAGATTTGTAAGGTCTTTGATACCCACTTTTTGAAGTGATAGTAAATACAGCAGAATTTTAATACATGAAAAGTAGTAGAATTGTTTGGCCTTCTTGGGAGAAGATTTTTCATGTTTGACTTTGGTGGTATACTGAGTGCCTGTATAACTGTAATTTTCCTTTGACCTTGGAAAAAGATTTCCTTGTTAAAAAGTTATTTCTCTTAAAAGCTTTTGCACAGCAAAGGAAAATAAAAACAAGATGAAAAGGCAACCCTCAGAATGGGAGAAAATATTTGCAAATGAAGCAGCTGCAAAGGATTAATCTCCAAAATTTACAAGCAGCTCAGTATCAAAACAAACAAACAACTTCTTTAGGCAGAAGACCTGAATAGACATTTCTCCAAAGAAGGTATACAGATGGCCAACAAACACATGAAAAAATGCTGAACATCATTAATCATTAGAGAAATGCAAATCAAAACTACAATCAGGTATCACCTCATACCAGTTAGAATGGCCATCATCAAAAAATCTACAAACAATAAATGCTGGAGAGGGTGTGGAGAAAAGGGAACCCTCTTGCACTGTTGGTGGAATGCAAATTGATACAGCCACTATGGAGAACAGTATGGAGGTTCCTTAAAAAACTAAAAATAGGACTACCATACGACCCAGCAGTCCCACTAGTGGGCATATACCCTGAGAAAACCATAATTCAAAAAGAGTCATGTACCACCCCACAATGTTCACTGCAGCTCTATTTACAAAAGCCAGGACATGGAAGCAACCCAAGTGTCCATCAACAGATGAATAGATAAAGAAGATGTGGCACATATATACAATGGAATATTACTCAGCCATAAAAAGGAACGAAATTGATTGAGTTACTTGTAGCGAGGTGGATGGACCTAAAGCCTGTCATACAGAGTGAAGTAAGTCAGAAAGAGAAAAACAAATGACGTATGCTAACACATATGTATATGGAATCTAAAAAAAAAAATACAGTTCTGAAAAACCTAGGGGCAAGACAGGAATAAAGACGCAGACCTACTAGAGAATGGACTTGAGGACACGGGGTGGGGGAAGGGTAAGCTGGGACGAACTGAGAGAGTGACATGGACATATATACACTAGCAAATGTAAAATAGATAGCTAGTGGGAAGCAGCTGCATAGCACAGGGAGATCAGCTTGGTGCTTTGTGACCACCTAGAGGGGTGGGTAGGGAGGTTGGGAGGGAGACACAAGAAGGAGGAGATATGGGGATATATGTATATGTATAACTGATTCACTTTGTAATAAAGCAGAAACTAACACACCATTGTAAAGCAATTATACTCCAATAAAGATGTTACAAAAACACATTCCAACAGGAAAAAAAAAGTTATTTATTTGCAAAGCCTGTAGATTTTAATGATTTTTTAAAAAAAATATTTATTTATTTATTTTAGTTTTGGGTGTGTCGGGTCTTAGTTGTGGCACATGGGATCTTCAGTACGGCGTGAGGGATCTTTCGTTGCAGTGCACGGGCTTCTCTCTAGTTGTGGTGTGCCGGCTCCAGAGCACATGGACTCTGTAGTTGTGACTCGCTTGTGTGCTCAGTAGTTGCAGGCCGTGGGCTTAGTTGCCCCGTGGCATGTAGGATCTTAGTTCCCCAATCAGGGATCAAACCCATGTCCCCTGCCTTAGAAGGTGGATTCTTAACCACTGGACCACCAAGGAAGTCCCAAGCCTGTAGATTTTAATGCAGCTTGTAAATGGATGTGTGTGAGTATATCAAAGCATGAGTACATACTATATAAAAGAGGGAGGCTCTTTTTCTGGTAGATGTGTAATCGACTTAAAAATCACCCAGTGTTTTCTTTTGAGGGAAGTGTAAAACTAAAATAACTATATTTGTGTGTGTGTATATATATAATTTACATCTTAATTAGCTGCCTCATTAGACCTTCACTGGCATAGTCAATGGAAACAGAAAAGCAGTGAACAAAAATTTAGGATCTGTGTCATGCACAAACTCATCACTTAAAGTAAGAATGCAGGGGCCTCCCTGGTGGCGCAGTGGTTGTGAGTCCGCCTGCCAATGCAGGGGACATGGGTTCGTGGCCCGGTCCGGGAGGATCCCACATGCCGCGGAGTGGCTGGGCCCGTGAACCATGGCCGCTGAGCCTGCACGTCTGGAGCCTGTGCTCCGCAATGGGAGAGGCCACAACAGTGAGAGGCCCGCGTACCGCAAAAAAACAAAACAAAACAAAAGAATGCAGTTATCTTCCTTAACAATCTTGACAGCACATCTGTTGTTGCATTTGTTAGTTTTTATCTGTGACTTACACTAGAAATAAATCAGTACATCACTGGTAGATTTTGTACACCAAATATAGGCATGTAATTTTCAAAGCTTTTCCTGAGCATAGAATTTCCAAAAGAGAGAAAAGATAATTACAAGTTGAGTCTCAGTCTGTATAATGTGATTTCATTCATTCACTTGTCCCTTTCGAGGCATTAATGTGACAAGCATATTGCATGCAGAGTAAAACAGATTACTCATACAGTTAAAACACTCAATACATGACTGAACTTGTTAAATATATGTTTACATTTTAGTTACAAAGGACTTGCCTTTAGTTATGAAAAGGATTGGGGAAAGAAGCTTTAGGGAAAGTCAGTGACAGACATTATCCTAATGTAATATTATTCTTCATAATTATACATCATGTCATATCTTTTATTGTATTATCATGGGATGTGTTATTCTAATAATAAGACTAATATTTATTTTAGTGCTAACCATAAGCCAGGCATTGTTCTAAGTGCTTTTCATGGAGAAACTCCTTTTATTTTTTTATTTTTATTTATTACTTTAAAATGAATTCGATAATTATAAATAGATAATAACATAGATTTGTACTGTTGCCTGTAGTTAACCCAAATAAGTAAGATGGTTTACATGTTCTCAAGTCATCTAAAAAAGTAGTTAAGAAATGTTTAATACCAGTTTACCCTACTTAACTAGTGTAATATTTGTCAAGCAGTATTGTTTTAGTGCTTTGCCAAGAATATGCTGATTTTCATGTTAATAAAGATTTAGGTCTTTTGTATAGCTAGTGTGCCGGCCCTGCAAGAATCAAGCGTGTTTTGAGTATCGTAAGATCTGGTACTGAACTGTTGCCCTTTAGCTCCTTGCTGTCTTTACCCCTCCTTGCAGGGCTTCTATGCAGTAGCTACAGTGTGATCTCTGCCTGCTGCTTTGGAGTAAACCCGTGAACCTGAGGTGTGCTAATCAAGCATGTTTTCTTGATACAGTGATTGTGTTCTCACATGTGAATGTACAGGCCTTTATCTTTCCTTAATGATCTAATGAGCAGCTTTCTTTGAACATGGATCTTTTTCACACCCTCTTCATTTTTGTCCCACGGGGGGTGACCGTTAAAAACATCTAACAGACAAGCAGTTAACCAGTTCCCTGATGAGATTAGTAAAATATTTAGTAGTCCTACAACATCAGGGAATTTCTCAGCCCTGCAGGAAACAGTTTGATTCAACTTTTTTTTGGAGGTAGGGGGAAGGAAATTTAAATTTTCATTTGAATGGCCCCCTCATGTTTTCAGATGGGCATGAAAAAAATTCGCATACATAGCTTTTCATGTAAATTATTTTAAAGCTTATAGCATTTTTCTTTATTTCTTTTCTTTTTTTTTAAGGAATGGGATTATTTATTCAAATCAAGTCAAGATTTGCCATTTAAACAAAACATCACAAATTGAGTAGCTTTGAATTCTTTATTTTGTAAGTTATCTGAATAGTTGAAGTGATTTGTATCTCTCCTTTCAAGAAGAAGAAATCTCTACTAGACAGGCAAAATCATTATCAGAATGCACAATTATAGCATCTCATCTGGGTTTATATGATTACAAATCAAACTAGGGAACTTATTTTAAAATAAAAATTATAGATTTTCAAATTTCAAAGGAAGCCACATTATTTAATTTACATATATTGAAATTTCTGACCCATCTTTCAGTGGAATAATTTTTGTAAGTCCATGAGAAAGAAACGAAATGTCAATTTGCTGTGGTTGATGGTGTTTTAAATCCAGAGCAAGTGCTGCAACAGTATAAAAAATCAAGATTAGTTGCTTACATTTTAGAGTATGAAAGATAGCAAACTGATATGATTCATAAACAATAAATCTTAAAATCAACATAGGAGATGATTTTTGTAATCTTCTAAAATTATCTTTCATCAAAATCAAGGCCCATGACATTGTATATTGGAAATTTTAGGGCCATATTTGTAGAAACAGTGCTTTGTTGTAGCAGAAACATTTCACCCATCAATCCTGAAGATTTGTGCTTTATAGAATGTAATGGAGTTTTATTCCCTAATTGTTTTAGCCTAGAGTTCTAAGATTCCTGGCTTCTGCTGATGCTTTGAATCATAGGAAGCATTTTTCGATTTAGAAGGATGAATTTTAAAATGTCATTCACACATTTCTTTTTTTTTTTTTTTTTTTTTTTTTTTTTTGCGGCACGCGGGCCTCTCACTGTTGTGGCTTCTCCCGTTGCGGAGCACAGGCTCCGGACGCGCAGGCTCAGCGGCCATGGCTCACGGGCCCAGCTGCTCCGCGGCATGTGGGATCTTCCTAGACCGGGGCACGAACCCGTGTCCCCTGCATCGGCAGGCGGACTTTCGACCACTGCGCCACCAGGGAAGCCCCACACATTTCTTTTTTTGAAATTCACAATTTTATGAACTCTAATGTTTTTATGTCCAAGAAGAAAATAAATAACTGAGGAGCCATATCAAACTTGTTTTTATGAGGGATTGATTGTGTAAAGTATGATTCTTTCTTAAGGCTTTTTACCTATATATTATTAATTTTTGTTTAATTTGAAATTGTGTCCTCAAACAGTAGTCTCCTATAGTTTTTACATATTTTTATCTGTTTGGGGGGTACAGTCTCAGTGCAGTGGGGGGGTAAACATGGAATGACTATTTCTCTAGTCACCACTTTCCCCCATGCTGTGTCAAATCTCCCGTTCATGTTTCTTTATATCTTTGGCAAATCCCATAGTTTTCTAGTTACCTTTAGCTTTAAAAAATCTAGTCCAGTTCACCGTAAAACTCCCAAGCTCATGTCCCCCCATTGCCAGCCAGTTGTTTTGGTTCAAGACATGTAGGGGAAGGAGGGTATACGGTGATTTCTTTTTGTTATCCTCTCACGCCAGCACCTTTGAATATTCGTGGTTAGTGGGGTAGGAGCTTGATCTGCTTCTGAGACAGCTTCCTCCACACTCTACCTCTGTTTCATGCCCTAGTTACTCCTCTGATGTTGGAAGCCTGAGAGGCGGACTAGGGAAGGGGAGGGTGCCACCCTTAGCCTGGTTTCATCCATTGCTGGCTTCCACAGAGATGATGTTCATCTTTTTTTTTCTTCTTTTTTCTTTATTGAAGTATAGTTGCTGTGCAATATTATGTAAGTTACAGGTGTACAACATAGTGATTCACAATTTCTAAGGTTTATACTCCATCTGTGATTATTGTTCATGATTTTCTTGAAGCAGTGTTTAGTTTCTCCCAGTTCCCTCTGTTCCTGAAGGGCAGCCATGTTTCCTTCGGGCTTTACCAGTGGTGCATGCCCCTGGCCCTGCTGTTGGTAGGTGTCACTTTGCTTGGCCTGAGTAGCCCCTTGCCTTCTGCTGAGACACTTTTTCATTCCCTCCAAGGGCCATGGGGATCTACGTGAGCATCTTCCTTCATCCTTTTTTGTTTTCAGGGATACTGTGTGCCTAGCGCTCCTTCAGCAAGCTCTCAGATATCTCCAAACTCAGTCTCTATATTTTCATCTGCTTCCAAATGGCTAGGGACATACATCGGACTCGGTCAAGATTTCTTTTCGGGGCTTCCCTGGTGGCGCAGGGGTTGGGAGTCCGCCTGCCGATGCAGGGGACACGGGTTTGTGCCCCGGTCCGGGAAGATCCCACATGCCGTGGAGCGGCTGGTCCCGTGAGCCATGGCCGCTGAGCCTGCGCGTCCGGAGCCTGTGCTCCGCAACGGGAGAGGCCACAACAGTGAGAGGCCCGCGTACCGCAAAACAAAACAAAACAAAACAAAACAAAACAAAAAAAGATTTCTTTTCGGTGGGGACCTATAGGTTCAATTCTCAGCAAACCTACTGCCAGGGGACGAAATGTGTCTCCCTTTCGTATAGGTACTCCCCATCTCTGTCAGCTGTTTTCTTAGAGCTGCCCCGCTCACAGGAGATACCGTATTCCTCACAAGGCTGACGGCCAAATGATCCCCTCCCACTCACCTGCCTTTTCCTAGTGCCTCTTTGTATCCTTTATGGTTGGACCAGTTCTGCTGACTATTAACAAGCAGGTGGGAAGAGAGAATAAGACCTGGCCCCAAATGTCAGCAGCTGTCTAGAGCTCCTTTTGTTGTTGGCTGTGGGTCCTGGTGTCAGTTTGGGAGCAATAGGAAAAATCTCAGTGGGATCGGGTTCTTCTGTGAGTAAGAAAAAGCCCAGCGACTTAAACAAAATAGATGTATATTCTTCTCTCACATAAAGGCCCATCAGCTTGCAGTCTAGGGCCAGTGTCATGCTTCTGGTCCATGAACTCTTCAGGGACCCACGCTCCCTCCAGCTCACCACTCTGCCATCTCTAAGTTTCGGCCCTTGTCCTCATGGTCAAAGATGGTCATGTCCACATTTCCAAGCAGCAAAACAGGTGAAGAAGAGCCAAAGGCACACACCTGAAATCTCTTAAAAGTTTCCAGAAAGCTACCGCAGAATTTTCATCTGCATTCTCCTCAGTCACAGCTACTAAGCATAGCTACAAGGGAACCTGGGAAATACCTTTACTCCGTGCCCAGCTAAGAATTACTGTGGAAAAATATTGGAGGACAGTTAGCAATCTCTGTCACATTTACTGGGTGCTGTGCCATTTTCTTTGGAGCTGTGTGGAAACTTGCACCTTGGTATTTACCTTGTAGGTATGAGTTCTACATGTACAGTAATATTTAATGCCTGCAGGATATATAATATTCTCTAGGGTGTTGCAGGCTCACAGTGAATTAGGAGAAAAGTCAACTCTTTCAGTCACAGTATCCAAGCCACTGATGGAAATGAAGTTTGAAATTTATTTTTTGACTGGGACTGTCTTGCGCTATTTTTGTCCTTCCTAATTTTCATTTCTCTAGAAGAAAAAATAAAGCTGCAGTATGTTGGCTGATATATGAGTGTGTTCACTGTCAATTGGATATCTAGGAGAGTGTCATGTCTTTCATATAGACTTTCATTTGATGTGAAAGGGTGATTATATTTTATTTTAAAAAGCATGTTTTATGATAGCACTATATCAGACATAATATTTTAACTGTGCCATAAATGGTCGTGAACTGTATCTATTACAGTGTCACCATTGATTGGCTTTTGCATAAACCCGTTACGTGTTAAGTTTCATTTTCCCCCATCATATTTCACTGCTGCATAGTGAACCACAGGTCCACATTCTTGAACTCATACACACCGTGACCTTTTAATTTGCTCAGGAGGTACAGTGAATTCAAACTGTTGTCAAATCTTTTTCCCCAAAGTTAATTTGGAAAAAATATTTTTATAACAAAATCTTTAAAGTACTTTGGAAACAGAGCTTTGTATGTTGGCTTGATTTGAACTCTAAACTACTTTTTATAGATTCCAGGAAGTTTCCCCACCTTCACGGATACTGATGGCCAATCTTAACGACCTTACTGGTTTAAAAATGTTGAATTATTAAACCATTAGACTAGGATTTATATTGTCGTTTTCTGTCAGATCCATATTATATGTATATATGTACATCTGTAGGCGTATTTTTATTAATTTATTACAAAAGCAACGCTATTTTTACTTTATTAGCTTAGAATTAAAGTAAACACTGCTTGAAAGAACTTTTTTGAAAGTAGATAAAGGGAAGGATGGAAATTTTCCCAATGGACAGATGGACTCATACTTCCCCCACCACCCGCCCCCCCCATACCCTACCTCTGATAGAGTGTCTTACACGTGGTTTTAATAATGGTTGGTTGTATGTAACTAAAAGAAAAATGATATTATAGTAACTTTATTTTCATCTGCACATTTCAAGTCATTTCAGTTTTATTCAATTTGATTATACTGTCAAAATTTCAAGCAGCGCATGAGGTAGTGAGATGTGTGTGTGTGTGTGTGTTTGTGTGTGTGTGTGTGTGTATTCAACAGTGATTTTATAGGGACTACAGTGTAGAAGAGTGTCACTACCAGTCAGGTGGCAATCACACACACACAGAGTCAAAGATGAGGAAAATTCAGGTTGACAAAATTTCATTAGACTCAAATGAACTTGACTTATGCTTACCCCTGAGTCCTTTGTACATTATGCAAAGTTGGACAAAAAAGATGGGTGTAGCATTTCGTTGTGAGTTTTTCTACCGGCTCTACTAACGTGGAGCACTCTGCAAAGCATTTCCTAAACTCTCTTAAAACTTCGCAAGTCCTTCAAATGGAATTAATAGATTTTCCATAGATCTTCAAGTCCCAATAAGGTTTTAAATATTTGAATTGCGTTCTACATAAATTATTTGAAATTTTTCTTGAAAGCTAGAGCCTTTGAAAAGGACCTGTTGCATCTGGCTCCCTCTTACAAGTGGTGTTCAGCAGATTTGCATGTGTTCTGTTATAGGTTCACTACTGTGATAGACAAAGTGGCAAAGAGTGTGTGACCTGTCTGACATTAGCCCCTGTGCAGATGACTTTCCATGCTATTGGAAGCTCCATTGAAGCCAGCCATGACCAGGTATAATATGCCACTGCCGTTTTGCTGCACTATGGCCCAGCTAAGAAATCAGAGATGGAAGCTATGTGCACACACACAGCTTTGCTTTCCCTAATACGTTAGCCACTAGTGCCATTTGCTAGACGTTTGAGAAATCAAGATTTTGTGTGTGCCTGTTGGGAAACCGATACCTTAGGAGATTTAAATTAGTTTAGACTTCTCGTTAGTGGTTCATTATTAATTTAAATATAGAATTCTCTTATAAGGAAGAGGTAATTGCCCTGTGTTATTTTTATTTTTAATAATTTTATATGGAAAGAAGGGTCAGCAAAACATGTAGATGGATAACACTGGAGTCTCACTATGATACATCCTCTAACTTGGGATATTATTAAAATGAAGTTCCAGTGTTGTTTTTACTTTTAAAGTTCTGTTTCTGAGATAAAGCTAAAAATCTGAAAAGTATATTTTCTTAATAAACAAATTCCTTTGATTGTTTAGATAACAGCTTGAGAATACATCCTGTTTATAATACATATTTTCAATTAAAATAATCATCAGATTAGACTAAACTAATGACCTAGGTCATAGAATTTCTAGTTTGGAGTCAAAATTAATAGACATACACAGTTTACTGTATGACTAACCAGCTGTGTTTTTTAAATTAACCATTTACATACAGAACAATCATAACCCACTTTCATATCCTTTTCCCAGTAAATTTGAGAACTCCTAATAGTCTTGCCTGATTCTTTTTTTCTTTCTATCTGAATAGTGCCCTTGCATGGAGAGAATAAAAGAGCCTAATAGTGTAACTTCTCAAATACATAGTTTATTGTCCAGCCCAGACAGGAAAACAGTCTTAAGGGCATACCTCTCTAGTTCATGATGTCCCCGCCATTATGGGTTTCCAATCATCATTTGATTGGTGGCAAGGTATTGTGGTGTTCCGGAAAGAACCACTAATTGGTCAAAACATCTGAGTTTTAGGAAGTAACCACATCATATGTAAGCTCCTACAGACAGCTACCTGGGTGGATGCTATCATCTCTTCGGGACTCTGTTTCCTAGGATGCTACTTGAGGGAGTCGAGTTAGTTGACCTACAAGATTCATTCCAGTGCTACCATTTTATGATTCTATAACGGATCTTCCTTCTCTTGGTTGAATGAGCCCAACCAGTAATAAACAGTTAATAGCATGTCGATCTGGGAAGCAGCTTAGACGTCTCTCCAGCGCTTCTCAGGGTTTTGTGCTGATGTGTGCTCCAGCTGCAGAAGAGGGTATAGCAGGGCTCTGAGGAACAGGGGCTAAACTAGCTAACAGGAAGTATTACGTTTCCCTGTATAAAACTATAAATGAGCTACACGCCAGGTGCTGAGGACATGGTAAGAATGTTAGACATGGTTCCTGCTCCTACGGAGCTTACACTCCAGCACCTTTGAATAATTGGCAAGAAGTCTAGCTGCTGCTGTATCTAACTCTGTATCCACGGATGGCAGAAACAAATGGCAAGAGCGGCATGAGACAGCCATCCTGCAAAGGTCTCTCCTTAGGCAAAGCAATGAAATCATTCTCAGAAACCCACACACCTGAGAAGAGCAACTCACTGTTAGTGGAGGTAGTTTATTGTTATGAAAGAGCACTGGACTGGGAATGGAGACGGGACTCAAACCCAGAGTTGCCAGGAACTAGCCGTGGGACCTTGTCTCTTCACCTCTTGGAACTTGGCTTCTTCATGAGCAAAATAATGAGGCTGTTCAGGCTTGTGCCCAGACCATATGCCAAGGCACTCAAAGTCCAGGGCTACAGTTAGCCCATATGGCACTTTAACAAATTAGGAAAAAAGGTACCTCTTCCTCAAAACATTTTACTGCTATCCAACAGAAAATTGTCATAATAGATAAATCCAGTCACCACGGTGTGAATGCCCTCCCCATCAAGGTGTGCAGTGCGCAACCTGCACAACCGTACAAAATGGTCTTATTCTGCGTCTATCTGGAGTGTCAATTACTCAATGGTAAGTAAATAAAGACATTTTTATATAAAGTAAATACAACTGCATTATAGATGACAAATTTGCATGAAATTTTAAGATGAAAGAAAGAGACTTCCAGGAAATGTGTCGATAATGGTCCAATGGGTGGATGGATAGAGGGATGGATGAATGGAGCCATGACTAGAACGACTGTCCTGGATATCAAACACTCTACTTTGGTGGCCTCAGAGGTGTAAAGTGGGGATGGGGGTGTGATCCATGCACCTCCCTTGTGCTTGGATCATTGGGTTCCCTGAGGAGAGCAGACACAGAGTAAACCTCTACTCCACATCCTCTGGCTTTTCTACATTGTGTTGAAAATGTAGAAAAACTAAGGGTCTGTCTAAGCAAGAGTTACTCCTTCACCATACCAAAAGCATAAATTTGACCTCGTAAGTTGGAAAAGATGGGCCACTGAATGCTTTCTCACCTGTTAATTTGTAAATACTAGAAAACAGGAAAGCACTTTAAAGCAAGAAAAATTACTGTTATTTAAAAGACATTATTCGAGCCACTGCAGTTGAACAAGAGAATAAGTATTCTGAAAAAAAAAGGATACGTAAAATGTAGAGGCAATCCTTCCTGTGAAACTCAGGTTGTTCTTATATGTATAGAAAATGGAGGTGAGAAATGGAAGAACTCTGTAGCCTTGAACCTTTACAGCTTATCTTTCTTTGTTTTTGGTGTTGGAGCTCCCAATGTTTATTTTAGGTTAACATTGTTGGCATCGCCACGTATGTTAGTACAGTCTTCCCTCACTGTGATATTTTTTAATTTTTTCAAATTAATTTTTATTGGCGTATAGTTGATTTACAGTGTTGTGTTAGTTTCAGATGTACAGCAAAGTGAATCAGTTATACATATGCGTATATCCAGTCTTTTTCAGATTCGATTCCCATATGGGTCATTACAGAGTATTGAATAGAGTTTACAGCTTCTTAATTAAAAATATGTTTAGCGCTAGGAACCCAGTGAAGTGGAGACTGAACGTATTACCAGTGCATTCCCTCACTGTATAGGACAGGGACCATTAAGTGAAATTTCTCTATCAAGGTCAATATAGATATGCAAAATGGTTGGGGAAGAGATTCAGTATCTATATGCTGGTGATGTCGAAATGTATGGAGCTCTTAATTCTCCCTTCCCCCCCTCCCAAACCTGCTTTTCCCTGCTTTTATCTTTTATCTCCTTTTTCTTTTATCCATCCCGGTAAACGACCATCTACCTTGTTGCTGGGGCCAAGCCCCTTGAAGCATCTTCGCCTCCTCTCTCCCCTTCACGTGCCACATCTGGTCCTAGCATCTCTTCCTCTAAATTACATCTCTGATCTGACCACTTGTCACCACCTCCAGGGTTACCATTCTAGTTTAAGTCACTAGCACTTTTAATCCAGACCTCTGCAGTAGTCTCTAAACTGGCTTCCTTTTTCTATTTTCATTCTGCTATGGGCTGTCTGCCACCCAGTAGCCAAAATTATTTTTAAGATAATCATTCAGTCACGTTACTCAGCGACTTAGAAACTTCCAGTGGCTTCTCATCACACCTATTATAAATCCAAAACTTTTGTTATGGCATACAAGTTCCTGTGTGGTTTGGCCCCCTCTACCTCTCCAATTTCAATTCCTGCCATTCTCCTTTTCACTCCCTCCCAGTCTCACTGGCCTTGTTGCCAGTTACATTGTAATGGATGAAAGAAACCAGACTCAAAAGACTGCGGTAGGTTTGATGTGTGTGACATTCTGGAAAAGGCAAAACTATAGACAGATCGGTGGTTGCCAGGGGATGGGGAGGGATTGACCCTAAATTGTCAGGACAGAATTTTGGGGGATGATGGAAATGTACTATATCTTGATTGTGGTGGTAGAAACACAACTGTATGCATTTATCAAACTCACAGAACTATACACTAAAAGGGGTAAATTTTACTGTTTGAAGATTATACCTCAATAAGCCTAACTTTAAAAAAAGCCGAATTCATTCTTTTATCAGTTACTCCTGTGGTATTGATCCCAAGGAAATGTGGAACGATGGCGTCCCCTTTCCTGTATTCGCTGTGTGTTGGGTCCACCTTGGAAACACACTATATTTAACTAATAGCCTCGTTTAGAGCTCCTTCGAATACCAGTGGCTAGTTAAGGCTTGCTTCAGACCTCCTAGAATAATTATTCGTCTCCAAAGACTGGTCTTAGCCTGCCACTCTCTGACTTTAGGGAAAGGGTCTGTCGGCCAGTGTTCCCTGTTTGGGAACTCTGAATTCTCATCCAAGCAGTGGACAGTCATTCAGGGCGGTGTCTGCCTGGAGGTCCCCACGTGTTTGGGTGAGAATGTTCTACAGGTGTTTGCCTTATTCATCACAGTAAATGTGATATTATAAATTCACATTAGTTTAGAATGTTTAATTGTCCAGAATATAAATGTAGTTTAAATTTATAGATGCTGATTTTTTTAGACACATTTGTTAACTGAACAACTACGTGGGAATCCTGCACTAGATTCTAGAGCATCCAGAGATAACTGACTGACAATCCTTGTAATAAGCTAGATAAATAACTTCTCATAGCCTGCTGAGCCAATCATCTTGTGAAATTTAAAATTTATAGATCATGTGGTTTCAATGAAGAGCCGTCATCCTTATTCATAAATTGAATTTAAAAAGACACACTTATTTGTTAAGACTGAGCTAGTGAGGGTTTTGGTGAGTATTTTTCAGTATATCCTATTTGGAAATTAAATTTATATTGTATAGTGTATATTAGTAAAGCAAAATTGTTTGTAGTACTGCAGAAAGGATTTTAGAATATCCTGTCTTGGTACAACTCAGCAGATACTATGGGTACTCTCTCCTGGCCCGATACCCTTTCTGTCAGTACATCTTTTTTTTCTTTTCTTCATCATTCTTAAATGTTACTGAGTACCTCTCCCTCTCTGTCTCTTTTAATTACATCAGTCACCTTCTGTTACAGCCTCAAAGTCATAAACTTCCTTCCTTGTCTTTATATTTTCTTTTTTTTCATTTTTCTGCTTTTGGCTGTACGCGGGCCTCTAACTGTTGTGGCCTCTCCCCTTGCGGAGCACAGGCTCCGGACGCGCAGGCTCAGCAGCCATGGCTCACGGGCCCAGCCGCTCCACGGCATGTGGGATCCTCCCAGACCGGGGCACGAACCCGTGTCCCCTGCATCGGCAGGCGGACTCTCAACCACTGCGCCACCAGGGAAGCCCTGTATTTTCTTTTTATTCATCTTCATTCAGACTGAATTATTAATCTCACCATTTCACAAATACTAGGTAAGCAGGCAGAGGTTAGTCAAAATACTATAGCTTAATTCCTGGTTAATAGCGTTGTTACTCCCTACCTTACTTTGTTCAGGTTAGCTCTGGAACTCACCTGCTTCGTATAAATAAAAGAATGAACTGATAAATCAACCACCTAATCAAGTACTAACTAGCCAGTGAAGTATAACATGTCTATTAGTACTTGCTGTAATCTGACCCTAGTCATCACAAAGTGAGGTTATTGTATAGAGTAACTGACAATGCATACTTGACACATTACTTAGAATTTGAAAAATCAACGATTTTACAAGAGAAAAGAAACAAGAACCAAATTTTTTTTTGTATTATTAAGGTATAGTTGACTTACAATATTATACAGGTTTCAGGTATACAACGTAGTGATTCACAATTTTTAAAGGTTATACTCCATTGATAGTTGTTTATAAAACATTGGCTATACTCCCTGTGGTGTACGATATATCCTTGTAGCTTATTTATTTTATACATAGTAGTTTGTACCTCTTTATCCCCTACCTCCATCTTGCCTCTCCTCCCTTCCCCCTCCCCACTGGTAACTACTAGTTTGAACAAGAACCGGATTTATGTATAATGTGTTTACCATGTACTACTCTATATTGTGCTAGACTCGACATACATTATTTTGCTTAATTCTCATGGTAACTCTGTGAGGTAGAAGCTGTACCATTTGATTATTTGCTTCATCTGCTACATTGCCTTTAAGGGTTTATGTCCAGATTAGTAACATCAATCAACCTGTGTGCTTTGAGTAGAATTCAAGGCAGACTTCTCAAAGAGCAACCATTAAGTGTAACAATTTACAGATCTTATGGGTATTCTCTTCTACTTTTGATTAATTAAATTCTGCTCAAAGTTCTTTTTCTGATTAATTACAAGACTCTTTGCCTGAGTAATTGTGTCATAATGTCTTACAGTTGTATAGTAATTTAAAACTAAAAGAGAAAAAGCCTTCTCTCGTATCTAAGTATATACTATCATAGCAATAGTACACTGATTGATTGTAGACTATGTACAGAACTTTTGTAGTGCTAGAAGGTCTTAAATGATAATACATCTACTACTTTGCCCTTTAGTCTAATGGAGTGTATCAGCTAGGACGCTTTTGGCTACAAGTAACAGAAAAGCTGACTCATTTTGGCTTAAATAATAAGAAATCTTGTTATCTCACATAACAGGAAGTTCAGAGGAAGGGTGAACTCCAAGGCTGGTTGATAAAGCAGCTCAGTGATGTCAGCAGGGAATTGGGTTATTTCATTTCTTAACTCTGCCATCGTCTGCTTTATCCTCTGTGTCATGGAACGATGGCCACAGGGGTTCTCTGTGTCACTGGCCACATAGCCACATCCAGAGGAAAACACGAGATCTGATCTTCTTCTTTCTCCTTTTAGGGGCAAAGACATCTGTATCTGGAACTCCCCCAGCTATCTTTCCTTCGTAGCTCAGGCCTGCATTGGGTCGGTGACATGCCCATGTCTAAACTAGTCACTGGCAAGAGAAAAGAGACCACTACTAGTTTAAATGCTTGGGGTGAAAGGGTTATTGAGGAATCAACCACAAGGACTACTACAGGAGGGATAAAATACCACATGAGTAATTTAAAATTTTCTAGTAGACCCATTTAAAAACTAAAAAGAAACTGTTAAGTTTAATCTTAATAATATATTTTATTTAGCCCAATATATCTACAGTATCATTTCAAACTGTAATCAACTTTTTAAATTACTGAGATATTTTGTGCTCTTTTATACATCTCACTTTGGACTAGCCACATTTCAGGTGGTCAGTAGCCGCATGTGTGTTGGACAGGATGAAATCCAAGGGCATTATGACTCAGTCCCTGCCTACGTCTCCAGTCTTATCCTTGACTATTCACCCTGTGCCTAACTTGTACGCATGCTTTTATACCCTGGCCGTATTGAGTTACCACGTCTCCTGCTCTCTTGCATCTGTCTTTATTGGCCCTGTTCCCTCTGTCTGGGCCGTTCTCTCCTTGCTCATAAGAGAAACTTTGTTTTATCCGTCAGGTGCAGCCAACATGTCACTCCAGTCAATAAGCCTTCCCCAAACCTACTTTTTACATCATCCCACCATTACCTTTATCAAACTGTTTTCCCATTATTTGTTTCCATATTGGTCTACCCCACTGGGCAGGGACTTCAGTGAGGTCCAGAGCGGTGTCTTCTTTGCCTTAGTATTCTCCATGTCTATGCTCTGGCACTTAGGAGTAACTCCATACATATTTATAGGATGGAAGTGAATTGAGTTTCTAAGAAAAATTAGAATGACTTGGATTTGGTAGGGTTCATTTGATAGAATTGGTGAGAGAAATGGAATGTTTGGCCCAGGATGCTTTCTCTGGTGGTGGCTGTATAGGCACATGTTTTGTGAAAGCATCCTGAGGCCCTCCATATGTGACCTCAGCATTTACATACTCTGAATCCATGTAACTGTCATCAGGAATCCATCATATATCTCCGTTAATTTCTCTACTGATCTGTTTGTAACTGAATTTTTCTAACCTGTCATGCATATGAGTACATCCTTCTCAGTGTCTAAATTACTTTTCTCAAGTTCCAGGGCTGCCTCCTGTTTCTAGCATTTCACAGTGTAATATACAAGTCAGTATTCACTGCATAGTGTCATTTGGGACTGCATCCCTCAGAACATAAAGAGGCATAAACTTCATAGGTTTGAGCAACAATTTCCCAAGACAAATAAAGCAGCTTTTTATTAATATAAGGGACGCTTAGGAGTGACGTTGCGTAATAACAGCCCTCACTGCATTCTCCTAGAGGTACCTGCGATAGGGTTGTGGCATTCTTTGTATTACATAGGTTCAGTATAAGTTTTGAACTTCACTGTTCCACTTGCTCCACTATCAAGCCACAGTGCTGAGGGCCATAGAGTTTGGAAAGAGAGGGTATAATCGCTGCCATTGGCAGCTTCTAGGAAGTTCTGGAGCTGCCACAATTCAACACATAAGTTGATTTTTGTTTACTTTTTATGAAATAGGGTGCTGAGAGAGATACTAAAGAGGTACATCAAAATGTTTGTTTGGGGAAAGTGCTTTCATATTTGTTGATTTTTGTATTTCAAAATATTCTCGTATCTGAAACTTATCCCATGATGATAGGATTAAAATTTCTTCCCCTGGCTTTTCATTTATTATATAAAATTCCCATTTAACACAAATATATCTTATAGTTAAGGAATTCAATCATATCTTTTTTCTTTACATTTTGTATTTCACTAACTAGCCCAGTAGTTCAAATAACCTTTCTTTTTAACATCTTTATTGGAGTATAATTGCTTTACAATGTTGGGTTAGTTTCTGCTGTATAACAAAGGAAATCAGCTATATGTATACATATATCCCCATATCTCCTCTCTCTTGTGTCTCCCTCCCACCTCCCTATCCCACCCCTCTAGGTGGTCGCAAAGCACCGAGCTGATCTCCCTGTGCTATGCAGCTGCTTCTCACTAGCTATCTGTTTTACATTTGGTAGTGTATATATGTCAATGTTACTCTCTCACTTCATCCCAGCTTACCCTTCTCCCTCCCCACGTCCTCAAGTCCATTTTCTATGTCTGTGTCTTTATTCCTGTCCTGCCCCTAGGTTCATCAGAACTGTTTTTTGTTTTAGATTCCATATATATGTGTTAGCATACGGTATTTCTTTTTCTCTTTCTGATTTACTTCACTCTGTATGACAGACTCTAGGTCCATCCACCTCACTACAAATAACTCAATTTCGTTTCTTTTTATGACTGAGTAATATTCCATTGTATAGATGTGTCACATCTTCTTTATCCATTCATCTGTTGATGGACACTTAGGTTGCTTCCATGTCCTGGCTACTGTCTTTTTTTTTTTTTTTTTGCGGTACTCGGGCCTCTCACCACTGCGGCCTCTCTCGTTGCGGAGCACAGGCTCCGGACGCGCAGACTCAGCAGCCATGGCCCACAGGCCCAGCCACTCCACGGCATGTGGGATCCTCCCGGACCGTGTCCCTTGCATCGGCAGGCAGACTCTCAACCACTGTGCCACCAGGGAAGCCCCCGGCTACTGTAAATAGAGCTGCAATGAACATTTTGGTACATGACTCTTTTTGAATTATGGTTTTCTCAGGGTATGTGCCCAGTAGTGGGATTGCTGGGTCGTATGGTAGTCCTATTTTTAGTTTTTTAAGGAACCTCCATACTGTTCTCCATAGTGGCTGTATCAATTTACATTCCCACCAGCAGTGCAAGAGGGTTCCCTTTTCTCCACACCGTCTCCAGCATTTATTGTTTCTAGATTTTTTGCTGATGGCCATTCTGACTGGTGTGAGATGATATCTCATTGTAGTTCGGATTTGCATTTCTCTAATGATTAGTGATGTTCAGCATTTTTTCATGTGTTTGTTGGCAATCTGTATGTCTTCTTTGGAGAAATGTCTGTTTAGGTCTTCTGCCCATTTTTGGATTGGGTTATTTGTTTTTTTGATGTTGAGCTGCATGAGCTGCTTGTATATTTTGGAGATTAATCCTTTGTTAGTTGCTTCGTTTGCAAATATTTGGTCCCATTCTGAGGGTTGTCTCTTCATCTTATTTATGGTTTCCTTTGCTGTGCAAAAGCTTTTAAGTTTCATTAGGTCCCATTTGTTTATTTTTATTTCCATTTCTCTGGGAGGTGGGTCAAAAAGGATCTTGCTGTGATTTATGTCATAGAGTGTTATGCCTGTGTTTTCCTCTAAGAGTTTTATAGTATCTGGCCTTACATTTAGGTCTTTAATCGATTTTGAGTTTATTTTTGTGTATGGTGTTAGGGAGTATTCTAATTTCATTCTTTTACATGTAGCTGTCTAGTTTTCCCAGCACTACTTATTGAAAAGGCTCTCTTCTCCATTGTATACTCTTGCCTCCTTTATCAAAGATAAGGTGACCATATGTGCGTGGATTTTTCTCTGGACTTTCTATCCTGTTCCATTGATCTATATTTCTGTTTTTGTGCCAGTCATACTGTCTTGATTACCGTAGCTTTATAGTATGGTCTGAAGTCAGGGAGCCTGATTCTTCCAGCTCCGTTTTTCTTTCTCAAGATTGCTCTGGCTATTTGGGATCTTTTGTGTGTCCGTACAAATTGTGCAGTTTTTTGTTCTAGTTCTGTGAAAAATGCTATTGGTAGTTTTATGGGGATTGCATTGAATCTGTAGATTGCTTTGGGTAGTAGAGTCATTTTCACAATGTTGATTCTTCCAATCCAAGAACATGGTATATCTCTCCATCTGTTTGTATCATCTTTAATTTCTTTTGTCAGTGTCTTATAGTTTTCTGCATACAGGTCTTTTGTCTCCTTAGGTAGGTTTATTCCTAGGTATTTTATTCTTTTTGTTGCAGTGGTAAATGGGAGTGTTTCCTTAATTTCTCTTTCAGATTTTTCATCATTAATGTATAGGAATGCAAGAGATTTCTGCGCATTAATTTTGTATCCTGCTCCTCTACCAAATTCGTTGATTAGCTCTAGTAGTTTTCTGGTAGCATCTTTAGGATTCTCTATGTATAGTATCATGTCATCTGCAGACAGTGACAGTTTTACTTCTTCTTTTCCGACTTGGCTTCCTTTTATTTCTTTTTCTTCTCTGATTGCTGTGGCTAAAACTTCCAAAACTATGTTGAGTAATAGTGGTGAGAGTGGGCAACCTTGTCTTGTTCCTGATCTTAGAGGAAAGAGTTTCAGTTTTTCATCATTGAGAATGATGTTGGCTGTGGGTTTGTCATATATGGCCTTTATTATGTTGCGATAGGTTCCCTCTATTCCTACTTTCTGGAGAGTTTTTATCATAATGATTGTTGAATTTTGTTAAAACCTTTTTCTGTAACATTTGTTTTTGTTTTTTAGCTGTTTTTTTTTAAATTGAGATAGAATTGAAATATAACATTGTATTAGTTTTAGGCGTACAACATAATGATTTGATATATGTAGATACTGCAAAATGGTTACCACAAATTTAGTAAACGTCCATCACCACACTTAGTTACAGATTCAGTCATATCTTCAAAAAATGTTTCAGGAGGGAAGGTCACCAGGAACAGCTTCTCACCACTGGATAGTTATTACTCAATGGACTGCAACAGGAATCAGCAAACCACAGCCCATGGGCCAAATCCAGCTTACCACCTGAACTAAGGATGGCTTTTAGATTTTGAAATGGTTGGAAAGAAATCAAAAGAAGAATAATATTTCATGAGATGTGAAAATTATATGGAATTCAAATTTTAGTATCCGTAAAGAAAGTTTTATTGGAACACACTCATGCCCATGTGTTCAGGTATTGTCTGTGGCCACTTTCACTACAACAGCAGAAATGAGTAATTACGACAGAAACCGTATTGCCTGCAACACCTAAAATATTTACTATCTGTCCCTTTACAGAAAAAGTTTGCTGATCTAATCCCCGAACTAGAAGGAAGAAACATTAGGCATGCACTTTTTGAATTTTGTATCAAATGTTATTCTAAACGTGGTCACTCAGAGTTCATTCTCTTTCAGAAAGGAGCTAATCTTCTGGAAATATTGCCTGTATTATAGCACAGTTAGATTTGGTTGTGAATTTTGGATTTATTTACTCTACAATAGAAACCAATTTTATTCTCTAAGGGAAAAATTAATTATCTTTCTTCATCAGTATTTATCAGAGCATTGAAAGAAAGTTTGCTGGTAGCAAAGGTTACTTTTGTCTCCTTTTTGAAATCCCACTTAGAAAAGCTTCATAGCTGCATTTTTATTTTAAGTAATAAGGAATATTCTGTTGTTTCCATAGTGATCTTTTTTCATGTCAGATATATAAGCAGTTTCCAGAACCAACAGTGAGTTATAGGGGAAGGTAGTGGGAAGATTGAATATTACGTATTTTACAACTGACTCATAATTTCATTTATCCTTAGTACAGCATGACCACATTTCTAAAAGGTTATATGTATCCAGTGATATTGTGCACACAAGTGACTTGCTAACTTAACCTATAAAATAATTTTGGACTATAGTCAAGACCCACAAATTTACCTTATTGCTTTCCTTCTCTTGCTTTTTTTTCCTGAAGTGATGAATAACAGCTAATCAACAGAAAGTTGAAATTTTAGGTATTAAAAAACATGACTTTTCCCCAACTGCACTAAAAATGATTTTCAGCATGGTTATTTGCTCTGTACCTCACCTTACCTGTAGCTCAGTGTTTCACAACAGATTATCTCTTTGAAGATAATTTCATGTTCATGATCTCATAGGAGACAAATAGAGTCCAAAAGTGCTTCCTAGATTTTCTCCCTATAAGTTTTGTTCAGTTTTAGACCTGTATACATACTCCATGTTAGTAGTTCCTTAATTTTTTTTATTATTAATTTGTTTTATTTATTTTTGGCTGTGTTGGGTCTTTGTTGCTGCACGCGGGCTTTCTCTAGTTGCGGCAAGTGGGAGCTACTCTTCGTTGTGGTGAGCGCAATGCGGTTCTCATTGCGGTGGCTTCTCTTGTTGCAGAGCGTGGACTTTAGGTGTGTGGACTTCAGTAGTTGTGGTTCACGGGCTCAGTAGTTGTGGCTCACGGGCTTAGTTGCTCCACAGCATGTGGGATCTTCCCGGACCAGGGATCAAACCCATGTCCCCTGCATTGGCAGGCAGATTCTTAACCACTGCGCCATCAGGGAAGTCCCAGTAGTTCCTTAATTTTTAATTTGGTATTCTAATTTCAAATTATTTAAGTCAAGATTTAATATTCCTACTATTCTCTAGGTCTAGATATTTGTGGTTGATTTGAAGATCGTTGGGGAAATATCCTAAAAACCTTTCTGTTAACAGTTCATGCTAATGAATCATAACCAGATACATTATTGAGCTAATAAATACCACATGTATATAAGTGGCTAAATGGATGTGAAAGTTATAGTGGAAAACTGTTGCCTATGTAGACTTTTTTAAAGTGATGATCAATAGAATATAGTTCCCTAGGCCACAGATTTGAGAGCATTATTGCCCACTGGAGGTCACTTTAATAACCTAAAGAGTATTACCTTCCTCATAAACTCAAATTACAGTGTTGTGTATGATTTATTATACTATTTAAAACTGAAAAACAGTAACCTTCTCTCTCTTAGCAGTACACCTTCAATTAAGTCATGCCTCTCCCCATTTCCAAAACTACTTTTTAGACTAACCAGTTACTGGTTATTTTTCAGAATTTTCAGTTTTATTCTTTCATTGCTAATAGTTATTTGACCTGGTCTCTTTGTTTCTAAGTTAGCAGCTAATGCCTCTTCAGGTCACATATTTTTTAAATACTCTTTAGTGAATTGGTTTCTTTTTTGCATCCTCTGATGGAGGGAATATAAAGACATTTTTTTAAACCCCAAATATTTAACATGTGTGAAATTTAATAATAAGGGCCAACGTAGTGATTTTAAAATGTCTCTATTGCCCTTCATAGGCTGTACAGTGATGTGCTACCAGCAAACCTGGTACATTTTGGTAAGAAGTGTCATCACTCTACCAAGACCCACACTTACGTTTCTCACTCTAAAAGGCTGATATGCTGACAGACCTTATAGCTGGCTCACCTAACCTCACATGCAGAGACAGGTCCTGCCTCTACGGAGGTTCTTGCCGTAGTAGGGAGCACAGAGTAAGAAAATCTCCATCTCAGGGACGGAGTCGTCTGTCTGCCAGCTCCTTGTTGCTGATACATTTCTGCTTCCAGACAACTGTTTGCTGCAGTCTTTATCTAGTTATCTCCTTACTATCTGCCTGACTGAACCTACCTTACCTTGAACTCTGACTCCTGGTTACTTACCTAGGGTCTGCCCTGTTTGTTTGTCTCGGCCTGCTAGTACTTTTGTTCTCTCTGATCTTGTACTGCCTAACCAACCCTTGAGATCGGCTTCTGACCGTCTTCTATTCTTATCTGCATCTTGCATGACACTCATTTTTCTCATATTGCCCTCCAAATCGGAAACTGTTCATGATTGACAAGAGGTCCATTTTATTGATATTATAGTCTACAGTCATTATAAAATCCAGATATAATTTACTTGTTGGCAGAACTGGTATTCAGCCTGTGCCCCCGATATGGTTGTACCAGTTGTTAACATGTCTAAATACTTTCCGCCACTTGGCAGGTAGTTTCTGCCCCATGTTTCATCCTCTGTCATCATGGCCTCATGTACGGGACGTCTGGGATCTCTCCACAATCTAGGAACTAACGGATCATTTCTTGGGCCAGCTAGTTTTGTTGTCTAGTTTTGTTGTCTGATTCTTTTGGTTGATGTCCATGCCACACTAATCATTAAATATTTTTAGTATCATCTCTGCTTTCAGAGCTATATGAAAGAGTTAAGTTCTTCAAGGGGGTAGGGAGGTAGGGAAGACATTCTAAAGTGATCCTTTTTCTTAAAAGATTTTTGAAAGTGTCCATAGGAAATCAAGAAGCATTTTAGTTTATTCCTTCAGCCGTCATGTACTAAGTACCAGCTGTATCTCTACCACTCTACTAGATGCTGAAGAAGTATTTACTATTGTGTAAATAAGGAAAGCCCTCAAATTGACTGTAAGGAAGAGTTAGAGACAGGGTATATGGGAACTCTCTGTGCTTTTTGCTGCATTTTACCGTGAATCTAAAACTGCTCTAAAAAATAAAGTATTTAAAAGGAAAAAAAAGTTGGAGAAACAACAAAACATATTCAAAAACAATTGAGGGCTGATTGCAAAGCAACATGATTTAGTGTCAGAAATGTTTTCAAATCCATTTATGCATGTATGAATTTTGAAATCTACTGTAGCATATGGAAATAATCAAGAGCAGAAGAATTTACCTGATTAAGCTTCTTTTAAGAGTTGATGGACTGTGAAATGAAAGACACATTATAAGGGCTTTCCATATAGGGGAAACAACATGAGAAAAAAATAGCATGGAAGCTGGCGAGGAATATGTGGGGGAAGAAAAACTCAACCTGGCGGAAGCTCCAGGAATAAATGTTGTTGCATAAGATCAAGACAGTTGAGTACATTCTTGACATCTAGATGGAGCAGTATGAGTTTTATGTTCTTTGCAGCAAAGAACCATGCTTCGGTCAGGAGCAAGGGATATGATTATACTGGTGTCCATAAGGTCAGTCTAGTAACCAGATGCAGGACTGACTGTGATGAAGGCTTCTGTCATTGTAATTCAGGAATGAATGGGTGCTGATGACCTTGATGGGTGTGACTCTAAAAATGGCAAAGAAAACAGCATTGCAGAGAAAGAAGCAGCAGGCCTTGGTGACCAGCTGGGTATGATGGAAAGAAACAGAGCAATTAAAAATAGCTTTAAAGGCAGACTACCAATATGGCAGAATGAGAGCTGGGCAAATCTTCTTTCCAAAAAGCAACAATAAAACTGTACAGAATTGTCAAAAACATCAATTGTAGGATCAGAGGCATTCACAAAATTGAGAAAAGTTTATTGATGGAAAAACTACTGAACTTCAGGTGAAAGGTAGAATTCTGTGGTGTTCCTGCCTGGAGCTGATCTCATTCCCCACCTCCAGGCTCAGTCAGCACATTAGTTATGCAAGGGCAAGGAAAGCCATGGAAACCAGCAGTTTCACTGGAGGAGTGGCCTTACTTGATTTGAAGTGGAATGTGAAAAACCCATGCCAGTGGCATTGTGAATAACAGTAAACATCTTAGTAGCAAACAAACAGGAAAGGCTAGCTAGCAGCTCAGTGAACTTGAGCTTACAGTCTTGGTTGGGGTCAACATTGGACCAACAGACTAGTCAGAAATTTATCAGGGAGACTCAGAAAGTGATATAGTGATAAGGGTCCTCAATAAAGTCAACACAGCTGACCAGAAGACTTCATACACATGCAGGAGAGAACAGAGAGGGCTCAAGCTATCTACACATCCCAGGCTGAGTTTAAAAGGGAATGCAAGAGGGCCTAGCAGCAAGTAAAAGCCAAGGTAGACTTGAGAACTGCCTGTTCTTTGAATGTGGTCTCCAACCCAAACACAGATTCATTGGCAGGGAGTAGAAGCCTTATTGGCATAGGATATTTAAGCACAACCACCTGTCCAATCATTGACTGACCACTAAGCTATACAGACACAAGGGTTACTCCTAGGAAACTGGAGTAAATTTAAAAATTAAAAAAGAAAATAATTTTTTAAAAAACTGAGAAGAGACACAAGCAGCCACATGCTGTGAAGGGAATGGATTGCACAGATTTAATCTAGGCAGATTAATAAACAAGCAAGAAAACCACAGCAACAACAGCAATCCTGAGGAGAAACATTAAAACCCAGAGTAGCTACAATATAGTATCTAAATGTTTAGTTTTCAACAAAAAATTACAAGGTATACGAAGAAAGGAAAGGGTAACCAGTATTCCCTGGAAAAAAGCTGTGGGCCCAGATGTTGGACTCAGCAGACAAAGACTCCAAAGGTGGTATAATAAATACGTTCAAGGAAGTAAAGGAAGCCATGTTTAAAGAATTAAAGGAAAACATAGTGACAATGAGTCAACAAATAGAGACTCTCAATAAAGAGAGAAAAAAATTTTAAGGCCAAATAGAAATTCCACAGGTAAAAAGTAATTACTGAAATGAAAAATTCAGTAAAGGGATTGAATTCAACAATAGATTTGAGATGGCAGAAGAAAGAACCAAAAGAGACGGCTTCAAGACAGATCAAAAGAAATTATCTATTCTGAATAAAAGAAAAAGGAATACAAAAATTAACAGAGCCTCATAAACTGTTGGACAACATCAAGCAACATATAAAAAGGATTAAACACCATTATCAAGGTTGATTTAATATCTGAAAATCAGTTGCTGTTTACATCATACTAATAAAGGAGGAAAAGCATGTGATAATCTCTGTAGACAAAGAAAAAACATTTGACAAAATCCAACACCCATTTCTTTTCTTTTTTTTTTTAAAGAGTAGAACTCATAGATGTGAGTCATTTTTATTTAGCTTAACTGACACCCATTTCTGATTAAAAACTCTGAACAATCTAGGAACAGGAGGGAACTTCCTTAACTTGATAAAGGTCATCTACAAAGAACCTACAGCTAATGTCATCCTAATGGTGAAAGACTAAATACTTTCTCCCTGAGTTTGGGAACAAAGCCTGATTTCACCACTTCTACTCAACATTGTTGTAGAAATTGCAGCCAGTTCAATATGGGGAGTAGGGGAGAAGGGAAGAGAAAGAGAAAAAAACAAAAGACATGAGGTTTGGAAAGGAAGAAGCAAAACTACCTTTATTTGCAGATGACATGATCCTGTGTGTAGAAAATCCTAAGAAAAATACAACCAACCAACCAAACAAACAAACAAAAGCCCTATTAGGACTTAAAGCAAGTTCAGTAAAGTTACAGGATATAAATCAATATACAAAAGTCAATTGTATTTCTACATACTAGAAACAAATACTCCAAAAATAAAATTGACTATTTTATTCACAGTAGCTTTTAACCAAAGAGATGTTGACTTGTACACTATAGAATATTGCTGAGAGAAATTAGAGCAGATTTAAATATGTGAGAGACATTAAATTTTCATGGATTAGAAGACATTATTGTTAAGTTGGAAATTCCCCAGATTGATCTATAGATTCAATGCAGTCACTAACAAAATTCCAGAAGGCTTTTTTTTAGTAGAAGTTGACAAGCTGATCCTAAAATTTATGTACACATGCAAAGAACCCAGAATAGCTAAAACATTTTTGAAACAGAAGAAAAAAATTGGAAGACTTACACTACTTAGTTTCACATTTAACGATAAAGCTACATTATTCAAGTTAGTGGCATAAGGATAGACATGTAGATTAATGGAACAGAATCAAATGGAATAGTCCAGAAATGAACCTTTATAATTTATGTTCAATCAATTTTAAACAAAAGTGCCAAGGAAATTAAATGGAGAGAGGATAGTCTTTTCAACCAATGGTACTGGAAAAGTTAATATCCATATTGAAAAAAAAAGAATTTAGACTCTTACCTCGGCTGTATACAAAAATTAAAGGGCTGGGGCTTCCCTGGTGGCGCAGTGGTTGGGAGTCCGCCTGCCGATGCAGGGGACGCGGGTTAGTGCCCCAGTACGGGAGGATCCCACATGCCGCGGAGCGGCTAGGCCCGTGAGCCATGGCCGCTGAGCCTGCGCGTCCGGAGCCTGTGCTCTGCAACGTGGGAGGCCGCAGCAGTGAGAGGCCCGCGTACCGCAAAAAAAAAAAAATTAAATGGCTGAATAGACTTAAATGTAAAGCCTGAAACTGTAAAACTTCTGAAAAACTCACAGGAGAAATTTTCATGAGCTTGGGTTAGGCCAAAACTTCTTAGATTAAGCATCAAAAGCACAATCCATAAAAGAAGAAATTGGTAAATTGGACTTTATCAAAGCTTAAAACTTTTGTGCTTCGAAAGACACCATTAAGGGGACTTCCTTGGCGGTCCAGTGCTTAAGACTCCACGCTTCCACTGCGGGGGTGGCACAGGTTTGATCCCTGGTCGGGGAACTAAGATCCCACATCCTGCGCGGTTTAGCCAAAAACATAAAAGTTTTTAAAAAGACACCATTAAGGAAATGAAAAGAAAAGCCACCAACTGGAAGAAAATATTAACAAATTATATATCTGAAACGTGACTTGTATCTAGGATATACAAAGAGCTCTTATAACGTAATAAGAAGCCAACTCAATTAAAATTGATACATGATGGGAATTCCCTAGCTGTCCAATAGTTAGGGCTCCACGCTTCCACTGCAGGGGGCATGGGTTCGATCCCTGGTCAGGGAAGTAAGATCCCACATGCTGTGCAGCATGGCCAAAAAAAAAAGTTAACTGATACGTATAGACAGTTCATCAAAGAAAATACACAGCTGACTAATAAACACCTGAGAAGATACTCAATGTCATTAGCCATTGGGGGAATGCAAAGTAAGACCACAGTGAGATACCACTTCATACCCACTAAGATGATTTTACTAAAAAAGGCAGACCAAAAAAAATAAAAATAAAAAAATAAAAAAAAATAAAAAAGGCAGACAGTTACAAATGTTGGCAAGGATATGGAGAAACTGAGACCTTCATAGATTGCTGATGGGAATGGAAACTTGCACAGCCACTTTGGAAGACAATTTGTAAAAAGTTAAATTTACTTCAGGATCCAGCAATTGCACTCCTACATCTACCCAAGAAAAATGAACATATCTTTACACAAAGATGTGTATGTGAATATTCATAGCAGCAGTATTCATAATGGCCCCAAACTGGGAACAATCTGAATGCCCACCACTGGTGAAAGGATGAACAAAATGCTATAAAGCCATACAATGGAATACTATTTAGCAATAAAGAGGGATGGACTGATACACGCTATAACAAAGACAAACCTCAAAAACATGCCATGTGAAAGACACCAGACACAAGAGATGACATATTGTATGCTTCTATTTATATCAGATTTCCCAAAAAGGCAAATAATCTGTAGAGACAGAAAACTGATCATGGGTTGCCTTGGGCTGGGAATGGTAGCAGACTGCAAATGGGCACAGGGAAATTGTTTGCAGTGATTAAAATGTTCTAAGATGAAACTGTGGTGATGTTTCTACAACGTCCTAAATTTACTGAAACTCCTCACACAAGATGAACTTTATGGTATATAAATTATACCTCAATAAAGGTGTTAAAAAAAGCTTCGAAGCCTCGGAGAGGATTATAGGGCCATTTATGATCATGGCAGTTTTTTGCGGTATGCGGGCCTCTCACTGTTGTGGCCTCTCCCGTTGCGGAGCACAGGCTCCGGACGCGAGGGCTCAGCGGCCATGGCTCACGGGCCCAGCCGCTCCGTGGCATGTGGGATCCTCCTGGACCCGGGGCACGAACCTGCGTCCCCTGCATCGGCAGGTGGACTCCCAACCAGTGAGCCACCAGGGAAGCCCGATCATGGCAGTTTTGATAAGCAGTAATTTATTTGGGTCAGGAACTCAAGAAAGTCTCCAGCAGACCTCATGGGGATTGGGGGTCGGGGCACGGGGAGGGGAGGTTCCTGTTTGGGCAGAGGTGGAGTGCGAGCTAGGTATCACCATGCTCTTCCAGGCCCAAGACTCCACGAATCTGCTCGTCCTCACCCCATTAATCCTTGCATGTACCTAAGCCTGAGGACTTGAGCTATGACACTTTCTCCAAACTCTCTGGCCTCTTATTTCCAATATTCTTTGTTTTCAGCTTTGTGACCTGCCTCAAATTTCCTATGTTCCCGACCTCACTTCCTGTTCATTATTATTGCTCCACCCAAACTCTTGATCATCATGTTTCCCAGCCCAGTAAACTGAGCCTGGCTTCTGATTGTTCCCTTTGCTTAACTTGTTTCATTAATTCTTACATACATAAAAAAATTTTTTTTCTCTGCCATTTTTAACCCTGGACTGCAGTCTAGCTCTGATTAAGCCTGCCACACTGCCTCAAAAGAAAAGCCCATTCTTTGATTCTATGGGAGGATGATGACTTAGGTTTTTGACATACTCAGTGTCAGTTCCAGAGATGATATTCAGTAGATAACTGAAAATTTGAGATTAGAACCACAATGAGAAATTAGGGGTGAAGATATAGATTTGGTCTTCACCTAAGTATAAAAAACAGGAATGAGCTAAAACATAGACTTTGTGAAGTCCTACAAGGTAAAGGGCTAGAGAATCACCGGAAGCCAGGAAAAGTCCAGGGTTTTTTTTAAAGAGTTACGAGTTAGAAATTTATGTAAGAAGATTTTATTTTACCTTGAATCCTCTAGGTTAATCATTGTAGTGAAAACTAACTGCTTGAAAAAAACCCAATAGATATGGAACAGACCCGTTTGGAGAAATTACTTAAGGTTATCCCCAAACTATCTAAAACCCCCAATGTGAAAGAAAAGTGTTTGATCATATTCTATTTAGAAGCTGACCTTTGCTCTTAGCTCTTAAAGGAAGGAGACAGTCCTCGAGCAAAACACAGACCTAACTGTGAAACTGCCTCCCACTAGGTGGCAAAAGTAAGCTGCCAGAGGGAGAGAGAGCAGCAGGGCTCCTACACCCTGCTTTGTCACTTCTTCCTAAGCGATGTGTCCTTAAAACCGTCATTTTGAAACATTCAAACACTCTATACATTTGACATACATAGTCTGTATAATCCTAAAGTTTCCTGTGAAGTAGAAGAAGGAAGGGTCAAGATATACCTTGTGTTGAGTTTGGGTTGCAAACATTTATGAATGTTTTGGGACACCACGTAAAGTACTAAAATATTTACGTAAAATCCTAAAGAGAAAATTACTGTGGTCATGCACAGTTTTGTCCCAAGAGTCCTTGGGAAATACTAACTATTGAAGAATTCTGAGCTAAACGATCAATTCTGTTTTAAGCGAGCTACTGTAGCTGGTGGTAGCTAGTAGGAAGCTCTCAGAAGTCTTCTTTAAACCAATATCACTGTAGGTGGCTTTCTTTTGAGTTGCATGAATATAAAAAGTTTCTGGAGGGCTCATTAATTACGTAGGACTGGGAATATGCTTCAGGATAGCCTGAGGCAAAATAGCATGTTTAAAGTATGCTATTCAAAGATTTTTTTTGTTAGGGTCACCAAATAATGGTCCACTTTTATTTTCAATATTAACATTGCTAGTGATTTCCCTTCTCTGAGGTATTTTTTCTTTCTTTTTATATATGTTTTACTGTGTCCTTTTGTCCCCAGATGTCTTTGAAAAGGCAGCAGTTTTATTCTGACAGAAACTGACTCCCCCAGTAAAGTTTGTAAGCTCAGGCCAGAATCACCAGAGAGCAGTGGAGTTTCCCCGGAACTGCAGTCCTGCACAACCAGAAATAAATAGTATAAAGTTGCGGGGCCATTTCTCAAATCTCAGTCAAGAGACAAATTTTTAGTTTCTTCCCCTGAAGTGCACGCTCAGATATTAGCACTGCATCACTCGTCACAGTGTTCTTATTTAATACTCTGATTTTTTTTTTAAGCAGCCATTTATTCATCCATTCAACAAATATTTATTCAGTATCTCTATGTGCCAAAATGAAAACAAAACAAAACACTGTTGCTTTCTGAAGCAGAGGCAAGGTGCTTGGGTGTTTTGTTGTTGTTTTAAATGAGTAACTTTCAAATTGTGATTCACTGTTTAGGTCAGTTCCATGAAAGGAAACCCTATTTTATTAATTCTTCCATTACAGGCTTTTCAATTTATGTAGATGACAGAACTCTGAACAGAGAATCACGTATCATCCCAGGAAATGAGCCTTGCTATTACTTTAAGCCTCATTGATTTGGAGGTTTTAAAATTTGACCACTTCAATAGAGTAGGAAAGAATATATTCAACAAAACTTCATTATAAAGCACTTCAGTGTGCCATATATCCATTCCTGTTTTACGCCAAATGATGTGTCCCATGCACGCTTTGATATGCAGTATATCTTTTTCATAGTTACAAGGAAACCTATCATTCAGGGCCTCTTGCGCAGTCCCTGGCATCAGTATTGTTACGGGCTTCTACTGTGTCATTTCATGAATGAGGCTGATCTCTAGTCTCACCTTCAACTGAGTTTGTAATTGAGAGATTAATCATTTCTCTTGTTTGCTTTTGAGAGGAGATTATAGGCAGTAATGGTTTTGCTGCTGGTTTCTACAGTGACTGCTCACGTAAGAATAAATCCAGAATAAAACGTTATGATTACATAAAAGTTAATTCACTCAATAAACCTTTATTGAATGTCTGCTGCATACAGGGCAGTGTGATGATATGTGTCTCAAGGTGTATATAAGAAACGGATGCTGCCCCTAAAGATTGATCACCGTGATTAGAAGAAAGGCTGTGATGCAAATTAAAGCTAACTGGCCTGTGAGAAATAGAAGCAAAATGTTGAAGAAACTTGTGGGACAGGAATGATTTTGACTAAGAAAATTTTATGCAGAAGGTGGCCTTCTCTAGAGAAGGAGAAGGATGAACCAGATTTCCCTCTAAACGATAGAGAAAACAGGCATTTAGTAAAAGGTATTTGGTCTGGCAGCTGGGCTAGCATGAGCCCAGGCACTGGTGGGTAGCGGGGGTGGGGCTCATGTAGGGGACAGGACACTTTGGTTAAAGTGTAGCATTGGTCTTCAGATCCTAGTGGGAACAAGGGCTAGAATGAGAGATAGAGATCAGACCGTGAAGTGTCTTGGACACCAGGACAAAGAATTTGGATCTCATCCAGCAGGTCATAAGAAGCCATGAAACTATGCAAGCGTGCAAAGCAGTCGTGGCTCATTCACTGGCATAGGACATATACAACAATTAATATTAAGCAACAAATAATTTAGCAAATTAATTCAAGAAATACCTTTTTTTTCTAGCTCTAAAATTCTGTGGAATAAATAATAGAGTGCCCTCTTGATAATATAATTTGTTATTACATGGTTCAAATCATTTAGTTTTTTTCTTTAATTGAGAGTAAATATCCTAAAATATTATGCAGTAAAGTCCTACTGTAACATCATGGGTGTTAGTTCTGACCCTCTGTCATTAGCCATAAAAAATATTAGGTAATTAGATCTTGGGTCTTTTGAATACCATTGAAAACAGCCCTAAGAATCATCTCCTGTGTGCCACTTCTGGACACCCCCCTTTCAGTGGCTGTAGAAATGGAAACTCCTTCTCTCTTGTTCCTTTGTGGAATAATAGGTACTTTCCCAGGATTAGCTGCTCCTGGAGAAGAAACAACTGATAATTGAAAATGTCTTAATTTACATTTATATTTTGCTTGACATTTGTGGGCCAAAAGACAAATTACAAATGGCCTTGGTCAACAAACAATAATCTTATTAAACATGCTTTGGAAATACTTGTTGAATTTCATACTTCTTTTTTTCTATTAAGGCTGAAATTATGGATTCCATGATAGGTAAGGGAGAATAAAGGCAGAGGGAAGTCTAAGGTTCTTTCTCTGGAAAAATATGTTAAACATTATAATACAATATGATCAGGAAACTGACCTAAGCCTTTACCTTCAGAAGTTTAGAATCTGGGAAATGTTTTACTTATTCATGCTGGGGAAGATTTATAGAAAAGTCAAATGTACTACTATACTTATTTCATAGATAAGGCATCTGGAGTATGTGTATATAGGGTGTATAACATAATAGCAACAAATGTAATAGATACTTAAAATTTTAAGATATGAAATTAAATACATTGAATATAAACATACAATTCTAAAATAGGTCACACTTTGCCATTAATATCTATTTTCTTTGTTTAGAGATATATTTCCATTTAAAAGCCTAATGTTATTCAAGATAAATTTTTAAGACGTAAATTCCTTAATTCTGGTTTTCATTTTAATGAGAGTTCAACACTTCCATGTAGTAAATATCCAACTGGGAAGGTTTCCGCAGTTTTTTTTAGTAGGAAAGTTTACACAATAGAAGTGTTTTCTTATTACCAAATTAGTTACTTTGAAGTATCTGGCAGATTACATCAGTCTCTTATTTGAATTGGTACTACAAGAAGACATCTATTGTACACCATTAGTGATGCATTAAATTGGTTATTTATGTTTTAAAATCGAAGGATGGTCGAATCTTTTGTGTTTGCCTTCGAAGATTACTGTTATAATAAAACATTTTGAAATGAGTAAAGTTGCCCTTTTGGTTTAGTTAATGCATCACTGGAGAACCTAAAGATTTTAGCCTCTAACCACCCATCTCCTAGTTTAATAGAATGTGAGAAAACTGTAAATCCCTTTATATTTTAAGGAAAAAAATTGTTACATATTATTTGTCTAATCACTTTATATCCACAGCTAAGAAAATAATAAAAGAGAAGACTTATTGATCACCAGTCTCAAGTGTAGTCTTCTAAACATTTGAACATAATAAAATTAAAGTGTGCTGTGCTATTTTATCATGCTCATATATTGTAATAGTGGTCTTGTGGGCACTAAGATCATATAGTTACTGTATCACTGGAATTGTAACTAAACCATGTATCAGAAATCTTACTTTCTAGCTTCTATTTAAAAATTTGTACAAATGATGAAAAGCAGAGGACCAATAGTAACTTTTACTAATTACTGGCAGAAATGAGTGTATTTTGCTAAAGGTTTCCCACAATATACTGTGTAACCCAATACTAGTTATAATTTAACTCTAGGAATGGTTAAAACTTTTTGTCTGTTTAGTGGCTAAATACATACTAGGCCATATTAGGTGGACAAGTAGATTGGTAGCGAATAGGTCTCATGCCTTTTTTTTTTTTTTTTTTTTTTTGCGGTACGCGGGCCTCTCACTGCTGTGGCCTCTCCCGTTGCGGAGCACAGGCTCCGGACGCACAGGCTCAGCGGCCATGGCTCATGGGCCCAGCCGCTCCATGGCATGTGGTATCCTCCCAGACCGGGGCACGAACCCGCGTCCCCTGCATCAGCAGGCGGGCTCTCAACCACTGTGCCACCAGGGAAGCCCCCTCATGCTTTTTTGAATCCCTTATAGTACTAGACACATATATAATTTAATAGAGACTCTCAATGATAACCTCACCTCTGACTTTCCCTGAGAAAAAAAAGGATAAATAAAATAAAGGCATGGAGCCCCAGCTCCAGAGCAATCCATGAGAGCACTGATCTCTTATCTATACACTGCTTGTCTTAGACAAAGAGCTGTTTCACTTCTGATCAGAGTCATTCCGTACCCCTGATGTCTAGAGCCCATATTCTAGGATTTTCTATGTCCTCTGGGACTTGGTTTCTCAACAGTTACCTTTATCTTCTCCAGTGGCTTCTTTCCATCAACTTGCAAGTATCTCCCTCATTTAAAAACAACCTTCCCCCTCCACTATACCTTCCTTTTTGAGCTTTAATATTATTTTCTTCCTTTCCTCCATTGCCAGACTCTTTGCACTTTATCACTCTTTTATTTACTGGTAGGCAATCAGTGAATACAGTATGATTTCCATCCCAGCCACCATGACAAGTGCCCTGGCCATGGTCACCATAGTCCTACCAATTGCCAAATAAATACCAGGGCCTATACTCAGCCCTCGTCCTATTTGACCTTTCTGCAGGATTGCTTCCCTCCTTCATGAAACCCTCTTTTCCCTTGACTTACCTCTTCCTTTTGACTCCTTATCTTTTACTGGCCCCTTAAGTGCTGCTGTACCCAAGTTTTTTTACCCATGCTTCCTTGGTTCCTTTTGTGTCCTGTCCACTTCCATGACTTGCGTTATCATCCACATTTTGATGTTTTCCCAGCCTCCATATTTAGCTGTGACTCCTTGTATCAGTGAGGGTTCTCCAGAGAAACAGAACCAGTAGTATGTATACGTAGAGAGAGAGAAAGACATTTTAAATAGTCGGCTCATGCAGTTTTGGGGGCTGTCAAGTTCAAGGTCTATAGTGCAGGTCAGAAAGCTGGAAACACAGAGTCGATGTTGCAGTCTTGAGTCTGAAATCTGTAGGGCAGGCTGGCAGGATGGAAATTCTGTTATAGGGTTGAGGCAGAATTCCTTCTCTGAAAACCTGATTTTGCTCTTAAGATCTTCAACTGATTAGATGAGCCCCACCCACAGTATCGAGGATAATCTCCTTAAAATCAATTGCTTATAAATATTAATTACATCGACAAAATACTATCACAGCAACATCTAAACTAGTGTGTGATAAAGCAACTGGACACCGCAGGCCGACACGTAAAATTAACCATCACGTTCCCTTTACCACGTCTCGGTACATTTCAGCTCTAGGGGTAGTTGGAAGATGCACAGATCGAGATTTGACAGTTGGTTCTTGTACTCACAGGTTGGGTTACCTTGGGCAAATTTCTTGATCTCCCCAAATAGCAGTTCCTTTGTTTACAAAACAATAATGATTGGTCTGTTTGTCTTCATGGTAAACTTAGTCTTTTTGTATCAGCCCCATGCCTATCATATGCCAGTTATGTAAATATGAATGAATGGAGGGCATAATGAATGAAAGCAGGAAAAAGACTCGAGTTTTGATGTCACCCACGTGGAGAGCTGAGATTCAGACTTCAGGATCAGATTAACCGTTCTTACCAACAAATTTCTCTAGTAAGAGTAAAAAAAAGGAAACGTGCCTACACAGTACATGTACTGTGTGTGTATGTGTGTTTCTTTATAGATAGAATGAATGCAAGCCACAGTGTTTACACACATACATACTGTATAGTGTATATGCTGTGTGGCCGTTCATACAACAAACATTACACATCCCCAAAGTGCCAGGCCGTACACTAGGCATGGGCCACACAACATTAAGAGTTTCCTGATTCTGCCTTTATTCCTTTCTTCACTGGCCTCCGACATGTGAAAGATAATTGTCTGGAGAAATTAATTATAGGTGACTGCAGGTTAGCAATAACGCTTACCTTTTGTCCTCCAGAAATGACAATATTATGTATCAGTTTGGCTCTGCTGAATACTCCTTAAATAATATAAATCATGTAGAAAGTTGACGTAATGACGTGATTCTATCCTATAGGGACATTTACAAACACAGTATATGTTATGCTAATTACTAAAGGGATCGATATGTTGTTATGTTGCCACCTATAAATGTGAATTAATGTCACCGGCTTTCACTATATATAATGTTGAAATACATTTTAGAGATTCGCAGAAACACCTTTATATTTTGACGAAGCATGTGGAATATTTTATTAGCAACTTACTAAAAAATAAGAATTCTGTTATATAATGGTTTATAATGATACAGAAACACTTGAGTGTACTATTAGTATTCTATTATAAATTTGAGGAGGAAAGAGAAGGTTCAAAAGATTATAGTAATGCCAGAGAGTACATCTGTATAATTGTTGTGAAGTTTGGTATAACAAACTCATAAGCTGATTGAGATGATGTACAGTTGTACCTGGAGAGAAGTAATGTGTAGGGGTCAGTTGCAGGTATAATTGATAATTGAAAAGTTGTCCTGTAGTGCAAGTAGATTCTACTCCAGCTGTTAAATTACTAACTGACGAATGATACTACGTAGCTAATGGTTTATACATTTTTCTCAGTTATCATTAAGAAAATATAATTGGATATTATTACCTGTATCTTTGTTTTTGTTTTTTTTTGCGGTGCGCGGGCCTCTCACTGTTGTGGCCTCTCCCGTTGCGGAGCACAGGCTCCGGACGCGCAGGCTCAGCGGCCGTGGCTCACGGGCCCAGCCGCTCCGCGGCATGTGGGATCTTCCCGGACCGGGGCACGAACCCGTGTCCCCCGCATCGGCAGGCGGACTCCCAACCACTGCGCCACCAGGGAAGCCCTTATTATCTGTTTTAATGCACATGGCCTTTCCCAGTAATAAGCTCCCAAGAATTGACAATGGTATCTACTATTGAACATTGATTCACTTGTGCTGTGGTTCACTAATGTAAAACCCTGATAGCCGTAGTAATTTAGACTAAATGAAACAAAGCAGAAATTAAATAGGCTTTATCACTGTAGCAGTAATTTTGGATGTTTATTCACTTGAGAAACAGTCTTACGATTTTTATGATTACATAAAGATCTAAGCTTCAGATTAAGGCCGAATCTACATCATATAGTATGAAATGGGGACTTGGCAATTACTAAGAGACTTAAGCCAATTTAATAGATTAAGTAACCCACTCTCTGTGGCGTTGAGCCCAGAAGATAATTGCCAGTTCTTTGCTTCTTAATGATCGTTCAGTGTTGGGAAGAATCATCTGGAGTTTAAAAAATGCCAGATAAAATAGGAAATTAATGAACCTTTCCTGATGAAAGTAGATGCTTCATGGAAGCATTAAATCTATGGTTTTCATATGCTTGTGCTGAATTTTCTACTAATTCTGTTGTTAATATATTAATTTTGACAACAAAGTAATAGTAGGTTTTTGAAATGGAAAGAACTGTTAGCGACCGTTTAGATCTGTGCTGTCCAGTATGTTAATCATTAGCCCACGTGGCTACGTAGCATTGGAAATGTGGCTCTTCCACATGAGATGTGTGCCGTAAGGATTTCAAAGATCTAGTACCAAAAATAAATGTATAAGATCTCATTAATGACTTTTTATTGATTAAATATTGAAATGATAATATTTTGGATATATCAGGTTAAATAAAAATATATTATTAAAATTAATTTCAACTGTTTCTTTTTACTTTTTAAATGTGGCTATAAAAATTACATATGTAGCTCATGTTATATTTCTGTTGGACTGTGCTGGTCTAGATAAACTCTTATTTTAAAGAGGAGGAAATCGAAACCCAAAGAAGTGAAGGGACTTACCCAATCTTGCACAGCTTATAAGGCGCAGAGCTGAGACTCAAACCCAGGCTTTCTGATATCTGACCCAGCTCTTTCCATTCTGACACTTCCTTCAGATGTGGCAGTTAAAACACACACACACACACACACACACAAACACACATTCCAGAGCGTATACATCTCAGTAAGTGTTGATTCCTCCAAAGTGGTCATCTTAGCATCTTGGGAGGCAGTGTATGTTCGTTTATTTTAGTGATACATGTAAGTTTCCACTTTCAGAAATGTCTTCAGAATTTTCCAAACATTTTTGGTAGCAATTTTATTACTTTTTGTGGTGACTTTGATTTTTAGAAATAACTACAAATTATTTGGAGATGTTGGCTAAGTAATATTATTGTTATCTGAAAGTGTGATCATGAAAGAAGGCAGCTTCGTATGTGTGTATGTGTGTACCTGTGTATGTGTGTGTGTTTGTGTCGGGGAGAGAGAGCGAGAACACATACACTTGAGGTAGACAGTCTTGTGAAAGACAATTCCAAAATGGAATTCTCCAACTGCATTAATTGTTGTTTCCCGAGATGAATATTAATAAGACAGTGCTCATTTGAATACATAATTTCTGAGATATTTTAATCATTGTTACTTTATAGGCACATTTTTCATGAGATAAACCCAAGAACTAATGTTAACTATACACATATATATTATATATATTGAGCTTTGTGAGTTATTCCTACTAGTAGTTTATGATTTATTTTATTCCTACTAGTAGTTTATGATTTATTTTAAGGGCCCCTGTCTTTAAATGTGGGTAATGTGGATAATGTAGGTAAATTAAGTAATAAAAAAGCATGACTTTTTATTGGCATTTTGTTTAATAACTGGAAGACTCTATAATATTACATTAAATAGAGGAGACACTAAATAAGTAATGAAATCATTTGGTAAAGTAACTGATATGTGTTTTTTAAAATAACTTGTTAGAAAAATGTAAATGTTTAAAATAAACTTTTTAAAATTTTAACCATTTCTTATACTCATTAACCAGTAAAAAAAAAAAAAAAAACCCTCTCATTTCCAATTAAATGGCAGAGACTTTTACTTTATTTACATGTGATGCTAAGTATTTGTATAACTGAGAGCAGAAAGTATATCACCGACCACAATGAAGAAATCCTTCTGAGGCCTGTTATGTGGTATGGTTTTTATAATATGAAGTAACATACTTGATATAATATCTGTAAATTATTGAATTTACAATTCAATAATTTATTACTCTATTTCATAGAGGAATAAACATATTCCTCTATATTTCATTAAATTTTATATATAGTAATATACTTAGTGCTTAGAATACCTAAAGGGACCAGTCCACTTCTAATTTGAACAGATCAGTTTCCTTACATGGGTATTTTGGGTTATAGCCAACCATCCCAGCATGTGATATAAAGTAGATTTATTGTTTCAATTGCAAATAAAAAATCATACCCAACAAATAAGAGTAAAAACTCTTCCTTTTATCAATAGAATATATTAATTTAGAAATGGGAAAAGACTTAAGGTTTTTATTCTAAATAGATGATAAAGGAACTTTGAGATTATAATAAAATGTTATTATACTTGACCCTGGGCGTTCTACAGTGTCTTGTGATTTGTTTATCTCCATTTTATTGACACAACACAATTGGAAAAATGTTGTTTTTCCTTCTGTATGCGTATAAATCAGTAATCTATAAAATTTAAAATGTTACTTGTTAACAAAACTTTACATTAAAATTTAAGTTAACTTTTCTTAATAATTTTTAGATTCTAATTACAGTGCAAGTGGCTTACAGTTTGTTGATAATACAGATCGTTTTAAAAGAGTCTTTCCTCTGAGCCAGGTCATAGATTTTTAATAGAAGGTCATACAACTACTGCTGCATTTTCATATTGTTCAAAAATGTGACAGACTTTAATATTCAGACCCACTGATCAGACTGAGCTAGCTTTATTTTATATCTTCTTTTGACATTTGCCATAGATGGACTTGAAAATCATTCAGTCATCAAATTTCATTGTATACAAAGATGAAAGAAGTATCTATTCGTAGAGGTAAAATGTCAGTTTGGAAAAATGTTATTTTGAAAAATTGTACGTGCTCCTTGTAAATCACTTGCAGTTGTGACTACTATACTTGCTTCATCATGTATGTCTCTATTTAAGCATCTCTCTATTAATCTGTCTTCGGGGGGATGCCTTTCAAAGGAGCAGACATTCCTATACTCTTCCCCCCCCCAATAATTTAGCACGCATGTCATTAACTTGAGTTCAGTATTTGTTTATGGTTCCTCTGTTTCCTTTTGAGGTAAAATTTACGTACAATAAAACACACAAATCCTAAAGTGTACCAGTTGACAAGTTCTGACCATATGCCTGCGCAACTCAAACCCCTATCAAGATATAAAACATTACCATCACCACAAGAAGTTCCCTCAGGTCCCTTTTCAGTAAATCCCAGCCCTCGCCACCATCAAAGGCAACCGTTGTTCTGGTATTATTCCATGATATATTAGTTTTGCCTGTTGCAGAACTTTATATAAGTGAACTCATATAGTGTACACTCATTTGTGTAATGCTGCTTTTACTCAGCAAAACATTTTGGGGATTTATCCATGTTGTTGCATGTATCCATGGTTTTTTGTTGTTTTTTTTACTGCCAAATAGTTTAGTATTTGATTGTAGGAATAGGCCACAGTTTGTTTATTCATTCTACTTTTGATAGACATCTGAGCCGTTTCCAGTTCTTAACTACCCTGAGTACAGCTGCTATGAACATTCTTGTAGACGTCTTTTATGGATATGTTTTCATTTCTCTTGGATCAATCCCTAACAGTGGAATTGCTGGGTCATAGGGCAGGCGTACATTTTATATAAGACACCGTTAGATGCTCCCAGCAACCGCGTGCAGAGTTCAGTTGCTGCACATCTTTGCCAACATTGGGCGTGTCCTTTTCATTTTATCCATAATGGTGGGTGTGTAATGATATCTCATTATGGTTTTAATTTGTTGTTCCCTGATGACTAATGATGTTGCGTACTTCTACATGTGTTTAATTGGTCATTCATGTATTTTTCTTTGTGAAGAGTCTGTTCAAGTTTTTGCCCATTTTAAAATAGGTTGTTTGTCTTTTTATTAAGTTATAGGAGTTCTTTATTGGTATGCTAGATACCAATTCTTTGTCATGTATGCTTTGCAAATATTTTTTCTTCGGTCTTTGGCTTCCTTATTCATCTTCTTATCAGTGTATTTTCATGAGCACAAGTTTTTAATTTTGACGCATTCCTTAAAGTTTTACATTATGATTATTTATCTCTGCTTTAAGAAACCTTTGCCTGGTCCTGATTTGTGAAGATATTCTCCTTTTTTTCATCTAAGAGCTTTATAGTTTTAGCTTTTACATCTAGGTCTAAGATAGATCTAAAGTTAATTTTTGTGTGTGGTGAGAGAAGAAGTCAAGGTTTTGTTTGTTGGTTTGTCTGTTTACATGTCGTGTTCAGTTAGGGAATCCTAACAGAGTTGGATTACTTTGATGTTTTGTTGAAAATCAAGTGACCAAATAAGTGTGGGTCTATTTCTGGGCTCTCTATTCCATTCCATGAATCAATTTGTCAGTCTATATGCTAATATTACTGTACTTTATATTAAATGAATGGTGATTTTTAATAGCTTTATTGTAGCTTTATATTAAGTGAATGCCCATGTGTAACAGCTGCATATATGCTGTTGTACGTATGTACCTTTATTTTCTTGCCAATTTTTAATTTAAAATTTTAATTTAACTTAATTTCCAACTTTGTACTACCATAAAAAATAACTGCTACGGAAATCCTTGCACATATATCTTTCCCTGCTTGTTGAATTATCTCCTTTCAAGGTTAATTTCTGTATGTGGGAATTCTGGGTCAAAGGATGAGGACGTTTTTCATTTTGATATATAAACCCAATCTGTCTTTTATACTCCCATCAACCTTAGTATTAGAGTACCTGTTTCCTCTTACCATATGAGGAGTTAAACTTCTAAAAGGTAAATTTTGATAACAAGAATTAGTGAACCTGGGCCCTCTGGTTGTGTGTGTCTGTTTATGGGATTGTCATTTACTTATGATTCCTCCTAATTTTTGTCTCTGAATTATGTGGAAAGTATTTTCCAACAGGGTACATCTTGCCAATATGAGGTGGTTAACTAAGCCTCAGGTTCTATTTTCGCTTTTGTTGGTAATGACTGTGTATTGATGGGAGCAGTAGGTGAGATTGACTAAGCTGGTGAGCATCGCTATGACAATGGAGCCACCTCTGAGAACTTTCACTGAACTCTGTACTTCGGCTCTCAAAAACAACAGAAAAATCCTTGAACAATAGAAAATAGTCTGGGCTCATTTAATGGATACCTGGTAATTTTCTGACATAATAGTAGCTTGTATTGCACAGTTTACAATGCCAATCTGAATCAGTAACAATGAAATGCTTTATTATTTTTGTACTCTATATTTGGACTAAACTCTTAAATGTTGAGAGTTGGAAACAAAGCTTGGTACGGGCCCTCTTTTCACCCCCCCCCCCCCCCCCCCGCTCCACCCCGACTTCTTGGTGATGTGGGGAAGGAATTTTCCATTAACTCTCTTTGTGGCCAGTTTAAAGAAAAAAAAAAAAAAATCAAAACATGCCACATCAGGAAAACACTGAACTATGAGATCTTGCCCAGCTTAACAGTTTCTTTCCTTAAGTATTTTTACATTGCTAAATGAAGCTTAAATCTGATTTATTTCTTAAGGGTAAGTATAATGAATGTTGAGCTGGGACGTCAGCAGATGGACATTCTAAGTTCTAAGACATCAAGAACTACATATGTGATCGCTGACAAATTACTTAAATCTCTACTAAATCTTTGTAGGCCTTAGTTTCCTCATCTGTAAAACTAGGGGCCTGATCTTTGTTATCTCCAAGATCCCTTGCTGTTCTATAATTCTTTGATCGAATCTGTTCTAGATTTCTAACTTAGCATAAACGTTGGTTTGAAAAACAGTAGATTTTAAATATAGCTTAGCTAAATATTTTGGGTTAGAAAAGAACATAAGTACAAAAAATTTTTTAAATGTGTTTAAATCCCTTAAACTACAATTTCCCCAACTGTGCACACCGTGCATGCTGTGCCTTCCTAAATAATGTCAGAGCTGAAGCCTAGGATAACGTTTTTTCGTGCAAGCACACGCAGAAACGTTAGGGGAAATAGACTGTGTGCCTTTGCGAATCACCTGTTGAGAAAATGGGCAACTATTGACAAGTCTGATTCATGGCTGAGTGACTGCTCTGCTAGCCTTCACATGATCCCCACTGAGCAAAATCTTTGACCGCCTGCTAAACGAGGTCTGTTTGAAGTTTCTTTTTAACATTTCCAAAACGTTAATTCAGCAGGATGTCTCCACTGGGGTTCTCCATGTCACCAAATCAGCAGCTGTTGAAATCCATTCACTTCAGCATGAAATGTTTTCATAAGTGCTTTTTTTATTTGTGACAACAGCAAAGTAAACAGAAGACTAAAATTCTACCTCATTCAACATGTACATGTGTTAAAACTGCTTCTGATGGCAGTTTACATTCGTGGTATTTATTTGCAAGCATTAATACCAACAGACAGTTTCACTACAGAGCGTTTTCTTTTCAGAGTAATTTATCTAAACATTCATGCTTTGAATAAGTAAGAATTTATACTGTGTCTTTAAAGCAAAAGTTTATATTTCTTATGAAGCCCTGATTTGTGTGTGTGTGTGTCCATAACTGGTTTAGGATATGTTTAAGTCTCCAGAAGAACTATTTGTTAAGTTTGCAAATTTTAGTAGTGTCATTGTAAAACATAGTAGTAAAGTATGGTAGTAGTTATAAACTCTTTCAGAAATTTCCCACTTTAAAAGGAAAAATATTAAGTTTCCAGGGACATGATTTAACAGGATAAAGTAATGTAAAATTCTTGAGGTAAAGAACTGAGGGCTGGCAAAATATGATGGTAAAGATAAGACGCACAAGGTCTACAGATTATATTGAATTGTTTGAATAGAGCTGTCCTCGGTAGAGCTGGGATCTCTCCACATATCCTTAATTGACGGCAGAGTTAGGCATGAGGACTGCTACATTTTCTCGCTTTGGTTTGAGCTAAGTCCCTTTTTCTGTTTATGCTGGCTTTAAAAGACTTAAGTGTAGTTTTATAAGTTCATTAACTTGCTTCATTCTTTGAGATGCATTTCACTTCCATATTATCAAATTTCATGACATGCAGAGAATTATCAGATCAACCCATTATACAGCCTAGCAGCATGAAGTCTTTTTCCATCTACAGGGAGAACATTGTGTAAATCGGGCTCTTGGGTTTCAGCGAGAGGCAGAGGGTTGCACGGTGTCCATTTGTCAAGTTGATTGCACCGCAGTGAGGTTACATTAGCTTGTCTTTGAACAGAAGTGAAATCTTATGCAAAGCTCCCCTTTCTGTCATTTACACTAACATCCATCCTCTTAAACCAAGGCCTCGGAGAAAAACAAAGTGATGGCACAATATCATCAGTCACTCAAGTTGTCTGTCATCTGTTTTCTTAAGGAAATGACTTTTAAGTCAGAGCAGAGAACTGTAGAAAATTAACAAGGGTTGTAGTAGTAAAAGTAGGTGGAATTATTTTAAACTGCAGATGTCTTTTTGAGAAGATTTTATATGCAGAATGCCAAAAAAGATTCCCCCATCCTCTTTCTTTGATAATGAACCTCCTGAAATGTATTTTTTCTAGAACAATAGACCTACTGCTGTTAACAACTGGAGTCTTTTTTGCTTAATGCGGCTACATGTTAATGCTCCCGAGAAACTTTCTGAAAACTGAGTCTACAGAACTCTCAGCCTCAGTGGGTCCTCCGACCATCAGCTCACCGCCTTTCAGTTCAGAGCTGCCGAACTTCAGTTACCTAACGGCAAATCTTGCCGATAGGAGGCTGCTTTGGGGTAAATGGTACTTTAAATGTAAATTATTGGCATTTCATTACCCAATATTACACTTAGATAATTTCTTTAAAACTGTTCGCCTCTGTTGAAACCCTAACTGTATTGCCAGTGATGGCCAATCTAAGGCTGGTGATCAAATTTGCAAGTTTTATTTCCCTAAGCCTGTTTTATGGGCTGAAACACTCAGGTCATTTGCACCCTGTCTCATTCATCATGAAGCAGTTAAACTCAGATTGTTAAACCAGGAGAGATTAGCTGACAGACAACAACGGTACATTAGATTAAGACCTCCTTCGGTTGTACTGAACTATTTATCCATTCCATTTGTGTGACATTTATAGCAAACTGTGTCTTTTTGGTGGATTTTAAAAGAAGCAGGGAGAGAATTTTAAAACAAGGGGAAATAACCAGTCTTTTTTCAGCAAGGTGATTAATATTTTTTATCTTTTTCATTTGGTCTATCAGTCACTAACACTGAAGACCTCCTGAAAAAGAAGCAACTTGCCAGTGTGCTTAAATGTAGACGAGGTCCCCCTTGCATTTGCTCTGTAGACATATTTAATAGTTACATTGCTGTTCTTTTTTTATTTTTTTAATAGATCTTTATTGGAGTATAATTGCTTCACAATACTGTGTTAGTCTCTGCCGTACAACAAAGTGAATCAGCCACGTGCACACATACATCCCCACGCCCCCTCCCCCCGAGCTTCCCTCCCACCCTCCCCATCCCACAATCCCTTCTGCCAAAGTATTGCTAAGAGCACAATCTTTTCTTAAAAACTATTCTAGAAAATCTCTGAAGAATTGGTAGAAAAAATTGACCCATACTTCTCAGTACTGGGGGATAGAAACTTGGATTTTCATTTCAACTTGTACTTACTTTAATTATAGTCAAATGCATTTTACAAATTTCCACTGTTAGTAACCCCTGCAACCCCCCCGCCCCCGTGAGTTACTAAGCATTGTATTATAGAGAAGCTTTATTGTTTTCTTCCCTTTTGAAACTTATGTGAAGATTTGGAATCGGTGAACTCCTGAGAAACCCAAGAGATCAATCTTGATTTGTTTATTTTTCTTAGCGAAGATTTTAATAGCCTGGTATAGCTTTTTTCTCTTTTAAGAGCATTCCTTATTTCCTCTGTTGAGGAATGAAATATTGTTAAAAGCAACTCATAAATGAAAAAGCGAAAAACAGTTTAAGTAACTGAATCTTTCACTGTCAATGAGGAGACCTCAAATTTAAAAGACTGATCTTTAATTTCCCGTTTCCTCATATTTCTTCCCAATTTAACCTCAAGGTGATTTTTAGAGATATGGCTTGAGTGGTCAATTTACCTTTGCTTTGGAGGAATTTATTACTGCTCTATTTCCTTTATTACAACTTTATTTCCTTGGACTAGCAGAGACATAAACGCTGGATTCTTTGTAATCAAAAGCTATTTTATGATGAATTCCGTCTACTAAATAGGAAACTTGTACATTTTTTTTAACCTTTGAACATTCACAACTGGATGCAAACATGATGTCAATAGCACAGTAAAAATATAAAAAATATATATGTTGTTTTCTGACTTTAGTCCCATCTTTTTATTTGGAATTTTAAATTATGTTTGTATATAAAGGTAATTTAAAAATGCATACTCTGTATAAGAGTACACTTACATCACCCCGTTGTTCTTTTAAAGGGCAAAAAGTGTTTATGGTAAAATTTTCATTCTTTCACCCATATATTTCTTAACATTTACTGAGTACAAACTTTGTGCCACAAAACTGAAACTGTTTTTGCCTGGATTAAATATTTGCATCACACAGAATGTTTTTTCTTTATAGTAAACTGATTTTTTTCCCAAATTAGATAAGCAAGTTTACATTTCAGAATCACTGATTCTCCCAAATATTTCATCACAGTTAATATAAGTTATGATTCATTATAAAGCATGAATTCATCTTTATGTTATATATAGGTTGTACCTAATGAAAATTTATATTCTGGTTTTTAAGTAACTTTAATCTCTCCTTTCTTAGATGCCAAATGTTGGTTTTCTCTTGCTGTATCAGTTGTTAATCTGAATCAAGCTAATTTGGTCTAGGATTATTTAAACCACTGTTCAGCATTGATAATAATGCCACAATATTGCCTTGTACAGATATATTTAAAGCTCTTAAGATGCGCCAAGATGGTTTACATGTGCAGTTGGCAAGAAAAGTGTTCTTTTTCACGTTGCAGAGTGCGGCAGGAAGAGGCAAGAGTGGGACATTAAACAAACAAACAAATCAGATCCCCTCTCACCCTCTTTATCAAAAAGAAGGGCACTCCAGGGTGTTTACGGGAAAGGAGAGAAAAGTACATTCTTCATCCGTAATCACTGCCATGTTTGGGAGCCCCCTCTATTATTACAGAAAATTCATAAGCCGTCTGGTCACCTCTTTATTAATTTCCAGTGACAGCGGGTTTCAGTTTGGGGAGGAAACACCAGGGTTCCTCTCTTCTATCAATACAACCAACCTCCACTCCCACCACCCACCAGAGTGAATAGCAGGCTCTGAGTCCCAAGGTCCTTCCCAGAAGTAAGTTCTGGAGAATTCTTTCAAAAGGAAGTTCTTTGCATCATTTCCCTAACTGCCGTATGGATAGCATTGGCAGCTTGATGGACAAGAGAGTGCTTAAGCTGCGGCTCCATTAAAATACTTCCTTGTTTGAACGATGCCACAGGTTGGGGGGAAAGAGCAGATTACATTTGTCAATGCCACCAATTTCAAGAGTCAATGGCCAATGAGAGAGGGAAATTCTGAAATATTAGATACGGTTTTCTGTGACCATTATAAGGGATTTTCTTGGGTTTCTAGCTTAAAACAACCTTTTAAAAGCAGATCTGGAGAATAGATATTTTTCAGGAGAACCTGAGAGAGCATTTTCTGTTATTAGAGGTCATGTTTGGTAAAATAATTATTTTGCTTTTAATACAAATAGATAGTTAATAATATGCAAAACCAGTCTCTAGTACAAGCTTACAACTTCAACTCCTTGCACATAAAATTTGTTAATTTTTCTCTATTTGTATAATGTTTTGAGTAACCTAGAAAGGAGGTAATGTGGAGGAAAGAAAACGCCATTGAATTATTCAGGTGCTCATTTACTTGAAATAAATCACATAGAAATTTATTTGCGCGAAGAGATATACTAATAGTAAAATTTAAAACTTCACATTTACCTGTAATTAATAGATTTAGTTATTTGTTCGTTTACTTATTTATTCAACAAAAATTTAGGTATTTGTTAGGGGCAGGCCCTGCAGATTCAGGAGCCAGCACACAAGATTCCTGTTCTCACTGAGAGCACACAGTCAACAAACGGAATGACAGTGTGTCATGTACTTAGTTGATGCAGTTTCAGTTTAGTTGGCCGTGGAGAGAGGCCTGGCCTCCATTTTTTTCCTCCCTGTCTGGACTCCTTATCAGAAGAATCAAAGATCCTCAACGGTACACCCCAAACTTCCTTACCAGCCTCTCCTCCCAGCTATCCCACAGACACTCCGGCTTTGGCCAGACCACCTCATTTTCCTCGGGCTTTCCTGACTCTTCATTTTGTTCTTGCTTTTCCTTTCATAGTTATATTGGTTCTTGAAATCCCATTGCAGAGGTCACCGTTATCCAGAAATATGTTTCTTAATTCTCTAGGCTGGTTCAGAGCCCTCCCTTCCTGAACCTCCATGCACTTTCCACCTCTCTCCTGGAGCCACCTGGTCATTGGATTGTAAACTCCTCGAGGGCTGAGGAGCGTCTCCTAAGTCCACGGAATGGTGCGGAGAAGAGAGTCAATGGCTCTATATCATATTAAACTGATGAATCATTTTAGAACAAATTATTATTTTAAAAGTGTAGCGATGTAGTTCTCTAAAAAGCAAAACAGCAACATTTTAGAAACTGCCTGTAATGCCAGTTGCTGGTGTCGAGGATGGCGTCATGAATTCAAATAACAGGCACTGTCCTGGCAGTGCTGGCTGCCATGCTGCTGCTTTTGCCCATGGGATTCAGGACGTGTCCATCTGAATTTGGTCTTGGAGGAAGGATGAAGTACAATTATGATGTAAAATTACTAAATAATTAACAGGGTATGGAAAAAGCAAATACCTTAAGGTTATGTCTTCTACTTCTGTCAGAGCCAGTTGTCAAACCTTATTTTATTGGAGAAAACTTTGTAGGCAACCTTAAACTAACCTCCAGTGTGCGTAGTTTTTGCATTTTTAATTGCCATTGAGAGCTGACTGCCTTAACTGGGTCACACAATGAGCTAGTAGCAGAACTAGGGGTCCCAGGCTGCTTCCCTCTTCTGTGCGTGCAGGAGACAGAAAAGCAGAACCTTTTCTCTATGACTTGGGTGTTGGTAAATGGGACTAACGTCCACCTTATAGGTGGGTTTGGTAAAACGTTATTTAGCCGTCCCTATATCAGAATTCATGTAATAAAAAGTCATACATTAACAAGGTTCTGCTGTGCTAGATTTCACTTGTATTCCAGAAGGAATGTTTTAAAGACCGAAAATATTCAAATCCATCCAGCTGACCTGTATTCCATTATATGATCACTTACACTAGAAATATAGATTTGGAACTAACCTTTGCCTTTTAACATTTCAAGGAAGTTACGTTAACTTGAACTAAATTCCAATGCTCTGTAGCAATTCTAGAAGCAGCTTCAAAACAATGACTTCTTCCATACTCCTGTACTCATAAATATCAAATTTTTTTTAATTTGTTTTTCTATCATGTCATTATGCTGGCTTCTAAAATCTTACCATTTATGAGCAGTATCCGAAGGGACCTACTGATAGGAACATGGGGACTTGATGAGCTCATGGTCATTGTCATCCCTGACTTTGTATGAAATGTAGCCTTTTAAATTGTCGTTGACACTAAAAGTGAACACTAATCGCATCTTAATATGAGACTAACTCTGGACATGACTGTATTTTTCTTTTCCTTGCAAAAACTGCTCCCTTGCTGACGGCATGGCTGAAACAAAACCCTTAGCATTTAAAAGTAAAGAGCAAGAGCAATGACCCTGTAAACGCCACTTCAGTCAGACTCTGATACCAAATACAGCGTTACGTTCGATGCATGTAGGCATGGCCTCAGAATGTCCCACACAGTGAATCTCTGAGTCCCGCATATCAATCACACCTCCTTCACATACCTGGCCTGGAGCCTTAATGGAATTCCTCCTCGTTATTGCAGTGATAGCTCACTTCCTCTGTTTTTCCAAGCGGCTGCTTATTGTGCCAGCTTCTTCAAGGAGCATTTTCTTACCTAAGCAACGCTGTGATGTTGTAATATATGCTGACAGTTCATTTATACAGTCCTTCTTGTTCCAAATGTTTTTATGTTCAATTACTGAAATTTAATCATCAGAAGAGATTGCATTTTCTCTAGATCATGCAGCTTGGCTTAAATGTTAAGTTAATAGTAAATTACTGAAATATAAGATTTCAAAGGTTTAAAAATTCAGTATCAAGAAAATTCATTAAAGTTTGAACTGATCACCTTTGAAATTATAGATAAGAGCTGTGTAAATGGTCACATATAAATCACATATTTTAAGAGAAGTGAATTTGACATTATAACAAACCGAGTCAATGATTGTTCATGATTGTCTAGACAAGTTGTGAGGGTTGGTTTGGTTTTTTTTTGTGTTTTTTTTTCCTGATTTCTTCAAGTTCTTGTGGACATGCTTTTTGGTTTTACTTTACAGCCTCCTCTCCTCTTAATGTTATGTTGTTAAAATTCCTTCAAGCCAAGTGATCCTTTTTAATCTTTTATCAGCATGTTGAAACACTTTTTCTGTAACTCCATTTTTATGCTACTAAGAATAGATGCCAAAAAGGGAAGACCAACCACTCTATCCTCCAAAGTTGTTTCTTGTTTTAGGCTTTTAAATTCTTCCGCTGACCGCTGACCACTGACCACTCTGTGCATGGGGCTTTTTAAAAAGTTTCTTGTGGAAGGTACAAAGCAAATATTAAATATTGTTTTTGGTTCTGATACAAGGAAATTAGAAAAGGTATGGGAGCTCTGTTTACCATTCTTTGTCGAGAAAACCACCAATTAAGCCGTCCCAGTTGGCTAAAGAGCGCCATTTAATCTGAACCCAATTCTTTGTGTGATCCTGAAAATGAAGTTCGTAAGTTTTATTTAGTGAGTGGTTCAAATCAATTAACTATACATAACAATATTGCAGTCCTCAATTATTGCTATATGATAAAATTTCTATACCGCAGTTCACAAGTCTTGATCTTTCTATGAAAAAATTAAGTAGTATATATAGCTTGTAACCTAAATAAAAGACTTCTGTTAAAAATAAAACTGAGTACATTTCATGCAAATACGTAGTCTAGATCGTATTAAATGAAAGGTTATTTACTGAAATGACTTCTGCTACTGTTTCTTAAAAGAACTTTTTTAGCTTAGGGTGTTTGCATGAGGGTGTGTGTTTGCATGTAGTAAGTTTACAAAGTGCCAAGGCAAGGACTTTTTTCTCTTTCCTTTGGATTCCTTTCATACCTAGAAATATGTCATGTATGCTGAAATAAACCAACTTGTTTACCATTCAAATGTGTATTACATTTTTGAACTCAAAAAAAAAAAAAGAGGTTTTTTTAGATCATGAGTCTTTTTCCTTTGTTCTTTATGTTTTGAAGTTATAACTAGTAGCTGTGGTGGCCCCAGTGGGAATTCTCTTGGATTTGGATTCAGGGAGAAATCTGCCCCCTCACCTAGACTCCCCGGCAGTACGAGCACAGGTCAGCCGCTCTGCCTGTCAGTAATGAGGAATGTAGTACCTGCCTGGCAGAGTGATAGTGGGCATTAGATGAGATCATGTGTATGAAGAACCCAGTGCAGCCCTACACCTGAGAGGAGCTTTATACATGGTATAGACTAGCAGCAGCAGCAAAAAGCAGTTCTCCGAGTAAAAAAGTACATTTATATAAAAGGAAGAACAATCCCACCTGTGTGGGATAGCACTCAAAAGACTATATATACAGAGACCAACTGCACAGTAAGGAAACTTCACTGAGAAAATGACCTACCTTCTGTACTAGACCTTAAGGAAAACAAAAGTTCTGCCCTGTAGAGTTGTTTGAAGAGGAGGGAATTTTTTTTTTTTTTACATCTTTATTGGAGTATAATTGCTTTACAATGGTGTGTTAGTTTCTGCTTTATAACAAAGTGAATCAGGTATACATATACATATGTTCCCACATCTCTTCCCTCTTGCATCGAGGAGGGAGTTTTTGAGTCATCCTGCACTTTGATTCATCCCCAAGACTCGGTAGTCACATGCAGTGAAAATTCATTATGATGTTTCCACAAGCAGCATTTCCTACCTTTAAAAATCATAGCTGAGGGCTTCCCTGGTGGCGCAGTGGTTGAGAGTCCGCCTGCCGATGCAGAGGACACGGGTTCGTGCCCCGGTCCGGGAAGATCCCACATGCCGCCGAACGGCTGGGCCCGTGAGCCATGGCCACTGAGCCTGCGCGTCCGGAGCCTGTGCTCCGCAACGGGAGAGGCCACAACAGTGAGCGGCCCGCGTACCGCCAAAAAAAAAAAAAAACTCATAGCTGAAAACTCAGAGCAATGAATGTTTCCCCATATTCCTGAAATATGATCCTATTTAAAACAAATGTTAGTTCTTTCTATAGTTATTTATTCTGTTATTACACTTTAATCAGGAGTATTATTATATAACTAATTCAAAAACAGGCCTTTGGTTGGGGCAATATTATATAAAGGTAAGGTTGCAGAAATACCCTTCTAGCTTGAGAAATGTTTTTTTGGGTTCACCTCCCTACCACCAATAAGTATTTTCATCCAGTATTTTCATCCAGAATCAGAAGTGAGAGCGGACTCTAGGCAATGACTCTCAAACTTGGGCAAGCCTGGAAATTCCCAGGTACACTTGTTAGAACACGGATTTCTGGGTCCCATTCCAGAAATCATGATTCAGTAGGTCTGGAGTGGAGCCGGAGAATTTGCTTTCTATCGAGTTCCCAAGTGGTGCTGATACTGCCAGTCTGGGGAATCACACTGCCCTGTGTCATATTTTCAACCACACAGAACTTGTTAATGTATTGATGTTATGACTTTTGTCAGATATTTTATAGAGATGATTGTTCTATATACATGGCCGTCTGTTCTCTGCACTCAAAGATATTCAAAGAAGATCAAAAGAAAGCTGAAATGGCTATATTAATATGAGACGAGTAGATTTTAGAACAAAGATTATTACCAAAGATAAAGATGATCATTTCATGTAAAATAGATAGCTAGTGGGAAGCAGCCGCATCGCACAGGGAGATCAGCTCGGTGCTTTGTGACCACCACCTAGAGGGGTGGGATAGGGAGGGTGCGAGGGAGACACGAGGGAGGAGATATGGGGATATATGTATATGTATAGCTGATTCACTTTGTTATACAGCAGAAACTAACACACCATTGTAAAGCAATTATAGTCCAGTAAAGATGTTAAATAAAATGGGTTTTCCAACTAAAAAAAAAGATCATTTCATGTTAATAAGTAGACCAGTTCATCAAGAGGACACAATCCTAAATGCTTGTGCACTTATTAACAGAGCTTCAACATTTATGAAGCAGAAACTGTTAGAACTGCAAGGAGAAATAGACAAATCTACAATTATAGTCAGAGACTTCAATACCCCTTGCTCAATAACTGAGAGAACATGTAGACAGAAAATCAGTAAGGGTATAGAAAACTTAAATACTATCAACCACCTTGACCCAACTGACATTTACAGAACACTCCACTGAACACTATACACATTATTTGCAAGTACACATGGAACATTCACCTCTACAAACCATATTCTGGGCCATAACACAAGCCTCAATAAATTTAAAGGGATTCAAGTCACAAACTATGTTCTCTACTACAATAGGATTAAATTCAAAATTAATAAAGGAAAAATATATTGAAATTTTCCTATATTTGGAAGCTAAAAAGCACACTTCTAAATAATGGATGGGTCAAAGAAGAGATCACAAGGGAAATTAGATCGTATTTTGAATTGAATGAAAACAAGAATACAACTCATTAAAATTTGTCAGCATAGTTAAAGCAGTAATTATAGGGAAATTTATAGCACTAAGTGATATATTAGGAAAAAAAGGTCTCAGATCAATGGCCTCAGCTTTCACCTCCAAAGATTAAAAGAAGGAAAGCAAATAGACCCAAAGTAGAATAAGTGAAATAACAAAGATGAGAGGAGAACTCAGTGAAATAGTAAACAAAAAGAAAAAAGGAAATCAGTGAAACCAAAACCTGGTTTTTGAAGATCAATAAAATTGATAAACACCTGGCCAGAGTAGAGGTCAGGACAAAAAGAGAAAAGACACAAATTTCCACTCTCAGGGATGAGGGGTAACATTACTGCAGATTTTACAATCATTAAAAGGATAATAAAGAAATATGCACAGCTTTATGGCAATAAATTCAATAATTTATATGAAATGAACAAATTATTTGAAAGGCAAAAACATTCCAAGATGTTACTACTGATAGAAATTTCTGTTCTTATGTTGGAATGTGGGGTCTTTGGGGAAGAAATTTTTTTGGCCACATGGCTGGCGGGATCTTAGTTTCCTGACCAGGGATTGAACCCGGGCCTCTGACAGTGAAAGCGCTGAGTCCTAACCACTGGACTGCCAGGGAATTCCCAGGGGGAGAAATTTTATAACAAGTCCCATGAGCAGAGAACAATTGGGTAAAGCTGACCATTCAGTAGACCCAAAGAAATACAATAGCCCTTGCCACACACTGCGCTAATAATAACTTCACCTGGTCTTACAGCTACAGCTGCTCTTGCTAGCATTTCGCCCCATCTTCCTTTTATACTTGGCCTAAAACTCTTGCTCAGAAGGTGTTCCCTTTTCTTTATTGCCATGTGGTGTACAAATATGATGATGCTATTTCCCAGAAATATGCTTTTGTTTGCTAATAAGAGGATTAGAAAATAAAGTTGAGGAACATTGCCAAAAAGCAGAACAAAAAGACAGAGATGGAAAATAAAAGTAGGAAAACAAAAGAGGTCCAACATCCAAATATTATGAGTCTCAAAAACTAGAGTACAGTACAGAGAAGAAGGAAGGGAGTTTCCATATTGAAAAAACCCAGAGTGCATGATGAAATGGGTGAAAATCGCTCCCCACTCAAGCATGTCATTGTGAAACTTCACAACATTGAGGACAAGAAGAAGAACTACAAGCTTCTAGAGATCACATGTAAAGGCTCAGAAATCATAATGGCTTTGGGTTTCCGAAAAGCAGCAGGAAGGTGACACTGAAACAAAGTTTCAACAAAGGAAATTCTAATTTCCTTCAGAATTCTGAAGGAAAAGAGTCACCAACTAGAATTCTCTACCAATTCAAACTATCCATCAATAATGAGTGAACCAAATAAAGATAGATTCAGACATGCAAAGTCTCAAAATATTTACCTCTGTGCCCCCTTTCTCAAAAACCTCCTTGAAAATATGCCCCCTCAAAGTGAGAGGAAGAACAAGATAGGACACAGGAGCTCTGATATAGAAACAGGGCAGAGGCCATGTCCACGAGGAGGATGAAGGGTGATCCCAGGATACATCACGTATAATGCGTAGTGGAGCGGTATGATTCAAGAGCTAGACACCTTGACTGTTGTGATCATTACTGGAAGTGTACAGTCTTTTTAACCTGAAGACCTTATGCCAGGTGAACCTGGCCCAGATCCTTTTCTGTATTTTTTTTTCCCTTAATCATGTATTAATGAAGTTCCTACCTTCCTCCCCATGTCCTGCTTCCTGATCGTCTGAGGACACTTAATTCACTTCCGCCAATATATTCTCCTGCGAGGTGGAGGTAGAACATGGTGAGTTTAAAATCAGAGGATACAAACCACAGAAAACCAAACAGCCCGTTTCAATGGGCCAAGGACTTAAGTAGACTTTTCTTCAAAGAAGGTATTCAAAGGGCCAATAAGCACATGAATAGATATTCAGCATCACTTATGTTGGGGAAATGAAAGTAAAAACTGCAGTAAGGGGCTTCCCAGGTGGCGCAGTGGTTGAGAGTCCGCCTGCCAATGCAGGGGACGCAGGTTCGTGCCCCAGTCCAGGAAGATCCCACGTGCCACATGTGGGATGCAGCGAGTGGCTGGGCCCGTGGGCCATGGCCGCTGAGCCTGTGCGTCTGGAGCCTGTGCTCCGCAACGGGAGAGGCCACAGCAGTGAGAGGCCCGCGTACTGGAAAAAAAAAAAAAAAAACTGCAGTAAGGTACTACTACTTCCTACTCATAAGGATGGCTACTGTCAAAAACACAGAAAATAAGTGTTGGCAAGGATGTGGAGAAATTGGAACCCTTGTGCACCGGTGAAGAGAATGTAAAAATGAATGATGCAGCTGCTGTGGAAAACAGTGTAGCAGTTTCTCAAAAATTTAAACATAGGATTACTATGTGAGCCAGCAATTCCCCTTCTGGGTATATACCCAAAAGAATTAAAAGCAGGGACTCAAAGGGTTATTTGTACACCCATACAGCATTATTCATAATAACCAGAATGTGGAAGCAGCCCGTGTCCATCCACAGATGAATGGATAAATAAAATGTGGTATATACATACAATGGGATATGATTCAATCTTAAAAAGGAAGGAAATTCTGATACTTGCTACAGTTGAGGACATTTTGCTAAGTGAGATAAGCCAGTCAGAAAAAGACAAATACTGTACAATTCCACTTACAGGAGGTACCTGTCTTCATAAAGATAAAGTAGAATGGTGGTTGCTAGGGGTTGGGAGTACAGAGTTTCAGCTGGGGAAAATGAAGAAGTTCTGGAGATGGATGGTGGTGATAGTTGCACAGTAGTTGAATGTTAATGCCACTGCACTGTCCACTTTATTTATTTACTTGGTTGGTTTCCTTTTTTTGGGGGGGGGAGTATAATTGCTTTACAATATTGTGTTAGTTTCTGCTGTACGATGAAGTGAATCAGCTATATGTATACCTATATCCCCTCCCTCTTGGACCTCCCTCCCACTGCCCCCCCCATCCCACTCATCTAGGTCGTCACAGAGCACCGAGCTGAGCTTCCTGTGCTTTATAGCATGTTCCCGCTAGCTATCAGTTTTACGCATGGTAGTGTATATACGTCAATCCTAATCTCCCAATTCGTCCCACCCTCCCCTTCCACCCCTGCATCCACATGTCCATTCTCTACGTCTCTGTCTCTATTCCTGCCCTGCAAATAGATTCATCTGTACCATTTTTCTAGATTCCACATATATGTGTTACTATACGATATTTTTCTTCTTCTGGTTTACTTCACTCTGTATGACAGACTCTAGGTCCATCCACATCTCTACAAATGAGCCAATTTTGTTCCTTTTATGGCTGAGTAATATTCCATTGTATATATGTACCACATCTTCTTTATCCATTTGTTTGTTGTTGGGCACTTATGTTGCTTCCATGTCCTGGCTATTGTAAATAATGCTGCAATGAACATTGGGGTACGTGTGTCCTTTTGAATTATGGTTTTCTCAGGGTATATGCCCAGTAGTGGGATTGCTGGGCTGTATGGTAGTTCTATTTTTAGTTTTTTAAGGAACCTCCATACTGTTCTCCATAGTGGCTGTATCAATTTATATTCCCACCAACAGTGCAAGAGGGTTCCCTTTTCTCCACACCCTCTCCAGCATCTACTGTTTGTAGATTTCTTGATGATGCCCATTCTGACCAGTGTGAGGTAGTATCTCATTGTAGTTTTGATTTGCATTTCTCTAATAATTCGTACTGTCCACTTTAAAATGGTAAATTTTATGTTATGTGCATTTTGGCACAATAAAAATAAAATACAGAAGATAGAGAGCAGCCTACACCTGACCACAGTCCTGCCAGATGTCCGGTTCTTGGTCGGCACTGTGGCTGTGACCTTGGCCTAGAGGTGGTGAGACCTCTGTCTCTCAGGGCTCACTCAGCTGCCCTCTGACTTCTGCAGTAGACGCTCTTGCAAATCCTCAAAGAACCTGAACCAGGCTAGGCCCCTGTTGAGTCTGCCTTCTCCTGACCTTCCATCTAGTAACAGCAATATTGCTCGAATTTCTTTAAACCGCTAGGTCTGTGCTTGCTGTGAGGTTTTCCAAAACTAAACCCAAGTGTTGTTTAGGCGGTAGGATATAGATGGTAAAGTTATAAAGAAAAACCAAAGAATGTTAGCACAAAAAACAAGATAATGGTCACTCATAGGAAGGGAGTGGGAGGCAACTGGGGAAGGAGATATTAGGGCTTTTTCAAGATACTAGTCGTGTGCTGTTTCTTATCCTGAGACGTGGGTACATGGATGTTTGTTGATTTTTTTAAAAATAAATTTGTATATATGCACTCTTTGTATTATACTTTTCATAACGAGAATTTTTTTAATTTATTTTATTTTATTTAGTTTTGGCTGCGTTGGGTCTTCGTTGCTACGTGCGGGCTTTCTCTAGTTGCGGCAAGCGGGGGCTACTCTTCGCTGCAGTGCGCGGGCTTCTCATTGCAGTGGCTTCTCTTGTTGCAGAGCATGGGCTCTAGGCACGCGGGCTTCAGTAGTTGTGGACCGCGGGCTCTAGAGCACAGGCTCAGTGGTTGTGGTGCACGGGCTTAGTTGCTCTGTGGCATGTGGGATCTTCCCGGACCAGGTCTCGAACCCGTGTCCTCTGCATTGGCAGGCGGATTCTTAACCACTGTGCCACCAAGGAAGCCCCTGTAACGAGAATTTTAAAAAATATTTTAAGTAATTAACATCAGAGTGAATGTAGCCGCAAGAATGGCGTACTCAAATTTACGGTGGTAGCTTTACTTCTCAGTGTCACGTTGAACTACAAGAATTATATGAGTCTGTATTTTAGTACGCTTTGTAATCTGTTGGAAGGAATTGCTTCAGTCTCTGTGTGTAAGTCACAATGCTTGGCATCTCTTTGCTATCCTCCACTTCTAGTTTGGTTCCCACAGATTTTGTGTTTATTTGGCAACAAAGACTTCTTAAAGTAAACCAGTTATATTTGAGTTTGTGATTACAATCTGTCCTAAGCATTACCTGTAATAAACTGCAAACGCTTTTAGATTGGGCTCTTGAATATAGCCATCCCATGGCCACATATTATTTCTACATATTTAATTTGGGAGGTGCTTAAATCATAGATTGGACCTCCTTTCTGCATGTGTTTTGTGCATGTTTTATTTCTGCATGTGGACTGAGAGCCTCATATCCATAACACAATTAAGTCCTCCCTTCTTTTTTTTTTTTTGCGGTTATGCGGGCCTCTCACTGCTGTGGCCTCTCGCATTGCGGAGCACAGGCTCCGGACACGCAGGCTCAGCGGCCATGGCTCACGGGCCCAGCCGCTCCGCAGCATGTGGGATCTTCCCGGACCGGGGCACGAACCCGTGTCCCCTGCATCGGCAGGCGGACTCTCAACCACTGCGCCACCAGGGAAGCCCCTCCCTTCTTTTATGTCACCACCCAACCTAGTACACATTAATACATCTGTACTCATCACACTTCTATTGATATGTATTTACTTATCAGTGCTTCCCATCAGGTTGTGAGCTCCTCAGAGAGCAATGGTCATGCCTTATTCCTTATCTTTATTTCCTCATTGCAAGATCATGCTGGGTAAATAAATATTGTATTTTGGGCAGAGGGAACAACATGAACAAAACCACAGAGGCCTGAAGGAGACATGAGGGCATAGAACGATTGCCGCATAGCCAGAGGGACTGGTGTGGGAAAGTGCGGTGGGGTAGAGGCTGGAAGAGTAGGCTGGGGGTGGATTGTAATAATCCTGGATTGCTACTTGTAGAAATTTGAACTTGATTCTGTAGATGATCGTTAACAACAGATGATGTTCAAGACATGGCATGTTGGATCTGTGTTTTAGAAAACTAGCTCTGTCAGCACCTGTGTGTTTGGTGACATGGGAGAGAGATTAGAGTCAGGGAAACCAGTAAGGAGGCTGACTAGAGCAGTAGAAGGAAAGGCACATTGACTCTGTGTTTTTTGGGGTTTTTTTTCCTGAAGCCGTTCACTTTAATATATCTGTGTTCCTAAAGGCATTTTGAGAGGGATGTAAAATTTTTCAGAAACTTTGGAATAAGAGAATCTATTTCAAATATGCACAGTAAAGTGTTCTTTTTCAGCCTCCACACACATATATAAATATCTACATATGTATGTAGATATATATGCATACACATATATATACGTGTAGATCGTGTTTAAATATATCTGTATTAGAAAATAATCCTGCTCAAAGCGTTGATAGTTGTCATTAGTTATACATTTTATAATTCTTAACAGTAGTTTTCTTAAGGACTCGTTTAGCCCATTTCTCTGCTGTATTACAATTTTCATTTTTATATCACGCATTCGTTTTTACACAACAGCAAGTTTCAAAGCTTCCCCCATTGTGTGTGTACATGTGCGTGGGCACATGCACTCAGGAACTCAAGTTGTGGATAAAGAAGATGAGGCAAGATGGGAGGACTACAGGAAGAGAAAAAAGTTTAGGGAAGAGCTGGAGGAATCCAGCCTCAGGCCATGCAGGAAGGTTCCTTGGTAAGTTTCCATTCTGATCCTAAATTTAACTTACTGAGGAACTGTTTATAAGTTGATCCAGAAATAATCACTGTCTAAAATTCAATCTGTTAAAAAAAATTCAGACACAATTGGGGGAAATTTGAACACTGGCTGATGTTTTACGGTATTAAGGAATTGTTAACCATTTTTAGGTATGATAATGGTGTTATGGTTATGTTTTTATTTATTTTACTTATTTATTTATTTGTGGTACGCGGGCCTCTCACTGTTGTGGCCTCTCCCGTTGCGGAGCACAGGCACCGGACGCGCAGGCTCAGCAGCCATGGCTCACGGGCCCAGCCGCTCCGCGGCATGTGGGATCTTCCCGAACCGGAGCACGAACCCGTGTCCCCTGCATCGGCTGGCGGACTCTCAACCACTGCACCACCAGGGAAGCCCATATGTTTTTTGGTTTTTTGTTGTTTTTTTTTTAAATTTTTAAAATTTTTTGGCTGTGTTGGTTCTTCGTTGCTGCGCGTGGGCTTTTCTCTAGCTGCGGTGAGCGGGGGCTACTCTTCGTTGCAGTGCGCAGGCTTCTTATTGCGGTGGCTTCTCTTGTTGCGGAGCACGGGCTCTAGGCGCGCGGGGCTTCGGTATTTGTGGCTCATGGGCTCTAGAGCGCAGGCTCAGTAGTTATGACGCAGGGGCTTAGTTGCTCCATGGCATTTGGGATCTTCCCGGACCAGGGATCAAACCAGTGTCCCCTGCAATGGCAGGTGGATTCTTAACCACTGCGCCACCAGGGAAGCCCCGTGGTTATGTTTTTAAAGAGTCCTTATCTTTTGGAGATTTATACTAAAACATTTACCAATGCAGTGATATAGTGGTTGAGGTTTGCTTTAAATTAATCGAGGAGTTGGGAAGTTGGATGGGGGTTTAGAGGAAACAAGATTGGCCGTGAGTTGGCAGTTGTTGAAACTGGGGCATGGGTTCATGGGGGCTCGTTATACTATTCCATCTACTTTTGTACACGTGTAAATTTTTTTACGAAAAGAAAGAAACAAGTGAAATCAGTGAACTAATTCAACCACTCAGGCTCATAGGTCTTTGATTAATAATCAGATATGCAGCCATCCATGAATTTCAGCCATCTGTCTGTTTAATCTATTTGTCCATCTTTCCATCTACAGGCTTTGACTTATTTCAAAAAAGATTTAAAGTGACTTAAAAAACTTCTCAATGACATTGTTTAAGGGGAGGAATTGAGGAACTAAGAAAAAGGCTTAAAAATAAGACTGGGGTGAGATATGCAAAATGCACACATTGGGTTTTTGTACATTTACTAGAGATGCATCATGGATTTGCCCATTAACTCCTTGGCAGCCCTTGTAAAACAAAGAACGTGATCAGTTTTGTGAATTATAGCATCATCTGGTAAATCTAGTTATCAGGTGACTTGAAATATACTCATGTAAATAGTTTATATTGCTGTATCTTGAGACCTGTTGACAAGGTATAGGAAAGTGGAGGGAAAGAAAAACGAACATTTATAGAGCATCTACTACGTGTCAAGTATTATGCTAATACTCATATACATTGTCCTTAACCTTTAACCTTATTCTGTTAATAAGGATTCTTAATTGCATTTACTTTAGAAGGTATCTTTTTTTTTTTTCTACTTGTTCCTAAAGTCTGGGCACTTGCAATTCACTTATGTACTTTATTTCCTTACTACAAAAAAAAAAAAATACACAGTCCTACACACGCGCGTGTATTGCTCACATTAGTACCAACATTTGAGCTAACTTTTAGCATCAGACAATAGACACTTGATAATGATTGGTTTGTAGAAATTCTTCTATAGAGAAAGTTATCTAAATGGTGCTTATTCTTCATATTTTCTCTTTTTTAAAATTTATTTAATTTATTTTATTTTTGGCTGTGTTGGGTCTTCACTGCTGCTCATGGGCTTTTCTCTAGTTGCAACGAGCGGGGGCTACTCTTCGTTGCGGTTGCGCGGGCTTCTTATTGCGGTGGCTTCTCTTGTCGCAGAGCACGGGCTCTAGGTGCGCAGGCTTCAGTAATTGTGGCACGCGGGCTCAGTAGTTGTGGCTCGTGGGCTCTAGAGCGGAGGCTCAGTAGTTGTGGCGCACGGGCTCAGTTGCTCCGCGGCATGTGGGATCTTCCCGGACCAGGGCTCGAACCCGTGTCCCCTGCATCGGCAGGCGGATTCTCAACCGCTGCGCCACCCGGGAAGCCCCTTCATATTTTCAACCTTGTGCCTCAGCATGTCCAGACCTGATAATTTTCTTATGCCTCCAAAACCACTTTGGCTCTGATGTTCCTTGCCCCAGAGGAGGGCAGCAACACTCATCCGGTTGCCCAACCTGTTGCCTTAGAAACTTGGGCAACCCAGGCTGCATTTCTGACACCTTCCCACCTCACTCTCATCCTCCTCAGCATACCAGTAGCCGTCTGCAGAACTTCTGTCCGTCCTCATGAGACCTGCCCTCAGCTGAACACTGTCATCTGTAGCCTGACTGTGGCAATTGTCCTCCCTGTTCTTACGTCTGTCCCCCTCCAGTTATTTCTACGTGGCAGCCAAATTGATTTTCCAAAGTGCAAGGCTGTTTGTATCATTTGTCCACTTAAATACTTCAAAGAAGTGGCCTTTAAACTTTTGGGCTGTGGCTTACAATAAGAAATAAATTTAACATCATGACCCAGTACACACATAAATATATAAACAAGTTTTATGTTTTTATTCTGTCCTGTCCTATTCTGTTTTGATCTCTTTTGTTGAGAAAGTAATGCTGGTTGAAACCCATGAAAATGATCTCAGAGCTAACTAACAGATGAGATCCTACAGTGTGAAAAGCACTGCTTTTTGTGATTTTTACTGCACAAAGGATAAAAACCAACCTCTGTAACGAGGATGATGGGGCTCTTCATACCCTGCCACCTGCTCATCTCTGTAGCCCCAAACCTTGCCTCTGCCACATCGTGTCCCAGCTTTCCTGAACCCCTGACAGTCCCAGAGTGGTGCTGTCCTCTTTTGTCTGTGACAACTCTCCCATCTGCCTGGTTAACTCTTCCCGTCCTTCCTGTGACAGCTTCAATGTCACTCCCTTTAGGAAGTGTTGCTTGTAACATTTATAAGTGTTTATCATATACCAGTCACTGTGCCAAACCCTTCACATAGATTATCTCATTTAAGCTCCAATTGCCAGAACAGGTGCTCAAGAAGTATTTGTTGGATGCATTGATCTCATATCATGCCCACCCCCAGTTGTTATTTAGGACTAGAATGGTCTGTAATTAATATTTTCTCTATGCTCGAATTTCTACAGTGCTTAGAACCCACTTGTGAGCATCTATCTCTGTGTGTCCACTGAACCTATGGCCAACGGGTCCATCCATGGGTACAAGGGCCATGAGAGATGTTACCATTTCTTCAGGAAATGAGAGGGAAGTGCAGTTTATACCCAGTCATCTGAGAGCCTTAGCATGAGAATGCATTCAGATGCTAACGTCTGCCACAGAATTTTATGTTGTTAATTCATTTGTTCGCTGGTTCCTTTTAACCTAGTTTCATCTAGCAATTCCTATTATTAGAAGTGTACTGGATCAGACTATAATGCTACACAGCCGTGATCAAGGAAACTTATATTTTTAATCTGAATAAGGGTCACAGTGCCAAGTCACAGTACATTACCCATAATACAAAGCCAGAAGGTAAATCGGTTAAAAAATAATGAAATTACTTTGCTCTACAGTTAGTGAGTCAGAGCCATACACGTCCTGGGAAATGGAATGAACACTGTAAATGGTTTCAACTTCAGGTAATTATTACTATTTACCAATAGTAATGACCCACAGCAGGTAAATAGTCCTTGAAAGGCCATTGTAAGGTAAAAATAGCCCAAGTGTGCATAAGTGTACACTTGATATGTTTTTTAAAAGTTGAATACATCTGTGTGACCAGTAGCCTGAAGCTAAGAAGTTACAGATAACATCAAATCTGTCTCAGATATATGTGTTCAGATGTATGTAGGAGGGTCTGATAAATTCTCTTCTGGCTGGTCTGAGGACATTTGGTGCTCTTCTGACAATATGTGTTCTTCAACAAGAAAATAAAAGAGCCAGCACAGCTCCCATTGGTAAAAATAATCATAATTTCCAATATATTAGTTTTTTTTAAAAGATAGAATTAACATATGAGTTCCTAAACTGATATTATCCAGTTTCTAAAAATCAGTAATCACTTAGGAACACATACTTTCTTGGCCTTGCTCTTTAGAATGTGCAAATATCACAGTAAATTAAAATTTTAGTGTTGGCCCGTTAGAACTTCATTTCATACCATCTCTTTTTAGTTGTTCATGATTCCCTGAATCAACAATAAAATGGAAGGCAGAAAGCTAGAGCGAAAGTGAACTGGTTTAGTAGTTAGGGAACCTGAATTTTCGTCCATATTCTGCTTTTGAATATCTGTCTGGCCACAGGCATATCATTTAACCTCTCTGGGTCTCGGGTTCTTGATCTGTAAAATGGGGGTGTTAAAAATCATAACATGATCATTTACAGAGGGATCTTCAATGATTCTAAATTAGCATTAAATGAAATATCAGGGAAATATCAGGGAATGGGAAAACCCTTTGTCAATTTAAAGAAATTCAGTAGATGGTTTTGATTCACCTTATAGATTTCTGTCATATAGAAGATATGGCATCTCCAAGGTTTTTAAGACATCTCAAAAGTAGAACAAAATCCATATAACCAAAATATTATCTGCTGAATTCAGAGTATCTATCCATGGATCTCTAAATCCATGACCCATGGAAGCAACCTAAATGCCCATCGACAGACGAATGGATAAAGAAGTTGTGGTACATATATACAATGGAATAGTACTCAGCCATAAAAAGGAATGAAATTGAGTCATTTGTTGAGACGTGGATGGATCTAGAGACTGTCATACAGAGTGAAGTAAGTCAGAAAGAGAAAAACAAATATCGTATATTAACGCATGTATGTGGAACCTAGAAAAATCGTACAGATGAACTGGTTTGCAGGGCAGAATTTGAGACACAGATGTAGAGAACAAACATATGGACACCAAGGGGGAAAAACCGTGGTGGGGTGGGCATGGTGGTGTGATGAATTGGGCAATTGGGATTGACATGTATAGACTGATGTGTATAAAACTGATGACTAATAAGAACCTGCAGTATAAAAAGACAAACAAACAAACCAAAAAAACAACTAATGCTAAACTTTCTTTGGCTTATTTGTATGGAAATATGTTAATATAAATGTTTCAGACATCACATGAAATTTCTAAAAATCTTATATGTTCTGGTATAATGTTACAAGTCATAATTCTAGTTATTACTTTAAAATGTATATCTCAGAAATAACTAAAAAATAAATAAATAAATAAATCCACGACCCACTGAATTTACAGATGCTTTTACTGAATCCATGATTTGCAGTAAAAGTACTTATTTATATATTCTGTGTCTCAATTTTAAGCCTCAGAAACCAAATTTCTGTTCATCAGTTGCTGCCCGTTCCACGGGGGCTAGGAAGTTTGGAAACAGGTGGCATCACAGTACTGGTCAGAACAAATCGAATTGAATCCCCCCAACTTAGAGGCTGCTTCACTTTTTAAAAAGGTCTTACTGAAGTAAGACATACCACGGGGAAAAGTCCATAAGTATACACTTGATGTATTTTCAGAAATTGAACACATCTATTTAACCAGTAGCCTGATCAAGAAACACACCGACATCCCAGAAGCCCCCACTGTGTCCCTTTCAGTCACACCCCCTTCCCCAAAGGTCCCAACAACATCATTTAATTGTGCTTGTTTTTGTACCTTGCATAACTGGAATCTTGCTGTAAATACTCTTTTGTGATTTCTTTCACTCAATTTTATATTTATATATAGCGTTGAGTGTAATTGCAGGTCGTTCATTGTCATTGCTGTTTAATATCCCATGACTGGACTACCCACAGTTTATCCTTTTCAGTTTTTGGCTATTATGAATATTGTTGTGTACCTTCTTTTATATCTTTTGGAGAACATACGTACCGACTTCCAATGGGGAGAGTGATCCGTTTTTAAATGTAGCCTTCTGTGATACATTGGCATATGGACTATTGATCTGTTGGAAGGTTGGGTAGAAATTAGCTTTATAATATATCAAAAGGCATGAATTACTTTTAGCTCAAACCAGCCTACTTTTTTTCTCTTCTCTCCCCAACAGACGCACCCATTAAGATGGGAGGTAAATGGGACACACCTCCTGTGCATGAGGAGGGACAAATAGAGCAAAGCTGAGGAACACTCAGTCCTAAGCAATACTTAGAGATAGAAAGTGGTAGTTTTTGGTTTTGCTTTTGTTTGTTAACAGAGCAGCAATTTGTGGGTAGAAAAAGCTTAGGTAGGGTAAACTTAAAGTTTGAGATTCACCAAAACTTTTTTCTAATGGTTTTCCCTTACATATCATGCTAAGTTGACAGTAATTAGATCATGAAATAACCCATCCCCCAAACTTGGTCACCCAACTTGCATTTATGCTGTATTAGACAGTCTCCCTTTTACTGCCCCAAACGATGCAGTTCTGATGTTTGTCGGCAGGCATTTCAAGAGAAAAATGCCTGCAGACTCTAGGAATGTGAAGAAGGTCTAACCATTTTCAGACACTCCTCTTCGAGCTTGCTGAGCTATTTTGGGGTTTGTTTTGTTTTGTTAACCATTTAGACCACTCGCCACCGTAAATTCTTAAAGGATTTATAGTTGATAAATCATTCTTGCAGAAAATATTTCATTTGATTGTCTTGGCAACTCTCTGGGGGTAGACGAGAAAGGTTGTGTGGATCACAGAGCGTATGAAAATGTTCGATTCCAGTTTGGAAAGTGCCATCCGTTTGCAGCTGATTTTATTACAGGTTATTTATTATTTTTGTAACTGGCAATTTCCACACTTCTCCATCTCTCTTCTCACAATACCCCTTGTTATTTTCCCTTCGACATAGGGGTGAGGCAGCCGGTAGAATGCTGCACTACGCTTTCTATTGCTTGAAGCGTCTTCTGATCCACCTTTTCATTTTATTTTTTAGCCAGTAAGCACTTAATCCTTTGGATGGGGTTATATTAGAAGGTGTTAGACTAGGCAGCAGCTTGTCATATGGCATCACTGGCAAATCCAGGCCTCGGGCTGTTTCTCTGTCTCCCAGGCCAGTGTTCAGATCACTAGAAAACGTTAAGCTGCAGGCCCCAGGGGGAAAAGGTGGTAGTCGCTCACAGGGTTCTTCTGGCTTCTTTGCATATCCCTGTATCTGAGGTCTGCAAAAATGCCCAGGGTACACATTACTTGGTCTTGAGGCGTGTGGATTTTTGCCCTATATTCCAACCACGTGACTCAGACCACGTAAGCTTGGATGGGATGATGCTTTTTAAACACCATACTGCACGGGCACTCTGCCGCCCTTTAATGTGTACATGGTCTTTCATTTGACTAGCCTATACATTTGTTTCCACAGAAATATCGTTTGATCTGGGATTTTCAGAGAGTATTCAACCTGTTTTCCCCAGTCTGCAGCTTTACGTATTCCAGAGTCTGAGTATTCTCATTTAGATGGTAACGTACAGAACGGTATTGCTGAACACCGCTTCTACCCACCTTAAGCTGCCAGCCTGAGTCGTGCGGGGGCTTTCTTATCACCTCCGCGAACAGATTTCTTGGGCTGCGAGCACTGTCGATACTATAATTCACCATTATTTGAAGAATGACAGTTTTATGGAAGCGCTTCTTCCTCCATCATGCTGGCATTCACCTTGGCTATTACAGATTATGTAGAGTACCTTTTTTTTTTTTTTCTGAAATAACTTAAACTGGGAGAAGATTCTGTGGGACATTGTTTCATTTCTTAAACGTGCCGCTGAGTCATTTCCCCTTCGTAACTGAGCTAGTTTTCACCAGTACCTTTAATTACATCAGTTCTTTTTTAATAAAGCTCACTTTTATTGACTTTCTAACTTAATGAATTCTTCTTGGTGAAACAGGAGCTTACTGGCACAGCATATAAAATGACCCCTTATTACAGCTGAAGGTGGGTTGCATTTTTCTATCTCCTTTCTCTATTAGCAGTGTATGTTTCTTCTTTTTTTATGCCGAATTCAATCGACCAAAACCTTTCTCTCTCTATTACATGGAATTACCTTACAAAATAGAATTCTTAAAAGCTGTACTGTACATTAAAAAAAAAAAAAAGATCTTTGGTAACTTGAGTAGTATTTTAAATGGCACTTAAGGAAAACTCAAGGAGAATTCTTGTGGTAAAGCCAGTAATTATATTGTGAGTAATCATTCCCTAATTTGTCTGTATATATTCTTTTACTGATGGTTTTCTAATAGGACACACTTGTAGCTAAACACACAGGATAAAAAATTCATTCTACTGAAGAATAAGCAAAGACATTTTCATTTTGCCTGGGGTTGCTTTAGTGTGAGGCTAGCTTTCATTTACCTTCACCGTGCCCTCCCCCAGTCCTGTCTCCCTATACCCACCCCTCACCCTGTGGTTACCATGTGTAATTCACAGTTTTATCTCCATGTTAATAGTCCATTAGCAGCAGCGTTTTGATTGGGTGTTACCCAACTGTGTAGCTTTTTGTGAAGCTTTATTTTAAACCCAGTGTCATCCCTCCTTAGCACATCAGTTTTCCTTCTCATGTTTGGACAGATCTGTCCTTCCCCACCCAGTTGTAGTACTCCACCGCCCTGTCCTATCACCCCACGCACTGATTAGAGGCAAGTCCATTCTGCATTCCCTTCCTGCATCTCTGCTCCCACATGGTGTTAACGGGGTTGGCCTTTGGCTTACCCAATGTGGGGATGTGCTATCTGACAAAGTTAAGGCGAGGTCCCCTAATCTGAAAATCTCTTTTCCACTCGTCTTATCCTATTGCACAATGCCCCACATCATACCTGTGTTCCCTGTTGCAGTACTTTGCATTCTGACATTAACAGCTACTACGAAAATGTAAATATTTTAAGAGAGGGCTAACCCACCTCACCTTAGCTTGAATTTCTCCCTTCCTTCCTTCTCTCCTTCCTCTCTCTCCCCCCCTCCTTCCCTCCTCCCTCCCTCCCTTCCTCCTTTCCTTCATTCCTTTCTTCATTCTTTTTTTTCTTTTTCAGTTGCAGAGGCAATTAACCAAGAACTGGAGTCTGAGAAAATGAAACATAAGATAGTTGAGTTATTGGGGAGAAGAGAGAGAAACAGAAAATCCTGGGAAACGGGGCCCACCCTAAAATGGCATTCTGGAGTGCTGATTTAGGAGAACTAAAAACCATTAGGGTTGGGGGTGGGTAGGAGAGAGAAGTGAAAAAGTGAGAGCAAATGGTGACATCAGATCATGAAAAAGGGAGACTCTAAAAGAAAGCAGCCTGATCTCCTACTCAGTTTTATTGGAAGCATGCCTACGTATTATTCCTGGAAACTCGTGGTGGTACCGCTTCAGCAGTTCATCTTAATGGGCTACTCCACCCACTGCCTCTATTACTTTTAATGTACTATTTAATTAGATTCATTATCCCAAGCCCACGGCATAGCTTGCTTGTCCCATGGTCCCGTTCTTCTGTCCACTTACACAGGTGCTATCGCAGCTGGGCATGGGGTGTTGAAGCATGGGTTGACGGATCCAAAAACCTCCCCTAACTCCCTTCTGCCTGAAATTCTTCTCTTTATAGAGACAAAAACAAACAAACAAACCCCACCAAAGCAAGACTGGTAGTTCTTTTCCCAGACTCCCTTGCAGCTGGGGGTGGCCATGTAACTGAAATTTACCATCAAGACATAAAGGGGCACCTGCCTACAAGCTTTTGAGAAAACTGGCTAACAGCCTAATCCAACCCTGAATGTAGTAATTTGAAAAACAAATCTGGACTTCTTAATGAAGAGTCAATCCTTACAACGACCCTATAAAAGTATAGCATGATATCATCTTAAGAAGAAACTAAGATTCAGAGACGCTAAGTTGCTTGCCGGAAGTGACAGAGCCTGTGAGCTTTAAGAGAGAGACCTAAAACCAGAGCTTCTGAATTAAAATGGGACAGTCAGGCCCCTTCCACTGCTTTGTGCTGCCTGTTTGTCACCCTTCCATAAAAATAAAATGTATCAGCACATTTAAAAGTCACATCAATTAGATATTCACTCGTAAATCTGTTCAGCTGGTCCCCATTTTTCCTGGATCGCAGCTTGGTTCTCCACGCAGCTTTGCTTTAACTCTAGCTTTTATCTGATTCTTCCCAGGTGCCCTCTGTCTGGATATTTTTTCACGTGTGTTCTTGCCTAGCAGAAGTAGTCACTTGCTAATCTACTTTTCACCCTGTTTCCTTTGACCCACATTATTTTTTCCTTTCTTGAATTGGCATGGATAGAATCCATGCAACAGCACTAGCCCTCTCCTGAAGAAGAACCTGTCTACTTCAGAGACGACAGAAAATAGTGTTTCAGGGCTTCCCTGGTGGCGCAGTGGTTGAGAGTCTGCCTGCCGATGCAGGGGACACGGGTTCGTGCCCCGGTCCGGGAAGATCCCACATGCCGGCCCGTGAGCCATGGCCGCTGAGCCCGTGCGTCCGGAGCCTGTGCTCCGCAATGGGAGAGGCCACAACAGTGAGAAGCCCGCGAACCGCAAAAAAAAAAAAAAATAGTGCTTCACTTATTTCCCTGTTTTGTCAAATAGGCATCCTACCATGTCTGTCCCAGAATCTTTGTATCTCCCAATCCTTCTACTCAGTCTTCTATCCAAACGTTCTTTCTAAGATGACACAGAAGAAACAGGTACACCTTTTTCTAATAGGAAATCTGGTAGTCTGGTGGATAGAGCAGAAGATGTGGCTTCTTGCCCAACCCTACCATCATTTAAATCTGGGGCTGGGTCACTTATCCTCTCCGTTTGTCTTCGTTTGGGCTGCTTTCACAAAATACCAGAGACTAGGTGGATTAAGTAACAGAAATATATTTCTCATAGTTGTAGGGGCTGAGAAATCCAAGATCAGGGTGCCATGATGGTCTGTTTCTGGGAAGGGCCCTCTTACTGGTTTACAGATGGCCGTCTTCTTGCTGTGCCCTCAACCTGGCAAAGAGAGAGAGAGATCTTCTCTCTTGTGTTTCTTCTTGTAAGGGTGCTAATCCCATTCATGAGGGCTCTAACCTCATGACCTAATTATCTCCCAAAGGCCTTATCTCCAAATACCATCACATTGGGGATTAGGCTTCAACCTATGAATCTGGGCAGGGGAGTCAGTCCCCAGCCCTGTCCTTTGTTTTCCTATCCGTAAAAAGGGATAAATGATATCTTTCCCACCTTACCTTAGAGGGACATTATGACCAGGCATAGTCCTTGATCTTGGAAAATCAAAGATTAGAAGGCACACTGAATCCACTGGAGGAGATAGTCTTGTAAACAGAAAGTCTTGATTTATGGGAAAGAAAAGTGTGCATATGATATGGGAACCCAGTCTGGCAGTTCAGAAAAACCTTCCTGAGGAGTTTATGCCTGAGCCTTGACAGACAAAGGAAAAGGAGAAAAGGACATTTCAGGCAAGAGAGACTGCACTGACAGAGAAATGACACAGAAACAAGACGACGGGTCTCAGCAGGGAACAGGCCTGGTATTGTAGGCAAGGACTGGGCCACCGTTAGCCTGTTGAGGGCAGGGATGATGTCCCAGTTATCTTTGTACCCCCGGCATCTAGCAAAGCACCTGGTATCAAGGGAGGTGGAGCTCAGTCATTGTTTATTGTGTTGAATGAATGGAGGGCTTACAGGAAATCACACAAATACCTATAATCCAAAGTAGACATTGGCAGGGACTGTAAGGGAGATGCAGATACCATGTCCCGGGACACCAGTGGTGAGAGAGTGTGAGGCTGAGGGGGGCAGAGATGGCTCCCCAGAGAAGAAGCCTTTGAAACCGGCCTTCGAGGCTGGATGGTGAGGTTTCTCCGAGTCGCTTCTCTCGTTTTGCTCTTCTGTGTCACAGTCTTCTACTTACCGACCTCTCGACACTGGCTTAGGTTTCCCTCGACCCCCTTTTCTTCCTGGCTTCCTTCCTGGATTATGTCTTTCATCCTGCTTAGAAACCCTTCATCCTCTCTAACAAGCCAGAGGCTGGAAGGTGTTGCTCAAGCCCTTTCACCTCTCCTCTACAGGAATTTTATTACAAAGACTGGGGAAATAATAGCTGGCGAAATTATTATTTTTTTAACCCCCAGAACTACAGTGTAAAGAAAGAAGGACTCACATTCTTTGGCCACATTAAAAATGAAAAGAACATACAAATAGTAAAGATGATGGAGTCAATTCATGAAAAACAGCTATGGGATTACCCCATGGTGTTTCTCATTAAAGCAATGCAATTTAGGGACTGCCGTTCGGGTTTGTGAGGTCTACAGGTATGCTATTCTAAAATGCAAAAGCGCTTCCCTAGCATTTGATGAACTGGTCAAAAGGTGAAGATGAAAACATTTGGGCATAACCCTACCATAGCATATACTGCCTTTAAACTCAGGGGTCAGAAAACCAGAACAATGAAGACACGAAGAAAAGGCAATGGAGAACAAGGGATATTAAGTGCCATTGTGGTATAACTAAGCACTACGTGTACACACATATACCTGTGTGCGCACACGCGTGTTTCAAGGATGACAGCTAAGTGAGGCTATGATGGACATATGGAACTATTCACGTTCAATGTCAGTCGCAACAAATCTAAAGTGGCCATTCCTGGGAAAGTTTAGGAGAAGGAGAGTTTTAAACCATTAGCGGGGAGAGAAGTTAATCACCTCCCTTAATAAATATATACAGCTACCTAAGCTTGGTTTAAAAGAGATAATTAGTGTGAAGAAATAATTAAGAAATGAAAAGCAGGAACTTGCCTGGTGGTCCAGTGATTAAGAATCCGCCTTCTAATGCAGGGGATGCAGGTTCGATCCCTGGTCGGGGAACTAAGATCCCACGTGCCGTGGGGCAACTAAGCCCACTCGCCGCAACTACTGAGCCCACGTGCTCTGGAGCCTGTGTGCCGCAGCTAGAGAGAAGCCCGCATGCTGCAACAAAGAGCCCACATGCTGCAACTAAGACCTGATGCAGCCACGTAAATAAATAAATGACTATTTTTTAAAAGAGAACTAAAAAATGAGTCACCCTAATACCTCCACTAACAAAGAAGATGGGCCTAGCACATTTTCCAGTCAAATACATTCCTACTAAATGTAGAAACTAAGGAAGGAGGCTAGGCTGTATTCTAGGATATTATAAAGGAACTGTGATTTACCATCAAATACTTAATAAAATATTATCACAAGTGCTGGAAAACATAAACTATGCCTCCAAAAAGATCTGAAATGTTTATCATGTCTTTCAACCGTTGAGCATTGAATCAGATACCCCAGCACTGTTTGGCCACGCTGCCCGAGTGACCAGGAAATTGGGCCAGACCGAAGCTGTCGGTGCGTGTGGGCTGACACACACACCGGCCCACACGGGTCCCCCCAGTGGAGGGACTGGGGGTCAGCTCTCTGCCACCTGAATTTCCTCCTTTGCAGGTCTCTGCTCTTTGAGGAGCAAGGCTGTATAAAACTTCAAGAAGAAATAATAGTTTCTTGGCAAGCGTAGAAAACATCGTGTTTATGTTTATTCTTCCATTTACTTTGGTTCCATACATAAATTATGCTGAGAAAATAACAGTGTCCTCCAACAGGCAGTGAGCTCATTTGAGCTGTATCTTCCTAAAATGATATCACAGAAACAAATCCACCCCCTCTAAAACTGCTTACAAAGAGTAGATCTTTTCTCATGCTGAAAGAGATTATTCTTATTTGCAGGTTGATGATATAACTTCATCTATCTTCCCAACTTCCGTTCTTTTAAGCATGTTATTACAAGCCCTGTTCAACTTGGATTCCTTTTTTTAATGTTTCCTTTGATTCTTCTGTTTCCATTTTTTTAATGCTCTGTTTTTAAAAGTTTCCTTACATTTCCTGAAACCCTTAGAGTGTTTCAAGAGAAACATTGAGCTATCTAGGCTGCAGTTGTGTGTGTGTGTGTGTGTGTGTGTGTGTGTGTGTGTGTGTGTTTAAATCCAATGCTCCCTGCGAACAAATGTTGTATTGTACATTCTATGAAGCTGCTTCCGTTCCTTCTTGAACACAGCACCTGGTGTTACTGGTTTCAAAGAATATTTCAAGATTGGCAGTTGGAGTCTCTTCATAGAAGTGTAACGGCGCTTCCCAGAAAGCTTGAAAAATGATATTCAAAGTGAAGGAGAATAGAAAGTAGGTGTCATCCTCCAAAAGAACAGTGAGCAGCTGCAAGGACCTTCATTCAGAGAGGATTCGCAGAGAAAACGGAGACTCTGAGAACCAACTTTATCCTCAGCGTGAGCTTAGAAGATTGAGTAGCCTCTGGAAACAGGGCTCTGCCTGGCCTATCTGCCAGCCTGTTTCTTGTGTTGAAACAAACAAACAAACAAAACTAGGGCCTGCTGTTTCAGGCCATATCCTAGAAAAGTTTCCTTCAAAAGCTAGAAATTGTTACAAATTTTCAGGCAACTTGGGAAGCATTGTTTCAAAAATCCTGACTCTCTATTCAAAGGAAAAAAGAACGGTGGAGTAAAAAAGTTTCATAGGGCTTCCCTGGTGGCGCAGTGGTTGAGGGTCCGCCTGCCGATGCAGGGGACACGGGTTCGTGCCCCGGTCCGGGAAGATCCCACATGCCGCGGAGCGGCTGGGCCCGTGAGCCATGGCCGCTGAGCCTGCGCGTCCGGACCCTGTGCTCTGCAACGGGAGAGGCCACGACAGTGAGAGGCCCGTGTACCGCAAAAAAAAAAAAAAAAAAAAAGTTTCATAATGAATCTGGCCTTCAGTAGAAAGAATCCCAATGCACCATCCTCATGTCTTGACTTCATAGCCACCGGCCCCCACTCCCTGGTCCCCGCACATCCAAGATGAGTGAACCTGCTCACTGGCAAGGTTCCAATGAAAAATACTCCAAGTCAATTCCATGAGCCGTAAGGTCCTTTCCTTCTCTTGCTCTGCATCCTGCAGCTTGCGGATGTTCCTTGCAGCTGCTCACTGATCAGAAATCATTTTGCAGAAATCAAACTTTGGTTCACCCCAGATATGGGATAAATCAGAACCAAAGGAAATTACCTTCTTGAAAGTCTCCCTCACAAATGGAGTAGATAGTTCCACTCCTCTGCGTGAATATGCTTTCCGTAAAAGGAAGGTCTGAATTGTGGATTATACATCAATAAATAAACTTTTAGCAAAGTCGTGGGAAGAGTAGCAGATTAAGGCCTTGACCACTTAGAAAGATTTAGGAACCTGAGCTGTGAACATTTGTTATATGTCATCTGCTTACATAATAATTACGGTGATTTATTTTTCTACAGTCTTTCTTATGAAGCAATATCCTTTACAATCAAGTACTCAGGGCTTCCCTGGTGGCGCAGTGGTTGAGAGTCCGCCTGCCAATGCAGGGGACACGGGTTGGTGCCCCGGTTCGGGAAGATCCCACATGCCGCGGAGCGGCTGGGCCCGTGAGCCATGGCCGCTGAGCCTGCGCGTCTGGAGCCTGTGCTCCCCAATGGGAGAGGCCGCAACAGTGAGAGGCCCGCGTACCGCAAAAAAACAAAAACAAAAAAATCAAGTACTCAGAAATTCATGCATAAAGCATATTTACCCTTCAGAACTGGTACACTAGAAATAGATATAAGGATTACAATTTTTCTGGACAACATTGTTATAAAAGCCATTTTTATTTTTTATCTCACTGGTTCAAAGCAGGTCAGGAAAGAGTACAAATGAACCAGTACAAGTCCAGCCCATGTACTTTGCCATACAGAAAGATCTATGGGCCATTATCACCTTCAAAGGCCAGCATATTGCTTTGCTAAGGTATAAAGTAAGACAAAACTAGACAGTATTAGTCTTATCACTCTCTAGCAAGTGTCATAATGACTAATTAACTTGTCCATGGTCACACAGTCAGGAGTCAAAGCCAGGTCTGTTAGACCCCCCTTTTCCATTTTGGCTCAGTGAATGCTGGTAGGTAAGCAGAAAGTAGGCAGACAGGCAGACCAGAAGGAAGAAAAAGAAACCTTCTCATTACCTCCTAATATGACTGCCTTCAAGCTAATTATCTAACGTGCAAACAGTGTTCAGAGAAGTTCCTTCCACATCACTGGCGACACACTTTGGAATCCCAGAGTCTTTATCGCCTGATCGATTGTGTGCATTCCAAAAGCACTCAAATGAGGTGCATATATTTTTACATAGTAGACATCATAAAGACACCAAATTGACTAAAAACACATTTTGGCAAATCACCATGTAGGTGACACTTGAAGTTCATGGATACAGCAGGAATAAGGAAAATCTCTTACATATTTTTTAGGTTTAAAGTGTTTTGTTATTAGTAGATGTGGACAAAATGTTATAAATGGGGGGTAGTGGTTAAAAGATTGACAGAGAAGGTGATGTGACAGGCTTGGGGTAGGTAATCCAACTAGACAAAGAAGCAGGGAGGTTGGATTGGCCAAGGAGAAGGCTGGGAGCAGAGCTGCTGGGAACAATAGAGCTGGAACTCTAGGTGTGGCACCGCAGCCGGGCAGGGACCCAAGCCTGAAGTCCCAGGGGACCGGGCCAGTTCCATCCCTGCAGGCTCCAAGTTTAAGAGTTCCCCTACATTCCACAGATGGGTGAAAGCCTGCGGCTGGGTCCCTGCCTGACCTCTGCTTCTCTCCACCTCATTTTCCCCCTCCTACACAGTCTCCATCCTCCTCCCACGGGCTGCCATCCTTACGCTATCTGTTGACTTCTTGGGCTGCCAGCAGGATGACACGACGTAAGCGGCATCCTTGTCCTTCGCATATAGACGCATTTGCAAATACGCAGAAGAAATCGTGTGTCACCTCCAGTGGCACCCCATATATACCAAATTAGTTAGGCTTCCACATGGTTTCTGATTTTCTTTCAAACCAAAGAGAGAGGCTGGGACATTCCCCTACTTATCCAATACAATATAGCTCAGGTCTCAATTCTTGTATTCCTCCCCTGAGCCTCACCTTCCACCGAATTACTGACTAAGGCTGGGATACATTATTACTCCTTCAAAACCAACACTTACCAGAAGTATTGCAATGGCCTGTTGAGTGTTTTCCTTCTCCGCTAGCCCATGAGCTGTTTGTGCTCCATCACGTACATCTGTGTGATAGTGACAGCTACTATATACTGCACATCTCCCTTGTGCCAGGCACCGCGGGAAACACTTTGTGTGCACGAACTCATCTGAGGACACTCATTGAAGAAACTGAGACTCAGAGAGGTGAAGCAATTTCCCCAAAGTCTCCCAGCCAGATTCCAGGCCAGGCTGGTCTGACTCCCAGCCCATATAATCACCTACTACGTACCAAAGAACCTGCCACACAGTTATTCAGTGAGTGTTTGTTGAACTCAAATGAAAGAAGGAAAAGAGTTGGGGGAAGATGGGGAGGGGAAGAGGTGCACCCCAAAAACTAAAGCTCAGAGCTATAGTTCAGACTCCCAATCCAAAGCTGATGCTAGTGTGAACAGCTAAACCATTTGGAATGAACTGCTCTCAGAAGCATACTGGAAATCTGTGGAATGGGACCAACATGTCCTAAGTGTCCTAGGACAATCTTAGAGCTCCTTATGGCATCGCTGTGAAGAATCTGAAAACAAAGCTATGTGCGGAGCCTGGCACTAAATCATTGTGACTCTCATCCTGGAAGCAACGGAGGCTTCTGTGTCACCAAAGCCAAGCCCTCCAAAGCAACTCGGGAATACCACCAGACACCTCCAGTCTAGAAGACCGTGGGTCTAAGAGTCCTCAGAGCCTTAGCAGAGGACAGGAACCATCCCTCTCACTTAAGCGTTTTCCTCAAAAGCCCTTTGTAATTACCATCTAGCCAACCTTTCCCTCTGTTGGTTTACTCATGTCAATTTCTAGGAAAGGTTGGAAAGGAGTTCCCAAGCTAAATATCATCACATATGTTGAAACTTGTTCAAAACTTCTCTCATCCCCTATAGGAATTTAGCCTCCATGTTTAACAAGAATTAAGAGACCCACGTATTGATTTAGTCCTTTGTGCTGTCTATCAAATCACGCCCCTTTTCTCAGTTGGAACAGATGGCCTTCCCCAAACCACCTTAATCCAAACAACAACAACAAGGCCCTTTTCTTCCAGTTCTTGCTTGGTTCAATATACAGACAACAGCTACTCCACAACGCCCCAGGGGGTGGGGTGGGGGGAGTGCTTGCCAGACACACAACTCGTCGGGTGCCCCAGGCTAAGACACTGAGACTTAAGAAGATAAGGATACAAAACTGGGATTGAGCTGGAGCTCTGGTTGACAGCCATTGCTGAGGAGAGGACGAGGGTGAAGTGAGCTGTGCTGACCTGTAGGAATGGTCTAATAGGAGGAGAACGAGCCAGTTCGACTCTGCCCTAGATTCCTCCTGCAGCAGTCCTCTGATCTCCATTGTATATTCCCGACTGGAGCTGGGGACCACGAGGCCTCCGGAGTCACAGGGAGCCCTGCCCGAGAGCACCCGCTCCTCCAGAGACAGTGGCCACATTGAGCACATGAAGACGTGGAAGCAAGGACAAGGATTCCTGAAATAGGTTTTGAAATTCCTCTTCAGTGCATGTATTCGGCAGCATACCAGGGCCCTTAGTAACAGTCCGGCGGGTGCTGTGACAACAGCGTGGGTGTGAGGACAGCAGCGCGTGTGGGATGCAGCCATATCTGGGGACAGAGCTGCATGAGTCAGGGCTGGGTTTTGATTTCAGTGGGAGCCCTGCACATGCTAGGACCCCTGTTTGTGGACTCTGTGACGGGGAATCACCTTAATGGGAACAGACTTCATGTAGGAGCCTCCCCTTCCTGGCAAGGAGAAGGGTAAAAATGCAGCTCTGTAAACTAGAGTGCCTCGCAGCTATTGACAGTTGTCCCTGTAGTTTGGGATCGACATGTACACACTGCTGTATTTAAAATAGATAACCAACCAGACGTAGCGTGTAGCACAGGGAATTCTGCTCAATATTCTGTAATAACCTGTATAAGAAAAGAATTTGAAAAAGAATAGATACATGTATATAGATAACTGAATCACTTTGCTGTACACCTCAAACTATCACAACATTGTTAATCGACTGTACTCCAATATAAAATAAAAAGTTAAAAAAAATAGTTGTCCTCTATAATAAAGCCTGGACATGCAGTGGGCCCTCAGAACAGATTTAGGAATTTCTGATTTCGGTACGGAAAAGGTATTCTCTAAAGCTATTTCGATAGCTTGGAAAATTATGCCTCTTTTGTACAAATATAATGATAAAGCCTATCTGAAATGGTTCCTATTCTCTGTGTTTGTTGGAAATTAATTTGTTTCATGCTAGGTGAGAAGCATCTCTGCTCCTCTTCTGTGACTATACACTCAAAGTAAGAGCGCCCTTTATTTGATTTTGTTTTTTGGCTTTTGTTTTGTTTTGTAAATTATATCTGCCATCTATCTTTGTAGTATAAAAACCTTGGAAAGTTAACATTAAATCAGCAGTTGTTGGTCATGAGAGAAAAATGAAGAAAGGAAACCTCTTTAAAGAAAAAACCAAAAAACTTCCAAGTCCAAATTTGATTACTTTCACAAAAGTAGGCTTCCATTCAATGAAAATTTTTGTTAGATTATTTAGTCATCGCGGGGAGCTGGAGTGATTAAAATGTTTTATAAGGCACTGTTGTTTTCCATGGAACTTTAGTGTGGCCCTGTTCCCTGGCCACAGGAATGTAAGAACTTCTTGGCAAATACCCTGCCTAAGACCGGGTGGGTAGATGTATAATTAACGTCAAGTGTTACTGCCCTTCTCCAGTGCCATCTGCCCATGGACCAGCCTCAGCTTCCTCCTATTCTTTCTGTATTCAGAGCTTGGTTTGCACCGCTTTGGTTCTGAACACATCAGGATAAAATGCTGGTTTCCCTTTTGAGAATACACATGATAAAAATCGGGTCATGTAACAAGAGAAACTTCCTTATATCTTTGTTAAAGGGGTTCAGAAAGAGCCAGCATTTTTATTACAGTCAGAGATGGTATTCAAGTGAGTAAAGATTTTTTTTAAAAAAAAAGAACATTCTATATCGACTTTTTTGTTGGTATTTTTTGTTGTTGTTCTGTTTTTAAGCTTCTTCCTTGAGCTTTGCTGGACAAGTATTGGGAGGGATGTCTGGCAACTGTTAATGAAACAGCAGGCTCTTTTTTCTCTCTCTTTGTTGTTTCTATGAACTTCCTAGACAGGATTAAGTCCAAAGAACTGATAAAGTAAAAAGATATTTGTGCATTAAAATGAAAGCAGGAGTAAAAGTAATATTCCTGAATATCTTAGAATATTGAATTGGGGTTAGAATAGAAACCATGAGATTCAGATACATTATCATGAAGCTGAATTGTCAGATCAGAAAAACCATAATTGTGAAAACCAAAATTCCAAGTCAATTCTAGGGCCAATTTTATTTTATGGAAGTAAAGCTGAGAATTTGAATTAAATAGTAGTTCCTCCCGTGAGGTTCCTGGTCAGGAAATTTAAAAATCAGATTAAGGAATGAAATTTTAAAATAGTTTTTTTTTTTTTTTTTTAATTTTTGGCTGCATCGGGTCTTCGTCGCTGTGCGCATGCCTTCTCTAGTTGCGGCGAGTGGGGGCAACTCTTTGTTGTGGTGTGTGGGCTTCTCATTGCAGTGGCTTCTCTTGTTGGGGAGCATGGGTTCTAGGCGCATGGGCTTCAGTAGTTGTGGCACACGGGCTCAGTAGTTGTGGCTTGCAGGCTCTAGAGCGCAGGCTCAGTAGTAGCACACAGGCCCAGCTGCTCTACGGCATGTGGGATCCTCCCGGACCAGGGCTCGAACCCGTGTCCCCTGCATTGGCAGGCGGATTCCCAACCACTGCGCCACCAGGGAAGCCCTTAAACTAGATCTTAATGGAGATGATATTCGTCAGATGGATGTTAGTATGCTCGTACTGGTTGTTAAAATATCGAAATACTTCTGTACCCATTAGTAATAGCTGTGGCCTCAAGTTCTCAGTGCCTGCCACCAACCCCATGGCTGCCCAGGTCCCTCTCTGAGGTCCCCCCCACTTCATCTCCCCAAGATCCAGCTACCAAAGGAGTAACACCCAGTGAAAACGGGGTGTCTAAGACCCTGCCCCAGCCCAGGGCAGAAGTCAGCTCTGCTTGGTCAGTGCCCATGTGCACTTGTTAACCAAGTTAAGCTGTCATTCAGTACTTTGCATATAGCGTGCCTGTCCTGGTGGAAATCATACAAATTAAAACAGCTCAAATAAGACAATCTCAGTAGAAGGGAAAGTCAGACGGATACAAATATGGCACCAAAGAGGAAACTAAGGGTGGTATTTAAAGGCCAGATTAAATAGATTGTGCACAAAGCCTCGGAGTCACTGGGACGTGGGAGAAGATGCAAGTCACCGTATAGTTTCTCTCGGCCTGTTGCTTTGCCGATTCACAAATGTCTGCGAGAACTCTTTCCCTCCCCCATTCTCTTATTTTGGCAGCGTATCTTTTTTGTACCGAATCATCAGTCTGGAAAGTCTAAAATGAGATTTCTTTATGACAGCATTACACATGGAAATATGAGAGGGTGCCTAAGTATGAATGGTTCGTTTGAGATGAAGACCCAACCGCATGTGTAAGAGCGGAGGCTGTGGGGTCGCCTGGTGCGGGCTCGCCGGTCCTGCAGCCCCCAAGGGCCTGCACTTGGACACCAACCTGCAGGCTATTGTGTTATTGACTGGCATTGAGATGCTGACATCAGAAGGGAAGTGCTCTTTGGGTTCTTGACGTTTCTTTCTGTGTATTTATTTCTAAGCTTGATTAGGTCTGTAATGTCCTCGCCTCTTTCCACTGGGAAACGGTCATTTTTGTACCTTCCGGTGCCTTGGATTAGCAAGAAAAGACCAGAGAGAACTATGAACAACATCTCAATTCATGGATATAAAGTGCCCTGCAGGAAAAATCATAGCATTTCAACGAGTGCCCAATGCAAATTAAAGAGAGATGTCAGGGCTAAAAGAATGTCATTAGCAAATTCAAGTATCGATGCCTTTATCAAATCAGAGCATTAGAGATTTGGGGAAAAGAAAAGGACCTCGGTTTCAGTTGGTAAATGTGGTTATGTTACCAAATCCAAGCTCGGTCTGCTTGGTCCACACAACAGGCCAATAATCAGGAGATGAGGTGTTGAGGCAAGGAATAGCAACTTTATTCGCAAGGCTGGGCATCCGAGAAGATGGCGGACTAGCGTCCCAGAATAGCATCTTATGGGGATCTGAATGCTAGTTTCTTTTACAGAACAGAGAGGGGGAGGGGATGAGGAAGTAAAAAGGCCATAAGTCTTGCAAAAATCTCCTGGCTTGGCCAGCCTTGGGGAGCAAATATGTTAATATCTTCTTTTCTGCAGCCATTCACAGGTGGGCAGGGTCACAGTGTCTCCCTGTCAGCTGAACAAAGGCACTTTAGTTTAACATTCAGGCAGAAGGGCAGGGTTCCCCGAGGCAGGCCATTATGTACGCTTACAGCCACGGACAGCATCCTTTTAGTGATTATAGTGACAAAAGCAACGAAAAGCAAAGGTTAAAGTGAAAGAAACAGAACCAACATGGAGTCAGAGCTTGCTCTTCCCTGTTAACGGTTCTTCAATACACTGTGTGTGATTCACTACAAAACAAGAACTTTCTCTAATACTCCTCAGATTTGAATTCAGCAGTCCTCGTACTGTTTCCATTTTTGAATGGAGGCCCAAATGTGTTTGTGTATACATTTTCCATATTTGAAAAATGTAAGTGTTGTCTTAGAGAAAATGTCCATGCCTCTAAAAGTATAGAATTGGATCAACCCAGGTGACCCACATATGAGTGATAGGAAGAGAATAATTATCTGGTAAGATGGAGTGGAGTGGAACCTCGCCAGGACCTCCAGCTCTGGGCCCCCTGCTCATTCCTGCCTCATATCTCGGCTGTTTGGCCCCCTCCCCCTCCTGCCTTGAGGAACACCTGATCCCTCTCCCTCCCACTTGACAGATTCTTCCTTTCAGGTGCACACTGCCTATTTCTTTACACCCTCCTTGAAGCACAGACAATGCCGTGCACGTAGGAAGTATTCAGAAGATACCTGACTGAATGAATGATTGATAACTCTGGACAGACTTCAGTTATTCTTTCTCCATGTAATGCAAGCCGAGAGGTTCCCTTTCTTACCCTGGATTAATTTAGGCTCACCTATTTTAAACAGGTCCTGTTTAAATTCCTCCATACCACCAAGTGGAATCTAAGTAGACCTCGCTGTATATTTTAGATTGTCCTTTTGTGCTTAATCTCATGCAGTAATCATGCCCTGTTTAACTTTTAATTCAACAATGCTCGGTGGCAACAAGACTGAAATACATCTGCTCCCAGATCTGAATGTTGTAAGAGTGTCTGTCTTACTGCTAAGCCTGATCCTGCCCACCAGAGAGAGTACATCTTCACAATTAATTTGTGCCAGTAAGTGGATTCCTTTTTCACTTGGACCTTGACATTGAACACATCTTTTCAGACTCTAAAAATAGCCAGTGAACTTTGATCTGGCTGACACCCTCAGACACAAGGCCTCAGCTTCTCATCCATCCATCCATCCATCCATCCATATTTATTGAACATGCGCTATATTCTGGGTTATGTGTTGGGGCTACAGAGGTAAATACAACACCTTCAGTAGCTCATGACCTGGCGGGTACAAAGATGTGTAGTGTTGCGTATCACCAGTGTGATAAAATTCTATAATGGGTATATGGGCAAAGCATTCTGGAGTACAAAAAGCAGAACAGCTCATTCTTGGGGAATTTGGGGTGTGTTTTAGGGAGGAAATGACAGTTTAGCTGAATCTTAAATAACGAGTAGTGGTTTTTCATGGGAAGGCAGGCAGGAAGGGCCCTCTAGGCAGAGAGAACAGCCCAATCGAAGCCACGGAGCACCCGCTGGGCCTCCTTCTGGGGGCTGTGAGGACACTCTTCCATTCCTGCCCCGACCTGTGGCCGCCCCAGAGGCCCTTGCGAACATTTCCCACACCCTTCCCAGGTCAAGGGAGATCTGGTCAGAGACTTCGGACTTTGCCGTGGCTGGAGTGAGCCTCAGGGGCAGGTTGGCTTCTGACCCCTGACCGGTGGTCCTGGTTCCTGGACCCTCCACCTCAGCCTCACAGCCTGAGAGAGAAATAGTTTGACCAGAGACCAAAGCCCTCAAGTTCTCCAAATCATTGTGGCCTCTCCTTTGTGAACAATTCCTGGAGGAAACATCCCCACCATTAGATGGCAGTGAGTCCCTGCCCCAGCCTGAGCGGAGCAGGCATTGGGCTTCCTGGCCTGTACAAAGAGATGGGATTCAGGTGGCCCTTCTGCCTGCAGCAAGGCAGGTGTTTGGTGGGTTTGCACATGGGAGAATTCCAGTATCATGCTTCAAGCACTGAAGAGGATGACCAGGCTAAGTACTTCCATCTCTGCTCAAGGCTGAATCCTATCTTGAGGCCTGAGCTGACTTGGAAGAACTGCCAAAATCACTCCTCTTCTAGCCTGGAGAGGACCCAGTCCTCCCCACCAAAGTAGTCTGCCTGCTTCACAGCCACCCACCCACCAGCCCCAACAAGGACAGACCTGTACGTCTCCCCTCTCATCACGCGACACGAGAGGCCAGTCTCGCTGCTGGCCTTATTGTAAAGTCATCGAAGCAATCTTCTGTGGGCATGAGTATACATCTACAGGCCATCCATCTAGAACAGGGGTCCCAACCCTCGGGCTGCCGACCGGTACTGGTCCGTGGCCTGTTAGAAACCAGGCCGCATAGCAGGAGGTGAGTGGCGGGCGAGCGAAGCTTCATCTGCCACTCCCCATCGCTCCCATTACCACCTGAACCGGCCTCCCTATTGCTCGCGGTACAGCTTGAACCAACCCGCGCCCCCCCAACCCCCCATCCGTGGAAAAACTGTCTTCCACGAAACCGGTCCCTGGTGCCAAAAAGGTTGGGGACTGCTGCTCTAGAACATCTACAGCCCAGTAAGCTGAGATGATATTGAATTGCCTTTGAAAGAATGTCCCCATTTGTCTTTTCCTGGTCTCTTACTCTGAGCCTTCTCTCTTTAAAAATGGTTAAATGGCAAATGCCACTCAAATGTAAGACTTCACCGTGGACTGTTATTACATTTGTTATGTTGAAGAAGAGAGTGGATGGGTAAATGGTACTCTTGGGAAAAGGGCCCCAAGGGCCCATTCCTGTGCATCTAATCTTCACTTTCCTTCTCTGTTGCTACCACTGAGTTAGGGTTTAGAATAATCTCCCTCAATACAGGTGTAAACAAAAATCACATGAAGAAGTCTTTTAAATCCATTTTTATGGTGCCATTATCAAGAAGCATACGTAGATAGCATAAGGATTATAAGAAGAAAAGGGAATCCTTGTATACTATGGGTGGGAATGTAAACTGGTGCAACCACTGTGGAAAACAGTATAGAGGTTTCTCAAAAAATTAAAAATAGAACTATCATATGATCCAGCAATTTCACTCCTGGGTATTTATCTAAAGAAAACAAAAACAGAAAAGATATATGCTCTTCCATGTTCGTTGCAGCATGATTTACAATAGCCAAGACATAGAAACAGCCTAAGTGTCCATCAATAGACAAATGGATGGAGAAAATGTGGTGTGTGTGTGTGTATATATATATGAATATTATTCAGCCATGAAAAAGGAGAGCCTGCCATTGGTGACCACATCGATGGAACTTGAGGGCATTTGCCAAGTGAAATAAATCAGAGAAAGACATATACTGTATGATCTCAGTATGTGTGAAATAAAAAGAAAAAACCAAACTCATAGATACAGAGAAGAGATTGGTGGTTGCCAGAAGCAGGGGCGGCGGTTGGGGGGTGATGGCAGTCGGGGGCAGGGAGGCAGGGGGCGAAATGGGTTAAAAAAAAAAAAAGTATAAGTAAGTATGTGGGTTGAAGGTAGATCCACTTAATATTTTTTTAATTAGCTCAAATCTGCAAATGAAATAGGCAACCAGCTAATCCAAGATGAAATATTATTCTTTAGGGTCCTGCAAATTGTAAATTTGTCCAGTGGGTGTTATATCATAGTTACTGTTTAATGTTTTGGCATGTGTAGTAAAAAGCAACTTTATGAATATGTGGCATTTTAAAAACGAACATGCAACCTAAAGTGCAGAATTTGTAGCTGCTAATTTGGACTGGCAAACGGAATTCCTGTTTTACGGCTCGCAAATTTAATAACCTCTATTTTATAGATAATTTATTTATTAAGGATAACTCATTTTTAAATAGTCTAATATTCTGGTTGTTGTTTTTTTTCTTCTAAGAAACATACTTAGAATCAGATGGTCTTGAGCAAAAGGAAGACAGCGTTCAGTGAAAGTGCCCATTTGTTTTCTGGCCATGCAGACGTGCACGCAAGTGAAGGCACGCAGCCGTGTCCTCTGGAATGGAGTGGTCGCTGGGGCAAGTCATCTGTTCAGGGGACAGGCACCCCAATGGGGAGAGTGGCTTGGCTGCTCTGACCCACACCTAGGACATTTGCCTTCCTAAAAAAAAAAAAAAAAAAAAAAAAGACATGTCTAATGAATAGCTTTGTGTCTTTTAGAAAGAGATGTTATTTGTGTTACCAAACCAGAGGTTATATTTCTCTTTAGTATAAAATGAAAAATAAAATCTACCTATCCTAAGAATTCATTGCCTCTTAGAAGAAAAAAAAAAAAGTTTCTCCTTCTGATTTCTCAAAAGAGCTATCCAGTTTCAAACTGGTTGATCTACTCCAGCCTCAAAGCACTCAGGCTGTGACAAGCCCCTATGCCGATTTTCATCAGCTTGATTTGGGTAGCGAAGTGCCTCTCAGTTTTTCCCAGACAGCTCTTGGCATCTAAAGAATATGTTTTCTGAATACATTTCCACCTTAAGCGTAGACATAGAGTGTAAATGACGTGGATAGTGAGCAAAGACATGGGAATACATGTTTATATACGTATTTATATGTCGAATGTTAGCTTTTGCATTCTTGTTCAGGTTCACATGTTTGGGGCAAATAATTACCAGCAATGGTTCATGAATATACAATATTTTATATGCTATTACAGGTGAATTTGGCCTGTATGGAAATGTACTTTCCCTTTTACAATAATTGCTAACCTCTAAAAAAAAGAAAAGCACAGGTGTGTCTTTTTTTTTTTTAAGCTTTTGTGCTTTGTAATCTCATTTTAAAAGTGAGATATAGAGATTACATTTTTGCTAGGAAACCTGCAGCTGTGAGTCTTATCTTTGAGAATTATTCCTGCTCTTTTGCAGTTTTTCCTAAAGACACCAGGTTAGAGTCATTTACTAACCACAGATACAAAATGCATTAGGTTTTAACAGCAGATCTAAATTAAAAACTCAGTAACTTGGAACAAATGGACCCTTTAGCTCATTTTCAAGCTAAAATCCTGGTTACATTTTATTGTTTCTAAACCTTTCTTACTGCAAACCATCAGTCCACCAACTTCCTTCTGGCTCGTTCGAGCTTTGAACTGTACCTTTACGGTGCTATAAATTAGCATGTCACCGGGATACACTGTAATTTGCATTCATTTCTTTCCAGCTGAAGTTGTCTATCTTTGAAGACATCTTTACAATACTTCGAATTCGCTCAGAAAAACAATACCCAACTAAAAGATGTAAAACATAAATTTAAAAAACATGTTTGGGCTTTTATCTCAAGATGGAAAATAAAAGTGGTCAAAGTTATGTGCTCAGCTCTGTGATCCAGAACTCACTTTCTAATACTTTAGTCCCACTGTTTCAGGCAGAGACGTCTTAGCAGCAGGAAGTAGAAAGAAGAGCACAGCCCTGCTCTCACCCACCTGAACACAAGGAGCCATTTTAAAGATACGGTTACAGGGGGGATGGTCAGGGTCATAAAACTGTCAATGAAATGCACTCTCATCAGGGCTTTCCGTGGGAGGCACGGCAGGAAAAAGCGAGAAGTCTCCGCTGAGGGGACCGAGGGTTCCTTACAGCCCTGCCAGGGGGCTTCGTGAGCAAGTGTCGGCCCCTCTGTTCTCTGTCGCAGAGCTGCTGCCACGATGGGGCAGGAGAGGGGTGAGAGGAGAAGCAGGGGATAACTGGGGAGGCTCCTGAGGGGGAAAAGCCCACACTGCTATCCTGAGCTCCTGAAACTCTAGAAAGCGACCCTTCCGGATGCAGCGGGGAGCTGGTTGTTCACCCGACACCTGTCGGTCAGCATGACCGCCTCGGCTCTGGCCTGGGCTCATTCCCTGCACCCGGCTGCTGGTTTCCACCGCCTGCCCTGCCCTTCTCCACACTGCATCCTGCAGCAGCCCATCCTCCAGGGGAATCTGTGTTCCAAGCTTTAAAAACAAAATTACCGGGAGGGTAAGAGAAAACCCAAGGCTTCGGTCCTTGGGCAGCATGCCACCAAACTCCTTGAACTCCAGCTCTGGGTTTTGTGTCCCTTTGAAATAGACACGGTTTGGGTTGAACCTGTACTTCCTAGCATCTGGAGAAGAGGAGGAAGAATATACTATTTTTAAAAGGAACTTTCTGGAAAGTGTACAAAACCTGATAATTAAAATAATAAAAGCCAAACTCTCAGCTGCACAAACATCCCTTGTTCTCTTCCAGCAAAGGTCTGTCAGGAGTGCCCACCTTCCTCTCCCTGAGAAGAGCAATTAAGGGGACCAGGAAGCATCGCTGGGTTGGTCTCTTTTCTAGCAAAGCCTTTTCAATCACCTCCTTTGATGTAGCGTAGTGTGGGAGGGGAGTTCAACCAACCTGCTTCGTGCCTCCAGTCCTGTTTGCAGGCACTGGGTTAGAAGAGTGTTTTCTCTCTCTTAACATAGTTTTTTGCATCCGAGTGTACACATCTGTCTTTATACCCAGCCGCTCTCCTGGCCCCAAACAAGTTCTCTGTGAGTTTCCCCAACCGAGCTCAGTGGGATCTCTGTCAGCTGCAAGATTTATGTCATCTTGTTCAGTCCTGAGAACTGTTCCTTCAGCTTTTCACATCTGGATTTAATTGGAAAGACATTAAGTGCACTGGAAAAGCATATTTTAGGGCAGCTCTTTATAGACACCCCTATTAAAGGGGCTGACGGCTGTAGGTTCAAGTGGGATGAACACAGACAACATCTCAAAAGTAGAAAGCCTGGAATTAGGAGAGAGCGGCTGGGGAGGAGAGCGTCCTGTTGAAGGATTCCATTTACCCAGTTGCTTAGGGAGGGACATGCAGCAAGATGCCCAGCAGCTGCGTGCCTGGCCCGGCAGCACGTAACACCAGCACATGGACCACTGGGCCTTTTGGCGTTTTCACAGACGGTTCCTCTTGTGCCTGGTCTGCACACCCTGTGTGCCGCTGTTTGGACGTGTCGTACACAGACGTTTCAGAGGAGCAAGAGGGTGGTGGGCAACTGCATGAGCCGGCACCTTCTTGCCTCCTGTCCTCTCTCGGGGTGGTGATAGAGTCCCCAGGCCACCACACCCCGTGGTGTCTCCGTACAGAACAACAGAAGCTTCTAGTCAGCTTGGAGCAAAGACCGAACACACACTTACTGGTGTGATTTTAGCAAAACCCCTCACTCTGTCACCTCCCCCCGGTCTGGTGCACACTGGTAGCTTTTAAATAAACACATCCAAGGCAGAAGGCAGAGGTGACCTGGCAACGATCGGCGCTTTACAAACGGTCTCTCCGTTTTCAGACTTGTGCTTTGTGCGCAAAAGGAAAAGGAAGAGCTCAGAACAGTTGTCATCAAAGGAACACCTTTCTAGTCTTGATCTGTGTTACATTTTGAAGCCCTGAACTTTCTAGTTGCCCAGGAGCAGCTTCAGTTTTCTGAAGTCCTGGTCCCCAAATGTCCTATTATTAGAGGGTAAAATGGGCGTTTAGTTTGCTCTCTTTGGACTCCAGCTCACGTCATCCGCGGCCTTGGTTAAGCAGGGGTTTGCAACCTCCTCTGAGCCACGGCAGTCTGGTGAAACCTGCGGACCTTTGCACAGAAGAATATTCGCTAATCCTAACCCTAAAAATACGTAAGATTTAAAAAAAAATTATATTGAAATCAAGTATCAAAATACTCAATTATCAGGGCTTCCCTGGTGGCGCAGTGGTTGAGAGTCCGCCTGCCGATGCAGGGGAACGTGGGTTCGTGCCCCGGTCCGGGAGGATCCCGCGTGCCGCGGAGCGGCTGGGCCCGTAAGCCATGGCCGCTGAGCCTGCGCGTCCGGAGCCTGCGCTGCGCAACGGGAGAGGCCACAACAGTGAGAGGCCCGCGTACGGTAATAAAAACAAAAAAAACAAAAAAAACCACATTGTGTGTTTGGAGAATTTGGTCTAATGATTGCTTTATTTTTATTTTATTTATTTATTTTTTTTGCGGTACGCAGGCCTCTCACCGTTGTGGCCTCTTCCGTTGAGGAGCACAGGCTCCGGACGCGCAGGCTCAGCGGCCATGGCCCACGGGCCCAGCCGCTCCGTGGCATGCGGGATCCTCCCGGACCGGGGCACGAACCCGCGTCCCCTGCATCGGCAGGTGGACTCTCAACCACTGCGCCACCAGGGAAGCCCCACAATGTGTTTTTTAATAAACGGGCAAAAATTTTTTAGCCAGCCTGTTCTGGTAAATGCAGGGAAACCTGTCCCTGGCCTCAGGTGCTCCAGCAGGTTCAGACAGAGCAGATACATCAATGTCCTGTCAACAAGACCTGCCAACCATACAGGTGGGTCAGGTGACCACACCCCCAAAGGAGGTGGGGACAATGGAGCTCTAGACCATACAGGTGGGTCAGGTGACCACACCCCCGAAGGAGGTGGGGACAATGGAGCTCTAGACCTCAAGGGCTACCGAGAAGGAATCAGGCTGCTGGGCTTGCCAATCCTTATTCTTCAGTAATGCAAGGGAGGTGGTCCCATATCATTTTAAACATACCACTTATCTTGAGTACCACTTGTTTTACCAACAAAAATATTAATTCTAATACCCCTTCTGCTATAAGGGGAGGAGGCCGGCCAAGGATTCCAGATTTCTCGCATCTGTTGCCCTTGGCCAAAAGTTAGCCCGGGCTCGGTGTTCACACAAATACAGGTTGAGGGGGAGAGAGAAGGCATCCTTAGTTACTCACCTCAAGTCAGACTCCTGTGCATTGTGGGGATGATTCAGCGGAGCTGCACAGACACGCGTTAAACTCCCGCTCTGCTAGGTACTGGGTGTAAAAACACAGGTAAGAAGACATGCCTGTAGTTCTGAGGAGCTCCTAGCCTACCGGGGTAGACAGACAAATAGATAATTCTAGTATTAGGTGGAAAGTATTAGGTGTCTGCACAGAACAGACGTTTGGTCCCAGTGAAAGCCCTTAGCCAGTTTCCTGGAGGAAAGATGTCTACATTAGATCTGAGAGTAAAAGTCAGATAGGTTAAGACAGGTGGGGAGTCCATTTTTTTCTAAGCAGAGACAGCAGAGGAGAAAGGCAGGGAGGTAAGAAAGAACATTATGCATGTAGGTAAGCTACATGCAAGTTGAAGCTACAAAAAAGGAAATAACTGGGAGAAGGGGAGAAGCAGAAGCTAAAACTTGGAGAGGCCCATTGTGGTGAAGCCATCGGGAGCCATATTGCCACGCTCACGTGGTCAGCTGGCAGTGAAGAGCCCGGAGACGCTCGTGTTAGAGAGAGTGGGTGATCAAACTGGGTATTTCCTTAGAGTAATCGTGGAAAAATGACGTTTTCACTGGTTTGTACAGTGATCATAGCGTTCCGTGAGTGTTGCCTTCATTAAAGGAAACATTTTAACATCATAAATGAATCCCTTAAATGTATTCCTCTAAATCCAGAAGCCAGTGTTAACTGGAAAGTTCTCTGAGATGTCCAATGGCTTTAAAGAGGGGATTGAATTTTTTTTTTTTTTTTTTTTTTTTTTTTTTTTTTGCTGTACACGTGTCTCTCACTGCTGTGGCCTCTCCCGTTGCGGAGCACAGGCTCCGGACGCGCAGGCTCAGCGGCCATGGCTCACGGGCCCAGCCGCTCCGCGGCATGTGGGATCTTCCCGGACCGGGGCACAAACCCGTGTCCCCTGCATCGGCAGGCGGACTCTCAACCACTGCGCCACCAGGGAAGCCCGGGATTGAATTTTTAATAACTAATTTGATGACGAGAAGTTGGGATGGTGTTGGCTGATAATCCCACTGCTAGATGTCCCCTACCCAGCTCAAGGGAATGTCGCAGTGAGTCTTAAGAGGGAAGACCAGCCCTACACCCTCCCACTTCATTTCTACATGGGGATGAAGTGTCCCCTAGCCACCTGGAGGAGGGAGGAAACCTGAAAACGATGCTAACTTCCAATAAATGTGGCTTCCCCGTGAATGGAGGGGGAGGCAGATCTGTTATTTCAGGAGGCCCACCTCCCCCACCAGGGGCAGCTCCCGTGATCACCTCCCTTCCAGACCCTGGCCACTCAGCCTGACTTCCTGTTCTCTTTAAAGCAGAGGTTACCCATAACTTGTTACAACTCCTTCAGAAAGCAATTTGACAATATCAGAAATTTAAATTTATCTTATAGATGTATTTGCACAAAAGGTACGTACAAGGAATATCCATTGCAGCATTATTTGTAAGAGCTAGAAACAATCGAAATGTCTAGTATAGGGGCTGATTAAATAAATTATGGTACAGCCATACGGTAGAATTCTATGCTGTTATTAAGAAGAAAGAGATAGGGTTGTTTTTGGTGACCTGAAACGATGTCCAAGGTGTCTTATTACTACATGAAAAAGCAAGTTGCAGAAGAAGAAGCATAGTGATTCCATTTGAGGAAAAAACAAAGAGTTCACATATATATATATAAGGATATATCAAATAAAATACCTGGAAAAATGCACACCAAACTGTTAATTAGCGGCTACTCCAGGGTGTGGGCTTGGAGTTAATTGAAGGGTAAAACAATATGGGGGACTTCTCCTTAACATTTAAGTATTTTTCAAAGTTTTACAATGAGAATTATTCATTTTTTAATTAAAAATACTAGTTTTACAAAAAGCACCGTTCTAATTTTGTCTTTAATTTTTGTTTTGAAATAAGTAGAGATTCACAAGAAGTTGCAAAGATAGTACAGAAAGGTCCAGTGTACTCGATACTACTCAGTTTCCCCCAATGGTTCTATTTTATTCACCTATACGATATCCAAACCAAGATATCATCGACGCTAGTGACATGTGTGTATTGTAGGTCTATGGCCAGTTTATCACATATGTAGATTCATGTAACCACCACCACAATCAAGATACGGAGCTCTTCCATCACCACAAAGATCTCCCTGGTCCTATCCCTTTATGGTCTCACCTTCTACCCACTCCTCCTCCCACCCCCATCACTAACCCTTGGCAACCACTGATCCGTTCTCCGTCTCTATACTTTTGTCATTTCAAGAGTGTTATATACATGGAATCATATAGTATGTGATCTTTTGGGATGGGCTTTTTTCACTCAGTCTGATGCCCTTGAGAGCCGTCCAAACTGTTGTGTGTACCAGTAGTTCATTCCGGTATGTTGCTGAGTAGTATTCCATGGTATGGATTACCACAGTTTGTTTAATAGTTCATCTATTGTGGGATATTTTGATTGTTTCCTATTTTGGACTATTATAGATAAAACTGCTATGAACATTTGTGTACAGGTTTTTGTGTGGACATAAATTTTCACTTCTTTGGGACAAATACCCCAAAATATGTTTGCTGGGTTGTATAGTAAGTTTATATTTAGTTTTTTATAAAACTGGAAAACTATCTTCCAGAGTGGCTGGCCCATTTTGTAGTCCCATCTCAAATGTATAAGAGATCCGGTTTCTCTGGATCCTCTCCATCATTTGGTGTGGTCACTACTGTTTGTTTTAGCTGTTTTAATAGGTTTCTAATGATACCGTAGTCTTATTGGCTAGTAATGTTGAGCATCTTTTCACATGTTTATTTGCCATTTGTAAATCCTCTTTGGTGAACCTTCTCTTCATGTCCTTTGCCCATCTTCTAATTAGATTGTTTGTTTTTTACTTATATATTCTAGATACTAGTACTCTGTCAGTCACACAGGAGCTGTTACCAGTTTGTATGAAACCAAGTGGAGACAGAATAAGGTTCTAGATATTGGTTAAGTTCTATAGCCCTACTTATTCACCTATAACTTCTGACTTCATTCTCAGTTGATAAGGAAGTCTGGTTTACCCTTGATAAAGATTTTGTTTCTGTTTTTATTCCCAAGGTTGGGGTTCACTAGAAACTCTCTACCCCATCCTTTGTCATTCAGAAACCCAACTTCTCCCTCCCCCACTGAAGAACCTCCTAAGAGGTGTAGAGACCCTGGGAAGGCTTCTTGCATGAAGACACAATGAGAATTAACAAAGTAAGTGCCCCTTGCCCACTGTTGGCATGTGGTCCCTTTGCCCTCTGGAAATATCTTCACAGAGAGGCCATCTTGAGGAAGGGAGAAAAATCTGGGCATTTCTTGGCAATATTTGTGTATAGACAACCAGTCTTAACATCTCCAGGTCACCCTGCTGGGCTTTTTGAACCAGGCAGCACACGTCCCCTGACTACAAGTTGAGTGTTAATTCCATGCCAGTGTTGGTGCTATAGCTACAAAACAAATAACAGCCAACTCTGCCCTATTCTAGGGACTTACCATTTTAGCACGAAGAGGCTTGCAGATACCTCAGCAAATGAGTGCAATAACATGGTACCACTTGTGAGTACTAATTGAGGCTAATTACCACACCTGCCTCCTCTTCTTCTCAGCTTACAGCCAGACTTAGTTACCCAACCTGGAGTTGGTTGTAGTCATGGAGTTAGGTATGGTCATGTCACTAGGTTCTGGAGCATGAGAGCTTTGAGTTCTCTTTCATAAAATCCTCCTATGTACTATCTTCCATTTTCTTTTCTCTTCCACTGGCCGAATGTAGAAGACCATAATGCAAGCCTAGAGGAGGGCAGAGTCACAAGATGGAAGGGGTGTGGGACCTTGATTGACCAGGGTCCACTGCCCAGCAATACCCAATTAGTCTTTCCATGACCACTGAGTCTCTGGGGTGACTGTTTTAGCAGTTAGTTTACCTTGACTAATACAGGGCACAGAAATCACCAGTCACTATTCTTTTCCAAATATAGAGGAGGCTTCACAGAAGAGGTACCTGATTTCCCACTTATCCCACATTGCCTCTGAGATTCTCTAAGTACTTCTTACTTTCAGGGTATTGCCTTGTTGCATTTTATGTTTGTACTTATTCATTAATTTTCCTCTTTTGAACCATCACTTTACCCTTATTTGGCTAACAATACTAGCTCTACAAGGCCCTAAAGTTGCGTGCTATTGAATTCCAAATAGCTTATTGCTTTTAGCACCCTCCTCCCTTTCAGCAAATTCTTCTAGCCTTTTGATAACTTAATTCCTATCCTTTCCACATATTTATCCAAAAGGCAGCTTTTAAATTCTGGCTCGGTGACCTACTCTTCCTCCTGGGCTTTGATACTACCAGATGCTTGAGGGAAAACATCCCCAATATGCCTACAAGCTATTTCAATATATAATTCTATCCAACTGAATGTCAGGCATTTCTAAAGAATGCTGTTGGTTGATATAATGTCCCTTGCCCAAGTTAAGGTTTTGATTTGAAATTGCATATTGGAATGCCTCATGTTGCATTTTCCCCAAATTTATAAATCTCTCATTTTCTCTCCAATTCATCTTACCTCCTTAAAAGATTAACCATTAAGAATGGAGTTTAACATGATATCTTTAGAAAGCAAGAGAAGAAAAATATTCTGCTTTTGAAAGGGAATGTACCCTCAGGCAAAAAAAAAAAAATCGCTGTCTCTTAATACACATTGGGAACTGCCAGTTGTCACGCTGACAGTTTAAGATGGATTAGGATTCCGTCACTGATCACTGCATAAATTCTTATACTTATAACCTTACATCTTCATCTGCAGCCAAACAATTGGAAAAAAAAAACAAACCTGTGTTTGGATATATTAGAATGTCAACCCTCTTAGAGTACTAGCAGTTTCTTGAAACAACTTAGGAGAATTTTGTGCTTAAGTATTTGGCAGACCGAAACCATATCCCCAAAAGTATACTAAAGTACTTCTCATTTGGGTGTGGAGGTGGGGGGAAGGGGACCATTTGTGATATAATTATTTAAACACGAAGTAAATCTCTTTGTTTGATTATATTGTCTTAATGAAGATGTTTTTAGGAAACCAGGATACTAGTTTTTCCTTTGAGATGCTTATTTAATTATAAACTTTAACAATTACTTTTAATGGAGTTTCTAAAACTTACCAAACCAAGTGTGATATTAGTGATGTGCTTTTCTTTCAGTGGTACCTAGAAAAAGAAGATAAAATTTACTTCTTGAACTTTACAATGACTACATTTAGCTTTAAAAAAGGAAGACTTTCTAGAAAAAAACTAAAGTTAATTCCAATAACATTTCTTCCAAAGTTGCAATGATGTAATTGGCATAAAATAAGTTTACAATGTGTGAGAATACCCACACTGGAGACCTATCACGCTACTTAATTCTCTGCATTTGAAAGACCAACATGTAGCAGCTGCTCACTTCAGCTGAATAATCAGTCTTTAAACGTCAAATGAATGCTTACTTCTGGGTTTCAATAAATGGAGGAAATGAGCTACTCCCTAATTTCCATAGGGAACTTCTGAAAATTATTAAAACTATACTGTATATATGAGATGGCTAGATATTCTTGAACTTGGTCACTGTTTTTAACCATTCGTTCAGTCATTCAGCTAATAAGTATTGAGTGCCTATTATTCTAGGTGCTGAGTATTTAGCAATGAACAAAATAGACAAATCTCTGCCCTCACGGGACTTACATTCTAATGGGGACGTGGACAATAAACAAGGAAATGGTTAAATAGATAAATAAAAATTTAGGGCCAGTAAGCACTAAAAATTAGGCAGCGTGAGGAGATGCGAGAACGCCAGGCTGGGAATGGAGTGTGTGGCCCCTGAAGGGCCCCTGGTCTCGAGGGGTGACATTTGAGGAGACAAATGGCTGAGGTGAGGGACAGAGCCCTGTGGAGACCTGCGAGAAGAGCCCCAGGTCTAGGGAGGAGCACGTGAAGGTCCTAGAGACAGCACTGAACTCAGGGTGTCCTGGGAAGAGCAGAGGGGCTGGTGTGGCCGGAGCTCCGTGGTTTGGAAGACTGTGGTAATGAGGTTGATGAGACTGAGCTGCAGATGGGGAAGGTCACGGAGGGCTTTGGGCCCAAGTCAGAAATTGGGGTTTCGTTCTAAGAGCAACTAGAAGCCCCTGGAGGGCTTTGAGCAGGGTCGTGACCTGTTCTCATTTACCTTTCACATCTGTCTTTCCAGATATGTTCGAAGGATGAGCTTTAGGTGGGCAGAGACAGACACAGGGAGAGAGGTTAGGAAGCTACATCAGGAGTCTTGCTGGGAGGTGGTGGTGGCTCGGGTGAGGCTGGGGCAGAGCAGGTGGTAAGAAGTAGTTCGACTCTGGCTGCATTGCAAAGAAGAACCGGCAGAACTCGATAATAGGTCAGAAGTGGGAGGTGAGAGAGAAAGGAAGCAAGTGAGGCTGATTCCTAGGGGTTTTGCCTGAGCCACGGGTTGAACGGGGGTTCCCTTTCCTGCCAGAGGTAATGACTGACGATGATAATCAAGAGTTCGGATTTGGGCAGGTTTGCAATGCTTTTTAGACCCCTAAGTGGAGAAACCCGCCAGGCGGCTATGTGTGCGAACTGTAGGGCAGACGGCTAGGCTGAAGATGGGAATTTGGGGCCATCAGCATTTATAAGGGATTTAAGCCATAGGCCTCAATGAAATCATCTAGGGAGAGGCTATCCAGAGAGAAGATAAGAGGTCCAAGGATGGACTTAAGGATCAAGACGAAGGAAAAGCCAGCAGAAGACTGAGAAGCGGTACCTGGTGATGTAAGAGAAAGAGCAAGCGGACTGGAGATCCTGGAAACCGAGGGAAATGTTGCCCTTTAATATTAGGAAAACACACCAAGTTGCCGATTAACGTACTTTCATTTAGGTTCTGGTTAGCCCAGTGAGTATCTGGTGCCAGCCTATCTGGGTTCCAGCCTTGACAGTCATCCTGAATTAACCCAGCTCCAAATCTGGGCCCCCCGCCTAAATGGTCCCCCTGGTGAGGTCAGTCCTGCCCGCTCTGAGTCCAGCCGGGGTCGCCACTCACCCTCCTTCCCAGACGAAGTCCAGCCGCCTTTGCTGCCAGCTTTGCTCCTTCTCAATCCTCACCCCCACCGCCCTTCATGCCCCCAAAGACCACAGCTCAGGAGAGCATAAGAGGAAGTAAGGGGGTGATCAAAGAGGGAGCCCCACATCCCCAGAGTCTGCACCCAGACCCTCGCTCTCACAGGCTCCATGCCTTGGTCTGGCTCGTGCCATTTCTTGAGCGCCCGAATGGTGGTGCCTCCTATCACTGGGTTGACAGGTGGTACAATATAGTAGTTAAGAATCTGGCTCCAGAGCCAGGTCATCTTTGTCCAAATTTCAGATCCATCAAGATCAAATCATGTTGGTCTTGTGTAAATTACTTCATCTCTGTCCCCCTGTCCTCTTAAACTGGGGATGAGAGTCAAGACTCCTTGTGGTGCCTGTGAAGATAAATGAGTTAGCAATGGAACGTTCTTAGAACAAAGTGAGTGTCATGAGCACGGAATGCCATTTAAGAGTTGAGATTGGGCTTCCCTGGTGGCGCAGTGGTTAAGAATCTGCCTGCCAATGCAGGGGACACGGGTTTGAGCCCTGGTCTGGGAGGATCCCACATGCCGCGGAGCAACTAGGACCGTGAGCCACAACTACTGAGCCTGCGCGTCTGGAGTCTGTGCTCCGCGACAAGAGAGGCAGCGATAGTGCGAGGCCCTCGCACCGCGATGAAGAGTGGCCCCCGCTCGCCGCAACTAGAGAAAGCCCTCGCACAGAAACGAAGACCCAACACAGCCAAAAATTAAAAAAATAAAATAAATAGAAAAATAAATAAAATTTAAAAAAAAAAAAGAGTTGAGATATTTACCTGCCCAGAGTCCTGTGGCTGAGAGGTGGTGGAGCCAGTCGGTCAGCCAGGCTCTTCACCACGTTGCTGCCCTGCCTCCGAGCAGTAAGCAGGGAGCTGGAGATGGTGCCAGTTAGGGATTTTTCCCCCCAGAAGGTCAGTTGTTAACCATTTACCACAGGGGCTTCCCTGGTGGCGCAGTGGTTAAGAATCCACCTGCCAATGCAGGGGACATGGGTTCGAGCCCTGGTCCGGGAAAATCCCACATGCCGCGGAGCAACTAAGCCCGTGCGCCACAACTACTGAGCCTGCACTCTAGAGCCCGCGAGCCACAACTAATGAGCCCACGTGCCACAACTACTGAGCCTGCATGCCACAACTACTGAAGCCCACGCGCCTAGAGCCCGTGCTCTGCAACAAGAGAAGCCACCGCAATGAGAAGCCTGCGCACCATGACGAAGGGTAGCCCCCGCTCGCCGCAACTAGAGAAAGCCCGCGCGCAGCAACAAAGACCCAACGCAGCCAAAAATAAATAAATTTTAAAAAGTAAGATATTAAAAAAACAAAAACATTTACCACATAGGACGGTATGCGGCAGACACCTCCAGGACATTCCATCAGTTAGTCCCTGTAATAGGATGTTTTTACCGACTCAGTCTTCTAAGTGGAGATGCTGAGGAACGACAAGGCAAAGACACTTTCTCACGTGACCCATCGTGAAGCTCAGGTCCAATTTTTACCCCTATCAAGGAAGACTCAGCTTTCCCCTGCAAACCACACTCATCGCAGGTGACACAGCTCTACACGTCACCTCTCCAACAACCCTTCCCACCCCGCAGATGTGCCGGTGTTCTTCCCCTGCGTGGCCTTGTCCTGACTCAGAGCATCAGAGAGCCTGAGACACGAGGGACCTCACGGCCACCTGCTCCGGGCACGGCCTCCTACCTGACAGCCGGCCTGGCAATGGGCGCCACCCGGTCCTTCCTCAGAGTCCAGCTTGCGCTCCGCGGACACAAGGTTCCTTCCTGTTCTGAGACCAGATCTCTCCGCCTGTGGCTTCCGCCCCTTGGGCTTGGTTCAGGCTTTCCCAGAAGGCGGCGCCTCCCTTTTCTACACCACAGCTTGAAACCCGATCGTGTCCCCAACCCCTCCTTCCCTCCCAGCTCCAGCCCCTTGGCAAGAGCAGCTCCCCCTGCCAACATCGCTCCACTCTCCCTGTTCGCCTCCATGAAGAAGGCTTTCTCACCCTAAGTCTCACCCCAAATGTGCCCTCTCTGTGACACAGGTTTCTCCGGGGAGCCCTGGGCGCCCTTCTCGAGCTGCCGTTGTATGTGCTGTCTCTACAGCATCATCCGCTAGCCTGGCGTGGTCTGCACGCTTTCCTTCCTGCTGGGAGGCACGCCACGAACAGGCAGGGAGTGTGTCCGCGGAGCTTAGTTTCCTGGTGCCCAGTGCGGCGCCCGGTTCCCAGTGACTCTTTGTGGAATGAAGGACGGTACCCAGTCGTGACTCAGACAGACCAGACCCCTCCCTCTAGGAAATAATCACAGGCAGTGGCAAGCGTTATAAGGATAATGAACACAGTTATGTGAGTTTTTGGAGCGGTCAGGGAGGCCTCCCTGGCCTGAGATCTGAAGGCTGACAAGCAGCTGGTCTTGAGGAGGGGGTGGCTTGAGGGACCGGCCAGCGTGAGTCCCTGAGATGGGGGCGAGCTTGTCACAGTCAAGGAACAGAAAGGAGGCGGCGGGCACAGCGCAGGAGCGAAGGTGCCTGGACCCCCGAGGACAGAGGGAGGTCCTAGAAGGGTTTAGGTGCCTCGATCTTAGGGTGAAGCCCACTTTGAGAGGGGTGGAGAGCTCTTCGGTTCTGGCCTGATTAGGCCTGCAGCTCAGCCGGTCCCACTTCTCAGGCCCCCAGCCTCCCCTTTCCCCCGACGTCTCAGGCAGGCCCTCGGGCCTCCTTTTTGGGCCCGACACCAGCCTGGTCTCTCTCGGGAAAGAACCTGGTGTCAGAGTTTACACCTCCGTGTGGCTTCAGTCCCCCTGTTAAAGAAATGGTGCTTTAGAACAACACAAGTTTATTATCTGACAGTTCTGTCATCAGAAGTCAGCCACGGTCTCACAGGGCTGAAATCCAGGTGCCAGCAGGGCTGTGCTCCTCTCTGGAGGCTCAGGGGGAGAATGTTTCCTTGCTTTTTCCAGCTTCTGTAAGCTTCCTGCATTCCTTGGTTCCTGTCCCCTTCCTCCACATTCAAAGCCAATAACGTCACATGCCTCTGACCCCTGACCCCTCTTCCGTCATCATGTCTCTCTCTGACCAATGCTGGGAGGGGTTCTCTAATTTTGAGGACTCATTGGATCAGATTGGACTCACCGGGAAATCCAGACTAATCATTCCATCTCCAGACCCTCAGTTTATCCCATCTGCAAAGTCCCTGATAAAGTAACATTCACAGGTCTCTGGGATTAGGGCTCAGACATCTTTGAGAGGCATTACTCTGCTGCCACAGGACTCCTAGATCTTAAAAGGTCAATCAAATACAACTCGTAAACTGATGGGATATAGATTTGAAAACCAACTTTAATGGACACTACTGGGACCATCAGGGAAATTTTAACATGACCTGGGTATTTAGATGATAGAAAGGATGTACTGTTAACTTTGTTAGGTCTGATGATGGCATGTATCTTTACCTGATATGTGATTTGGAATACTACAGGAAAAACATGAAGATACATGAAACAAGATTGGTAAAATCCTGATAATTCTTGATCTGAATGGTAAGCCTGTGAGGGTCCAGTGTACTATTCTTTGTACTTTTGTGCATGCTTGGACCTTACTCAGGTATCAGTAGGAGGCTAAGGAGGCATTTGGGATGGAGGTGAAGGTCTATTCCGGCCCCTCCCTCCTGCAGTCTGACCACTAGGATGGCCACCAAATGCCCCAAGAGAAAGTCAGACTTCTGCGTGCCTCACCCATTGAGAGAATCAACAAGGCCCGCAGGCCACCTGCTTTTACCACCTACGACTCTATTGCAATACAGCCAAACGTTCAGAATTAAACAGAACTTTATACGTTATATTGTTTGACCATCATTCTCTGTTCCCACCCATCCTTCCCCACCAGGCAATCCAAGAATACATTAAGGGCAGTAAAAATTGTGAAACAACTATAATGTAAGTTTTTATCAATCACATACTCAAACCCAAATGAAATTCCTGAAGAGACAGAGCAGTGTGTGCCCATGCTCAGCGGGAATGTTTCTCATTCTCTTCGGAGGAGAATCTCAAAGGACCAAGAAATCCCAAATGAACCTTCGGGGCAGCAGAGGGGAGGGCTGCCGAGGCAGAATTCGGCCACGATTGCCCCGTAGAGCCAGGCCTCCTTGGGCGGAGGAGGCTCCCCTCTGGTCCTCTGTTTCAGGATGTCCCCATCTCGAGGGTCTCAGGCAAAGCCCCCTTTGTGGGGTCCTCCCAGGGAGGGTTTCCCAGGCACTTTCTCTGTAGCCTCACAGGACCCCAGGAAGGCTGAGCTTTGAGCGCTGGTTTCAGCCCATGATTGACGTTTGGAAAAGACAGTAACTATCCTCTGTATTCTTTGGAGGCAAGCTGTGGGGAAGGAGAACCTTTTCTCACATGGAGAGCTGCAACCCAGCCCTCCTCTAGGAGTCTCACTGAGCTGAAATCAAGGTGTCGGCAGTTCCTTTTGGGGGCCCTAGGGCTGAACTGGTCTCCTTGCCTTTTCCAGCTTATAGAGGCCACACACCTTCCTTGACTTCCTCCATCTTCAAAACTAACAACGTTGCATTTTGTTGAGCATGTTTTCCCGGCCACGTCTAAAGCCAGGAGAGGTTCTGTGGTTTTAAGGAGTCATGAGGTTAGATTGGACCCACATGCATCATCCAGGATAACCTCTCCATCTCAACGTTCATACCTCAGTCCCATCTGCAAAATCACTTTTGCCATATTCATATTCTGGGGGGTAGGACACCTTTGTGGGTGATTATCCTGCCAAGCTCAGAGAGAGACGGACACTTGCCTTTGTGCCCAACACCATGTTTCAGTAGACACCGTTACCAAGGGGGGTTTTTGTTGAAGCAAAAATAATTAAATGAAAGACAACACACACATTTAAAAGGAATGCTATTGGTAAAACAGGAACAGCGTGATTGGAGGAAGCCATGGCAGCATGGATGTCGCTACTCAAGTTTGTCCTAAACACTGAAAACATGCCTTAGCACAGTTAATCCTGCTTCAAATCCAACTCTGTATTATTGTCAAGGCTGGCAACTACGTGGATTACCCAACAGTAAGCGCCTCATTGCTGAAATAAAGGTGATGGCTAAGTCTATAGTTTAAGTGCCCAATTTTGTACTAATTCCCCAAATTCTGGAGCCAAGATTCCTATTCTTTGCCTTAGGAGACTGTCCAAGGCACGCCTTAGCCTCCCGACCACCCACACCTCTTTTTTTTTTTTTTTTTTTTTTTTTACACAATGAGTAGCCATCACCTTAACTGACATCCCTTTGTTCCAACAGTAAGAGCTTTTTTATAAGGTACCAATTTTGTGGAAATTACCTGAACCAAGAGGATTGTGTAAGCATACATGAAAGTGCGGACTATAATGAAATTGTTAGAAAGCAGGGCAGCCAACGGTTTAATTAAAGCTCAGTATACTCAACTTTTTATTTTATTTTTAAAGTCTTACCATTGATTCATCTGAAAAGTAATAGACTGAGGCTCCTATCATAATGTGATAAAATTTAGAAATACGATTTTCTCTTTTGGGTTTCTTTTATTTTATATAAAGAGAGACTTGGCATTTTGTTATAGACCATTCAAAGTAAGAAAATGATAACTTAGAAACGTTAAAATTCACATTCTTTGGGCAATAAGACTTCAAGCCTACTGAAGAAAAGACCTTCTGGTTTTTCAGTCATTTTTATTTTTATTTTTTTGCGGTACGCGGGCCTCTCACCATTGCGGCCCTTCCCGCTGCGGAGCACAGGCTCCGGACACGCAGGCTCAGCGGCCATGGCTCACGGGCCCAGCCGCTCCACGGCACGTGGGATCCTCCCGGACCGGGGCACGAACCCGTGTCCCCTGCATCGGCAGGCGGACTCCCAACCACTGCGCCACCAGGGAAGCCCTTTCCAGTCATTTTTAAATGACTTCACGGAGAGTCGGTCTCAAAGATTGTTGGGAAGAGAAGTGAGGGGAGTCCTCAGCTGCAAATGAAGATGTTTGCATTTCCTATCATTTTCTCATTAAAGGAGACTGATTTAATGAGCTGCATATATGTCCAATGCGTGTGTTCTGAAATGAATCCAGCAGTTAGACCTGCTCCCAGGAAGAGTTCCATATGAACAAGCACTTTAGGGGGAAAAGGCAAAACAAAACAAACCTTGAGCGCTTACTTCAAAATGAAGGCCACATTCGGACATGTATGGTTACCATTGACTTTAATGGGAACAGCCTGTCTGTTCCTGGGATTCAGGATGTGAAATCGGTGGGAAAAGTGTGAAATGGAAAAAAAAGAAATAAAAGGATCCATTGGGCATCCTGTTCAAAGACTCCGAAAAGAACTGCATGTCATGAGGGGATGAGTTAAAATTCACATTTTGCTAATGAACCATTGTTGTCTCTCAGAGAATGACTTAACACTGCTGTGTTGTCATTACAAACTCTTCAGTCCCTGCAGAAGGAAGCAAGAAGAACAGGCACTGGTTTCAACACAGTTTGCTGATCGACAAGAGAAAAGTTAGAAATTACAGAAATGGCTGGAAAGGCTCACCCCCATCCTGTGGACACACACACACACCACACACACACACACACACACACACACACACACGTGTGAACCAAGACCAACAAACAGGCATGGAAAGTATCTTATTGGCATCATGTTTCTGGCATTGCTATAACTACGCACAAAACAAGCGATACACGAAAAGGCAGCGACATCTGTTTTAGAACCTGTGGGGCTTTATTCCCAAAACAGTTGTAAAATCTTTTGGCGACAAAAATATTTCTATGTATCTATGCAGATGCCCTCCTCTAAGGGAAACACACACACAAATGGATACAAGTGTTGAGCTGAAAAGACAGGAATAAGAAAAGGAAATGTCATCCACTTCTTTAAAACACTTTAAAATTTTTCTCCTTTCAAACAAAGCTACATCTATTGCCCTGGATACACCTTAAAAAAAATAAGTCCCGGAACATATAAATTATCATAAAGCTAAAGTTTAAGATTCCAGTTGGTAGACTGTGGTAACATACAAAAGGATGCTGAGTGAGTTTGTTTTGATTTGCTAGGAAAACATTTTCTGACCTTGGAAATGAAATCATATAGTTGTCTGTTTGTTTATGGTCAAAGCCATATGGAGGGTTCTGGGTACTTATGTTAGTGTATCTTTGAAATTCTCGAATCCACAGTGTGTGGGAAGTTATACAACTTGGGTTTAAGCATCATTCAGGATGTTGTTCATTAAGGAACCCAGATTTACCTCCTCCCCACGACTCCCCAAGGTTAGTTTACATTTATCACATGGCAAATTGTCCGTGCTGAGAGGGTGACCTGCAGGCAGCAGGAGCTGAACATCTTTTATCTCTTTACCATCTCAGTAATGGACAAGGTAGAAATTGCTTCTTTTTAAAAACGTTTTATTTAAGTATAGTTAATTTACAATGTTATGTTCAAGTGTACAGCAAAGTGATTCAGTTATACATACATATATGTATATATATATTCTTTTTCAGATTCTTTTCCATTATAGGTTATTGAGTACAGTTCCCTGGGCTATGCAGTAGGTCCTTGTTATTTACCTATTTTACGTAGTGTGTCTATGTTAATCCCAGACTCCTGATTCATCTCCCCCCAACACCACACACTGTCCCCTTTTGTAACCGTAAATTTGTTTCCTGTGTCTGTGAGTCTGTTTCTGTTTTGTAAATAAGTTCATTTGTATCATTTTTTTTAGATTCCACATATAAGTGATATCATATGGTATTTGTCTTTCTCTTTCTGACTTACTTCACTTAGTATGATCATCTCTAGGTCCATCCACATTGCTGCAAATGGCATTATTCCATTCTTTTTTATGGCTGAGTAATATTCCAGTGTGTGTGTGTGTGTGTGTGTGTGTATGAACTTGCTTCTAATCGGACTTCAACTATGTCTCCCCAAATGAAGGCTATTTGATTTTTCGCTCACTCCAAAGTGTCCTTTAATATTACATCACATATTTATAACATGTTCTTAATGTTTTGTAAAGCAACTGGCCTCTAGCAAGTAACAATTTATTCAGCTCAGGTAGTTTAAACATAAGAATTTTGTTTACCATCTTCTGGACAGATTTGGACGAACACAGTAAAACATTTTTGTGGACTGTTCAATTTTAGTTTTTGTTCGAAATGCTACTCCGTTGTATGTTGTTCTTTGAAAAGACCAATATTTGGGTCATGCTAAGTGTTATGTGGCTATTTTGGGGGTTGCTGCATTATCCTATTGTTGCGGGCGTTTTGCTGTAGAGGGCGAAGCAAACCCATCTCACTCCATGGGCTTTCTTACTCGCTAAAGTGTCCTTTCAGGGGAAGTAGTGGGTGATGAGTGGGGTTGGGAGTGGAAGGAGAGCCCGATTCATCATGGAGCTCATGAGGAGCTGGGAGGAAGCAGTGGGGCCAGAGCTGTATTAGTACCTGTCAGAGCAGTGCCTGGTTGGCAGTCCCTGCCCATCTCGACTTTCCTGAACCGTTTGGCTTATCTCTCCCTCTAAAGCACAGGCGAGCCCTCTTTGTCTCTCCGTTTCACCTTTGCAGTCCCAACACCTCCTCTCACTGGATAGCCTCCACCCCACAATCCCAGGCAGACACTGCACCTCGTTTCTCCCTCCTCCCAGCCACCACAGGAAGGTGACAGATGAACTCTTCTGAGAACGACGGGAGGGAAGGCAAGGAATTGTGGCCTTTGGGTCATTCTAAGTGGTGAAATAATTGCTATAGCAATTTAGTTTTAACCAAACTGCGAGTGTTATAGGAGTGCCAAATGAGGTCTCAAAAGTCAACCCAGGGACCCCAAAAAAGCTGGAGACTGGAAACTGTGTGATTGCCCACAAGGTAATAAAGCCCTTCTCTAGAAAATGGAGATCATTTCATGAGCTTACCTCAATTCATTATCATGGGAAATAATCAATAGAGTGAGTATAGAGGAGGTTATAGGAGTAGTTTTGAAATAATGATATTGAAAGGAGTTGTGCTGAAGTTGCCTAGGCTGAATGTGAGCAGTTTGAATGTTCGAAGGAAATAAAGTGATGTGACCAAGGATGTGGGCTGGGTTCACATCTCTCTCTGCTCTGCCACTTACTAGCCGTGTGACCTCGAGTAGGTTGCTGAATTCCTCATGGGAAGGACCTACCTTGCAGGGCTGTGGTAACACCTGAGGTCACGCAGGTAAGGGACCCGGTCTCATGGCTGTGGCAGAGGGATGCTCATGAAATGGCAGTACAGAGAAGATAAAGTGTCTTCATTGCCTTTTATAAGGTAGAAAGAAGTCCTCTCAGATTTATAAGCGATTGTATTCAGGGTTATCAATAAGATGTGGGCTGAATTATCTCATCAGATAGTAATGAAGGCTGAAGACAGTTAAGGGAATGTTATTTGGAAGCTTTTAAACATACCTTTGGAGGGAAGCAGTCACACAAGAATTCTGAAAATCCTTCATGGCATCGAGTGAAAGAGCGCTCCGCCATTCCAGCTGGTAGGACATTCTTGGAGCAAATGACAATCATCTTGACAGTGCTTGGGGACCTGCCTGTCACGTTGATTAAATCATCCAGGAGATTTTGCAAGAGCTGAAACACCCAACCTGCTCCCTGAGACCTCGCCTTCATCTCATATGTGCATCTCTTTTTGGGTGGATGCGAACAGGTGTCACTGGGTCCTGGACTCGGTGAAGTAAGACATTTGGTTCCTGGTATTCAGGCAACAAGTATTTCCAAAGCAGCTAGTGGAACTGGGCTACAATTAGCCTATAAGTGATTTTCAAAAAACGATTTCGTTTTGGTTGCCGTTTTGGCCTTATTGGGAATAAAACAGGACCAAGAAGCCCTGGAGCTCTCAAAAGTCTCATTCAGCAGTACCAACCACATTGCAGAGAGACTATTATAGAAGGCACTGAAATAGCCCTCTATAATAATCCATTTGGGAAGAAATTGATAAAAATCAGCATTCCTACCAATAATTCACATATTAACGGATCAGAACAAAATAGTTGTTCATTTGTTCAAAATTGTTGCATATACAAAGAACTCTCTGTTCATTCGCCCACCCCACGAAGCTGGGCTATCTGGAGAGGTCCGCCTCGGACTGGTCTTAACAGGTTGGTAGCGAGCAGGCCGGGCTCCTACCTCCGTGCACGCACACAGAAGGCGGGACTGCAGAGCTCAGGTTCACGTGACGAGCCCACAAGGATGTGCACACCCATGGGACCATTCTCAGCAGAGTCACCCGGGAAGGCTGCCCAGCTCCCTCAGCGTTTCAGGACTTGAAAGGACCTCAGAGGTCATCTAATTGAATTTAATAAGAATCAAATATCTCTGCGAATTACTTTCTTTTAGGCGGAAACTTGTCCAAATCTGCATCTTTTGAGGGTGAATTTAACTTTTGAAAGCAGCCAAACTTCACTCAAAAGCCAAGTCTAGGGAATGAGGTAAATGGTAGGGATGGACAAATGAAAAATAAAGTGGGGCTGTAAAATGACAAAACGGGTTCGCTCCAGTGATCCACAAAGTGGTTCTGAGAGGTGATTACAAAAGCACCTAGAGAAGCAGATGTTCCTCGGAGTCCTGCTGGGTACAACCCCCCTGAGGGCAGGGGAAGTTTATATCAGATCTTTACAAATGTGCACACCCTTTGGCCCAGAAATTCAGTTTCTAGGAATTTATCACAAGGAAATTATTGAGAACGTACTCAAAGATTTTTAACCATTAAGAAGCTTAGTGCAGTGTTAATAACAGCTTAAAAAGTGGGTGTGGCCTCCATGTCCAACACTAGGGATTGGCTAAATACAGAAAGGCACATAAAGTCAGTGAGATACTGTGCAGTCCTGCAAAATGATGCTGCTGAAATGTTTCTGTTGAGGTGGAAAACTGCTCATGTTCCATGACAAGAGCAGGTTCTAAAACAGTGTTAGGATATGACCCAGGTTAGAGAGTGTACATATGGGGAGGGGATAGAAAAGAATATGGAAAGATGTACACCAAGTTGTGAGTGGTGGGTAAGACTGTGAATATTTTCACATTCTTTTTGCTTGCCTACCTATTATGATTTTTCTGTAATGAAAAACGATTTTTATAATCAAAAGATAATATAAGGAAACATCAGAGAGAGGAGAAAGAGGTTCTACTATCCTTAAAGAGGAATGATGATGTACCTGTGTTCATTTGCTAGGGCCTCCATAACAAAGGACCACCAACAATAAATTCAGCAGGAATTTATTGCCTCACAGTTCTGGAAGTTAGAAGTCCAAGATCAAAGTGTTGGCAGGGTTGGTGCCTTCCGCGAGCTATGAGGGAGGAATCTGTTCCATGCCTCTCTCCTAGTTTCTCGTGGTTTGCTGGCAGTCTTTGGCATTCCTTGACGTCTGTTGCGTCACTCCAATCTCCGCCGCCTTCTTCACACGGTGTTCTCCCTGTGTGGGTTTCTGTTTCTGAATTTCCCCTTTTTATAAGGACATTGGTCATAATGGATCAGGCCACGCCCTAATCTAGCATGACCTCATCTTAATTATATCAGCAGTCACCCTATTTCCAAATAAGGCCATATTCTGAGTATGGGGGTTTAGGACTTCGACATATGAATATTCAACCAATAACAGTGCCCGGTGAGATGGCCACATTGCTCCTATGCAACCAATGTTAGCGCTTACCTGCCACTACAGCCTACACCAGCTGCCGTATAGTAGGAGCCTGTACCAAGATCAGGGGTAGTGGGGTAGGGCGCTGACATCCCCACAGGACTCCGGGTTCAAAGAGGTAATGATGAAACAGAGAGCCCAAGCACGGCCTCCCCCTGCCCACCCAGGCTGGGGCTGCAGGCGTGAGTGAGAATTCAAATTAGCACGTCTGAACTGGGGAGACCAGCTTAGAGATCTGAAAGGAAGAAGTAGCCTAAAAAAAAAAGGAAAGGATATATTTTTCCTTTTTGGTTGAATATAGGGGTTGAGATTTAAAAGATAGAATGACAGAGAGAGAAGAGAGGAAAAATATTACAAATATTACACAAAAATCTGCACACAGATGTTGATAGCAGTTTTATTCATAATCGCCAAAAACTGGAAGCAACCAGGATGTCCCTCAATAGGTATAAAAGGATAAAGAAACTGTGGTACATCCACACAATGGAGTATATTCAGCAGTGAAAAAGAGATGAGATGAAAAGACATAGAGGAGAGAGGAACTTTAAATGCATATTGCTTAGTGAAAGAAGCCAGTCTGAAAGTGCTACATACTGTGTGATTCCAGCTGTATGAATTTCGAAAAAGACAAAACTATAGAGATTAAAAAAAAAAAATTACTAGGTGTTGCCAGGGATTGGGGGGAAAGGGAGGAGGGGTGAACAGCTGAAGCACAGTGGATTTTTAGGGCAATAAAATTATTCCGTATGATACCGTAATGGTGGACACGTGACATTATACATTTGTCAAAATCCATAGAATGTACAACACAAGAGCTGTAGACTCTGGACTTCAGTTAATGATAATATATCGATATTTCATCGGTTGTAACAAATGTACCTCAGGAATGCAGGATGTTAATAACAGGGGAAACAGTGTAGAGGGTGGAGTGGGAGAGGGTATATGGGAACTCTCCCTGCTCCATTTTTTCTGCAAACTTAAAACTGCCCTCAAAAAAAATAAAGCCTATTAACTGAAAAACCAAAAAGATATATTTCACATAAAGAGATGTAGAAGAGATCATGCACTCAGCTACCCAAAAGGGGCCCCTGGCAGATAAAAGTTTGAGCAACTGGCAGTGTTAGCTGTTTGTCAGAGGCAGTTGAGAAGATACAGATGACCAAAGTGTGACCCAGCAGGATCTCCAAGATGCAAACAACTTTGGCCACTCACACCTATCTCAGACACAACAAAGCTCTTCTAATTGACCTGAGAAGTGGTGGGGTTTGGGGAGGGGAAGAAGAACCAAATTCTTATTCAAAGAAATAACAATTTGGACCGCGCACTAGAGTGTCAACAACTTATGCAGATCTTATCAGCATCACATTTTTTGGTGCCTCCCAGCTATTCAGCGAGGCTCCACCAGCCTGTCAACACCCTTCAGCATCCCACGCATCCGCATGCACCCCGCATCCCCGGCATATCCACACCCCAGGAGGCTCTGCGGCGGCCAGGCCTGCCTTCCCAGGGCCCCACGGAGCGCAAATTTTCTCTCTCCTCACAGGATACCATCATACCATCCCCTCGGTATGCAAGGATGTATTCGGTCCATTTCTGGACTCACATTCTGTGACTTGCTTGAGGCTACATGTCTATAAAACTGAACAATACATTTCTGCTAACTTTGGAAAGCTGGAAAAAAATCTGATGTTCTCACATCTGGAGGAAGACAATGTGTAGTTTGAGTAATGTGAGCAGAAATGATGCAAAACTCATCATCAGAGGATGACAGGCTTCTACTAGGCGTTTTCTACATTTGCGGATAAAACATTGTGATTTTACAAAATTATGGATAAGGCATGAGATTTATGGAGACTCCTCTCTCCACCTCTTCCCCCAGACACACAAAAATAAAGCCTTCGTAGTATACGCATTGCTCCATCATAATACAGCCTCTTAAATGTAGTTTCGTTAAATGATACAGAAAAGCATTTATTTAGACTAATGAAAATGATAGCCTTTACTATATATCAAAGCTTTCTTTTACCATTACGTACCTATTTATTACATGAAAGTCAGTAACTGGATCTCCTTGTCTGTGTGTTTGTTTTCGTTTTTAGGCAGCTTTAAGTGCCTTGAAACAATTTTCTGAACAAGGACTGGATCCAATGGAAGGAGCAATGAATATTGAAAAAGCTTCTCTTGAAAAGTGAGTACATCTTCTGTTGTAGTCTTACATTTGTAATTTTGTAACTGTATGAAAAATAAGATAGACATAATAATAAGGTGAAAAACTCGAGACAATAATATCTATACCCTACAATATTATTCCTAATACAATTCAATGCAAATAAATGAGAGACAGTCTATATGGTCATATTTGTTTCCTGTAAATATGTCTGCAAAAGTTTTAATCTACTGATTGATCATTATTTCTGCATTTTAATGCCTTTGATGGAAATACTTCTGTGGGTTTTGCTGACCACGGAGATTTGCAAGACTTGCAAAAGGTGAATCTCATTTCAGACTGTTGAGCGTTCTCTTGACTAAACCATTTTCTGAGGTAAATATTTTCATTCACATTCCTGCTAGGTAGTAGGCACAACGGAGAGGGGAAAAAAAAAAAAGAAGCTGAGAGGAGGGTTCCTTCCCCTTGGCTGCATTTTGTTTTTCACACTGTTGTATGAAACACAAGCGCACATTGTCACAAAAGTGTGGCTCCCGAGGGCTACAGAGGCCAAAACGCAGATTTAATAAGAATTTCTGAAATCCAGCTCATACCTCTTTTATGATATTGAACATAAGGTTTGATCTGAGAGACTGAACTTAAAGTCTCTCCAGAGACCCAAAAAGAAATTGCAAGCCACTGTATTTACAACAGTGAAATTCAAATTCTTTCAAAGCAGAAATAATAGCAGGTGAGATTTCAGAACTCACACAGGAGATAACATCTTTAGAATGAAAAAAATTGGATAACCTAGGAAGTCAAAACCAAATATACTAATCCTGCAGTTAAATAATCTTAACCGCCCCCCTGCCAAAAAACACAGCATTTGGTCATTAATATTTAAAAGGTGAGAGCGTGAGAAAAAAACATTTGGTAAACAGACGTGGCATTTTAAGTTGTCTATAGATTGGCAACCATTTATAAGCTAATTTAATCAAAACCATTTCCACATGATCTCATCAGTAGACTATCTGAACATAAATATTGTTGTTTCACTTTAAAATGTCACTTTTGTGGTGACCTTTGAATCCTGTGTACCATCTGCTAATAAACATGTCTGAAGATGTGCAACCCCGGACCTTCAGCTCTTGTTAATGTATTAATCTTCCAGACAAGCCCAGCATCTGGGAGAGAAAGCAGACAATAACCAGACACACCCGGGCTCCATCGCTCAGGACTGCAAGAAATCAAGGTCGGTCATCTAGCAGCTCCCAGAGCTACGGCTGCCACCGCATCCTTATAAACCTGTCAGCACGCATGAGGGTGTCTGTGTTCAAGGAAATGAATGACTAATGCCATGATCTGAGTCTTATGTGAAGACAGCACTATTCTAACACCAGAGATAATAGACATAGTACTGTTTATTCAACTGGGGGAAAATAAAACTTTGAGCATTTCCCTTGGAACTTGATATCAGATCATAACTCATTTGCCCAGAGGCAGCAGAAATCTGATCCTGCTACTGGAGCTTAAAATAACAATTAATGAAAAGTGTTAGAAACAGAGGTACAATTCTTAAATGATTAATAGAGAAATTGGGTTTGGTTCTGTTGTTACGATTGTTTTGTCGTGGCGCTTGTGTTCACTTATATTCTCTCTCATTTTAAATAATGCCTGACGATTCAAAGATTAACCAATGATGTGCTGTGGAATGTGACGGTCGTTGTCTTCATATAGAGTCACACAGTTTCTCTTTTTACGCAGATATTTGTAATCTCCATCCTATATCAGTCTGAATAACTTCGAGGCACACCACTCAAAGATGTATGCCAACAAACATGGTTGAAATCAGGTCAGACATTTGATTACAAATATGAAATAATGTTAGGAACAATTAGTTTCAATAGACTCCAGGAATTCAAAAAGCAAACAAAAACCACTTGTGGGTCTTGAATGCCATCATCCTATTAGCCACTAAGGAGGCGTCTTGCCTCTCCAGCCATTTCTGTGGATTCCACGTTCACAGTGGACATTGCACCCACCCCATCCGTGTGTTGTAAGCCACTCACTGTTTGCATCCAAAGTGTTTTCTGATAACTGCCTCTGCACTTGGGGCAGTGAGTGGGATCAAGAGAAATAGCGTTCATGGCGGGGAAGGGAAAGCCTGTGGCTGTGGGAGGAGCCGTAGAGGTCCTGCCAGTTTGTAGCCAGCCACGCTCTGGACCAGCATGTTGGAATCCAGCGTGGAGCCAATGCAGTAAAAATGTGGTCGGTGTCTGTGTGAAGTGTGGTCAGTGTTGTTCTTTCCTTGCCTCGTTCTCCTCTCTGAAACATCACCCCAGCGTAACCCATCTCAAAGGCCATTGCCCACCCGGCCCCTGTCACCCTGCACAGCGGTGACACTAGCGGGTTCTCGTGCCACTGGCCGTCTCTGCGAAACCGCAGGGCCGCCTCCCGGGTGACTCGGAACCAGATTCCTGACCAGCCAACATCGTCTCATTGTTCCCGTAAGATTTCACGAGCAAAACCAACACAAATCATGATCTGGCTGACTCACACGCGACCGGACGATAAACAAACAGCAACAGAAGGAAACCACTCTAGGGTTGTTTTTAAATGACTCCCATGTGGGGAAGTCTGCCAGCATCGACAGGGCCGGGTGCCCTCGGAGGAAATAGGTTTTGCTCCATAAAGCTGGGCCCTCGTGGACATCACAGCCCATTTGTAAAGTTGGGGTTCACGAAGATCAGCCGGGTTGAACAATAAGTCTGCTGCCCGGCACCCCGCGCAGAGGGCCCTAAATCATCCCCTCGGAAGGGGGCAGGCCCTTTCCTCCCCCTGCGCCTTCAGCACCTGAGGCTCCGGCCCTCAGTCAGCAGTGCCACTTCAGGCAGGATCTTTAAACCGCATCTTCGGTTTCCCAAATGCCGTAAACGCCGACCACCTCTCACGGCCCACGGTCCCCAAAACACCAAGGCCGTCAGGGCCGTCGTGGGAGAGGGATGAGCTCAGGGCACAGACAAGGCTGATCAGTTCTCGCAACCCCAGTATCTGAGGCGTTGGCCTCCGGAGCGATCTGACGGAGTCGCCCTCAGAGCTGAGCGCACCAGAGCGGCCACGGGGGTGGGGGTGGGGGTGGTAGGGGATGGACCTTTGCACCGGATCTCAAGTTTAGTGAGAGGATATTTATTCAGAATCCCACCCATCCACCTGCTTGAAGAGCCCGGGGAGGTCTTTAGATATTTTCCCTTTCCAGAGTTTGCTAGCAGCCCTTCCTGGGAACCGTTTGGGTTTTCTTTGGGTTGAATTAGCAATGCAAATGATGGGTGGCCTGCCATCCCTTGCCATGTTATATATCATTGGGGGGAAACCATTAAGTAGATTTATTGAAAGAATGTTTCTTCAACACAAGGAGATCTTTTTGATGAAAAATGGAACTCGTTATTCTCTAAAGGACACAGGTTGACTTATCTCCTTTATCAATTACAGTGTCTGCTTTCAGCTTTTCTCAATCAGCACTAGGCTTTGTAGTCACTTCCCAGTGCTGAGGCCAATGTGTTTTATGAAAAAGGTTGGTTTTTGCGTTTTAATTGGAAATATAATATTGTGCTTTGGAACTCTGACCAGCCCTTTCCAGCACAACTTGCCGAAGATCAGTGGTGAGACACCACCCTTCAGGCTGTGACAAGGACCCTCCTCCACTTTCCCGGGGTGACCTCTCTGAGTTGCCCTAATATTCTTCTGCAGAGCAAACGTTCTCAATGGTGATTTTTTTTTTGACAGCTTCAATCAATTTCCTGTACCATAAAATAAAAGTAGATTAATGAGAAACTTACTTTATCATACGGAGGTTTTCGGGACTCCCAGTGGCCTTGGAAATGTGGTCCAGACCAATTGATTGGTGTTTAAATCCTGCTGCCGTTGAGTTTTCAGTGCACCTGCCCAGGGTGCCTTTCAATTTCCAAAGGCCACTTGTTATCATTACGGCAAGGGTGGTAGAAAACCTAACAGTTTTGCACACCGAGCGAGGAAGTCATTAATGGCAAGATCCCATGTGAATTTGTCTCAGAGTAACCCCCGACCTACCCCACCATGATATAGGTACCTGATAAATGGATACATCAAATAAATGAATAAGTGGACAAATGAATGATCTATCAAAACGATAGAGAAACCTGCTGAAGACATAAATTTGAAATCTCACTGCTTAACCTGACACAGAGATAGGCACTCATGATAATATATGGCATTACTGTTGACAAGATTATGGTACCTTCAACCTCAGGGGCACTCTGGCATTTCTTAACCAAAAATATAGCGAGTCAAAAAAACCCTCACTTCAGAGGACTTTGGACCCATGAAGACCCACCATCCTGCCTCCCACCTTACCATTTTTGCATGTATATCCCTTCCCCAGGCCAGAAGATTCAATTCCAGTCCTCACCCCCAGATACGTTCCTGTATTTCCACCATCACAGATACATGTCTCACAAGGAGGGGCATTGTAATATCTGGCTCAAAGCAAAGACTTCTTAGACTGAGTCAAACCCAGCTGTTGATTTCTGGCAGACACCACCCAAGTTCCAGCTCACCTTGCCGAGACTCATTGATAAATTGCCTTGTTGAGATGACTTTCCTCTTACGTCCTAACCTCTTAACATAACTAAAAGCTCCCTTGACTGGGTGCCCAGCACGCTCTGATGTATGCTGGGAATGAAGAAAATAAATAAACAAATGAAACTACTTCCCTCTCAGGAATGCACATTCTAGCTTGAGGGAAAGGCAGACCAGGAAATGAGCATGAGAGGTGAGCGTGTTTTACTCAGAACCCCTGCAGTATAGCTCGCTGTTTGTGTCTCTGAGTCGTTATTCCTCCCCTCACTCATCTCACTATGCTTTGGGCACCATGCTGTATTCTGGTGACACTGTCCAAAAGCCACCACGCCTGAACTCTAGTAGTATTATCTTATCTCACCTCCACACAACCCACACGTCTACTGACCGGACCCACCCCCAGCCCCAAATATACATATACCAGGTGAAGCTCTTGAAGCTCACCTACACTCAAGGCTGACCAACTGAATTTACCCCTCGTTGTATCTCCTGGTGTGCAATGGTGCCCACCTTAATATGGTAAGTACTCAATAAATGTTTGTTGAGTAGATGAATGACCCTAAAAGCCCTGCCATGGTGGATTTGCCAGCCTAAGCAGATCAGTGGTGACCTGGACGCATGGACGGAGAAGCCTGGCCTATTGGATGGAGCCTCCTGCCTGGGAATAAACTTCTAGTTCTACTTCTGTTAATGTATAGTCTTTTTGAAGTCATTTAACATCTTCGAGTTTCAACTTCTCATCCAAGACAGCAGGAATAAGAAGATGCAGAAGTAGATGGTCTATTCTTTAAAGTGTACAAGTTATGAATGTAGATTCAATATTTCAGAGTTAGAGGGTGTGAGGGAAAGAGCCATGGTCTAGGAGTCAAGAGTCTAAAGTCCTGGGCCAGACACAGAGGTGACCTTGGCAAGGGATTTAGCCTTCCTGGGCCTCAGTTTCCACATCTATAAAATGACAGCCTCTAAGAGCATTACAGCTCTAAATTTATATTACCGTTAATTCCTCTATTACTAGTGGTATGCGTGAATTCAAATTTTGCCTCTAATATGTGAATTTTTAAAATCAAATACCTGCAAGGAAAAATACTACTCATATCAGTTAGGATTCTTTGGCTGTGAATTATAAAAACCTATTCAAACCAGCAGTGGAAAATGTGTTCTAAAGCTACAGGGGCATTTTAGAGAAGCTCAGGGCAGAAATGCAGAAATTAACTGGAGCCAGGAAGTACAAAGCTGTGGGGAAACCAGGAAGCGTTCCTTCTCCCTCTCTCTCCATTCCCCACCTCCCTCTGAATGTGTGAATCATTTCTCTGTCCACACCAGCTCCTGCCTCTCAAGAACACATACCAGAGAACGTGGCTACCAGTAGCGCACAAGTTTACAGCCACCTGGAGGAGCACTGAATCTCTCTCTGGATTTCATTCCCGAGGTTGTAGGAAGGAACTCCTGATTGGCTCACCTTGGACCAATTGGCTCATCTTGAACCTGATTGGTTCACCCCTGACCCACTCGTACAAATATGGCTGCCCCAACTCTGCCCCTCCGGAATAGGGCAGAGTAGTCATCAGAGAAGGGAGTTCGGGGAGAAAACCCAATAGGTGCCTGCCTTAACTACCTCCCAGGAGACAAAGTTCATTATAATCATGTGCTAGTTCTTCCTTTCAATGTAAACAGTGACGCTTAAATAAGTAAGTCTCCCAAAAGTCATAGATCGGTCATAGATTTATGAAGGCTGTACTGTTTTGTTTAGTTTTCTTTAATCCTTTCGGTCTTTACTTTCAAGGGTCTGATGAACCACAAAGCTATCCTGAGTGAGTCACAAAACTACCTAGGAGAAAAAAAAAGAAAACTTCCCAGTGATCCCAAGTTAGTGTATTTTTAAAAGCCTCCTTTCCTTCAGCACGAATGAGATAATTAGGCAGTAGAGTCGTCATCCTTCCTCAGTGATTACAGAACCAGAAGATCGGCGGCCACATCCCTGCTTTTGTTATCCTGAGGGGATCTTAAATGTTAGGGCATTTCTGATTCTTACAACTGAGGTGAGTAGAGATGGAGGTCATCTTGGTCTAATTTTCATTCAAACTTTACTCTTACGGGGACTTCCCAGCTGGTCCAGCGGTTAAGACTCTGTGCTCCCAATGCAGGGGGTCTTGGTTTGACCCCTGGTCAGGGAACTAGATCCCGCATGCCGCAACTAAAGAGCCCGAGTGCTGCAACTAAAGATCCTGTGTGCCACAACTAAGACCCAGTGCAGCCAAATAAATAAATATTTTTGAAAAACACTTCTAAGTTTTCAAGGGAGCTCAAAGAAGGGAGGAGACTTGGTTATTTAAGTGGGTGGGAGGAAGCAGACAATAGAAAGTATCAGAAATTTGGATTCAAAAGTAAAGTGGGTGAGAAAGCCAAGTGGCATTGGAGAAAAATGGGGAAGTGAGAAGTTCTGGAGAAGGCATCTATGATAGGAACAGACTCAGTGTTCCCTGCAGGTAAGTCTGTGAATGCTTTCACCTCAGCATCAGGAATGAGCAGTCAACATCTTCTGTTTCCTCTTGAACCTGCCCCTAAATCTACACGGGTCATCATTTTCCAGAAAGATGTTTGGCCACTTGGGTTTCCTTATTCCCAGAGTGCGGGGGTGGAGAGGGGACTAGATCCTTCTTCACCAAGCTGAGATCATTATCAAGTCCCCAGTTTTGGCAAAGATCAGGCTTGGATGTGAACTCCAAGGGGAATTTAGCTGATGGGGTTATCTCTGATATCAGAGAAGGTCAGGACTCTTTTTTTTTTTTTTTTTTGGCCTGGAACCAGAGTAGCTTCCACAGTCATCACAACATAATGCACAACAGCTCTTCAAGTGTTCATCCCCGCCACAGCCACTTCCTCTGTCTTAGGAGGAGAAGACACCACTAGCCTGGAAATGTCTGGCTAAACATATCTTCCCTTCTAGTTTCCAACCTTAACCAAATTCTAATCTAATCAGCAATCAGCAATATGGATTGAGTCTCCATCCTAGAGTTAGTCATTGTGGGGAACCACCTGAAGCTTCAAGTAATGTCTCTACCCTCAAAGAGCTTCCAGTCCAGACTTCCCTGGTGGCGCAGTGGTTAAGAATCCACCTGCCAGTTCCGGGAAGATCCCACATGCCGCAGAGGAACTAAGCCCATGTGTCACAACTACTGAGCCCACGAGCCGCAACTACTGAAGCCCATGCACCTAGAGCCTGTGCTCCGCAACAAGAGAAGCCACCGCAATGAGAAGCCCGCGCACCACAATGAAGAGTAGCCCCTGCTCGCCAAAACTAGAGAAAGCCTGCACACAGCAATGAAGACCCAAAGCAGAAAAGAGCACTTCCAGTCCAACTGGGAAGATGAAATGGCAACCAGATGCACAGGGAAAAAAATGCAAGAAGACAAATAGATACACTTCATTAGGAATTGATTTCAGTTTCTCCTGCTTCCACAGTGATTATGAGAAGCATCGTGGGGAAACACAGGCCAGTGACCCAGGTTTTGATATTGAAAAGAATGTCTACCCTGGACTTCTGCTTTCCAGATTAGGTGACCTGGACCAGCCAACCTTCAACTAAGGTGCTGTAGGAATACAGTTTGCATGTTTACTTTTTCTGGGGTAAGTCCCCGTGATAACTGAGGCTTTATGAGCCACCATCCCCTCCACAACCACAACTTCCACCACCAACAACCTTCCCAACTACTGGTGTATAATCTTGATCCACGTTTCACCAAGAAAGCAGTGTTGGATACGGTTAAGAGTTGGGAATCAAGAGCCAGACTGCCTAGGTTCAACCTGGCTTTTCCACTAACTCCCTGTATATTTCTAGGTAAGTTCCCTTAACTTTTCCAAGCCTCACTTTCTTCAGCTATAAATTGAGGATGGGACTTCCCTGGTGGCGCAGTGGTTGAGAGTCCGCCTACCGGTTCAGGGGACGTGGGTTCGTGCCCCGGTCCGGGAAGATCCCACATGCCGCGGAGCGGCTGGGCCCGTGAGCCATGGCCGCTGAGCCTGCGCGTCCGGAGCCTGTGCTCCGCAACGGGAGAGGCCACAACAGTGAGAGGCCCACGTACAGCAGAAAAATAAAAAATAAAAATAATAAAAATAAAGTGAGGGTGGCAGTGCTGTTCTGTGGGTTAAATAATGAGTTTTACGAGTTAAGACGTGAAGTATTTTGAACTGTGTGTGGCACAGAGCAAGTACTTGATAAACATTAGTTATTGTTGGCCAAATGCCAATCTGTGAATTAATCAATAATTATGGATTGATTCCTGTGTGTCAGATACGATAGGTGCTGAGAAGAGAAAGAGGCTGAGGTGAATACGTCACAGCCTTGTTTTGCATTAGGGAATTTTGGTTTCTTAAAGGCAATTATAAAACATGCACACAAATAAATATTACTCTGAATGTTCTCCAGAGACCTGGGCCAGGGAGCATCTACAGGAAGCCCCTGTGGGCCACTCAGACAATAGGATCATCATCTTTGAGATGCCTTCTCCACAAAGCCAAATATCTGGGCGCCTAATGCCTCTTGGGACTCATTTGGTGAGAATGACCCACAGGTCAGAGAATTATTTCTGACAAAGGGATTACACGTTCCCCACACACTTCATGCTACACTTTTTGCCCTAGACTCCTCAGGGAACTAGGGGAAGAGGGCAGAAGAGGCCTACCAGTGACCCAGAGAGGCACACACAATGTTGGAAGTCAGGAAACCAAGGCTGGTGAGGTGCCTCTGAGGTGTCACACCCGGGCTGGTCTTGGCATCTGTTGGTAAGTTTCTTGGTGGTAAAGAGAAAGAACTGTAAATAGCCCTGTCCCCATGGCCAGTATGGAAAAGGCAGCTTATCCCTCTGTCCTACCTGGTTACAAATATTCCATCACCACCAGGGTCTTTTTCCCTTGTTTCTCAGTATACCATCCTGAGAAGGAGAAGTAGAGGCACAGGAAGTGGGTAATAAAGTGGTTATTTACAATGGAGTGGAGATAATGAGGGTCCAAATGAGGGCAGCAGCAAGAGGAGGGAGAATAGGAAGCATAAAAAGGTAGGTTGGGGGCTTCCCTGGTGGCGCAGTGGTTGAGAGTCCGCCTGCGGATGCAGGGGACGCGGGTTCGTGTCCCGGTCCGGGAAGATCCCACATGCCGCGGAGCGGCTGGGCCCGTGAGCCATGGCCGCTGAGCCTGCGCGTCCGGAGCCTGTGCTCCGCAACGGGAGAGGCCACAGCGGTGAGAGGCCCGTGTACCGCAAAAAAAAAAAAAAAATTAGGTTGGACAGGCCTAATCACCAGATGGTTGTAGGGGTGGGCTGAGGGGGGCCATTCTAGGCTGGCTCCCGGGCCGTGGCTTGGGGAGCCGGGTCAGTGGCTGTACCATTCACTAAGATAGGAAATACAGGGGAAGAGCAAGTCGGTAATGAGTTCAGTTCTGGACTTGTCGAGTCTGACGTGCCTGTGGGGCAACCAGAGAGGGATCTTCAGTTGGTAACTGATGAGATACTATCAAAGATCAGGAGAGACATCAAAGTTTAAGAGAAGAGATTTGTGAGCAATAGCACATGGGTGGTAACCAGTGACATGTGACCCAAGAAGATCCTCCAGATGGATCCTGTAGAGTAAGAGAAGAGCAAAAGCCAAGGGCCAAAGCTTGGGAAGCACCAACATTGAAGACACAGACTGAGAAATAGAAGCTCATACAGGAGTCTGAGAAGGAATGGACGTGGTAAGAAAACGATGGCCAGGGGAGGACGGGATGGTCCAGGGCGCCAACTGCCGCAGACAGGAAGTGACTGGCCCAGAAAAGGCGGGAAAGGAGCCCCTAAGGTCTGGCACATGGACGACCTTTGTCAGACCTGTTCAGAAAGCAGGAGCAGGATGCAAGGAAGGGCAGCCTGACTCTCCTTCTGAGGGGCTAGGCAGCTCCTCAAGCCAAGTCTAAGTCCATTGTCTTCTAGCTACTTGATATACTCGTGCACTAGACATAAGGGCTGTAAATGGGTACAGCTTTCTGGAGGACGATTTGGCAATGTGTGTCCACATACTTGGGGAAGAAAGGATGCTGCCGTCAGTACCTCTGCCCGCTCGCCCGCTTGGGGCCACGCCCATGGGAACTTGCAAATGAGCGAGTGTCATTCAGATCTGAGGGCTCCCCAGTGACCTGTGGCTGGTGGGGGGTGTTGGCTGCGTCTGAAGACGGGGTAATGGCGGAGAGATGGGCATGAGGTGCCCAGCCTGTGGGTGCTGCCCCTCCGAGGTGCCCCCAGCTGGAAACTCCTTCCCACTTGGCAGGAAGTCGTCCTTCATTCTGGTGGGCTTGCGGTCTTGACTCTGCTTCTGCTTCGAGAGAAGAGCCACGAAGAGGGTACTGGTTTAGACTCCACTGGAAGTCAGCCTGGTGTGAGGGTCCTTGGCAAGAGTCGTGCAGGGGACTCAGGTTGAGAGGATGGGGCTTGTGCGGGCACAGACTGGGACACATTGACTTACGTGGAAATGTGATCATTAAGCTTGAATGATGGTGGACTAACAATGGCTATAAATGGTCACTCTCTCCATTGAGTTTCTTTCCCCTCCCCTTGAGTCCGGGCTGGCCCTGTAATTGCTAAATCAGTAGAATCTGGTAGAAGTGATGTCGTGCCAGTTCCAGACCTAACTTTGCAGGTCTAGCCTCCTGCTTCTTCCCTGTTGGGTCACTCTTCTGCCTCTCCCTCTTAGAACCCAGCCACCATGCTGTGAGAAGCCCAAGCCACAGGGAATAGGCCATAACCACACATGGGCACATTGGTCAATACCCTTAGTTGAGCTCCAGATCAGCATTAGCCTTGTGAGCGGGCCGTCTTGGAGGCTCCAGCCCAGTAAAGCCTCAGATGACCACACCCCCCTGCCACCATCATGTGGAGAAGAGGTACCACCCAGCTGTCTAGTCAACCCACAGAATTGCGAGAAATTATACTTCTCCATCTTTGGGGATTGTTTGGGGATGACTTGTTATGCAGCTGTAGGTAACTGGACAGTTTCATTCATATTATCTATAGATCTGAACCCAAATGCTGGAGTAAACTGACAAAGGCAAACCTTAAATCACCCTTTGGCTTCCGTCTCTGCTGCACAGAATCCTTCCCACAATTCCCTATAAGTATCAAAACAGGGTTGGAGTTCTCTTTCACTCCCTCTGTCTCCTTGTTGCGTGAACTGGAGAAGAGGGGGGCCTTCTCCAAATGAGTGAGCAGAGCCACTTGGGGTTGAAGCCATTTTCACACAGGCGGTTGAACACAGCACTAATTTCTTTTTCTCGTCAGTCTCCACAGGAGAGGGCCAGATGCCAAGACTAGGTGAGCCCAGATGGCCAAGTTCCCATTCTTTCTTGCACTGAAGGCTAATTTTAGTTACATGCTATGACACGATCACAATCACTGTGTGTTTGTGGCTTTAGTCAGCATCATTGATTCAAGTCTCCCAGCCCTGGGTCCACTGTGAGCCCCGCTCAGCCCTGCAGCTACTCCAAACCCTCCGGCCGCCATTAGCTCCAGGCCACCATGATGTGCTATCTTGTGGTCTTTACTGTTGCTCTGTCTGTATTAACTTTTCCTCAGTATCTCATCTGTAAGCTCCTCAAGGACAGCGACAATGACTCGTTTTGGATTCTGAACTCTTGCTGGGCAGATCGGGAAAGGATGACACAAGCCTGAAGCCCGCTCCTTCTTGCCTCATGGGAATCCAGAGTCAATACCAGTTCACTAGGAGAGTGTGGCCTGTGGACCAGGGCTTGAGCTTGAAACAAGAGTGCCTCAGAAAGTTCTGGTTCAGCTACACTGGCCAAAATCCCACTTTTCTTACGAGGTTGCAATATTATTAAAAAGCATCCTTTGACTGGTCAACTCAAATGAATTCATTTATAAAAGGCCCAATTTGCTTCAAGCTCACACTACTGTTATAACTTTTTGTATTTCAGGTTTAGCATAATTTCGAACATGATGGTTGTATCGTTTTCATATTGTCTGGAACATAAATGATAGCAGGAAAATCCTATTAGGAGGAAAAAACAACATTAAGTAAGGTGGTCTGTGGTGAGTTATCGTGTATGGAATTAATTTCACATCCAGGTTTGGATGATCTCATAAATTGTTCTTTTGGTTGGCAATTTCACCCTAGCCTGCTAAATTGAATTATTTCCTTGTAATTCAGACCCCCTGTGTAGCCCATAACGAAGAACACATTGTATGTCTTGGCTAGCGTGGCTGGTGGAGGACAGATGCCCACAGTTGTCTGAGAGCCGCCAGCACTGAGCTCAGCCTCACATCCTCAAGGGACAATCGGTGATATTGTCATCAGAGCATTGTTGCAATGTCAGGGCTGGGGGTGAGGGGCAGACAGAGACAGGAAGGGACCCCTAGAACACTGAGCCTGACGTGGCGTGGTCACACTAATGAGATCTCTTTCAGACAGTTTGGCAAAACACCTATAGAAAAATGGGGCACCCCAGACATCTATGGCATCTCAGAAAGACAGTGGCTCAAGAGACCAATGGTGCAGAACCCAATCACAGAGCAACGGCTTCCGTGATCGCCTTTGGAGGAGCAGTCCTCACGTATTTGGAGGACAAGAATGGCTTCCTTGGGGCCAGAATCTCAGATCCTTCAACTCTAGTAGAGAGGAACACACTTACAAGAGAATGAGCCTCTAGAAATAAAACCTGCATAGCCGAGGTGTCTCCTTTTGACTCTGTGCGGTGTAACAAAGAACAGTGCTCCAAATGCCCTCTTTCCTCTGGGTGGGAAAGGGGACAAATTCTACTAACCCAGCCCAGAACCAAGCCCTCTGAAAGCTGACAATGACCTGATCTCCAACCCCCAGGTCAGAGAGCCAATCTCAATGCCCGTGTAGACTTAGCTCCTTCTGAAATTTGCAAATAAAACAGCTGTTTAAAATCTGCTGCCTCATCAGAAACGGTGGAAATGAATCCAGAAACCGTCTTTGCAGCTGAATCGTGGCCCTGACTTCTCCTCTGTGTCCAAGACCCCATGTCCCGTTCTCACAGCCAGCGTGGCTGGAAGAGGATCGTTTGCTGCCCTCCACTTGGCCGCCCTTGTTGGGCGGAGAGGTGGCTCTGGATCTGCACTGGGAGCTGTCATCCTATACCTCTGAGGCTGCAGAGGAACCCAAACTTTATTCAGAGGAAAGTGCTCCGTAGGACTGTTGCCATTTACGGGGTGACTAACCCTCTCGGTTTGCCCAGGACAGGAGTCTCCTGGGACCTGGGATTTTTCATGCTAAAGCCAGAAACACCAAACAAATAGGGATAGTTGGTGCCCTGCTCTGCCAGCATCCATCCTCTGGGAGCCGGGAGAAGTCCCTGCAATTGCACAACAGCTGCCCTCTAGCCGTGGGCGGTCCTGCCGCCCCAGGAACTCTAGGCCATTGTTCTCGCCACCATCCATCACGACGAGGTCTGAGATGTATAACCCTGGACTCCACTTGCTGGAGCCCTTTCAGCAAGCTATGCCTCCTAATGCTAAAGAAAATGAAATCATATGCCAAGAGTCTAGGTTATTCTCACTGTGGTTCTCCATCGCCTCTCGGAGGGCACATCTCCCCGGGCAGCCTATTCCGTGATCTCACACGTAGGCCAGTTTGGAGTCTTAGCAACCCAAGCGTGTTGTAAGATCTGCAAGAGCTGGTCAACAGATTTTCTCCTGCCTGAGGCCATCTGAGCATCTTTATAGGATTCTGAGTCAGAGACCTAAGCTTCGTCCAGGATAGTGCCCTTACTAAGTCTGGAAAAGATACACAGATTCTAAGGAGTGGAGACATTTGTTTTTGTCAGGAGATGGTATGTCCTACCAGGAAAGAATGCAAAACACAAGAAGCACAGGCTCTTTGTCACGTGGGAGCCCCCAGCCCTGTCGGCCCATCTGAAGCGCCTCGTTCGTGGGCCAGGCCACTGAGGATGGAACAGGGGCATCCCAGGTGTTCTCTTTTAACTACTGTGGCCCCAATCCTGCTTCCCCCCACTCCAGGACTGCCGGCAGCACAGGGCGGAGAGCAGGGCACCCAGAGTCACAAAGGGCGGCATTTAAGACACAGTGACAGTGACCACTTGATCCTAGGATGAGAGACTTCCTGCTGTGTGCAGTTCTTGTGAAGCTTATCCACTTACCTGAAAAACTAAAAAGTTGGAACATCACTAGGACAGCGCTGAAATAACATAATTTTCTGCAACCGGAAATTCTAACGAACTTGAAAATTCCACAGTAGTCTCTGGATTTTGAGAGTTTTGTTTGGGGACTAAAATTACTGATCACCCAACTCACTGAGCCCCAGAAGAAGAAGGAAGAGAACCTTTCAAAACCTGTAGGTCTGGAACCTGATTGTCAATGATCTGAGCCCCATTCTGCAGCCTGATTTTCTGCAGCCTCTCCAGACCCGTCTCGGCCAGGCCAACTTGTCCTCTCTTCATCTTCTGTCCTGCACCTGTGTTTTCCTCACCTCCTCCTTACTAACATGTCTGCCCCTCCCCCTTCCCTCCTCACCCTCCTTTCCAGCTCAAGTCCTCCTCCTGTGTGAAGCCCTCTGGGATTCTCCAGCCTCTGTCTGCTCAAACGCATGGGCTGCCTTATTCATTCTCTCCTTAGCAGATGGTAAGCCCCAGGTCCCACGTGTTGTCATTTAAGTGGCTACATGTGCATGCCTGTCCCCCTCACTGAACTCCAAGCTCTCTGAAGGCAAGTTCTGTCTGTTACTTTCTGGACACATCCAGCCAGATCTGGCCCAGAGGAGAAACTCAGATGTGATTGCTGATATCATTTGATCAAATGGAAACTCCAATCAAAACCCGGTGACATATGACATAAGGATTTACCCAAGAGAAATGAAGACCAAAATGCCTGTCCAAGAATGCTCACAGCAACTTTATTCTTAATAACCCCTAACTGTGAACAGCCCACATGCCCCTCAGTAGGAAATTAGATAAACATACAAAGGATCATACAAATTCATCTTTTGGATGAATCTCAAATGCATTATACCGAGTGAAGCCTTGCACAAGAGTCCATGCTAAATGACTTCATTTATATAAAGTTTTGGAACAGGGAAACTCATCTATAATGAGAGCTATGAGGGCAGTACTGGGGGACAGGGTAGGGGATTGACTGGGAAAGGGGAATGAGGGAACTCTCTGGGGTGATGGTAATGTTCTGGGTATATGCATTTGTCAGAGCTCAAAACTAAATACTTAAGATTTGTGCATTTCATTGAAGGTACATTTTTATCTCAAATTAAAAAACATTAACAAATATTGAATATTAATAATGTGCACGTTGGGACTTCCCTGGAGGTCCAGTGATCGAGACTCCACCCTTCCACTGCAGGGGGTACGGGTTCAATCCTTTGTCAGGGAATTAAGATCCCACATGCCATGCCTCAGGGCCAAAAAAAAAAGGGCACGTTGAAGAGGGGAAATATACTGATGTGTACAATTTACTTTGAAATGCATCAGAAAAGCACATGTATTGACCAATGGAGAGAGGGCTGGATGGATAGATATGTGATGAAACAAACATAGTAAAATAAAGTGCAGCAAAACAGCCAGTGCCTGTCATCACCCAAACCATCGTCTTTAGCCGCTGCCTCTGCTGGGGAAGGGGAGCTGGAAGGATGAACGCCTCCTCTGACAGGGCTTTGGGGAGGAGGTGGGGTTGGGGGCCAGCAGGTTTCTAGGGAGCCAGGAGGGGAGCAGAAGGGAGGAGTGAAGCTGGAGCTTCAAGGGGGCGGGGTGGGGAGGGTGGAATGAGGAAGGAGCCGGCTGGAGCAGCCTGGCTCAAGGCTCGGAGCTCCAGCCACTGCCCCAAGGGCTGCACCCTCCTTGGCACCTACGGGGTACAAAGAAATGTCGAGTGAATGGCAGGCTGTTGGGCTCGCCCCATCCCTGGGCCAACAGCCCTTGAAATCCAGAGTCGAATTCATGGTTCAAAGGACTATCTTTTCTTAGGAAACACTGATAATCCAAACCATATCTAACCTCATTCCTCCCTTTGATAGGGTGACTGGGCTGGTAGATCAGAGCAGAGTCATGGATTTCATCCAGCTGGATTTCAGCAGACGTTGCAAACTGGCAGCCCTCCGGCTGGATCCAGCCCACTGATGTGTTATGTGTTTTGTTTAGCCTCCCAGAGGGCTGGGTTTTGTTTTGTTGTTTTAAGTTTAGTTTAGTTGCCAAGATATTTAAATCACATAAGATCTGGATTGTCTGCATCTCTTGAAACGTTGGAAGATCCAGCAACCAAGGGCCTACGTGGTGACAGTTGGCAGGAATGAGTGGCAGCTGCCCCCTCAGAGGGCTGGCCCTCCTTCACTCCCGTCCCACAACTCACCCTATGGGCTGGGGCACGCCAATCCATGCATATCATGTCACTTGTGTGGACAAGAGAAAAGTCACAGTTGGCTGATGGCAACACTAAACTAAGATTAATGTGATAAATATTGACTGAGCACCTACCCAGTGTGTTTGGTCCTGGGAACACAGTGGAAAACAAATGACTTAATCCCTTTTCTAAAGGGATTTTAAATTTTCCTTTTCTAAAGGAACTTAGATTCTAGAGGGATAGAGAAAGAAAAAAAGAGAGAAAGAAAGAGAGAGAAAAAGAAAGAAAGAAAGAAAGAAAGAAAGAAAGAAAGAAAGAAAGAAAGAAAGAAAGAAAGAAAGAAAGAAAGAAAGAAAGAAAGAAAAAGAAAGAAAGGAAGGAAGGAAGGAAGGAAGGAAGAAGGGGAGGAAGGAAGGGAGGAAGGAAGGGAGGAAAGGAAAGGAAGGAAGGAAGAAAACAGTCATCACAAACCGTGATAACTGTTCTAAAGGGCCTAGATGAAAGTGAAGGTACAAGAGAGCATGGTTGGGGGCCGGGGAGCCTGCCCTAGACAAGCTGGTGGGGAAGGCTGTCTGGGGTGACATTTTTAAGCTAAGTGCTGAAGGCTGAGGAGATTTGGGGAAAATTTTTGAGGTGGATGAAAGGCCTTAGATGGGGAATCGTTTCTTTCAGGAGCTGAGAGAAGCCTGCTGTCAAAGATGTTTGGGAGAGAAGGCAGCGGGACAAAGTTGGGGAGGTGAGCAGTGGACAGGACTTGTAAACCAAGTAAAGAGTTTAAATTTTATTCTGGGTGCAGTTGTAACCATTGAAGCTTTGGGGCCAGAGGGATACACAATCAGACTTACATTTCATAAAACCAATCTTGTTATTGGTAAGGAATGCAGGGAATATGGCCAGAGGTCTCATTAGGAAGCCATTGCCGGTTGTAGGGGAGACATGATGGTGGGTTGGTTGGTGGAGGAAAAAAATAGATACGAGTGCATTCTGGAGAAAGTAAATACAGCTGGTTGCAGCAGGAGTTACCCTGGAAATCCTATCCATTGGCTGCAGCAACATGCAAACTGAGGGATTTAGACAAAGATTGCCTAGAATGATACAGCTCAATCTTGGCTTCTTGGAAGATGCTAGATGCTTTCACATAAGTTATGGCTTCCCTTGGTAGCAGGATGTAACCTAAAGCAGTTCATTGCAAATGGAAAATGTCTTTGAAAATTCATATAGATTTTTCATTCTAGTCTATAATGTATCTCTATTTGATCTGAGTTTTTAAAGTTGTAAATGACATAGAATCAATAAACAAAAAAGAAAAAGACCCAAATATTCCTCCCACTGTCCCTGGTTAATGCTCTTAACCTTGGCTGTACATTGGAATCACCTGGGAAGCTTTTAAAAATACTGACGTCTGGGTCCCCCTCCCAGAGAGTCTGATATCTGGATCTTTTTTTTTTTTTTTTTTTTTTTTTTTTTAATGTTTCCTACCATGGATGCACTTACAGGGCTTAGAACTACTCTGCAAGTCAGCGTTTTTTTTTTTTTTGTTTTGTTTTTTTGCGGTACGCGGGCCGCTCACTGTCGTGGCCTCTCCCGTTGCGGAGCACAGGCTCCGGACGCACAGGCTCAGCGGCCATGACTCACGGGCCCAGCCGCTCCGCGGCGCGTGGGATCTTCCCGGACCGGGGCACGAACCCGCGTCCCCTGCATCGGAAGGCGGACTCTCAACCACTGTGCCACCAGGGAAGCCCTCTTTCATTTCTTAACAGTTTTATTGAGGAATATTTTACATGCCATTAAATTCATCCATTGTAAGTATACATTTTGATGTATATACATCTATGTAGTAGTGCAATCATCATCACAACCGAGTCTTAGAACATTTCCATCACCCCAAAAAGTTCCTTCATGACTCTTTTAGCCAACCTGTGCTCCCACTCCCAGTCCCAGGCAACCACTGATCTACTTTGCATCTCCATAGATTTGCTGTTTCTAGAAATTTCACATAAATGTAATACGTAGTCTTTTTTGTCTGGCTTCTCTTACCTACTGTAATGTGTTTGAAGACCATCCAGGTTGTTGCATGTTAGGGAAGCAGCCATCATGCCACCGGTCACCTTTCCCCCAGATTGTGCAATCAGTGTGCCTAGAACACTTCCTTATATGGAGGCCAGCTACCCAGCGGTTGCCTGGCCCCAGATTCTTCTTCCTTATTAAGAGAGATCTTTCTCTGTTCTGAGTATTTAGTGAACTTCCTCGTACTGCAAGCGTGTGCAACATATGGCAGCCGGCCAGCCCCACTAGTATATCTGCCCACTCACCCACACTTACCCACCATGGGAAGAGAAGCAGGTCTCCACCTGCAGCATGAGGTGTCATATGCAGTCCATTGCCCTGTGTCAGTTATGGCCGTGGGACACTGTCACACACTAGAGATGCTGACCTCGCTGCATCTTTTCTCCTTTCTGTGAGTAAAGAGTTGTTTCAATCAGTGCCTTGCGCGTTGAGTCCCCCTTGGCAACTCTGAACCCATAGGTGATGCAGTGGGCGAGGTCTGTGTGCTCCTACTTCTGGTGATTGGCGTTATCATGCTCTTCCTTGTCCTGCATGTGGTGGGAATCCTCACTTGGGAGTGATAGCTGGTATTCCTACTTGACATTCCATGTAGCAATAGTCCATTTGGCTTTATTACTAATTATTATTTTATTATATGGATATACCACATATTGTTTATCCATTCACCTGTTTATGAACATTTGGATTGTTTTTAGTTTGGGGCTATTATGAATGTTGTTGCTTACACAAGTTCATGTGGACACGTTTTTTCTTGGGTAGATATCTAGTAGTGAAATTGCTGGGTTATAGAGTAAGTATATATTTAAATTTTTAAAAATTATCAAACTTTTTTCCAAAGTTTGACTATATAATTCTATATTTCCATCAGCAATGTGTGAAAATTCCAGTTTCTCCACATACGTACCAACACTTGGTTTTGTTAATCTTTTGAATTATAGCCATTATAGTAAGTGTGTACTGGTATCTCAGTGTGGTTTTAATTTGCATTTCCATGAAGGCTGATCAAATTCAGCATCTTTTCCTGTTCCTATTAGTCATTTCTCTTCTGTGATTATCTTTGTTAATGCTTTGACCATTTTTAAATTGGGTTGTTTGTTCTCTTACTATTGAGGTTTTTTTTTTCTTCAGTTTAAAAATTGTGGTAAAATATATATAACATAAAATTTACCATTTTAACTATACAGTTCTGTCATTAGTATATCCACATTGTTGTGTAACCATCACCATCATTCATCTCCAAAATTTTTCCGTCTTCCCCAGCTGAAGTTCTGTAACCATTAAACACCAACTCCTCAATCACCTTCTCCCCAGAACCTGGAAACCACCAGTCTACTTTCCGTCTCTATGAATTTGACTACTCTAGAATCTTACACTATTTGTGGAATCATACAATACTTGTCCTTTTGTGAGTGGCTTATTTCACTTACCATGATGTTTTCAAGGTTATTCATGTTGTGACATGTGTCAGAATTTCCTTCCTTTTTAAGGCTGAAGAATAATTCACTTTATATACCACATTTTGTTTACCCATTCATTCACTGTTGGACACTCGGGTTGTTTCTTATTGTTGAATTTTAAGATTTCTTTATATATTCTGGATTTAGCCTAATTTATCAATATTTTGCTTTCATGTTATTTATTTTTATTTTATTTTTTATAACGTCTTGATCATATTTTTGGTGTCACTTTTAGGAAATGTTTTCCAAACCCAGGGTCATATGTTCTCTACTGGAAGTTCTATAGATTTAGCTCTTATGTTTAGATCTATCATCTACTTTGAGTTAAATTTAGTGTATGATGTAAGGGTCTAAATTCATCTTTTTCACTTGGATATTCAATTGTCCCAGCACCAATTCTTGGAAAGCCTAACCTTTTTCCCATTGAATTGTTTTGACACCTTTGGAAAATCAATTGACCATAAATGTAAGGGTTTATTTACAGACTTTCTTTTCTATGCCATTGACCTACATGTCCATCCTTATGCCAGTACCACATAGCCTTCATTACTGTAGCTCTCATATGATAGTTTTAAAAATTAAACTTCATGGCAAGCTTTTGAAATTTTCAAATTTACTTTGTCTACTTTAAGACCTTTGCATTTTATATGACTGTCTGCAAACAAAGAGAGTTTTATCTCTTCCTTTCCAGTCTGTATTCTTTTATTTGTCATGTCTTATTGCACTGGCTAGAATTTTTGGTTGAATAGAAATGATGAGAGCAGACATTCTTGTACTATTCCCAATTTTAGGAGGAAGACATTCAATTTTTCTCACTAAATATAAAGTTAGCTGTAGTTTTTGTTGATGCCCTTTATTGGCTTGAGGATATTACTTTCTATATTTAGTTTCTTGAGCATTTTCATCATAAATGGGCATTGGATTTTGTCAAATGCTCTTTCTGCATCTGTTGAAATGTTCATGTGGTTTTATCCCTTCTATTATTATTATTGTATTGATTATTTGACTTTAGGATGTTAAACAAATCTTGTATTCCTGGGATAAATCTTACTTGCTCATGGTGCATAATTCTTTTAATATGTTCCTGGATTTAGTTATCTAATATTATGCCAAATATTTTTACACCTATTCATAAGGGATATTGGTCTATAGCTCTTTTTTTATTGTGATGTCTTTATCTGGCTTTGGTATTAGGTTAATACTGCCCTCAATTAATTAGTTAGTAATTGTTTCCTCCATCTATATTTTCTGAAGGATTTGTGTAGAATTGATATTATTTCTTTATTAAATGTTTATTGAAGCTTACTAATAAAGCCATTTCGGCAATGAGCTTTACTTTGTGGGAGGATTTTAATTGCTGATTCAATTTCTTTATAATTGAAATTATAATTTCAATTTTTATAATTTCCTTTTATAATTCTGTTAAGATTTTGAAAATTTCTTCTTGAATCTGTTTTAGTAGTTTATGTCATTCAGGAGTTTGACTACTTTGTCTAAATTGTCTGATTTGCTTGTACGAAGTTGTTTATAATATTCCCTTAAAAAACTTTTAACTTCTGTAGGGTCTTTAGGTATGATACCAATTTCATTTCTGATTTTGGTATTTTGTGCTTTCTCTTTTTTTTCCCCTTCGTCGGTTTAATTAAAGACATCAAATTTATGGATCTTTTTGAAAAACTGACTTTTGGTTTCCTTGATTTCTTCTATTATGTTTCTCTTTTCTATTTGTTCATTTCTATTCTGACCTTAATTATTTCCTACATTGTAGTTACTTTAGGTATAAATTTTTTTCTAGCTTTTTGGGAGGGAAAATTAAATGACTGACTCTAGGTTTTTTTTTTCCTTTTCAATATAAGCACTCAAAGCTATAAATTACCCTCTCAGCATGCTTTAGCTGAAATCAAAATTTTGCTATGGTATGTTTTTCCAGTTTGCTTCAGCTCTAATTTTTATTTCCCTGTGATCTCTTTGTTGACTCACAATGTTTTATAAATAACCTGAATTTTGCCTTCATACCTACTTGACGCAAGATGTTGTAGGAAGGAATTAAGTGAGCAACAGAGTATGTGACTGAAACCAGTTCTGTCTTGAGGTCCATTTTCTAATGCTAGAGGTCACTGTGAGAGGCAGCACAGCTGAGCAGCTGTGATCATGGACTCTGAAGCCAGGTCAACATTTTTGAATCCCATCTTTATCACTTACTGGATCTGTGGCCTTGAGCAAGTTATTTCATGCTTTATGGCTCCGTTTCCTCACTCTATATCATAAAGTTGCTGAGAGGAATAAAGGAGCGATACCTGTTAACACTTAGTGTCTGGCATGTAATATTATGTTAGCTCATTAATAACCAAGACTAAAGAATCTCTCCCTTTTAACTATTAAGAGTGGCCAGTGGAATTGGATGGAGAAAATCTACAGGCATTGTCAAAAATAAGTTTCTGTGTTCTGATAATTCTTAGAGAAGAAAGTGTCAGAGCTGAAACCAACACAACTTTTTATTTGAAAGGCATAGTCTTCTGTGAAGTGTGAATACACATAGGGTAGTTTTTTTTTTTTTTTTTTTTGCAGTACGCAAGCCTCTCACTGTTGTGGTCTCTCCCGTTGCAGAGCACAGGCTCCGGACGTGCAGGCTCAGCGGCCATGGCTCACGGGCCTAGCCGCTCTAAGGCACGTGGAATCTTCCCGGACCGGGGCACGAACCCGTGTCCCCTGCATCGGCAGCCAGACTCTCAACCACTGCGCCACCAGGGAAGCCCACACATAGGTTTTTTAAAAAATATCTCAGATAAAAGAAACAAAAGGAGGCCACCTTTTGTAGCTTCACACAACACACACACACACACACACACACACACACACACACACACACACGAACATGTTGCTTATATTTTATAACATAATTAGTATCATGGGAATCTCAAGTACCTGAGGTAGTTTCAGTGTTCCTTTGCAATGTCACCCAAGTCTTTAGGTATTTTTTCCTACTGACTTTCACCATTAATAATTTGTTAAGGTGTCTGTTTCACCACCAAGGTACAAGTTCTCTAAGAGCGGAGACGACAGCTTTTCATCAGTGCCTGGAATATAATGGGTGCTCAGTAAATATCCGTTCAATGAATATATGTATGTGAATGAATTAACATATACTTAAAATAAGCAAACTCTAGAGACATTCACTCCCCTCCAGGCCCTTGTGGGTATTTTATTTTGGACTGTTTCTTAGAGCAGTCAGTGAAGGAGAGATTTCACTGGTTAAAGTGAAAGTGGCCAGTGTTGATTTAGGGGGATGAACAAATATATGTGAGCCTTTGATGTGTCTGAACCCTCCTGTGGCATCTGGAAGAAAAATTAGTTTCCAAAATAGTTCCCCATTATAGGTAAATAACACTGTGGTGGTTAATTTTATGTGTCAACTTGACAGGGCTAAGGGATGCCCAGATAACTGGTACAACATTATTTCTGGATGTGTCTGTGAAGGTGTTCCTGGGCGAGATGTCACGTGTGAGTCAGTAGACTGTGTAGAGGTTGCCCTTGCCAATGTGGGTGGTCCTCATCCAGTCCACAAGAAGGGAAAGGAAGGGCGAATTCCCTGCCCTTGGACATTGCAGTTCCTGGTTCTCAGGGCTTTGGACTCAGACTGAATTATACCACTGGCTTTACAGACAGCAGATTGGGGGCTGTCTCAGCGTCCTAACCATGTGAGCCAATTCTTGTAATAAATCTAATCTATCTATCTACCTATCTATCTATCTATCATCTATTATCTAATTTCCTATCGGTTCTGTTTCTCTGGAGAACCCCAACTAATACACACACATTATGGTTGACTACCTAAAATCTGTTTGACCTCAAGTAATTAGCCTAAGCCTGTTAGTCTAAACCAACTATGTAATTCTATTCTTTCAATGATGGCTCAGGACCCACACACAAGCCAATTCTGTCTAGTGAAACATAAGAGGAATTCTTCTAGGAGGCGGCTGTGTACGTTTCATCTCTGCTGTGAGAAAACCATGGGACTAGATACTATTTCTTCTTCTAATGCACATGGTCTTGTCTGGATACACCACCTGGAAGAGCTGCATCAACAGCACAAAGATGAAGCCAGTTGAGCAGGGGCAGAGCAGAGAGATGGAAAGAGCCTGTGATGCTAATTGGTGGTGCTATCAAGCTGTTGAATCAAATAACCTGAATCCAGGTCTACCCAAACTTCTTCTTCTGTGAGATAGTAAATTTCCTAATTATTTAAGCCACTTCGAGTCAGAGTTGTGTGCACTTCAGACAAAAGCACCCTTAAACACTAGGAAATATTATACAATCATAGATTATTATTGTTGGAAGAGAACCTGAGATAAACAAGTTTAAAGCTCTCATTTTAAAAATGAGGAAATGGAGGTCCAGAAAGATTGACCGACTTGCTTAAAGTCACATATAGAATGAAAAGCAGAACCAGGACTGAACCCATTCTTCAGGCTCCTACTTACCACTCTTTCTCTAAAATTTGGTAATATATAATTTCATGGTCAAGAGAAGGGATAACTAGAGAACAGACATGTTCTGAGTATATTTACCTGTAACTGCCTTCTGGAAGCTTCTGGAAAAACTTTTCCTTTTCTAAACAGATGCAACCTCTTCTTTCTTCTTCCACCTTCTTTCCTTCTGGAAAGAAGACATGATGCCTGGAAGTGCTGCAGCCATCTTGTATCAATGAGACACAAAGCCAATCCACTTAAAATGCAGAGTGAAAGGATAGGAACCTGGGAATCTCCTCACCAGTTCCAGAATGACTGATGTGAGAAAAGGATTCATATTTGTATAAGTTGGGTTTATGAAACTTAAAGTCAAAAGCATTCCTAACGGACACTATTAACCATTTCTTTCATACCACACATATTCCAATAGACTCTCACTGACTCCACCAACCAGAATTCAGCTAGAAAAAATTTTTAAAGATTATGTGAATTTCTCCCTGCATTTACTATTCTTAAAATGTGTCTGATTCATTTAATTTTTTTTCTTTTGAAAAAAGTTTAAACCTCCACAAAAATTGTAAGAATACAATAGACTCCTATGTTCCTATGTACTTTTCATCTAGGTTCACCAATGGTTAATGTTTTGCTACATTTCTCTCTTCCTCTCTCTGTCTCTGTCTCTATTTCTCTCCCTCTCTCTCTCTCTCTATAGATAGATAGATAGATAGAGAGATAGATATAGATATAGTTGTAGATAGATATAGATATCTATATATATATAACATGTGTAATTTTTTCTGAACCCTTTGAGAATAAGTTGCAGACATCTTGAACTTTAACATCAAAATATTTCTACATGTATCCCTCAGAAACTAGGATAGTCTCTTATATAACTACTGTTTATATGAAATTCAGGAAATTTAACATTGGCTCAGTACTATCACTAAAACATGGGTCATATGCACATTTCACAAATATTCCTATGTTGTTAATGGTGACTTCTCTCTTGAGGAGAGTCTGGTCCAAGATGACACATTGGTTTAGTTGTCATATCTCTTTAATCTTCTTTATTCTGGAATGGTTGCTCAGAATTTCTTTGTCTTTTACAAAATTGATTCTTTTTTTTTTTTTTTAAAGAGAACTGGCTGATCGTTTAGTAGAATTTCCCTCAACCTTGGTTTATCTGGTAGTTTCCTCCTGATTAGACTCAGGTTACACGTGTTTGGCAGGAATGAACATTGGTGATGCGGCATCCTTCTCAGTGCATTGTGTCAGGAGGTATGGGCCAGTTTTACCTATTACTAGAGGAGTAAACTTTAATCACTTGATTACAGTGGAGTCCAGCTTATTCTTATAAATCTACTGCCTAAGCCCTCAGTGGGACGGAGAGTCATCTTTCTTAAGTGATTGGTGGCCTACACGGAGTCATTCCCATGGTTTCCAGGATAGACTCTGAATTACAGGGCCCTTAGGTAAGGGATGGGTTCAGGATGTTCTTTGGAAGCTGGATTTGGAATAAGTGGAGATCACTCGCTCAAAGATTCAATGAGCCCATTGCCAGACTGTTTTGCAAGTCGGTGGAAAAGGGTTAATAAGGACACAGGACATCTGGTTTCCCTTAAGGAGGGTGGAGCTTCCCCCAAATATCACTCCTTTACACCTGAAGAAGTTAAACGATCCTGTTCCCATGGAATCCTCAACCAATGTAGCCCTGATCTGTGATTTATATAAAAAGTAGCTGTTCCTTAATTTTCCCCACAATGGCTTCATTCTTACCTTATGAACCTGCTTTGTCAGTGTTCGCTTTGATTTATGGAAGATTTCAAACTCCCCAAATAACTATTCCTTTTCTTTTCATTAAAGTTAATCCCCACAAAGACACTTTCATCCGCTGATTAGTCATGCCCCAGTGAACCTTGCTAACCAGAGGCTAAGTTATTGATGTGTTAAAGATGTAATCTCTAAGTCTTGGGACCACTGAAGAAACCCCAACATGTTATTTGACAGTCAGAATCTCACAATGTATGGCCTCCTTTGAGCAGCCTTGGTCGCACGCGTTCCTTGGGGTCCATAAATCTCTCTGGCCCAACTGCCTGTGAGGGCTGAGTTATTGCGGGGCTGAGTTTAAGCTGCCAACACACACTGCCCTGCACCCCAGGATGTCATTCATGGTGCCTTCTCCAGACTCCAGTTTCCATTCCCAATAACATGTATTCAGCATCGAATCTATTACACCAGAAGCAGCAGCCCATTGTTTTATGCCCTGCCTGTGGCCTTCCTCATAAATTTGCACAGACTTAGAAATCAACAAGACTGCAATTTGGGTGTGATATTGGCCTCCTCCTCCTACCCTCTTCCTACCTGTTGATTTTGGGTGCTATGTATTCTTTATTTATTTATTTTTTTTGCGGTACGCGGGCCTCTCACTGTTGTGCCCTCTCCCGTTGCGGAGCACAGGCTCTGGACGCTCAGGCTCAGCGGCCACAGCTCACGGGCCCAGCCGCTCCGCGGCATGTGGGATCTTCCCGGACCGGGGCATGAACCCGCGTCCCCTGCATCGGCAGGCGGACTCTCAACCACTGCGCCACCAGGGAAGCCCTGTGATATGTATTCTTGGCTCAGCCATCAGTGAGCCTTATTAGATGGTGACGAGGTCCTATCTGCACAGAAAAGCAGCCTTCATGGAAATGGAAATGTGTAATAATCCTTCATCAACTAATTTTAAATTTATAGATTAAAAAATTGTATCTTAGACCTTTTTACATATATGAGGTTCAGTTTGGTCCTGTTAAGGCCGATATTTCTCATCTGGCAGGACAGTTCATGGAACTGCTGCATGTTCATGGGGACTTGCATTATAGGATGTTTAGTGTTTAGCATCTTCAATGCTCACAGTAAGTGGCAAGAGAGACTCCTAGTCATTGTGACAATCTCAAATGCCTGTAGATCTTTTTTCCCCTGCAAACATTTTACACTGTCCCCTGGGAAGAAAGCACTCCACTCCCTGCCCCTAGCTAAGAACCACAGCCTTAGACAAAAGAAAAACAGAGCAGTGGGTACTACCTTTCCAATATATAGGCAGAAGACCAATCCCAGGAAAATACATCCTTGACCCTGGCATTAGATCCAAGTTGTTGTTGTTGTTGTTTTTCAAATAGCACTCATGGTGAACCCCAAATGTTGGCTTGACTTATCTTGAGGCTCAGGAAGAAAGTTGCTTCCCGACTCATTCAGGTTATTGGCAGAATTCAGCTCCTGTGGTTGTAAGACTGAAGTTCCCGTTTTCTTGCTGGAGGTCTGTCAGGACCTGCCCTCAGCTTCTAGAGGCCACTCCTATTCCTTCGTAGGTGATCCCCTCCACCTCACACCAGAAAATCTTAAATCTTTCTCACGTGGAATCATTCTGCCTTCCTCTTCTGCCAACAGTTGGAGGAAACTTTCACCGAGATCAATAACCGGCCTACATTCTCTTTATTGAGATGTGCCCACTGATCATTAGCTTGGATGTTGGGGCAATGTCAAATTGCTATAAAATTTTCTGATAGTTTACTGTCAATTTCTGTACCTAACTCTTGGAAAACAGTTTCTTTTCTTTTCTTTTTTTTTTTTGAATTTTATTTAATTTATTTTTTATACAGCAGGTTCTTATTAGTTATCTATTTTATACATATTAGTGTATATACGTCAATCCCAATCTCCCAATTCATCACACCACCACCCTGCCCCCGCCGCTTTCCCCCCTTGGTGCCCATACGTTTGGAGAACAGTTTATTTTCTAAAATAAAAATCATTTAAAAACTTGTTTCAGTTACACAAGAGATAGATGAACACATTCTTCCGGAAACTCAGAGCACTGCTGTGATATTGTAGTTTATAATAAAAGATATATATTTGGTCTTCATCTTTGGTTCCGGCACAGAGCTCCTAAAACCCTTGGAATATACTAAGTGATGAGAGTGATAAAGGTGTCTGTTACATTAATAAGGTGACTTTTGGAAAGCCGTTAGGTAACCTAAGAATGGGGGCTGCTTCCCAGGGGAACCGAGCATGTGATTAGAGGGTTGGAACTTTAGGTCCCACCCTTGACCTTTGGGGAAGGGAGAGGTCTAAAGACTGAGTGCAATCACCATTAGGCAATGATTTAATCAATCATGTGTCTGTCTGCAATGAAGCCTCCATAAAACCCCAAAAGGACAGGGTTCAGAGAGCTTCCAGGCTGTGAACACGTGGAGATTTGGGGAGAGCGGTGCGCTCAGCACAGAATCTCTGTGTCTCTTCCCACGTACCCTGCCCTGTACGTCTCTTCCGGCTGGTTGATCCTGAGTTATATTCTTTAATAATAAACTGGAGATATAGTAAGTAAATATTTGCCTGAGTTCTGTGAGCCGCTCTAACAAACTAATTGAACCCAAGGAGGGGGGTTGTTGGAACCTCTGATCCCAATTGTCAGAAGCACCGGGAACGACCGGGACTTGCTATTGGCCTCTGAAGCTGGGGGTGGGCAGTTTTGTAGGACTGCACACTTAACCTGTGGGATCTGACACTATCTCCATGTACATAGTGTCCGAATTGAATTGAATTAATTATTTGATGTTGCAGAGCACCCTCACTGATAAGCATTGGGTGCAGAATGGGAACTGCAGACAGCTAACATCGTCCTGGGCCACCTTTCCCCAATCTCACCACCTTCTCCTCTTTTCAGAAGAAACCACGGTCATGAATTGGTAGATATATATCCAGATCACTTTTTTTTTTTTACGATACGCGGGCCTCTCACTGTTGTGGCCTCTCCCATTGCGGAGCACAGGCTCCGGATGCGCAGGCCTAGTGGCCATGGCTCACGGGTCCAGCCGCTCCGCGGCATGTGGGATCTTCCCGGACCGGGGCACGAACCCGCGTCCCCTGCATCGGCAGGCGGACTCACAACCACTGCGCCACCAGGGAAGCCCCATCCAGATCACTTTTAACACCTTACATACATTTATATGCACACCCAGAAAATACATAGTATTATTTCATGTGGGTGTTTTTATGCAAATTACTACCATACTGTACAAATAATGTGAACACGGCTTTTATCACTTAGCAATATGTTTTGAGGGTTATCTCTATTGATCCATATAGATGTGATTCATTTCTCTGAAGGTACCATGCTTTGTTCTATTTAGGCATTTCCCCATGTGATACATATCTATAACTTTCACATTTACAAGCAATGCTGCATTGATGGTATTGCAGGTGCCCCCTTGTACTGAGGTACAGGTGTTTCTCCAGAGAAGCTACCTTAACGTCTAACAGTTGGTCATGGAGTAGGAAATCTGAGTTGCAATATTGTAATAGATATGTTAAATAGCTGCCCCTAAGGTGATACGAATCTACGAATCTAATTAAAGCCCTCTGAGGTTTCCCTTTCCCTACATCTTTACCAGCACTGATATTATCAAACTTAAATATAGCCAATCCCAGAGGTGTGAACTAGGGCCTCATTGTTTTATGTTTCCCTGCATTCTAAAGAGACTAACTCCTTATATGTTTATTGGCCATTTGTATTTTCTCTTTTAAAAACTTAATATTCTTTAACCATTTTTAAATTAGTTTATCTGTTTTTTCTTATTGATTCATAAGCATTCTTTATATTCTTTTTACTAATCCTTTGCTTGCTACATATGTTGCAAATTTCTCACTGTGTTGCTAATATTTTAACACTGTTAATGGTGTCTTTTGTTGTGGAGAATTCTTTGTTTTGAGGTAGTGAAATTTTTCATGTTTTTGTCACCTAGCAGGGTGATAGGACAAAGAGAAACCCAGGCATTTGTACCCAAGGACACTTTGAGTTCTCTGTGTTTCTTGCCATTTCTGAGGACTGTGGGTTAACTTCCTCTCAGTTCTGAGCTCCACTGTTTCCACGTCTACCTCCTGATCTTATTCTCTTTCCAGGCCAGGGCAGGACAGCTTGAGCGGGCAAACGGTTCTACGCAGAACCGCCGTCGTAGCTCTTGGTGTAGGTCTGCAGCTCCATTTGTTAAGGTCTGCTGGTTCAGTCCCAAGTTCCACGCTGGGAACGGCTGGTACTTCAGTCCATAATTTCCCACATTATAGGAAACCCCAGCCCTTGCTTCTGTCCCAGATTCCACACTGGGAACAGCTGCAGTTCCCCATTTGTTTGGATTCAGTCTGTCATCCCCATTCTTTGGGGTCTGCTGGTTTAATTCTTTCCTCAATCCCCAATTCCATGTTGGAAATTGCTGGTGGTGTGCACAAGACCTTGTACTGGCCACTCCACAGTGATATCTCTTTGTTTAATGCTGGTGTCCACAGTCCTCTTTCTTCAGTTACTGTTGGTTTCTATTAATGTGCACATGAGGTAAAGGCTATTGCTAATGAAAATCTCGGAAGCCAAAAAGCTGCAAAATTGGTAGGCATAGATCCAGCATTTGAAAGCTGTTAGAGTGCTCACCATGTAAGTCTAAGACACCCGTGTTGGAATAAGCTGGTCATGAAATAGGTTAGATCGACATGAGATCACCTGTCAACCTTAAGAAAATTTCCATGCAACAAGGTACACTGTAAAGCACCACACAGTCTCCAACTCAGTGACAAATCCCCCTTAAGAATGAGTTTGGGGCTTCCCTGGTGGCGCAGTGGTTGAGAGTCCGCCTGCCGATGCAGGGGACACGGGTTCCTGCCCCGGTCCAGGAAGATCCCACATGCCATGGAGCGGCTGGGCCCGTGAGCCATGGCCGCTGAGCCTGCGCGTCCGGAGCCTGTGCTCCCCAACGGGAGAGGCCACAACAGTGAGAAGCCCGTGTACCGCAAAAAAAAAAAAAAAAAAAAAAAAGAATTAGTTTGGCCCCAAGAGACTCAAAGCCTTAGCTAATTAATTGATTGATTGATCAAAAAATATTTTCCTTAAATTCCAAAGAGTTGAGCATGCCACCTTCTGCTTATTTTACATCTAAGAACTGTGGTCCTGGTAGCTGTAAGTATCTAACAAATGTCAAAATTTTACTAAGACAACCTAGAACTACAATGGCCATTATGGGGAATGTTCCAATTAAACAGAATGGCTCATTTAACAAGTGCACTTGAAAGCGAGGGTTCCCAAATTAAACAAACTGAAAAGGATACTTATTTTAATTGGCATGCAGAAGACTCCAAAAGGCTTCAAAACTCCAAAATAGCTTCATTGAAAGATTTGTTGCAAAAGTTAATGAAAAATTAAAGAGGTAAGAGGAACCTAAAACCAAAGACTATAAGACCGACATAACTCCTATTGCTGTCCTCTACCCTCCTTTATTTGAGCACTCATTCTAGTAAGTCTCTGTCTGAATTGCCTTTCTACTCTGAAGATATTATCAAACAGTTACCTTTTTAAAATAAGACCGCTGGAGGATACAAGCTATCCTCTTCAGGTACCTTTTACTCTTTGGTCAAAGGCTGAACAAAGGACCATAGTTAAAGAATTTCCTAAACCCAGGAAGGATCCTCAAAATATTTTGTAAATGGATCATCTCCTGAGATAAGTGGATTCATAAAAAGGCAGAAAACAGGATGGGTGGCCACTGGTTTGAGTGAACTCATGACCAGAGCTGAGCACTTTGAGAGGACTTTGGAGGCGCCCCCGTATTTACCCTATGGGAGGGGGCTCCCATATGGCCCCCTCTGTGAGTTGATGAGTCTCTGAGGGATTTTCTAGTAAACTGCGACATTATTCCCTTAAACAGCCAAGGGAAACTAAAATGAAAACTAATGGAAAACACTGCCAAATTCTGGTAGATGCCAAAGCCTACGGAGGGAGGTCCTGGGAAAACTGGTAGAAGTCAGCTAAGGGTGGGAATTCTTACCACAGTTGGCTCTCCCAAATCTCTGCGTGTAGTACCCGGTAAAGAGAGAAAAATAAAATATCTTTTGCACCCTCTTTGGGGATACCTCTTGAGTCCATAGGGTTGTCACAAGATATTTAAAGGATTTTTGAAAATGCCTGATAGGAATTTTTTTTTAGGCTTTCTCCCCTAAATTAAATGTACCCAGAGGGAAAGAAAAACATTCCAAAGATAAAGCTCTAATTCTTTTGATTTTTCCCTCTTAGTTGGCAATCTTCTCCCTGACGTAAAGAAGCAAATTAAGAATAATGTAGTTGGATGAGCAGTTCAGCCCCTTGTTATCATTTAGGCTACAACCCAATTCTTGGAAGAATTAGAAGCAACTATCTTTATCCTACAAATCTTTGCAAGACCAGAAACGCCGCTCTCAAAACAATTCCACCTACCCTTTTAAACAATTAACCTCACCTGTTCATCACAAAAGGTTTGTAGATATTGTAAAAACTCTGGCCTTAGGGAACAAAAAGTCCTTCTTGGGGAAACTTTCGTTCTTTCTCTGTGCTTTTGAGATATAAATATTCTACCTGGTCTTCTCCAGGAACTCTTATCTAGGTCACCTCTTTGAAATGAAAACTTCAGGTAGGTAACTCTTAGCAGAAGGAAAACAAAAGGGGGAAATATTATTTGAGATTTAGGCAAATGAACAATCTGTGTCTTCTCCACAAATATTAGCAAAAGCTTTGCCAGAGCAGGGAATCTTATTTCATCTGCTAAAAACACAATTTGAATACAACTTATTTTATAAATAGTGACTTTTGTATCATTGTACCTGATTTATAGCTAAAATCTTAGAACAGAAGCTGTAAGATCTCTGTTTACATCTCTGTATGTTTACATATGTACACATATACATGTTGTGGATGTGTGGTATTTTTCTCCCTCTAGATGGAAGTACCAAAATTCATTTGTAAAAGAGCTCCATTTAATTGGTTTAAAGAAAATGAAATGCTTGTATGAATTAAGTATTCCTAAAATTCTCAAAAATATAATAGAAACTAACTCAAATACTTTTCAGGTTCACGTGATCTGGGAAAATATTCAGAATTCAGTTGTAGTAATGTAAAAGGCAGTTCATAATTGTTTACTTCTTTCACTAAAAATTAAGGTTTCTGAGCATTAAAAATTCTAGTGCAGTTAGCTCTTAAGCAACATGGGTTTGAACTATGTAGGTCTACTTATATTTTTTTCAATAAATGTGTACTATAGTACTACGCTATCCACAGTTGTTTGAATCTGAGGATATGGAACTGTGGATACGAAGGTCCATCTTAAAAGTTATACATGGGTTTTCTACTGCACTGGGGGAGGGGGCTTTAGCACACCAATCCCCACATTGTTCAAGGGCCAACTGTATATGTGATTAAAACTACTAGAAATAATAGGGGAAACATATCTGTATGCAAGGGAATAGAAAGTATTTTTGGTAAAAGATGGTATGTGGAATAGAGATGCAATTTGTTGAGGGAAAAGAAGGTCATTTTGTTCTAAACCGAGGCTGGTTATTTCAGAACGAGAGAGAAGTAAAACAGGACAAAGCCTGAATGTAAAGAATAAAGTTGTAGAAAGTATGTGGAAAAAGAATTTCTGGAAAGTAATTTTATGTGTGACCAAGCTGGCTAAGGTTAAAATGACTTTATTTGAGTAAAAAAAAGAGTTTTTTAAAAAATTTATTTATTTTTGGCTGTGTTGGGTCTTCATTGCTGTGCACAGGCTTTCTCTAGTTGCGGTGAGCAGGGGCTACTCTTCTTTGCAGTGCACAGGCTTCTCATTGCGGTGGCTTCTCTTGTTGCAGAGCGTGGGCTCTAGGCATGCGGGCTTCAGCAGTTGTGGCACATGGGCTCAGTAGTTGTGGCACACGGGCTTAGCTGCTCCGTGGCACCTTCCCGGACAAGGGCTCGAACCCATGTCCCCTGCACTAGCAGGCAGATTCTTAACCACTGTACCACCAGGGAAGCCCAAAAACAGAGTTTTAATACCAAAAGTAAGCTGGTGCAAAATTAAATTTTGGTTTTCTCTCTGTTAAAAGGACAAAATTTTCTTAGACTGTTGGTCAGCTCTTGATAAGAGATTGTAAGAGGTTTTTCTTTATCTTCTACAGTAATCTGCCTAGAAAACAAAGATTGTCATCAAGTTCTTGATTATTTGAGAAAACTGGCTTAAGAAAGTGATTCCTTCACCAGGGTCTTTCCTTGACTAACTTGAGTTTGATTTGTTTGGGTTTTAGGGGCCATGGCTCTGAAGTGCACTCCAGACTTATAATAATTGTAATAGTCTCCCTGGTGCACTGTATTCCCTCAAAAGCTTTACATGCATGTTTGCAGTCACTAACCACCAAGTCAATGCTCTCCCTAAGACTGGAACATGCAAAAGGGAATGAAGAGAATGACCAACTTAAAAAATGTGAATCAAAAGTCATTACCTGTGAATTCCAAGTTCAACAAAAACTGAGAACTTTGGGGCGGTAGCTGGATGTAGCACTCACGCCTTAAATTTTGGTCACAGCTCTCAGTTAAGCTGAGAGTTTGATCAAAAGGGGAAATTGTTTAAAAAAGAAACAACGGGCCCAAAATGGAGTCACTCGTGCTAGGCCCCACATGAGCAAACCAAGACTTAATATTATATCTAACCTATTTTCAGTTTCAGCTCTCCCAACCTATTTTCAGTTTCAGCCTCTCCCATGAATGTGATCTTTAACCAGTCAATCTGGAATTACCTGGTCAGCAGTAGTGAGGTAATCTGCCTGATAGACCCCTACCCTCCCTCAAAGGAAAGTGACCTTCCCTGAAACAATCCACTCTTTGTTAGAATAATTTCCTTGCCTCCTTTTCCTCTGAGTTCCTTTTTTTTTTGGCCTCACAGCATGTGGGGTCTTAGTTCCCCAGCCAGGGATCGAACCTGTGTCCCCTACATTGGAAGCACAGAGTAGAACTAATATCATTTTACTGTTTTTCCTGTTGCTACCCCCTCCTTCCTCTTCAATCTAATCTTTTGTAGGAAAGTAATCCCAGGTTAGCAAGAGATTACTGTATTGTTTTTCTTGAAGTAAAGTGGTGAATAAACTCAGTTCTCTTCTTTTTGGACTGTGTGGTAGCAGGTTTGCTGGGCTCTTAACCTGAGGGGGTGAAATAGAGTGAGTAAAGGCTTCACTTTCCTTTCTCTTGGCTGTGAAATGAACTTAGCTTTAATGTGAGTTTAGAGTTTGTGCTAAAAGTCAGTGGGCCCATCGTCAGTTTGGGGACACACAGTCTCTTCCCTCAGGCTATAGGAGGCACCATGGATCTCACCTCGGATCACCTATTCCAGGTCTGAAGGTATCTATCAGTGTGAGCAAATTGTCAATGGATGTAATTTATTTAGCCTACCAGAAGCCTTGGCCAGTCTCCACAACGGCTAGTAAAAATATTCTGTTACCATAGATGGGATTAAGTGTAATGTTTGTTATGGATCAGAAACTGACTTAGAAGCAGGAAGCAAAGGATAAGACAAGCTCTGGGCAGAAAAGCACAGACAACAGAATCCTCTATTACCTGTCATCGGAAGTGGTCTTTTAAAAACCACTTTTGCAAACCATACAATGTATGAAGTACATCTTCAGTTTTGCAAAGGACAAAGTTAAAAACTCAGGAATCTGACAGATCTGTCCTTGGGCACATTATTTAACCTGTAAGCCTCATTTTTTCTAATCTGTTAAATGGAAATAACTGTACCTTTTCATTGGGTGATGAGGATAAATGAGGTAACCACTTTAGATTAGTCCTCTGATAAAACGCTTAGTCTTACTTCTGAGAGGCAAATACCAACCTGATAAGGATGAACTACAGAAAATCTTGATGAAACTGTATGTTACGCCTGGAAAATGTGTGTTCCAAAACATATAGTTACCATCTTCATGAAAACTCTGGGTTTCTTCCAGCAAAATAAATGTCATTTGGTGGTACCACTTTCACCCAGTGGTCTGAGCTTGAGACCCAGGGCTCAGCCTTGGAGGCTCAGCTCCTCCCTCCCCACTCCCACCTTGTTACCAAGTCCAAGCTCGCTCTGCTCCCCACGTGACAGGCCAATAAGTCGGGAGACGAGGTGTTGAGGCAAGGAAGGCGACTTTATTCGGAAAGCCTGCAGCCCAAGAAGATGGCGTACTAGGGTCCCCAAAATACCATCTTATCGGGGTCTGGATGCCAGGTTTTTTTAATAGAATCAGAAGGGAAGTAGAGTAAAAAGGCAACATAGTGAGGGAGAGGCAGGGAGGAAGTAAAGTAAAAGGGCCATCAGTCTTGCAAAACATCTCCTGGAATAGCCAGCCGTGGGGAGGGGATGTTAATTTCTTCTTTCTTGCAGCCATCCACAGGTGGGTAGGGTTCCCTGAGGCAGGCCATTATGTATGATTATAATAATGAAAGCAACGAACAGCAAAGGCTAAAGTCAAAGAAGCAGATCCAACATGGAGTCAAAATTGGCTCTTCCCTGCTATAACCTCACCCCATCTACTCCTCTGGTCTTGTCTCCAAATATTGGTCCCTTTTTCTCTCTGCCTTCCAACCCTTGCTTTAGATCGGGGATTGGCAAACTTTTTCTGAAAAGGCCCGGATCGTCAATATTTTTTGCTTTGCCAACCTTGTAGTCTCTGTCACAGCTACTCAACCCTGCGGTTCTAGTACAAAAGCAACCATAGGCAATTAAGTAAAAGAATGGATATAGTTGTGTTCCAATAAAGCCTTATTTACACATACAGGTGGAGGGCCAGATTTCACCCACAGGATGTGGTTAGCTGACTCTCGACTTGGACCCCCCGTGATCTCTTAAAGATTAGGACTGTGCCCGCCCCCCAGGCCTCCCTGTAGACCGGATCTAATCTTGTCACTCCTAATTTGAAAGTTTTCAATGGCTTCCCATTATTTTTGCAAAGGGTGATCTTGCACCACATCACTAGAATCGAGCTGCTTTATAAAATGCAGAGTTCCAGGCCTTTCTCTGGAGCCACTAAAACAGCATCTCTGGGGGGACGGGCTGGGAAGCTGGATATTAATGAGCCTCTCGTGGAGTCTGAATGCAGCAGTTCTCAAAGTGGGGCCCATGGGTCCCTGAGGGTTCACCATTTGCTTTTGGGAGGTTTGTGATGCAGGGTGGGAGGAGAGCCTCACAGAGAAGGTGATAACTGAGTTGAGGCCTGAAGGAGGAAGCCACCCTGGGCAGACCTCTGGAGAGAGCGTTTCAGGCAGAGAGAACAGCAAGTTGAAAGCCCCTAAGGCTGGCATGTCTGGGGAGGAACAGTGAGAGAGGAGGAGATGAGGCCAGAGAGCAAGGGACCAGGGTAGATGGCGTCGAAACTTGGCTTTAACTCACGACAGAATGGGAGCTGTTGGGGCTTCCCTCGTGGCGCAGTGGTTGAGAGTCTGCCTGCCGATGCAGGGGACGCGGGTTCGTGCCCCGGTCCGGGAAGATCCCACATGCTGCGGAGCGGCTGGGCCCGTGAGCCATGGCCGCTGAGCCTGCGCGTCCGGAGCCTGTGCTCCGCAGCGGGAGAGACCACAACAGTGAGAAGCCTGAGTACCGCAAAAAAAAAAAGGGAGCCGTTGCAGAGTTTGATCGATCGAATTATGTGAGGTATTCCAGGAATTTAGCCATCTCTTCCTCACACGCTTCTTTGTTTCCTTCCTCACTCTCCATCTGAGCATTTCTCTCTCTCCCCCGCTGTGGGCTGCAAGTTCCTCGAGGACCCAGCCTCTGTCTTACCTGCGTTCATCCTCAGCACCAAGCGATGCCCAGGGCCCTCCCCGCGTGGACTCAACGAACACCAAGGAAGGTAAAAATGCCTTTGCCTTCCTCTGCGGCTGGGTTCTGATTTTGGTTCGGTAAGAACTTCTTGAGAAAACAATGCAATCTTTTTCAAAGAAGCATGAAAAAAATTTTGTTTCCTATGAGTGGCTTAATAAATGACCTATTTATCTTTTTTAAAAAAAATCCCACCGTGAGAAACACTTTGCCGGAGAACAAGAAATCAACATGCCTTTCCTTTGTGATCACGAATACATCTGAATTAAAAATGAGTATTTTCCGGAAGCAATTCTGTGGCATTCGAGAAGCAAATCCCACTCTTCTGGATTGGGTCATCAGGGAGTTTCACAATTCTGTTTTCCGCTCTTCTCAGAACGTAGCTGGCCTCCTGTGGTTGTGGGACAACTCCTCCACTTCCCAGTGAGGATCTTTCGGGGCCAGCGTTTTCCTCAGCACCATCTGAGGAGGGAATGAGGCACCGCTTCCATTCACCACAAGAGCAGCTTCCCGGCCGAACACCCCAGCGCTACAGGCTTGGCCCCCTCTCTCCCTTCTGGCTCAACCTTCTCTTCCTCTCAGAGTTCACAGCCAGTCACCACAGGATGGGAAACCTAGGATCTCAAGGACACCTGCCTGTGCGAGGCCACCAGGAACACCCTGGCCTCCATCCCTTTACTTCCAAAAAGGACCTAAGGGAAGAAAAATTGCCCACATTCCTTTCCAAAGCTGGAAGCGTAATGAACTCTAACGGAGGCGATTTTAGGAAGAGGAATGTCATTGCTCAAAGAAATCGCAGTATTTTATTTAACATATATCAGTGTGTGTGTGTGTGTCCCACACAGTGCTTTTGTTCCCACCAGGAGCTGTCTGTTCTTTTTATCTGTATTTATAAGAAAAAGTCTAGATAGATCTAGAGACTGTCATACGGAGTGAAGTAAGTCAGAAAGAGAAAATCAAATATCGTATATTAACGCATATATGTGGAACCTAGAAAAATGGTACAGATGAACTGGTTTGCAGGGCACAAATTGAGACACAGATGCAGAGAACAAACGTATGGACACCAAGGGGGGAAAGGGCGGGGGAAGTGGTGGCGGTGTGATGAATTAGGCGATTGGGATTGACATGTATACACTGATTGTATAAAATGGATGAGTAATAAGAACCTGCTGTATAAAAAAATAAATAAAATAAAATTCAAAGAAAAAAGAAAAAGAAAAAGTCTAATAGCCCCTCCTGCTCTGTATCTAAGAAGTCATTTCCCTTTGGGACAGCAGGTTTCAGAAGAGCTGACTAAGAGTTTCCTTAGTGCTGGAAGATCTGTAATTCCTTCCCTCTAGATTGGAAAAAGCAGTATGTTATGAGCCCCAGGGGCAGGGGCTGTTGCTATTTTCTGTTTATGTGATTGGTGTAGGGCCTGTCATGTGGAAGGGATGCTCCATTAATATCTGTTAAATGGAGGAGTGTGAGGTGTTACATAATTTTAAAAGATTAACTTATCTGCTCCCCAATATTTCTTTCTACCCCATAACCTTTGCTCCACCCCGAGACAGACCACCACAGAGATGCATTCATTGCCTCAGGGAAGGTACAATTGGAAAGATGGGACTTGGGAATTTTTGAGGGCATGTGGGGCAGAAACCATTGATTTGGACAAATGCCTTATGAACTAGATTTCCTGAGTTAGTGGAGAAGTAAGGATGGGGGGAAGGATGAGCACCCTGCCCTTTCTCCCCCAGCATTCCTATAAGCCACATCCCAAGTAGAGAGCTGACAGCACAAACTTCAGGTATGCTTGAGGAACCTGAGATAGATGAGACCAGAGATCTGGCCTCGGGCTGAGCCCAGGAGGAATTGGGTACCAAGATCCCAGAGCAGACATGGCTGTGATGGCCTCACCCAGGAGGTGAAGGATGTTGCCCATGAGCCCGAGGGCAGCACTGAATGGGGACCACTTGCCTCTGTGAACCCAGCCACAGAACATCCCTGGGGCTGTAGGGGACACCCAAATAGCTGGCAACCACCCAATCTGCTGCCTCTCTAATTGCTTAGAGAAGAACAGCGCCTGGCACAAAGTAGGCATTCAATAAATATTTATTGAACTAATGTATAGAGGTGCTCAATGAATATTTTCTACAAGTTGTTTGAGTACATTTTAACCCACTTTGTGTATGTTACTCAGCTATAAAGTGGAGACATTCTAACACCCTCACTAGAGACGAGAGAAATAGCTCATCCATTGGTTATCAGCCATGCACCCTACAAGGCATGGTAGGGACCACACTGACACAGAAGACATACTCCCAGAACCCAGTATTTACTGGCTGGGAGGACAAGGCTTGGGGGGTAAAAGGAGAAAATAAGAAAAATAACTGTGTAAGAGCCAAATGAGGCTGATCGTTATTGTCAGAGTAGAGTGTAGGGTGAGATTATGGAGGAAGGGAATATTGAAATATAAGTAGTACTGAAGCGAGAGAGAGGGAATTCCCTGACCATCCAGTGGTTAGGACTCTGCGCTTTCACTGCTGAGTTTCGATCCCTTGTCGGGGAGCTAAGATCCCACAAGCCCCGTGGTGCAGCCGGAAAAAAAAGTGTGTGAGAGAGGGAGAGATTACGGAGAGGAAGTATGGTTGGGGAGAGGAACTGGATGAACAAAGAAGTCGAATCAGGAATGAGCATGGCGTGTTCCAGTTACAATAGACCATCAGTGTGAATGGCTGCAGTGGAAGGTTGATGTCAAGATCTAATCATTAGGCTAGAGGGAGGGGCCAGCCAAATTGTGAGAGTTCTTAATGCCAAGCTAAGGAGTCTGGACTTAGCACAGAAGCAAGACCGGTTACCTCATCTGCAGGGCCTAGCGCAAAATGAAGATTCAGGGTCCCTTGTTCAACCATGTAAGTTTCAAGACAGTGCAGCGGAGCATTGAACCAAGTGCAGCGCCCTCCTGAGCCCACGTGGGGTGCTGTGTGACCACCCAGTGGTACCCCCAGGAAGCCCCCAAGCTGTGTAAGTGTTGAGAGGGCACGGAGAAATTGTGAGCAGGAAAATGCCGGATTAAAGTGATGGGTTAGAAGGACTCGCCCTGGGTGCCTCCTCGGTGGGTGGGGACAGGAAGTGGCAGAGAATACCTATTAGGAAATCAGTGGACTTGTCAAGTACAGAGAAGGTTGGTGGTTGTAGAAATGGGAAGAGGGGGCGTGTGTGATGTGATAGGATGCAACAGTCTCCATGGGCTTAGGTGGGGAAGAGCCCAGGTCCTCCTTAGTGATGTCAGAGCTTAAGCCTGCGTCTTGGAAAAAGTTAGAATCATCGAGAGAAAGGGGAAGTGTGCAAAAGGGAGCTGGCTTTGGGAAGCTGGTAAGGAGTAAGCAGTCTTAGTCATGCTGATTATGAGATAAAGGCGGGCCTCCAAGAAGAAATGCCCTGATGTCCTACTGCCAGTTGAAGATGAGACAATAAAGTTCAGGTTTGGAAATGCAGATCTGAAAGAAGTGAAGAGCGTTGTGTAACTGTTGAGGTTGTGAGGCCATATGCCATTTGTCAGGAATGGCTAGATAAGCAGGGTGCTAAAAAACAGATGAGTACTTTAAAATAATATTTTCTGCCACCGCTGAAAGGAATGGGGCACTTAGTCATGATGGGGGATTCAGCAGCCTGGTGGAAGGTTTTTCCAATTGCTATTTCCACAGCGCAGTTGTGCAGAATAACAAAAATCTGTTTTGATCTTTTGGTGCTATGACATGGTTAAAAAAAAAAAAAGGCTGAAGTACTGGTAAGAGCTTATCAGCGTTAACTGTCAAAGGGCCCATGTGACAGGTTCTGCCATCCCAACTCCCCACCTTTTCCGCACTTTTTAATGATCCATTTATTTTTCAGGCAATTCTTTCAGGAATTTGAAAGTTTAAGCAGGGGTTACAAGGAGAACTAACAGGAAATGTCTCATCTTTCCAAGTTTATTGTTGAGAGTGGCCAGATGTCATTTGTTTGTGAGTGGGAAATGGGAAGTTAGATCACAGAACCTGAAATTTAAAACTCGGTGTTTTTAAAAAAAAAGGGGGGGAGGGGGAGTGGAGAGGAGAAACACACACAGGGAAGCCACTTTGCCTCCTGTGACTTACGTTAACAGTGTAGGGGAGCAGTGCTCCTAGCAAGACGCTAATATGAGAACGTGTTTTACTGTCTGCAGGCATCTCTGTCTTCAAGGTCTGTGTGCACACAGCTGGTGTCCGCCTGGCCCGCCGGGGTGTTTGTGAGCTCTCTGCGGATCTGCCGTAATTATAAACCCCATGAAGGGCCAGGAATGGAGGCCAGCCTTCTTATTGGTCATCATGCCCCAAAATAGAGACTGCGAAAGGAACTTACAAAGAGTCCTTCGGTATTTAGCACTTACAGAAGCAATTGTATTGATTTTTTTAAAATTATATTTGTAGCCTCTGTGGTTTAAACTCTGGGTCAAACACTTCCAGATTGTTCAGGTTGGCTGGCTCACTTCTGGCCCCTCATCTCTAATTGCTCACTGACTGTCCTGGAAATACCCTCTTCCTAGTCTCTTGCTGTTGCTACAGTGGGTTTTGGCAGGCTCCCTCTCGGCCAGGTGTTTTCCCCAGCAGTTGCCGTGGCAGCAACCTACAACAGAGGTTCTGAGGGGCTTGGAATAGACAGGCCGGAGGTGGGGCCTGAGTTCCCTTCTCCAGCCCACGATTTGCTGATCCATCTGTCATCCTCAGAGAGAGAGCACGAAGTCCAGGATTACACTTCCTGAGAAGATGACAGGCTCCAGGCCAGACGCACAGACGTAAACTTGGAATTGGTTATTGGATCACTGGGCCCAACATGGGAAACTTAGATGAGTGAGAAGGTACAGAGCACAGGGATCCAACAGCGGCTCAGAGCTCAGAACTTCTTGGTCAGTTCTGCAAAGGAAAAGAAACCTCCCACCCACCTGCCGGGCTTTCAAGGGCAACAGGGAAGGTTCTCTTCAACTCCACCCCTCTCTTCCATTCAAAGTTATTTAGCAGGTTTTTCTCCCTTGGGCCCTGCCTAAGATCCTCAAATCCCCCCCACTTTAGTATCCTCTTGAGGTTAAATCATTAAGGTTCATTTATGCAAATACTGAACAGGAGAAGCCAGCCCATTGCCTAAGCTCATCCGCCATATTGGTTACCTAGGCATTTACTGTCAGAGTGCCCGAGGGACGGGAAACACAAGAGGTAAGCTTTTTTTTTTCATTAATGGTTAAATATATATATAGTGTCTGTATGTATATATGTATATATGTGTCTATCTATGCACACACATATATGTATACACACACACATATATACATGTATGTGTATATGTACATATATGTTATATCTATACACACACTCATATGTATACACACACATATATATACATATATGTATATAGTATATATGTGTGTGTTTGTATAATAAAATTTACCATTTTAACCATTTTCCAGTGTACAATTCAGTGGCGCTAAGCACATTCACGATGTTGTGTAACCATCACCACCACCCATTTCCAGAAATTTTTCATCAACCCAAACAGAAACTCTGTACCCATTAAACAATAATTTCCCATTCCCCACTCCCCCCAACCCCTGGTAAGCTCTAATCTACTTTCTCTCTCTATGAATTTGCCCATTCTAGGTACCAACAGATAAGTTTTTAGAAATAACTTTGTTGTTTTTGTGAAAATAATACATATTTTTTTATACACGCCCAAGGAACACAGAAATGTAGTAAGGAAAATTATATCATAACGTACCGTTGTCAACATTTGATGAACATCTTCCCCGACATCTTTGTGTGCGTATAGACTTACAGAACCATAGGGGTCAGATAAATTTGACAAAGATGAGATTATTTAATACATGGGTGTCTTAAGTTAAACATTCAACTTTTCTTGAATTTAACAGAAAAAAAAAAGTAATCGAAGGTATTGCCAAACTTTAGATAAGTGATTCTTCACAACAAAAATATTAACTCTGAAAAACGTCCTCTTCATTAGTGAGAACAGTGAATATGTTGGACCTCTTATGATTTGTTGATCGTGTTTCTCAACTTTGGCTGCAGCGAGAGAAACCCTGTGCTGAGTGCCGGGCGGGCATCTTCCCCTGCCTCCTGGCTTCCCCTCCTTCTCAGCAATAAAGCTTCTTGTTAGTTGGATTATCACTTTTACCTCATCCAGGTGATGGCATTTGCATTCAGAACAGGCAAGTTCTGCGGGTGAGAAGAAGGGAAAGCAAGGGGACCCGGGGGGCCTGAGGTTGAGGTGGATGGCTTCATTCCATGGGGCCATACGCTTGGACCCTTCATCATCATCAGAGCTGAATAATGGTGCTGATGAGGGCAGGCAACTTTTCTGAGAGCTGACCATGGGCCACAGCTTACGTTAATCAACCACCTTCCAAGTATTAAGTTCCTCAGTCTTTACATCCAACCTAAGATCAATGCAATTGGCTAGATATTTTTGTTATTATTTTTGCTGTATGGATAAGGAGTGGAGGCTTGGGGAAGGAACTTGCCCAGGTCACAGAGCTGTAAGACTTGGGATCCCAGGCAGTCTGACTGTAGAGCTCACACTCTGTGTTCTCTCCACCAACTCTGTAAGGGAACAGCCATTGGATCTACAACTTCAACAAGGAGGCTCTTCCTAGTAGGAAACCGGAAGGTGAGAGAGATGGACGAGGGGGCAGTCAACCCTTTATGTGGACATGATGTGTCCCCATGATTTATCTATTTGCTCTTCTCCATAATATCCTTATTTGACAGATGAGGGAGAGATATGTCTTGACTCCTCCAGGGGCACAGCTCGGGAGTCAATTCTGGGGCCAGACTCTTTCTATTCTGCTCCCTCCTCTGCTCTGAATGATGCTCCCTGGTCAATTTTAGTAGGGGGAGGGACTTCCCTGGCGGTCCAGTGGTTAAAACTTCACCTTCCAATGCAGGGGATGTGGGTTCGATCCCTGGTCGGGGAGCTAAGATCCCACATGCCTCACGGACAAAAAAACAAAATATAAAACAGAAGCAATATGGTAACAAATTCAATAAAGACTTAAAAAAAATTTTTTTTAGTGCGGGGAGAGGGCTCCCTTTAAAAACAGAAGAACCCCTTTTGAATCAACATCTTCTGTTAAACGCCATATAAAGAAAATTCAAGGGTTTTGTATTAGTTTCTTGAGGCTGCTGGTAACAAATTACCTCAAACTGAGTGGCTGAAGAAAACAGAAATGTATTCTCTCAGAGTACTGGAGGCCAGCGTCCAAAATCTAGGTATCTTCAGGCTGGGCTATAGGGGAGGATACTTTGCATTGTGCATCTTCTGGAGCTGCTGGTGATCCTTGATGTCCCCTGGTTCATAGATGCATCGCTCCAACCTCTGCCCTTATCTTCACATGGTCCTCTCCTCTCTCTCTTTTTTAAACATTTTTAATTTTAATTAATTAATTTTTTTTGGCCGTGCCACTCAGCTTGCGAGATCTTAGTTCCCCGACCAGGGATCGAAACTGTACCCCTGCGGTGGAAGCGCGGAGCCCTAACCGTTGGACCGCCAGGAAAGTCCTTGAAAAAATATTTTTAGAAAATTAACTGAGGTCTGGTCTAAAGGTACATTGATGGTCTGAGGCTTGAGGTCTCCAGGTCCCCAGGAAGCTTATGCCAGTGGACAGATTGTGGTGTTACTTCGTCCAGGAGACCCTTGCCCACAGATCCTCTGCCGTACTCATCCCTAAAATTCTCCTTTTCTTCCCTTTCTAGTCCATCTCATACCAAATTTGAAGAGGCTTAAAATGGATCCTTTTTTGGTACCAAAGAGTTTCTCTAGGACGAAGCCTTTTTCATCATCCTGTCTGACTCAGAGCCCACCCCTCCTTGAATCCTTCCCTACTCATTCCAGGCTTCAAAACTCAAGCCTTCCTCTGAAATCCCATAGGCTTTATTGCTATGCTGCCCACCAGCACTTAGCACACACCTCACCGCTGATGCTGGAAGACAGATGATGCAATGTCTTGTCTCCCTGTATCTCCCATCTGGATGTGAGCATGACGGGGTGTGAGGTCGGTGCCGCTTGAATGACACCTGAAGCCCCCGGTGTTCCTGGAATCCCCCAGATCAACAGGAAGACACTCCTCAGAATTCAACAGCTTCAGAAATTTAATTCATTTCAGAATAGTTGTCTTCCATTGATTTTTATTTCCTCAAAACTGGTTGTAGAAATCCCTAACGTTGCTCTTTTTGAAATAGCCCACTGTTTGTCATATTATTTGGACCCCATCCTTGTTTTCAGAAAAAAATGTAAAGCCTCACATGCTGGGATTTGACATCTCTTTATCTGTGACTAATGTCGTAGTCAGAGAATCAGTGTGATCGGCACTACTAGTCATGCATTGCTTCTTCTCAGCTCCTTTCTGCTAGGAAGTGAAGCAGGATTCTTTTACAACCCCCAAGCTTGGCGCTCCCACCACCCAGCCTTAGTCATCACCAAGTGCGTGACCCTTCCTCGGCAGTCCCTGCCAACAGCTCACACTGGACCAACACCAGTCAGGCACTGCTCACCTGCTTTCACATGGAATTTTAAAAAAATTGAGATATAATTGACAAAAAACTGTATTAGTTTCAGTTGCACAACGTGATTCAATATATGTATATACTGTGAAATGATCACCACCTAAGTCTAGTTAACATCCCTCATATACATAGTTACAAACTTCTTTTTCCTTGGGATGAGAACTTTTAGGATCTACTCTCTCAGCAACTTTCAAATAGACGGTACTATTAGCTATACTCACCATGCTGTACATTAGATCCTCAGGACTGACTTATTTTATAACTGGAAGTCTGTCCCTTTTGACCCCCTTCACCCATTTCACGCATGCCCCCCTACCCACTGCCTCTGGCGGCCACAGATCTGTTTCTGTATCTATGAATTCAGGAGGGTTTTTTTGTTTTTGGTATTTGGTTTGGGGGTTTTTTAGATTCAACATGTAAGTGAGACTATATGGATTTTGTCTTTCTCTGTCTGACTTATTTCACTTCGTGTTATGCCCTCAAGGTCCATTCATTTTGTCACAAATAGCAGGGTTCCCTTCTTTTTATGGCTGAATAATACTCATATATATATTATATATATAATATATATGTTTAACCTATAAAGTATATATTATATCTATATAATAGATATCTATAAAGTATATACTTTACATATATATAAATATAATTTTCTTTAACCACTCATTTACCAATGGACACTTAGGTTGTTTCCACATCTTGGCTATTGTAAATAAAGCAGTAATAAATGGTGATGCAGATATATTTTTGAGTTAGTGTTTTAGGGGTTTTTTTTGGATAAATACCCGGGAGAGGAATTGCTGGATCATATAGTCGTTCTATTTTTAGTTTTTTGAGGAACCTCCATACTGTTTCCATGCTGGCTGCACCAGTTTACATTCCCACCAACAGCGCACAAGGGTTCCCTTTTCTCCACATTCTCACGAGCATTTCTCTCTTACCTTTTTATAGTAGCCATTCTAACAGGGGTGAGGTGATACCATTGTGGTTTTGATTTGCATTTCTCTAATGATTAGTAACGCTGAGCACCTCTTTATGAACCTGTTGACTATCTGCGTGTCTTTTTTGGAAAGATATCTATTCAGACCCTCTGCCCTTTTTTTTTTTTGTGGTACGCGGGCCTCTCACTGTTGTGGCCTCTCCCGTTGCGGAGCACAGGCTCCGGACGCGCAGGCTCAGCGGCCATGGCTCACGGGCCCAGCCGCTCCGCGGCATGTGGGATCTTCCCGGACCGGGGCACAAACCCGTGTCCCCTGCATCGGCAGGTGGACTCTCAACCACTGTGCCACCAGGGAAGCCCCCTCTGCCCATTTAAAAAATTGGATTGTTTGTTTTTTTGCTACTAAGTTGTATATGTTCATCATATATTTTGGATATTAACCCCTTATCAGATATATGATTTTCAAATATTTTCTCCCATCAGTAGGTTGCCTTTTCATTTTGTTGACGGTTTCCTTTGCTGTGCAGAAGCTTTTTAGTCTGATATAGTCCCAGTTGTTTATTTTTGCTTTTGTTGCCTTTGCTTTTGGTGTCAAATCCAAAAAATCCATCACCAAGATTGACGTCAAGTAGCTTACCATCTATGTTGCTTTCGCGTGAATTTAATCCTCTCAACAGGGCAATGTACTGAGTTGTATTATTGTCTCCATTTTAAAATGGGAACACTGTGGTCCTGAGAATTTATGTCACCTGCCCAAGGCCACAGAGTTGGACCAGGACACCTGGCCTTGGAGTCTGTGCATCTGACCACTGTTGGCACTGCTGCTTGGCCCCTGACCACTGTGTCAACCTGCTGTGTCATGAACCCAGCCCCCTAAGGTCACACTGCGCCGTTTGAAAGAGCTAGTGGCACCTCAACGACATTCGTCTGAGACGTTGTGATGGGGAGCGTAAAATACCACACATCTCAGTTAGCATGACCAGAATCCCATGGGTTAGGACGCAGGCACTGTTTTTATCCCTACTCTACTCATGAGGAGATTGTAGGTTTGAGTGACTTGATTTGCACAAGGTTACCCAAGTGGACACAAGATTTGGGGGTAGGTGATGGACACAAGATTTGGACCCAGCTCTCCTATCCCTAAATTGACTGTTCCCAGGAACATGGTTTCCCACAAATGCTGGGGCAGTGCCTACTTGGTCTGTTTCATCACCCTGACAAAGCTCAATTCTCCCAAAACATCTTTTGCTGCCCTCTTGTCTGAAATCCCTTCTCCCAGCCTGTGTCGGACTCTGTCCCTGCAGGATGTCCTCCACCTGGCAGGGCTGGAGGACGTCCTCCCATAAAGGCAGGACTCACTCTTTATTCCCAGTACCTGGCCTGGAGCAAGGTGCTCACCAAGTGCCTGTTGAAAGAATGGGTGGATTTGTTTTGGGTAAGGACCTTTTCCCAGAAAATCCCAGTTAATATGCAAACGTGTTGCCTGGCAGATCCAGCTAGAATTTATTGGTTTCCTTCCAGGGGTTTTGAAGGATGACTTGATAGAATTAAAGGATAAAGGGAGGGGCTTCCCTGGTGGCGCAGTGGTTGAGAGCCCGCCTGTCGATGCAGGGGACACGGGTTCGTGCCCTGGTCTGGGAAGATCCCACATGCCGCGGAGCGGCTGGGCCCGTGAGCCATGACAGCTGGGCCTGCGCGTCTGGAACCTGTGCTCCGCAATGGGAGAGGCCCGCGTACCGCAAAATAAAAAAAGGGGGAAGACCTTGAGTTTAGGTAAATGACCAAGGAAGAGAGGTGGGCCCTGGATAATTCAGATATAGGACAGGGACCATGAATACTGTGGAAGAGGGAAGAGGAAGTGGTCCTGTCCCAAGGGTGGAATAGGCCCCAACCTCTTCAATGTCGCCCTGGGCTGGCTGGTCCTCAGGACCCTGTGAGTCTGATTACCTCCACAGACAATGGATGGGACCCACTGGCGGTTCTTCCCAGCTCCAGAAAAGGGTTCAGTTTTCCCCAAAAGGGTCCCGGGAACAAGCTCAGTTACAAGCCCACTTGTCCTCTCAGATTGTCAGAAGTCTCTCTTTCGGGACTTCCCTGGTGGTCCAGCGGGTAAGACTCCGCACTCCCAATGCAGGAGGCCCGGATTTGATCCCTGGTCAGGGAACTAGATCCCGCAGGCATGCCGCAACTAAGAGTCCACATGCCGCAACTAAAAGATCCCGCACGCTGCAACGAAGACCCCGCAACTGAGACCCGGCGCAGCCTAAATAAAGAAATATATTTTAAAAGATATCTATTAAAAAGAAGTTGTCTTCCTCTCATAGAACAGCTAATCATGAAAGGAGAGGCAGCATCCAACATCATGGGACCCAATTCTCACCCCCTCCCCAAGTTCATCAGGGAGCTCTGCCCACCCCATCTTCTGGCAAATTTTCTCCCCCATGCACGGAGATTGGATCACCCTCTACTCCTCGTTCTGTGGCTTATCTTTTCCATTTAAACATATTGGATGTCTTTCACTGTCAATTCACGTAGATCTGCTCTCATCTTTCAAAAATAGTTTCACCGTATTTCATCACACGACATACCAGACATACCACAATATACTAAATCAGTCTCCCACTCATGGACACAGTTGCTTCCAACTTTTTGCTGTTGCCCGTAGTGCTATGATGAACATTTCTGTGTACGGAACGGCCTTGTTTTTCAAAGAGATTCTGTGAACGACTGTGCTTTCTTACTATGGCTTTTACTGAGTCTTAGAAACCCAGCTTGGAGCTGTCCTCCAAGCCATGCCAGACAGCGGATGAATCATTTGAACAGTGCTGCTGAGGAACGTCAGTGAGAATCTGGACTCCACAGAGTGCCTCCCCTGGCCCGCCTCACGCCTCTCCTTCTGGGCAACGGAGGCACCCCTGAATCATTTTCTGTAATGCCAAACGAAATCCCCAGATAAGACGGACACCCTCATGCCTCACAGAAGGCGCTCCCCGACTCCCACGGAGATAAAGGGATGAGTGCTTTCTGAATCAGAGTTCACGGCTGTCCAAGGCCCTTGCATGCTGCTAAAAAACCTCTCTGGGCTCGTTGCTGCTGCTTCCACAGCCAGACTTAGCACTTCCTAGAAAATCGTCATTCCATTTACTCTTTATTCTTGGGACGGATTATTATGTCTCATAAACTCTCGTAACGTTCAAGGTAGTTTTTCAGTAAATCTCACGAGACATCTACATGAAGCGGGAAAGATGTTCTTTATTTTATGTTTTCTATTTCTGTGCGGAGACTAAAAGTCCATAGCTCCATTTTCATTTACTGATAAAAGCCAGCAATAGACAATTCCAGCGAACCCCATGCTGCTTTACAGCCCTTAGCATTAACTTGCTAAAAAGTCAGTGTCGTGGTGGGGATCCCCAGAGACGGGAGAGCCGTTTGCTCATCACACATTGAAGTGTACACATTTCTCATACTTGTCATTTACAGTCTTCATTTTTGCCACTTCCGTGAACCCTTTGCAACGTTAGTTCCTACTATTTTTTTTTAATTTTTTTTGCCTTACTGCGTAGCTTATGGGATCTTAGTTCCCCGACCAGGGATCGAATCCGGGACCCCTGCAGTGGAAGCGTGGAGTCCTAACCACTGGCCCGCCAGGGAATTCCCCTTACCTTACTATTTTTAATGACTTTTTAAAACATAGCTTCATCCGAATTAATATCTTAAATAATAGGTTTGGTGTGCTGGTTGTATTTTTTCTAAAGTATATTAAAATTAAAAAAATGGAATATCAGCTAAAATGCTCTGGAGTCCTAAACGGTGGCATACTTTGATGAACACTGGGCTGGATGGGGTCCCAAATTCCAGTGTCTTCTAAGGTTAACAAAGGCTCGGGAATTCCCTGGCGGTCCAGTGGTTAGGACTCTGCGCTTTTCATTGCTGGGGCCCGCGTTCGATCCCCGGTTGGGGAACTAAGATCTTGCAAGCCAGGGGGCCAAAAAAAAAAATAATAATAAGGTTAACAGAGGCTGAATACCATTCAGACATCGAAGCACTGCAGTGTCTATTTGCATTTTTATGCATTTTATGTGCCACAGATCTAGAAATTGAGGGTTGGGAAAGATGGAGAGATGACCTACTTTTGACAGGCAGGGCAGCTAATTGGAAAAGGTGTGAGCTTTGGAGTCACGCCTAGTTACAAATCTTGGTGGTATTAGACAAAGTTCTTCATATGTAAAGAGGGCATATTAAAAGCCACTTTATAAAGTGGGGCAAAGATGAAATGAGATAATAAACGCAAAGTGCCTGGTTGAGGGAAGGTAGCCATGCCCAATGGCGGCCAGTGTGACCTGCAGTGCAAGTCCAGATGTGGTCATCACCCAGGGTATGGTGGTTTTAATACTGTAATAGCAATAATTATCCAACTTCTTGTTCCTAAAAGGAAAAATATTACAGGTTTTCTAGTCCCAAGTACAAGAGTTCACTGCCGAGTTTGGAAAGCAGCAACGGAGGGGAGCAGAGGGGCTCAGGACATTGAGGCCTGACCTGAGCCAACCGTGGGATCTTGGGCCAATGACTTAACCTCTAGGGATCCTCAACTTCTCCAGCTGTACAATGGGGATAACAATATCTGTCCACAGACCTGCTGGAAGGAGCAAACACGACACATGGGAAAGTGCCCCAGGCACGCGGTAGGTCCTTTGAGCTGTGTGCCAGGCCTAGCCAGCATCTGAGTGTTATTAAGCCGAGACTTCTTCTTTCCTTGACTTCAGGGATTAGGGGCACAGTGAGGAAGTTGTGATGATAAACAAAATTTTTTTTAGAATTTAAAAAAATATATGTACTCATTTATTTTGGCTGCGCCGGGTCTTCATGGCGGCACGTGGGATCTTCGTTGCAGCATGAGGATTCTTAGTTGCGGCATGCCTGCAGGATCTAGTTCCCTGACCAGGGATCGAACCCAGGCCCCCTGCATGGGGACTTTGGAATCTTACCCACTAGACCAACGGGGAAGTCCCGATAAACAACATTTCTAGCTGGCAGTAGCAGGGGACCGTGGTAAACATATGAGATGGCCATTCTAGATTTATGACCACTGGTGGAGTGTGGCAGACCTTCAGACTCTTTTAAGCTGATGTAAGTTTAGGTGCAGTGATATTTATTGTCTCTTTGAGCAACGGGTGGAAGAAACAAAGAACATTCAGGAAAACCAGCAGGGGTATCAGGCATCCCCCTTGCCCGCCTCTGTTATATTTTGCTCCTCTGTGCTGGTCCTCTGTCGTCCTTAACACCCTCCTCGTGGTGTGAGGTCTGCCTTCCCTGACCCACGTGAGCGTGGTGGTATCGGGTGAGGGGATGCAAGGACTCCACATCAGCTGAGCAACCACAGCTCTCACAGAAGATGCGCTCAGAGGTGGTGCTGAGAAAACAACTCTGCTTCCTGCAGAGACTTCAAAAGCCCACGCCCTGTCTACCGCTGCACATTTCTGCAGCTGAAGGAGAAACTGTTGCAAACAGGAGTTTCCCTGATGTCACTGGGATGAGGCCGACTGTGTTCTCCCAGAGACATCAGGGAGTTGGCTCAGGAAGGGCTGGGTGGGAAGTGATGCAACACTGAATAGAGGCTCTGGGCTCTTTGAAAAGGGAGGGCAGGTGGGGCCCCGGGTTCTGAGTTGACTGCCTTTCACCTGCACTTAATGGCAATGGAAAGTTCTAGTCCTAAGAATAGAGGGTATGGGGAGCAGAGATTCAGAGAAAAGGATGATCAGGGCAGGGAGAACTGTGCGAGGGCCTCTGAAATCTTCCTCTCTCCCCTCATGCTACCCTTCTCCATCCCCAAAGAAGAAAACCTTTGTCCTATTTACTCAGCTTGGTGCTTTCAATTCCCAATTTTATTCAGTTCTTCTAGGGTATGTTATCCTCCCAAGGGGAATCCTTTAAAGATGCTTGGAACACTGAAAGGAACCAGAGCTCCTCGGAAAAATAGCTGATTTCTGATTAGGGCAGGAAATGTCCAGGATGAGCCTCCACGATTGTGCCAGAAAGCAGGGAAGCTATCAAAAGCTGGCCCGGGAGCCAGATGGAGAGTTCTACTGGCCAAAGATGGGACATTTTTAGCATCAAAAAGAATAATGACTACAATGTATTGAAAGCTGGAAAATACAGAAAACTCAAAGTTCATAATGATTTAAAAAAAAAAAAAGACTCCTTATTGGTCACTATTAGAGGTTGTTTGGGTACCAACTCAACACTCTGAAAAGTGATAGAAATTAGAATATCCCACCTTTCCTGCAGGAACGGTATCTCAGAGCAGCCAAAGAGCTGGTACGGTAAAGTTCATCTTTACGACAAAATTCTCCCTGATAATAAGGAATAATAGAATTAGAAAATCATGACTTTTGCAACCCCTAATAAGATAATGGATTTAGAAATGATCATCAATGGTTGCTAAAACTATCTAGTGAAAGGTTGACAGGGAATTTTAAAATAGATAATCTATGACAACACCTACAAAGTAAACAAGGTTCATAGCTGAATTTGGTTGTTATATCTGTCTTCAGAGAAGTATGAATAACTAGTTATAATAAGACATTTTTGAAACAATCTGGGAAATTTGAATAGTGGGACTGAGTATCAGATCATATTAAGGGTTTGTTGTTTATTTTGTTAAAGGTGATAATGGCATTACGGTTATGTTTTTTAAAATATGCTTATCTGTTAAGGGCACATACCCAAGTTTTTGTGGGTAAAATCGTATGTCCTCTGGTATTTCCTTTAAAAATGCTCAGAGCAAAAACGTGTGGGGGATGGATGAAACCAGATTGACAAAGATGTTGATTATTGTGAAACTAGATGATGAGGATGTAGGAGTTCATCATATTCTTCTCTCTGCTTTTAGTATGTTGAAAAGTTCTAGAATTTAATTATAACTAATATTTATTTATAAATAATATATAATACGATATTTAATAATACATTAGAAATATATGATATATTTTCTATAATAAAAATGATAATGATTTTTTAATGTTTCAGAAGCTATTTTTATTTTCAATGCCGGGGAAAGGTAACATGCGGATTGGTTTATCAGGTGAAGGTGCATGACATCTTAGAAGGCAGAGTCCAAAGAAAATGGGAAAGAAATCGGGCAAGATGCACACCCACCCCTGTGGGTACCAGGTTTCCCGTGAAGAGTGCGGCTGGACCAGGGCCAGCTCGAAGGCACCAGATTCCTAAGGTGGGAAGGAGGGTTGGTAGGACCTGTAACCATCTAAGAAGGCCTGAGGCCCAGCTAGGGGCTCTGCCTGGGACCCGCCAGCTCAGCATTCAGACCGACCTCACTGGTGGGCCCCAGGGTCTGGATTCTGGGCTGTTCTTGGTATATCTGGAGGTACTAGGCCCTAAGTTCATGAACTAGAATGAATAATCCCAATTTCAGTTTGTTCATTTACAACGAGCTGAACCGTCAAGGATCAGATATCCGCGGCCACTGAACAGCATGTTATGGGGAACCGACACCCGGTGGGAGAAGATGGCGGTGGCTGGTTTCATCGGGCTGGGATACCTTCCGATACATCTGTCTCCACCAGAGGGAAAACTGCCCCAGCAGCTGCCCGGGACTTCCTTTCTGGTATTAAGAGAACAGGGCCAGAAACACAGACGTGTGTGCCCCTGATTTCACCTGTTGTAGGAGTCCCCTCCTGGCCACCTAACCCTCTTCCTTTCTCCATATCTTTAATCAGGTCATGGTTGAGCCATTCCATCTCCTTAGAGGAACTTTCCCTCGTTGTTTTATTTGATATCAGGTCTGAGAGGGCAAACCCATTTCCCCTTCCTGAGTTCTGTTAGGATTACTCATGGTGCCCCTTCCGGGTCTAGACAAGGATGGTACTAAAAATTAACTTTACCCAGGATTTCTGTAGCCTAACAGTAAAGAAAATGGGTTCTGGAGCTGCACAGAGACTGTGCTAGCACCTCTACCTCAGATGTCAACCAACTGTGTGACCTTGAGCAAACAGCCCCTCTAAGATTTGGTTTCTTAAAAATGCAACACCCTCGACATGACTGTGAAAAATGGATTAAGTAGAGCATCTGGTAAAGTGGCTTTCACCTAGTAGGTGCTTGATAAATGATAGCTGTAATTGTTGTATTATAATTATGACTGCAGTTTAGAGTTGACCCTGACAGTAGTTTTGTTCACAGGGGCTAAATTGAATGCCCAAACTAGGAAGCTTAGACATGCTTCCACACTCCAAATACAAACCTGGGGTGTTTCTCGATGGAATTAAAAGTGGGACTGAGCCGTGGAATACAGGCTAATCCCATAAACAAGGTATATTTGACATGTCCACTCTGCTTGCTTCTCTGATCTAGCAACTCCAGAGTGCTGAAGGTGATGTGGGGGGGACACGGAGAGGGCTAATCTTGACCACGGTGGTCACTCGCTACGCTTGGAGCTAGGATGTAGGCTCACACCTCTTCTGGTTCCCCAGCAACTTGCTTCCCTACCTGTCCTAAGACCCCACCATGCAGCTGTCTCCTGCCCCAGTAGCCTCCTTGGCAGGATGGTATTAATGACTGACAACGCTCAGTAGATCACCCTCGAAGGGACACGTGCTTTTGAGCTCAGCATAAAGCCCTCACTTAGCTCAAAATAGCAAACGCGTAACGATTCGTGTCAGAATCCCCAAGTGCCTGGCACCTAGTAGGTGCTCAGTAAATATTTGTTAAGTGATTAACGGAGGGAATTTCAGGCACCATAGTGAATGGCTGAGGGACATAACATGCCTTAGGCCTGGGGACTTTCCTGGGACCATTCCAATCACTCTACAGAGGGTGGTTTCCTGTTCCAGTTACTCGGAAGGCCAGCCCTTAGGAAGGGCACCAGACCAATATTTCTTTAAGGGTTGAGGCAGATTCCAGCCTGAGCTGTAGGAGTTTTCCTGCTTCACAGTGCTTCAGATCCATTAAAGCTGCTTTGGTGGTTGGGTTCCCAGTGGGAGTGATAGAAAGCTCACCATTTAAGTCAGTTAGGCTTTGGCTGCCCAGGCCTGAAAAAAATGCCCTTGGGACTGATCCTGAAATGCCTGAGGGTAAGTTAAATGGCTTAATAGATCCTGGCAGCTTCAGAAAGGACTAATGGTCCCGCATTAAGTGGGTACACACAGTGAAGATGAATCTCTGAAAAGGTATTTCAGATTTGCCCGTTCAGCTCTCACTGGCTTCAGAGCATCACGTCAGTCGACCCCCAAGCTGATGCTGATTCTTAACGAAGTATGAATGCTTGATATTTGCATCGACCTCCATATTCCTCATCCCCTTGCTCGTCCCCTCTGCAAACATGGAGTGAATACCTACACGTGCCAGGCCTTGAGCCAGGGCCTAGAGATAGATGACGTCCCTATCCCTGTCCCCCATGAACCTGGATTCTAGAAGGCAGAGGATGAGGACGAGAAACAAGGAGACGAGTGCCTTGTTAGGGGCAGATCCGAGGAAGGCGCAAAGGAAGGAGGTGTGGTCCTGCCTGGGGTGGCAGGTGGCAGCGACGTTACCGGTTGCTTGGGGACTGGAGGAACGTTCCAGGCCTCTGAGGTGGGCAGGCGGGAAACGGGTCCTGGGAGGCGTGGGGCAGCGCGCCCACAGAGCCCGAGCGCATGACTCACTAGGGCTTGGGAGTTGCAGGGGGCACACACGAGCTGAGGGAGGGAGTGCGGGCTGGAAAGGTGGACAGGAGGACTGCGGAGGAGTCTCTGCTGGGACTGAGTCCCTGGAGGACTGGGACCCAGACGTGCCCAGCGCAGCTTTGCGCGGTGAAAAAGACGCAGACCAGAGTACGCAGAACGCGCGCGGGAGGCGGCGACCTGAGAAGCGGGGAAACCCCTTTGAAGGGTCAAGGATGCGAAGCACGGTTTAAACTCTTGCCGCTCTCTCTGTGTCAGCTCACTTAAAACCTCTCTGAGCTCCTTCCTCGAGTTGAAGAACAAACGATAAGATATCTAAAAACGCGTATCTCAGACGCTTTGGTTGTAAGTGACCGAACGCCAACTTGAACTGGCTCAGGCGAAAGAAGAATCGACAGGAAATCTCATGTTTCCGGGGAATCCTCTGGGCGGCGGGAATGCTTGCTGCTGGGAGGCTGCCTCCCCATCTCACTCATTTCTGCTCCCATTTCTCCACGTGGCACCGAAGCATGGCCAGCTGCTACTGCCACATCGTCTCTCAGCGCTTCCCCACCGGAAATGCCTGCAGCTCTGCTTTTAGTTCCACTTGGACAAACCCTGGAACTTTCGGGCAGGCTGGTGCAGGGTACTATTCCACTGAGGAACAAGGGATGAGATACTGGAAAACAGTGGTAGCTCCCATTCAAAACTCAGGGTTGTAGCTTGAGAAGGAGCATTTCGTAAAAGTATGGGTGCAAGGGGGTACAATTCCTAGAAAAAGAGGAGAGATGCTGGGCAGAAAAACCATTAGGGCAGCATTACAAAAATACTTTGTAGATAGAAGACACCATGCAAGTAGAAGACATTGTTCACACTCTGAGAGCGGGACTTCTTTGGATTCATCTCTAGTTTCATTGTTTAGAATAGGTACTGACACATAATAAGGACTTCATAAAAAATGGTATGACTTATTAATAGATACCAGCTATTGAGTTAGGAGAATTAACAGATAGCATAGATGCAGGGGAGTCAAACTTCATCAGGGATTAGGTCTAAAGTCTACTTGTACTGTGGAAATGACATGTAATCAATATAACCCTTAAAACCCTCCCCCTTCCCCCCCCCCCCAGGGAGACACCATATTGAAAAACCACAGACCATCTCTCAGTAAGTTTAACAGAATTGTTTGCCCTCCAAGTTGGAACAGATCACTGTTTCCTTTGGTTAAACACCAGATGGTTTTTATTTAAGAGTAAAGCTTTATGAAAAAACTACATGAACCTCAGAGTCCCATTCAGCGTGGTGAAATGCTCAGGATGGGGCAGCAGGTTTCCTTCTTCCATCTCCTGCTTTCTCTGGATGTGGACTCACTGAATGCAGTGGCAGGTGGAATTGCTTGCCTTATGTCATTGTTATTTTTATTATTCTCAGTGTTACTGAGAATTGCTGAACAAATGTAGTTAGAATTATGTAAATCAAATAAGTGTTTAAGTGTCCTATTCTCTCATTTATTTATTTGTATACGGTCTGGTGTTCATCTACTAGAATGTGTATTCAATGAGTTTGAAAGCCTGTCTGCCCCGTTCACTACAGATGCTCCAGCAGCGTTGGCACAGAGTAGGACCTCAGTAAGTACGTGTTGAAGGAATGCTCCTATTGCACGAGGCGCCATGCTTGGTACTGAAGAGGTAGGGGGCGGGGAGATAAAAAGACCAGTGAAACTAGCCCTTCCTTCGGGGCAGAGTCAATCTAATAAAGGAGATAAGCTATGAAGTGCCTGAAAAGACAATAGTACCAAGCAGGAAGTGTTCAATGTCAATGAATAATAGAAGGAAAAGTTCTGGGGGACTCTTAGAGGAAGTAGGACCTATCTCTAGGGACCGTCTTCCTGCTTTTCTTCTCAACTCCATCCTGTTTGCTTCTCTATTCACCCAGAGAGGTCTCAGCTTCCTGCAGCCTGGAGCAAGTTCAAGCCCAAGGATTTACTTCAAACATATTCTGGTGCCTGGAGCCAGCTTCCTGGGGACCCCTCTGCTCTGAGATGTGCCTAGAGCAGGGAGAAATTCTCACACTGGCTGGCAATCAGTTGATATCAAATATCAGATTTATCTGAGCTTGGAGAAACCTGACATTGTAATGACTGGCTGTGACAATGAGGTCTTGATTTGGTGACCTCCTGGGGAAGAGGGTCTTACTTTCCTTCCCCACGATGGCACACGCCTGCTTTGTAGGGTAGGACCTTGGGCTGTCCGACTGCCCATGTGAGTTTGCCACCCCTAATTCCTGAGCAGAGCTGCTGGGGGCAGCCCCACCTCTGTCCTCACAAATCTGTCCATCTGCCAACAGACTCCCCCTTCTGCTTTCATGGGCAAGACAGTCTGACCTGCTCTGGTCTGGGAAGAGTTTCTCTGCTGGTGGCTTTAGACTCATGTCCTGATGGGGACCAATTACCTGGGATCTCGGGTGCAGTGAACACCACCAGGTGTTCACCGTACAGGAGGAGGCTACCTGCTTTACCTGAGGGCCGGGTCACTTATAGCCCACCTAGAATGCAAAATTTATTTTATTTAATTGCAGAAAAATTAGAAAGTATGTATATGTGACCACTGTACACAGGGGAGTTTTTAAATTCTCTCTCTCTCTCTCTCTCTCTATGTATATAAGTATACAAATACAAAAATAGGATATTATCATTTTGTAACCTGCTTTTTTAACTTTTACCATATCATGAAATCTTTCAATGTTAAGAAATACAGATTTGCCACATTATTTTTAACAGCTACATAATATTGTGCCGTGATTTATTTAATAGCATCCTATCATTGGGTATTTCATTGTTTGCCATTTTTTTGCTGTTATTATAAGGCAATGCTGTAGTAAAACCTTTTTGTATTGAATATGTACTATCACACTCTTTTTTTTATTTTTCACATTGCTCCATTTTAAAAAAATATTTATTTATTTATTGGGCTGCAATGGGTCTTAGTTGCGGCATGCAGGATCTTCCTTCCAGCACGTAGTCTCTCTAGTTGTGGCACGCGGGCTCTAGAGCACATGGGCTTAGTTGCCCCGCGGTGTGTGGGATCTTAGTTCCCCCACCAGTGATCAAACCCACATCCCCTGCATTGGAAGGCAGATTCTTAACCACTCGACCACGGGGGAAGTCCATCACACTCTTTTTTGATAATTTCCTTAAGAGAAGTTTGCAGAAGTAAGATTATAGAATTAAAGGGTATGCACACTTTAATGTTGGATCAGTTTACATCTGGCCGGGGATGGGTGAGAGGGTCACTGGTGGGACACATAGCTTCTGTCTCTACCGCTCTGAGCTCTTGTGTCTTGTATTAATTTTCATTTTTTTACTTTTAGTGAGTTTGCCATTTTTTCATATGATGAATGTCTCTTTAAATCTCTTCTTTTGGGGATTGTCTATTTGTGGAAGCTTTTTTAATGTGAAGCTTTTTAATGTCCATTTTATAGGGTCAGGCAATTCAAAGTATTCTAGTTTTATTAATGTCCACCTTCTCTTTCCTGTATTTTCCGCCATTTCTGGATCTGACTTATGTTGTTCCCACCCCCTTCCCCCCTCATTGCACATTCAACATTGGGTCCCTGTCCCCTGGCCTGTCCCTGCTGTGACCCATGGTCAGAATGACCCCCAGCCCACCCCACCCCCAATGGCCCCAGACATCCCTCAGGACAGGATCTGGTCCATATTTCAATCTTATAAACACTGGTGATAAGCCTGGGCTGAGCTGAGCACTGAGGGGTTAAAAATGAATGAAACACAACTGTAATTCTCAGAGCTGAGCATCTATTAGGAGAGTCAGACACGCCATACGTCACTAATGCAAGGCAGACTCTGAGATGTGCGCTAAGAGCAGTGAAATGGGTCTGGAAGAGGAAATAACTAATTTTACCTCTTGGATCTCAGATGATTTCTTAAAGAAATTGAGGTTTGAGGGGAAAGGTATTTCAGGCAGAACAAACAGTCTACCATCAGGAGAAACCACTTATTAAATAACTGCCCTGTGCCAGGTTGAGACATATGTTATTGCTAATTCTTCCAATAGCTACACACAGTAGGTATTATTCTATTTCACAGCTGAGGAAAGGAAGGCTTAGCAAGATTAAACAACCCACTTAAGGCTGTTGGGTTGTGTCAGAATGGGGATTTGAACCCAGGTCTGTTAACATTTCTTCATACTCTTCCAATGACTGTTTGAACAAAAGTTGTAGGTTAGAGAGTGTGCAGAGCACAGGATTCTTGGGGGATCGTGAGCTGGCCTGTGCCTCTTGTCCCTACTGTCCAGCAAGGCTGAATTCAGGTATCACCTCCTCCAGGAAGCCTTCCCTGACTTCCTCAGGTTACCTAGATGTCCACCCTTATCCCCCGCACCCCTACACTTGTAGGCGTGACCCTGTGCCTACCTTTCCCATGGACTTATTCACCGTATATGAGTTGTCTACTCATCGGTTTCTCCCTGCTTGACAGTAAGCTCCTTGAGGGTGGGGCTATGTCTGGTCATCTTTGCATTCCCAATTTGTGAGTGACAGAGTGACAGAGTCACGGGGCACTGGGTGTGGAGAGGAGGGAATGAGCAGGTTCAAGGCAGCCGGGTAGGATTTGATGACAGGCAGGGAGGGGAGAAAGCTCTGAGGATGTAGGGTGACTGGGAAGAGGGGTGTGGGAGGAGAAGCAGGGTGGCTGGATGGTCCTCTGCCCTCCCTCAGGGGTAGGCGTCCAGGAGTGGGAGGCAATGGCATTTGAAGTTCATGGATCTAATGCCATCAGGGACCCATTATAAAAGTAACATCGGTCTATGGGTAAACCCCTTGCCTCTGGTCTGAAACTGTCTGCGTCCAAGTTCCAGCGCTGCCACCTGACCCCCTTAGCACACGTGGCAATGTAAAGACCTGCCTGTGTCTCATTTTTCTTCACTGCTAAACTCAGGCTTTAATCCTGCCAAGCTCCAAGGCTGGGAGTGGATGGAGCTGAGATAGTGTGGGCTCAGGGCTAACATCACCGTCCTCCTTTCTCTCTGGTCATCTCCTAGCCTCTCAAGTTCTGCCTCAAATGCAGGGTGTAGGCAGAGTGTGTGCACTTCTACTGGGGGCTTGAACTAGCTCAGCCTGAGGCTGAGCTTGTGTTATTAAAAGATCTGTAGGTGAGGTTTTTGTTTATTTAAGGTTTGGGGGCTCTGGGATCACGGGACCTGGGTCAAATCCCAGCTCCAGACTTAGTGGCTGTGGAATCTTGAATTTGTTACCTAACCACTCTGAGCTTCAGATTCTTTCCCTATAAAACAGGGATGATTGGGCTTCCCTGGTGGCGCAGTGGTTGGGAGTCCGCCTGCCGATGCAGGGGACATGGGTTCGAGCCCTGGTCTGGGAGGATCCCACATGCTGCGGAGCAGCTGGGCCCGTGAGCCACAATTACTGAGCCTGCGCGTCTGGAGCCTGTGCTCCGCAACAAGAGAGGCCGCGATGGTGAGAGCCCCGCGCGCCGCGATGAAGAGTGGCCCCCGCTTGCCGCATCTAGAGAAAGCCCTCGCACAGATACGGAGACCCAACACAGCCATAAATAAATTTATTAAAAAAACAAAAAAAAAAACCCAAGGATGATTATAATAATAATAGGACGTGCCTCCTAGGGTTGTTTGTGAGAGTTCATTGAGATAGTATATGACTTCTCATGAGACAGAATAACTTTCACATTTCTCTGTGAGTCTCCTTGTGCTCTGACTTCTGTGCAGGAATCTGATGACTACTCTTCTCCCCACTGCTGCCCATCCCTCCATCCCAGCCACACAGGCCTCCCTGCTGCCCCTCAAGCCGGCTTTCATCTTGGAGTCTGTGCACCTGCTCTTCCCTCGGCCGAGCTTTTCTTCCCCGAGGTCTTTGCCAATCTTTCTCCCTCACTTCATCACATCTGCTCAGTGTCACCTCCTCGGAGCAGTCTCCCCGGATCTCTCCACTCAACTTGTTTCCCTCCAGCCCACCTGTCACTCCCTATCCCCTACCTTCTTTTTCTTGATTAGCCCTTACCTGGTGTAAGATTCACATTTATTCTTGTGTTGTCTCTCCCTCCTAAAAGGTAAGCTGCCCGAGCACAGGGACCTGGTCTGCCACCTAGAAGAGCAACCGGCACAGAGTAGGTGCTCGATAAATATTTGTGGAATGAACATGTGAACAAACAAACTTCTTAGCACCTACTAAGAGCACACCCCATTGAGTGTTGGCTGGTGTGCCTCTCCCCATTGTCACTATTACTACAGAAAAGCAGAGTTATTTGGGCTAGGCCACGAACTCTAGAGTGCCTGGGTTCAAATCCCAGCTCTGCCTTTTTCTACCTGTACAGCCGACTGTATGTTCCCTGGACCTCGCCTTCAGGGTGTTGTGAGGAGTGGATCAGTCAATGGTGTGAGGCCCTAGGGCAGCGCGTGGGCAGAGGAGGTACGTCATCATGATCATGAAGTCCATGGTTCACACTCAGCCACACTCACCAAAACACTCAGGTTTTCAGAAAAATGGGTGACATCTCTCCCCTCTTCTACACTTTATGTTTCATTTTTGCTTTTTTTAAAAAAATGGAGGTAAATTCAAACAACATAAAGTTAACCATTTTGACGTGCACGCTTCAGTGGCGTTTGGCACCTTCACAATGTTGTGCAGCCCTTAACTCTATAGTTTCAAAACGTTTTCATCATTCTACAAGGAAATCTTGTATCTATTCAGTAATCACTCCCTAGACCTCTCTCCTTCCAGACCTTGGAAGGAAACCACTAATCTATTTTCTGTTTCTAGGGGCTTACCTCTTCGGGATAAGATTTCATATAAATGGAATCATAGAATAGATAACCTTTTGTACCTGGTTTCTTTCACTTAGCATAATGTTTCTGAGGTTTATCCACATTGTAGCATGTGCTGATATACTTTACTCCTTTTTCTGGCTGAATAATATTCCATTGAAAGGATACACCACATTTTGTTTTTGCCCTTCATCCGTTGATGGACATTTGGGTTGTTTCTACCTTTTGGCTGTCTATGAACATTTGCGTACAACAATCTGTTTGAATCCCTCTTTTCAATTCTCTGAGGAATATATCTAGCAGTGGAATTGCTAGGTCATATGGTAACTCTATATTTAACTTTTTGAGAGACGGCCAGACCATCTTCCAATGTGGCTGCACCATTTTACATTCCCACCGGCAACGTATGAGGGTTCCAATTTCTCTACATCCTCACCAACTCTTATTTTCTGACTTTTTGATGATAGCCATCCTACTGGGTATGAGGTGGTATCCCTCTGTGGTTTTGAGTTGCATCTTCCTAATGATTAATGGCATTGAGCATCTTTTCCTTTACTGTGTGTTGTTGAACCAGAGGCAGGACTTGGCTCAGTTTCCGTGCGTGAGGTTGTGCTTCACAGGCAAATGCATCTAGAGAATGCGATTCTTCCCCTTGGTTTTCCCTTCATCATCAGGGTGTGGGATTGGCTTTCTGGGTCCTGTTTCACTTCCATGTGTGGTGGAGGAATTGGAGCCCAACCTCCTTTGTTAAACAGGGACGTCAGCCACCGACTTAGAGTGAGGGCAAGTAAGAAACAGGAGTAGCTGGGTGCAGACTCCGAAACCAGATTATGGGTTTTCTAAACCTGACTCTGCATCATCTATATGACCTCGGGCTGAATGAGTCAATGTCTGTCTCTGTGCCTCTGTTTTTTCTGTAACTGAGCTTAATAATAGTAACTGCCTCACGGGGTTGTTGTGAAGATTAGATGAGTTACTATATGAAAGCCAGCACTCAGTCAGAGTCTGCTATTTTTATCCCCGGCATTCTGTACTTCGGCTTCAGCTGGACACGGCCCATCAAACTCATGTCTGTTCTGCTCTGCTCCCCAGCCAGGTCCTCCGAGTTCTTTATGGACCGTTTTCCATTTGAACTACATAAAGACTCTCTTATCTGTTGTTTGTCTGTCTTCAAAGCGAAAAGAGTATGGTTTCAGTTAATAGCTCTTCTTGTGTCTAAGCAAGACTTTGATGAAACTCTTTTAAAACTGTGCATCTCTGATCATCAGACACGGGGCCAGGAACACAGGATGGAAGAATTAGAATGCGAAAGGCCAGTTTAGTCCCCCAGACCACAGCTGCATGGGCACTGCAGACAGAAAGGAAAACCTGCTTTTCCTTCCGACTTGGGCCTCCTGACACCGTCTCTGGATCCTGCCTTGTCCTGCACTAGAACTTCAGTCCCCTTGGCATGAGACTTGGCCAACCTAAACCCAATGTTGTAGAAAATCCTTCTGGGGAACTCCACCTGGAACCTTCCCTAAGAATGGCTTCCTCTGCCACATCTGCATTTCCTTCAGCTACCCTGATTCTCTCACGCCCTCACTACAAGTCTTGAAAATCTTAGGCAGGGAATCTCTTACTTTGAGGAGGAGAAGAAAGTCACTTTGAATGTTTCCTTTAACTATTCATGACACAGCCTGTTTTCCAGCCTCAGGGAGCAAAAAGTGTTTTAGATGGTGGGAAACATTCTGGCCAGGACAGGAAGCTGGGTACCGAACGGAGTGTGAGTTTGAGGGCGGGAGGACTGCCCATGGCAGCATCACCAGTTCTGGGCTAAGGGGTGCATCTGAGGTGCTTGGTTGGAGCCGTTCATGCTCACGGTGGGACAGGTCAACCACTCCGGGATAATGCTTTCATCCAGCGGCAGCAACTCTAGGGCTCTGGTCCAAATCCTGGCTGCGTGGCCTCGTCTGCGTAGTGGGTGAATGAATGCATTCTGTGACCAGCACGGTACTGCGCCGGTTCTGATCAGCTTCATGAGCTCTTCAAGCTCAGACTTTTCTAACAACTGACCCAAGAGAGGGCAGCCCGGGCTCTTAACTCCATGGGTACCCGTGAAGATGCATCTTGGCCTTCCCAGGGCAGGCCCAAGACTGACACGTGGTTCCCTACTCTACTCTCTGCAGTGCTGCAGAACTTCTTCCCGGGATGTGCAGCTGTGTCCACCCATCTCCAGTTTGGTGAATCAGGGGTGGGGCTGCAGAATCTGGAAACCCGAGTTTCCCACAGCTTCAAATTCAAGTTCTTCTATTAGGCCTCACCTCAAATTACATATCGATTTAGATTCGTGGATTCTTTGTCCTGTCAGTCACCGCTCTTCTCGCGTTGTCTGCAATAGTGACCTTTAAGAGGCTGAGGGCTAATGTGGGTGGAAGCCTCAGAGAGAAGCCATTGGCCCCAAAGCTATGACCTTTCAAACTCCAAAGCTGTGCCCATCTCCTTTGCCCTGCTGTCACATGGTGTGAACTTCCTTCCTTTCCTCTTTGATCATCCTGTGGGAGAATCACACGGTGATTGGGCCTGGTGGTAGAGGTCAGAGATGAGCAGGTTGGCAAGAGGGACACAGAACTGCATCTGCAGGTACTTGAGTGGGAACTCATACACCGACGATTACAGAGGCAGAGGAATATGTCCATATATCTACATATCTGTGCACTGAACGGCTGTAATGGGGCACCTATGCTGGATAGGCTCAGGGCTGGAGACAGGACGGTCTATTCTCCATATTCCTCAAATATACCTGCCCTCCCTGCTTCTGCCTCAGCGCCTTCTCCTGGCTGTTTCCTTTGCTTAGAGCCCTCTCTCGCAAGATTTCTACATGGCTCACCCTCTGACCTCCTGTAAGTCTTTGCTCAAAATTCACCTTCTCAGTGAGACCCACCCCATTCCCCTGAGGCTCCTTTATTTTCCTCCCAATCATGAAACATCTTCTATAATTTTCCTTATTGTTTATGTTTACTGCCCATCTCACACCACTACAACGTAAGCTCCCTGTGGACTTGTTTTATCACTGACGTATCCCCTGTGCCTGAGACAGGGCCTGCACATCTCATAGTAAGCTTGCACTACTTATTTGCCGAATGAACTAATAAGTGACTGAATGACTTGTAAGGTACCTTTTAGCTCTAAGAAGCTGGGAATTGGATCATGAAGGGAAAGAAGACTGCATTTGGAATCAGAGGGCCTGGGATTGAGTTCTAGCTCTGTCACTCATAAGCTAGGTTACCTGAAGAAAATTCGCTGAAAACATAGGAGTCTCAGTTTCCTCATCTATAAAATGGGGTTAATAATGGACAATATTTGTTTTGTGTTTGCTGTGTTCCAGTACTTACCAAGCACGCTGCCATCTTAGCCAAGTTATAGTGGGACAATCTAATATTATGAGTCTCCTGATATGATACAATATTCAGTACACAGTATCACCTATGAGGCATTCTTGCCAAAAATATTTAACTTGAACCTAAACGAGCCTTTTGGCCTAACTTCCAGTTTACAGGAAAACCAGAGATAGAGAAAATACTGTCTAGAAAAACCAGAGATTAAATACCGTCATTAAAAAAAAAGACAAATTCAGAATCTGGGACATTTTTCAAGACAACTGACCCTGGAAGAACATTCCTTCATGAAATTAATGATGAAGTTGAAGGATTGTTCCAGATTAAAATAATATAAAGAGACATGCAATGCATGATTCTTGCTTGGAGTGTAGTGTAAGAAAGCATCATTTGGATAGGCAAAAACTAGAAAAGACAACACTGATAACCAGTTGAATGGATATATAAACGTATATATATATATTATAATGGTATATGTTGTAGCAGTGCAATACATTGTACAATATTCTATTTAAGTGTATATTAATGTACTACTGCATCACACTACATAAATGTATCTCAAAAACATAATGTGAATTAATAAATCAGACCCAAAAGAAAAAAAAATCAGTTGGACATACATTTGAGAACATTTGAATATGGCCCGAGAATTTAAATGACATTAGGAAATCCTTGGGGGTTTTTTGTGTTGTTTTTTTGTTTTTTTTTTTTTTTTGCGGTACGCGGGCCTCTCACTGTTGTGGCCTCTCCCGTTGCGGAGCACAGGCTCCGGACGCGCAGGCTCAGCGGCCATGGCTCACGGGCCCAGCCGCTCCGCGGCATGTGGGATCTTCCCGGACCGGGCCGCGATCCCGTGTCCCCTGCATCGGCAGGCGGACTCCCAACCACTGCGCCACCAGGGAAGCCCTGTTTTGTTTTTTTAATTTGGCTGTGCTAACTGGCTTGATCCCTGACCAGGGACTGAACCTGCACCCTCGGTAGTGAAATCTCGGAGTTCTAACCACTGTTCACATTGTCAGGTGTGATATGGTATTATGGTTCTATAAAAGAATAGCCTCACTTTTAGGAGATTTCTACTGAAGCATTTTGCGATAAAGTGTCATGATATCAGCAAATTGCTTTATAATGGTTTTGTAAGATAGCTAGCTAGCTAAATGATAGATGTAAATAAAATCAGTATGACAAAGTTTACAACTGTTGAATCTAGGGGGTAGGTGTATGGGTGTTCATTGTACTGTATGTTTTTCAATTTTTTGTATGTTTGAAAATTTTCGTAATAAAAAGGTGGAAAAAAAGATTCCATGGAACTTCTTTGTTTACACAGTGGCAGGGATCAGGGAGAGGAACATCTGGCCCCAGACATGAGCCCGTAGTGGTGCCCCTGCCTGTCCTCCCTTCCCACACATGGGTCCCTGGGCAACCCCTCTGCCACTTCTGTAGTGTGATGGCCAGTGACTTGTGTAATGTCCTGGAGGGGAGCTCTGTGTGTAGAAGAGACACTCTTTGTGGTTACTTTAAAAAAAATTCTACTCAATTTATTTAAATAATACTCTGAGGAAAACCCCCTAATTTTCCTTAAGCTTTTAAGTTCAACTGACAGCTCTCATTATTTTATTTACAAATCCAGTAAATTTTAACAATCATTCTTAAAGGGGCTTTTTACATTTTGTTAATTAAATCCCCTTATATATTTTAGATCAGATTTATAAATGTAGCATATTTGGTTTTATTTATAAACACTTCAAATACCTAAAAATCAGAACATTCCCCAATACTAAAACAATCCTATTAAGTATAATAAATTAAACTTAAAAATCCAGTGCATCTCAAGTTCTCATAAACATTCCAATATTGTTTATAAACCTAGTAAAATCACAAATCTAAACAATTACTCAGTTATACATTTTAAATTGCAATCATGAAGATAATATACTAGACTCCTTAATGCCAGCTCCTCTTAAACATTACAAACACTCAAAATGCCCAATATACACAAATCATTGCAAAATCCAATCGAAAAGTATTAATACTTAATTTGAACCCTTTCCAAGGTCAAAAGACACTTACTCATGGAGGAAACAGTAAAGTTGAACCAAGCAAGTTGTAGTTTCCATCTCAGCGGACTGAGGTGTTACAGCAAACAGAGATTTTGCTGTGGACACAGACTCCGGTTTTCCTCATGACCCACAGACAGGCTGAGTTGAACCCTTGCCTTGTAGAGGGGTTTGGAATCTCTGGCGTTGAGGGTATATATAGCCCAAGTCTCCCGTCTGGTCTGAGTCTGCAACTCTCTGCACCAAGGTTGCTTTATCTTATTTATTTATTGCCCAGTTCTGTTCAGAATCCCCCCACTCCCGTATATTCTTCCTGTCTAGTAGGACCACAACTCTCATGGCTATTTAATGATCCACATTTGCATTCTGTTTCCCTAGTGGCTTTGTGTAGCTCCACACTCGGGATCACAAAAGTCACGTTGGGGCTCTGAACCCACTTACTGTACTGTCTCTGTGACACACGAAGGTAGCAGATTGCCCAACCACGTCCCTGGGATAGGGCACAGGTCTTTTCTAACTCAAATCCCCAAAAACTGTCCTGGCCCTTGTCACCTCCTCACGTCTCTGTATGAGGGAGGGACAGAAGGCTCTTTATCCATGGACCACAGAATCTATATTCTCTTTCATGGCCTCTTGACCATGTTTCCCCTGTGAGTCCCTCAGCCCTAGGAGTATTTCCATGGTGTAAAGGTGAGTGGGGGACTTCCCTGGCCATCCAGTGGTTAAGACTCTGCAGCTTCCACTGCAGGGGGCAAGGGTTTGACCCCAGGTTGGGGAACTAAAATCCTGCCTGCCCCATGGCATGGACAAAAAAAAAAAAAGGTGAGTGGGATCACTTAACTCTTCTTAAACCCCCTGATCCCAAATACCTTGTGTACATCTCTTCTTTCCTCTAAGGAATGTTTTAAATTCCTAAATTTTTAGAAGACAAATGCAGAAAGAGATTCCCGGATTTCTTTTCTTTATCTTTTGACTTTTAGGAAACTATGAAGTATTTCAAGCATGCAAAAAAAGAATGAAAGTTAATATAAAGAATGCTAGCATAGGGCTTCCCTGGTGACGCAGCGGTTAAGAATCCGCCTGCCGATGCAGGGGACATGGGTTCAAGCCCTGGTCCAGGAAGATCCCACATGCTGTGGAGCAACTAAGCCCATGCGCCACAACTACTGAGCCCGTGCGCCTAGAGGCCGTGCTCCACAACAAGAGAAGCCACCACAATGAGAAGCCCATGCACCACAACGAAGAGTAGCCCCCGCTCATGGCAACTAGAGAAAGCCTGTGTGCAGCAACAAAGACCCAACCCAGCCAAAAAAAAAAAAAAAGAATACCAGCATACACACTTACTACCCAGTATGTCAGAGTTTAGCGTTTTTCCATATTTCCTTCAGAGATACATATATATGTATGTATATATATATAGGAAAAATATGAAAAACATTGTACAGTTGAAGCCCTTGCATACTCAGTGCTCATCTGATTCTCTTCTCTTCCCTGAGGATAGCACTATCTGGAAATTGGTGCTTAGCATTTTGTGTATACTTTTATACTTATATTTACTATATGCACGCATAACTAAGCATGAAATAGTTTTGCCACGCGCCACAGCTGCAGAGCCTGTGTGCCCTGGAGCCCGTGTGCCACAACGAGAGATCTCGTGTGCCGCAACTGAGACCCGATGCAGCCAAATAAATAAATAAATATTTTAAAAATTGGTAGGATGTGAATAATCCTGCTATTTTAAAAAAATAAAATAGTTTTACATATTATTGAACTGTAAATAAATAACATAGTGCATCTTTCTGCAATGTACTTCTTGTATTCAACAACACATTTTGAGACTTATACATGTTGATGCATATAGCAATAGTTCATTCCTTTTTTCACTGCTTTACAATAATCCATTGAATGAACATATCACAATGTATCCGTTCTTCTCCTGATGGACCTTTTGGGCATTTTCAGTCTGTTTATACAAACGTAATACACTGGTCGTTCTTACTCACATCCTCTCGTGCATGTGTGTGAGGATTTCTCTAGACTTTTTATCTAGGGTGGGGTTGTAGGGTCCTGCTGTCTGTGCCACTTGAATTTTTCTGGAGATGTCAAAGCTTGTACACTCTCTCCAGCAATTATGAGTTCCTGTTGCTCCACACCCTGGACAATGTACTTTAGACTTGTTTCTCTTTTGCCAATAGTATTAGGCATGAAATGATATCTCTTTGTGGTTTTAAATCCCATTTCCCTGATTAACAGTGAGATCTGATTACAGATCCTTGACTGTGAGGTTTTCTTCTCCTGTGGCCAAGAGCAAGGGACAGCCCAGCTGTTTTAAGGTGGGGGACAGACACAAGGGTGGGAAGGAACTAATAGCTTCAACAACCATACAAAGGATGAATTTTTTTTTTAACTGTTTTTTTTAAAAATTTTATTTATTTATTTTTGGCTGTGTTGGGTCTTTGTTTCTGTGCGAGGGCTTTCTCTAGTTGCAGTGAGCGGGGGCCACTCTTCATCGCGGTGCGCAGGTCTCTCACTGTCGCGGCCTCTCTTGTTGCGGAGCACAGGCTCCAGACGCGCAGGCTCAGTAGTTGTGGCTCACTGGCCTAGTTGCTCCGCGGCATATGGGATCTTCCCAGACCAGGGCTTGAACCCGTGTCCCCTGCATTGGCAGGCAGACTCCCGACCACTGCACCACCAGGGAAGCCCCAAAGGATGAATTTTGTTTTGTTATTCTATAAATATACAGTGGTTGCCTCGCCTGGAGGAGGTTCCATCCGCCACAGCCACCCTGTTGTCTGCCTATCTTTTTTTTATCACCCCTGCACTTCCCCCTCCAGCAAAGCTTCTCTCTCCTGATTGCCCATAATTGACCCGGAGTCGTAGATGAGGTTCTGGGGTATCCTTGGCTCTGAAGGCGTGGTACCTGTATGGAAAGGTCTTCATCTCTAGCCAGTGAGTTTTGTTTGGTTATCAATTCCAGGTTGGAGTCACCTGTGTGGAATAAGCACTGCAAATCTGGACACACTGCCTCCAGATTTGTGGTAGCTTCCTCTCCTCTCTAAAAGCCAGGATTCTAAACACACTAGACGCTCAGTGTTTCCTGGGGAAGTGCAAAGACTTTCATGGAATTCTAATCAGTGAACAACATCACTTTTTTATACCTATTGGTTTTATGACTCCACTCCTCACTGACTGGGGCCTTTTTTTTTTTTTTTTCCACAAAGAAACAAAGTGGTATTAGAATTTCAATCACTTCTCTTCTATCTTAATGTACAAAAGCCATTAATGCTGGCATCTGGTCTCCTCACTTGGCCCAAGAACTCCCTCAAGAATGTTAGCTTCTTGACTTATAGAATTCAAATTGGGCCCTGGCAAATTTTAAATGATGGCATGTTGTCTTCAGTACATGGCATGAGTATTCAAAGACAGGAATCCGAAAACTTGAATGGTAAAATTTTATTAAATACATTTATTTATTCTTTTAAAAAAAGAGCTTCATTGAAATATAATTTACATACCATACAATTCACTCATTTCAAGTGTACAATTCAGGGCTTCCCTGGTGGCGCAGTGGCTGAGAGTCCGCCTACCGATGCAGGGGACACAGGTTCGTGCCCCGGTCCGGGAGGATCCCACATGCCGTGGAGCGGCTGGGCCCGTGAGCCATGGCCGCTGAGCCTGCGCGTCTGGAGCCTGTGCTCCGCAACGGGAGAGGCCACAGCAGTGAGAGGCCCGTGTACCGCAAAAAAATAAAATAAATTAAAGTGTACAATTCAAGGAATTCCCTGGCAGTGCAGTGGTTAGGACTTGGCACCTTCGCTGCCATGGCCCTGGTTCAATCCCTGATTGGGGAATTGAGATCACGCAAAGCTGCGAGGCAGGGCCAAAGCAAATAAATAAAGTGTACAATTCAATGGTTTTGGGTCTATACACAGAGTCGTGCAACCATCATCACAGTCCTTTTTAGAGTATTTTTATCACCCCAAAGAAAAACCCCATACATTTCAGCCATCCCTCCCCAACCCCCATCTCCATTCCAGGTGTAAGCAACTACCGATCTACTTCCGGTCCCTACAGATTTGCCTGTTCTGGACATTTCATACAATGGAATGACACAGTAATGTGTCACCTTTTGTGACCGGCTTCTTTCACTTAGCGTAATGTTTTCAAGGCTCATTCATGTCGTAACACGTACAGCACATTCATCTGTTGATCGAAATGTATATTGTTTCCACCTTGCGACTGTTGTGAACAGTGCTGTGATGAACATTCATGTGTAAGCTTTTGTTTAAATACCTATTTCTAATTCTTGGTGGTCTATACCTAGGAGTGGAGTTGATGGGTCATATGGTAGTTCTGTGTTTAACTTTTTGAGGATCTACCAAACTGTTTTCCCTAGCAGCGGCACAATTTTACGTTCCCACCAGCAATGCACGAGTGTACCAGTTTTCTCACATCCTCGCTAACATTCATTTTCTGTTGTTGTTGTTGTTTTTAAATTATTATGATAATTATAATGGGGATGTGGCGTGGTATCTTCTTACAGTTTTGATTGGCGTTTCTCTAATGACTAATGACATTGAACATCTTCTCATGTGCTTGTTTGGTCATCTGTAGATCTTCTTTGGAGAAATGTCTATTCAAGTTCTTTGCTCATGTTTTAATTGGGCTGTTTGGTTTTTTACTATTGAGTTGCATGTATTCTTTCCAAACTTTTTTTTTGGCTGCGCCGTGCGGCATGCGGAATTTCCTTCCCCAATCAGAGATCGAACCCATTCCGCCTGCAGTAGAAGCGTGGAGTCTTAACCACTGGACTGCCAGGGAAGCCCTTCCATAAACATTTTCTGAGCACAAATTGTGTACGACACATGGGTAATGGCATTTGGGAGGAGAAATGCAAAGATGAATATGGTAAGATCCCTGCCTTTTTTTTTTTTTTTTTTTTTTTTTTTTTGCGGTAGGCGGGCCTCTCACTGCCGCGGCCTCTCCCGTTGCGGAGCACAGGCTCCGGATGCGCAGGCTCAGCGTCCATGGCTCACGGGCCCAGCTGCTCCGCGGCATGTGGGATCTTCCCGAACCGGGGCACGAACCCATGTACCCTGCATCGGCAGGCGGGCTCTCAACCACTGTGCCACCAGGGAAGCCCCAAGATCCCTGCCTTTTCATTGCTTTTAGCAGAGATGCGAACGGTGAGTTCCCCTAGCACAGACCTGGCACTCTGAGAGTTCAGCAGAGGGGGGGAGACTGCACTTCTGGTGGAGCAATTTTGGGGCCCTGTGGAAGGAGTGAGCCTGGGACCCCATGTTGGAAGTGGGAAGATAGTAGGAATGGCCTGTGGCCAAAGCTTAAAGAGCCCTAGGGAGACGGTAAATCCAGGACAATGTTGGGAATGGAGGCGGGGGGAAAACAGGTGTGGGTCGGATGCATGAATGAGATGATACACAATTAAGAATTGACGAGAGAAAGCTGCAGAGTAACAACAATAACGTGAACGGGAAGTTTCATCTGAGGATTTTAAGGGCCCAGAACCTCAGCAGCGACCTGCCAGGAACTATCCCCTAGATGCAGCGACAGAGCAGTTGTACCAGTTTGTGGTGTGGCCTCTATTACTCAGGTGCGTGAGTGTGGCTGAGAAAAGTTGGCCTGAAGACCTTGGAGCCCAGAGGTGTCCTGTTTCCTATTAGGTGACAGCTACGTTAGCACCTGGACCACTCTGCAGAGCCTGGGACAACTGGTGGCCTGCCCCCTGCCCTTGGGGTCCTCACTCGGATCGTCTGAGCCCACGGCTGGCTCTGTAGGCTGCCTGCGGGCTGTCGGTTCCCCACCAGGGCCTTAGCCTCGTGGTTTCTGGTCCTGCCTCAGGTCATTTCCAACTGAGGTGAGCTCTTGGGAAAAGTCGTTGTGGCTGCCATTACTTTCCACCCCAGGCCAGTCAGAGAGCTGGCTCCCAACTGGGTAAACTCTTTCCTCAGTTTGGGAAGGAAAACAAGTGTGCAAAGCAATAGCTCATGTGCCCTGAAGGCCTACTGGTTGCCAAACACTCAGAGGAAACCAAGATTCAAGCCTGATGCACGGAGAGCACTGGTCCAGCCAGGATCAAACACACAGAGGTGTAAACAGCAGCCCAATTCCCAGGGTGGCTGAGAAGCGGCTACCCCTCGGGACTGAGGGGTGTTCACGGTGCGCTGGGAACAGTCTCTGGCAGTGGAGCGCTTTTCTAGGAGCATCTCAGGAGACTTGTGGGGAAATGGTGCTGTATTTCCCGTGGGCGTGCTTGACATTATGAGTGGGGTGCAGCCTGGGAGCTGGAGAAGCCGCAGAAAGCCAGAGCCAGCAGCAGTGCTGGTCATTTAGAAAGTACACGTGGCAACAGTTTTTGCAATGCTCCTAGGGAAATCACTCCATCTGAGTGTCCGGCCTTCGATCCCCTGAGGATGTGTGTCCTGGTCACCTCTGCATCCTAAGTGTCCAGCATGTGGCATCAGCTTGTAGCGTTCGCCCTGTGATTTGAAACGCCGAGAGAGTGTTCGCCCTGTCTTGTCACAGGTAAGGAGGACGTCAGGTAAGGAGACCATCTGCTATGGCTACTTATGGATGGAATGTTGCCTTCTCAATAGTGGCCCCAAAGGCCAGGCCATTCAAGTGTTTTTTTCGTTTGTTGGTTTGTTTGTTTTGTTTTTAATCATAGTAAAATACACGTACAATTTACCATTTTGACCATTTGAAGTTTACACTTCCATAGGGTTAAGTATGTTCACATTGTTGTGCAATCAATCTCTACAACTTTTCCGTCTTGCAAAACTGAAACTCTGTACCCATTAAACAATAATTCCCCATTTCCCGTCCCCACTCCTGGCCCCTCAACCAGCCCCTGACAACCGCCATTCTACTTTCCTGTTGCTATGAATTTGACTACCCTAGGTACCTCATTTGAGTGGAATCATACAGTATTTGTCCTTTTGTGACTGGTTGATTTCACTTAGCACCATGATCTCAAGGTTCATCCCTGTTGTAGTATGTCTCGGGATTTCTTTCCAAGGCTGAAGACTATTTCATTGTATGTCTGTACCACATTTTGTTTATCCATTCATCTGTCAGTGGACGTGTGGGTGTCCTCCACCTTTTGGCTATCGTGAATAAGTGATGCTACGAACATGGGTTACAAATACCTCTTTAGGACCCTGCTTTTAATTGTTTTGGATATAGACCCAGAAGTAGAATTGCTGGATTACATGAAAATTCTATTTTTGATTTTCTGAGGGACCACCGTATGTCTTCCATAGTGGCCGCACCATTTTACATTCCTACCAACAGCACACAAGGGTTCTGTCTTTTGAAACAGCTGCTCTTCTAAGACTGAAGTGTGTTCTTTAAATAGCTGTCCGTTGAAGTTGGACACAGCAACTTTTTCTTCTCCTTTCCTTTTTCATCTTCCTGCCTCCCAAATTGTAACTGGTTCGACTGCAGATGAATCTGATTTTAGGGGTCTGATGCAATGAGAAAATACTAGAAACCCTAAGGCTGATTAAAGAATCTATCTCAGCCTATGAGCCTCCACTGCCAGAGGAGCCAAGTAGACTGGCCTGGGGGATCCGCAGTTGTGTGCATTTTTCTCTAGTCCATCGTAACTTCACTGTTCCCTCTTTAGGTGACACTTAACTGATCTTTGAAGTTACTCGATTTTTTTCATCCATCCATAAAATACTACTTCTTCTCTTCTAAGATAAATCATTTCAAATGGACATTTATTCATTGAGAATAGGCCAGAAGTACCCAAATTGCACACACTTTTTATTCTGTGGCTCACTGAGCTAAAACCTAGAGGTGCGAATGAAACTCATTCCCCAAAGCTCTGTCCCAGATAGGGGAATTGGGCCAGTCTGTCTTCTCCAGAATGTGCTGTGTTGCATCTGGAGCAGGTGAGGAGGAATGGTTCCTGGGCTTTCAGCTGGCTGCGGGAAGGTCTTCAGGGACAGACTCCAGGTGGTGGTGGAGCAGGAAGTCGGAGCAGCTGGAGGAACTGTGGTTAGGGAATCTCCCCCAGGGCCACAGGTTTTGCTCCATCTAGTTCTTTCCGTGACAGCCGGATTCATTTCTTCACTCCCTGGCCAGGTTCCGAGTTTCCCTGATCGCAGTGCTGGAGGGCCTCCCTCTGCTTCAGGAATGTTGAGGGCAGTGGGTTGGGCTCCAGAGGCTGTCATGAGAAAAGCATCTTTAGGTCCCCTCCCGGGGATGTTGCAAAGATCCTTTAGCATCCATCCTGCTGTAAAGCCCAGAAAATCTGACAATGCCATTGCCGAAGTCACAGCAAAGCAAGTAGAAAATGAAAGGCAGCGTCTGGACGATAGAAGCTTCTAGTTATTCTTTTTTTTCTTCTTCTTCTTCTTTTCCTCAAAGGATAAGCTTTCCATTGTCACTTCAAGCCAGAAGAAATGGCGTATTAGGAGTCCGATTCAACTTCTCTGTGTCTGTGTCAATGCTTGTCTTTTTCAAAACGTGGCTAACTTTTGTTTTTCTCTCTTGACTTTCCAAGACTGGTGAGATACTCAGAGGGGTTGGAAGGGCCAGCATCTGTAGGTGCTTTGCATACCAGTGAGGTTGATTGGAAGAAAGTCAACAAGGGCATGTGAATAGAAAATTCCTTTGTCCTTATAGTGCCTTTAGAAGCAACAGAGCAGAAAAAAAATTCCTTTAGTGCACAGAAGACTTGGGAAAGTTCCTTTTTATTTCACAGATGAGACGGCCACCAGGTAATATGTGTAAAGCACAAAGGTCATTCAGGTCAACATTGATTGAGCATCTAACTGTATGCTTGGCTCTATTTGAGGTGCAAGGACTAGGATGGTTGAGAAGAATAAACAGGACTCTTGTCCTCAGATATACAAATAATTGCAAAACAATTTGTGGTAGAATAAAAAGATAATATGTATATTTGTCCTTTGCCCCCAGTTCCTGGCATAGAGTTCCTAAAACTCTTGGAATTTCAAGAGTGAAGGAAGTGTCTTTTGTTATTCATAACAAGCCCCTTTCAACCAAACCTGAGTTTATGCTAATGAGGTGACAGAGGTTGGCATTTAGATAGTTTCAAGGAGGGGCCTGGCCTTGCTTAGAGGATTGGAATTTTCAACTACCATCTGTCACCTCCCACTTCCAACCTCTAGGGTGGGAAGAGGGGATGGAGATTGGGTTCATTCATCAGTGGCCCATGATGTAGTCAATCTTGCTTACGTAATAAAACCATCATAAAAAAATACTTTTTCCTTTGGCCACGCCTCGCATCTTGAGGGATCTTATAGTTCCCTGACCAGGATAGAACCCGTGCCCCATGCAGTGGAAGCATAGAGTCCTAACCACTGGACTGCCAGGGAATTCTTCAAAGCACCATAAAAATTCTTGAACTATGAGATTTGGAGAGTCTTCAGGTGGGTGCACACACTGAGGCGCTGGGAGGGTAATGTGTCTGGAGAGGGCATGGAAGCCTTATGCCACCTGCCCCGTCCCCTCCTTGATCTGTGTGTCTCTTCATCTGGCTGTTGATTCGTACCCTTTATAATGAACTGTCATCTTAAGTGCAGGGTTTACCCACGTTCTGAGTTGTTCTAGAGGATTAGCAAACCTGAGGAGGCACTGTGGGAACCCCCAAATTTGGAGTCAGCTGGACAGATGTGTGGGTAGTCTGGGGCCCCCGCTTGCAGCTGGCATCTGAAGTGGGTGCAGTCCTGTGAGACTGAGCCCTTAACCTGTGGGGTCTGTGCTAATGCTGAATGGTGTCAGCACTGAAATTGAACTGTAGGACACCCGGTTGGGGTCAGAGAGTGAGAACTGTTGTTGGAAAAACCAAACGGTATTATAAACAAGGTCTCTGTTCTCACCACCACCACCATCACTATCATTACTGTTAGGCTGGACCCTATGAAATTGCCTTTTGCTGTATGTAGGTCAAAACTAATTGAGTCACGGCGAGTTCATATAATTCAACCTAATGCCTTTTCTTCAGCATTTATAATTGACAGTAGGCACAGTACCGAGTGCTTTATGTGTGTCCTCTTGAATATTCCTTACAATACTCTTGAGATAGGTACTGCCATTATTCCCAGTTGATACATGAGGAGACTGAGACTTCCAGAAGTTAAGAAAAAGGCTGAGGATGAATGGCTAGGGAGGGGCAGAGCTGGGTTTGAGCTGAGGCCGGGCGTCAGCAGACTCTGCGTTCCTCTCCTAGGACTGCCTTAACAGAGTATCACGAACTGGACGCTTTTTTTTTTTTAATCTTAGGAGCCAGAGTAAATTTGAATATAGTTCACATGTTAAAAGAATAAACCTATGATGTGTACCAAATGAAAAAATACACAATGCGGTGAAACTAATACATATACAAAGTGATTTTTTGTGCATTTTTGATCACGAGGTTTATATTCTATATTAAATCATAAGATAAAAGAAGCTATATATAGTTTTTTTGGGTTTTTTTTTGTGGTACGCGGGCCTCTCACTGCTGTGGGCTCTCCCGCTGTGGAGCACAGGCTCAGCGGCCATGGCTCACGGGCGCAGCCGCTCCACGGCATGTGGGATCTTCCCGGATCAGGGCACAAACCCGTGTCCACTGCAGGCGGACTCTCAACCACTGTGCCACCAGGGAAGCCCTATATATAGTTTTTTGATAAATGTATTCTCTCACAGTTCCAGAGGCTAAAAATCAGAAATCAAGGTGTCGACAGGGTTGATTCCTTTTTGGAGGCTCTGAGGGAGAGTCTGCTCCTGGCCTCTGCCTAGCTGCTGTCCTTGCCGGCAATCCTTGACACTCCCTGGCTTGTAGCTGCATCCCTCCCCTCTTTGCCTCTGTCATCACATGATTTACTCCCTGCCTGTTTCCATCTTTCTTTTAAGGACTCCAGTGATTGGGCTTAGGGTCCCCCACCCCCCATGCAATATGACCTTATCATGACTACATCTGTGAAGTCCCTATTTCCAAATACCGTCACATTTACAGGATCTGGGGGTTAGGACTTCAGGACATTATCTTTTCGGGAGGGGAGGGACACATTTTGACCCAAAATGTTGGGGTCAGATGGGAAATCTATGGCTTCAGGATGCTGTGTGCCTGTGTTGGGGCCAGGATCCCAACATGCCCATTGGCCTCCTGGACCTCGCACGCCCTACGCACAGAGCCAGGCTAGCTGGGGTGACAGCAGAGGGCTGGGAGGGAGGGGCCAGGCTCCTCCTCTGCGGGGGAGGGGAGACCTCCCAAGTGCAGTCCAGGTGGACCACCCAGGACGCGTGGGCAAGGCAAGGGGGCATTTTTCATGGCTGCTATGACCACACATCTCTCCCTGCAGCATGGTTTAAATCACCTGGACAGGAAAACCTCAAACTTAGAGTCTGGGCTGAAGATGCTTTGTTTTTCTTGCTAATCAATTCTCTTGCTTTTGGCTAGTGGTTAGAAAGGTGTCAACACTGGACAGCTGAAAAGCCTGTTAGAAGCTCCTGGAAGACATCTTGGAAATACTCCACAGAAGCGGAGCAAGTTAAATGAGAAATAATTACCTAGCGAGTAGGACTCATGACCACACATTCTCAATGCTGCCCAAAGAGAGCGTCGGGAAAACGTGTTAAGTGTTATTGTAGTGTAGGAACTGTGAGGCCCAGGAAGGGTCATAATAAATAGTACCTAGGACTGTGGTCCCACACGGCTCTGCCTTGCCGTTTCCTGGGAGAGCTGGGGAGTGCTTGCATGTCCATCTTGACCTGGGGATCTGCCCGGAGCAGTTCTCGGCTGGGAGTTTAGTGCTTGCGGGAACCAGATAGGAGCGTGTCTCGTCAAGCAGACTGATAGAAGCTGGTTCTGTCCCATCTTTCTGGCACGTCAGAAGGAGTTCATCTGAGCTAACATGTATCCATCTGGTGATGCTTGAGAAGCATTTGGTTTTTCCCAGGTTCTCATGAAGCATGGCCTCCAACATTTAAGCAAGCCATGCTTCTGAGGCCAAGCAAAAAACACTGTCAAATGTTGAAGTCTCCAGGCTTCACTTAGGAAGAAATTCTACTTTGGTTATTTTAACAATGGCTTCAGTTACGAGGAACCCGGGTGCCCGGGTAGATAGACCCCTTGGGCTCTCTGCTGACACTACCCTTCACCTTTTGGGCCTCTGCCCCAGGGCTGGCCACACAGACTCTTTTTCTTGGGCCAGACTGAGGTCTCTTAAATGTGACTCAGACTGGAGATTAGGCCCAGCCAGAGGAGATCATTGTTTCTAGTCTGGTTTTTCCTCGGGAGGAGGAAGTTCCCCTCCGAACTTCGCTGAGACGTCACCCGTTATGAATTTCCCTTCAGCTGCTCCCTCCTGTTCCCCAGGTTTTGAGCACTGGACCTTGGCATTCTGCACGTCCCCGCTCCCAGTTTCCTTGAGCCCAGAATCCTAGCACCCAGCTCTCTCCTGAGGGCCAGGTCTAATGTCCCCGTGTCTGCCGGGGATCGATCATCACCTCGAATGCAACGTTTCTTACAGTCACTGTTCGTTCTGCGGCTCCCTTAGAAACGACCTGGCTCTCTCTGCCTGACTTACTTCACGTAGTATGATAATCTCTAGGTCCTATATTCACTATCTTGTAATAAACTATAATGGAAAAGAACACGAAAAAGAATATATATAGGTATGTATAACTGAATCACCGTGCTGTACGCCTGAAACTAACACAACACTGTAAATCAACTATACTTCAATTAAAAAACTTTAAGTTAAAAAAAAACAAAAAACAAAACCCTAACGACCTGGCCCGGGACGAGTGAGGCTTCAGTCACTCAAGCTTAAGTTAGATCTCATGGGCAATCAGCTGTTTGGCCTTGCAGGGTTCTTCTCCCTCCTAAATTCTCACTGTCTTCTTTTCCTGTCTCACCGCCAGGCTGGCTCACAGGCCTGTCACTGCTTGGCTGCAAGAGCTTCCCTCCTGACCGCTCTCTGGCTCGCGGCGACTCAAAATTCTTACGGCAGCTTGATTGGTGCTCTTAACTTCGCAACTCTGTGCTCCTGTCGCTTTCCTGCTAAGAAACCTCCCAGGGCGCCCCTCTTCTCCATCACGTGAAGCACCCATTCCTCCTCCTGGAATGAAGGCTCTTTTCAAAACGGGCCTTTTGTCGGGGAGGCATGGCATTCCCTTCGCGTGTTCTGTTTCAGGCACGATGACTATCATCGTCCTTTTTCAACCTCTGGGCCTCCCCTCTTTTTCTTCTTCCTGCCACACCGCGCCGCATGTGGGATCTTAGTTCCCCGACCAGGGATCGAACCTGTGCCCCCTGCAGTGGAAGCATGGAGTTTTAACCACTGGACCGACCGCCAGGGAAGTCCCGGGGCCTTTCCTGATAATCCATTCTTTGCAATGCCCAAGCTCTCATCCTCATCTCCATCTGTTTCATCACCAACCTTCAAGGCTTATCTCAGTTGCCTCCCCACCTTGCTGAAACCTCATCACACTTCTGAGGCCTCACCTGTGGTATATGCACAGAAAGGTACTTGTATTTGAACTTGTAACTTGCACGCTACCTGAGTCCCTGGGCCCCGTAGATGCCTGGTGTATCAAACTGAGTGTGGGCAAAGGCTGACTCCATGCTCCCTGGCCCCATGTCCCAGCCACTTCTGGCCCATCACAGCCTTGCTTTCTCTCCTCCTTTTTAAAAATTTTTATTTATTTTTTGGCTGCATTGGGTCTTTGTTGCTGCGTGCGGGCTTTCTCTAGTTGCGGTGAGCAGGGGCTACTCTTTGTTGCGGTGCACGGGCTTCTCGTTGCGGTGGCTTCTCTTGTTGAGGAGCACGGGCTCTAGGCTCGTGGGCTTCAGTAGCTGCGGTGCATGGGCTCAGTAGTTGTGGCGCACGGGCTCAGTTGCTCTGCGGAGTGTGGGATCCTCCCGGACCAGGGCTCGAACCCTTGTCCCCTGCATTGTTAGGCGGATTCTCAACCACTGCGTCACAAGGGAAGTCCTCTCCTCTTTTTAATCAGACACAGGCAATAAATTTGACACAGAAGGAACTGCCCTCCTCCCCCAACCCTCACTAATTTTATGTTTCGTTGGAGGCAAAAGCAAATTTCCAAGATTCAAGTCAATACCAATTTCGAATTATTTCTGCCAGTTGGAAAAGAAAACTTTGAAAAATACATGTGACTTTTTTTTTTCAACTTGGGAAAAAATTTGAAAGCTATAGCCTTTCAAGGAAACAGGATACTTTAAAGAAAAAAAACAAAAAAACACCAGCCTGGCTTTATGTAGTTCAATCCTGTCAAGCTAATCTAATCTTTTGTGACAAAGCAACAGACCTGGTAGATCAAGGGGGAAAACAATAGTTGGAATTTATCTTTGCTGCCTTCAAAACTTTTGATTCCTGGGCCCCAAGATGAGAGAGAGCCAGTTCTAGCTGGGGAATAGAAGTGGCCTCTTTAGGGGGTCAGCCTTGAGCCCAGTGGTCCTGAACATCGCCTAAAAGGGCCAACTGACAGAAAAAGGGAACATATTCAAAGTCAGCATTAATCTCAAGGTGGGGTCGGGGGTCTCGATGAATAATCAGCAAGAAAAGGAGCACTGGTAATTACTTAAATGATCAACACAAGTGTGTAGTCTTGACTAGAAGAGAGTTCACGTTTGGGGAAAACTACATCATCAATACAGCTTTAGGCTAAGAACAGGAGACTGGTATGAAGCTACATAACACGTAGGAATCCTGCAGTCCTAAATTTGCATTAACTGGGTCCCCTTCCAAACTCCACGGCTAAAGATGGGAAAGAGAATTTGGACAACATTCAAGGGAGAGCCACAGAGGTAATTCAACGAAGGCTGGGACATGGGAATTGAAGACTTCTACCAAAAAGTTAAATGAATTTGGTTTATTGAATTTAGAGATGGACAACCTTATAAGGGCAGTAACAAACAAGAATAGAAATAGGTTTAAGTTATAACACATGAGAATAAAATTAAATGTAAAGACGACTTTCCTTAGTCTTAAGATTGTTAAGTGGGTTGTTAAGAGTAGAACGGATCTCTGTAGGATGGTTGGAGGGTGCTAGGGGTTTACTGATGGGCAGACCCAGAGAACCGCTGAAAATAAGTCTCCACCCCACATTGTTATGAGGTTACTTCAAAGTACAGTTGACCCTTGAACAACACAGGTTTGAAATGCACAGGTCCACGTGTACATGAATTTTTTCCAGTAGTGAATACTGCAGTACTACACAATCCAAGGTTGGTTGAATCAGCTGATGGGCAATTGCGGTTAAGGAGGAACCACGGATACGGAGGGCTGACTGTAAGTTACACATGGATTTCTGACTACACGGAAGTCGGGGCTCTAAGCCCCGTGTTGTTCAAGGGTCAACTGTTCTTAAAATTCAAAATGGAAAGTAAGAGGCGGCCAGTGCCTCAAGTGTTATAATGGCTTCAGGTTTAGCTGTCATTTATAAAAAGAAATTCAAACACAGAATGAAGCTGTTCGTTAAGACCAGTGTTGGGGACACTAGCAGCGAGCCAGCACTATCCTGTATGTGGGTACAGTGCAGATTTGAGCTGTGGTGCAGCCAGACAGCACACAGGTATTGGGATTCTTTCTATCCTCTCACTTTCACTATCAACAAGCTCCTGATAAAGTCTCTAATCTAAGAAGATGGTAACATTGGAAATTTGAGTGTAGGGCAACCAAAGCTATCAATGTCTGTTCCTGAACACTATCCCGTTCAAACATCTCTCTCTGAGGTGTGATATGGCATGGAGGAAAAAAAGAACACAATGTCCCTGCAACAATGCTGGTAACTAATAATCACACAGTCATTTGTAGGTAAGTTTTCTTTAAATTTAATCAGTCCTTTATAAAATTTCCCAATTAATTAGTAAAAGATGGCTTATTTTAATAGCCTAAAACATTGGTCACTATTTAAACAGGACATTCTAAAAAAAAAAAAGCAATCACACAATAGTTTATAGTAATTTACAAGTGGATGGTATACATTTAGATACAGAGGTAGAAGTTCACTTTTACAACGTTTCACTGATACACATTTACCAAATTCAAGGCACAAAATAGTTTGCTTTACAAAAAAATACTGTAAAAATGTCATTTGCTGTTCTACAATGTGAATAAAACTTTCAAAAGAATCTTTACACCCTTCCATGTGTACTCCACAGTATAAGATTTTTTCCCCCTTGCTAATCATAGTTGGCACAAAAATGGGGACGTTTTTAAATGCAGAAGTTCCCATTTTTAGAAACGGTTTCTTTGCAGAGCTGCTATGTATTCTAGATCAAAGTCCATCCAAAGAAATGAAACACAGCAACTTCCTGAGGAAAGGGCACTTTCTGTATGCAGCAAAATTCATAGGTAGAAAATGTATGATCTTTTTTTGGATCAATAGGTCTCCAGGGGAATAGATACTCAAGGAAAGATCTCAGAGACTCATTTTAAAATTCGACCAACACTGTAGTCGTTATGACTTTAACAAAGAGACCTGATCACCTTTACTGTAACAATCAGACATCATCATCTACTTCCAATTGATAGAGATTTCAAAATGCCATTTTCAAAGAGCTGTACATACAAACACAATGAGAGAGCCACACAGGCTTTGCAAAACTGAAACTTCGAAAACATGAGAAAGTATAGCACTATCAGTCCTTGAAGTTGCAAGGGTGTCGATTGGCTAGAGATTAATTACAAGAATTAATAAACTCTATGGGAATTAAGAAAAACCACACACATGAAACACACTGTCGTTATCATCTCGAGACTCCCTGCTCATTCAGAAAAAATAATGGTAGCCTGGAGACATCACACAGCGCTTGTCTAAAAGATAAAACTGGTTTTAGGGTTCTGCCGGAAAAGGACCCCACTGGCAACAGCTTAAGCTCATTTACGCTGATCACATTTTCCAAGCACTCTAGTCGGTTAATTTACACTTTATTTTTTTAAAAAGTTGATTTGAAAAAAAAAAAAAAAGTCAATGCGGATTTAGAATCCAGAGAGTATCAGTCATGCTGATGTGGGTCGGAATGAGATATCTTGATCGTCTTCTGGTAGAAGTGATATTCCATACAAAAAAGATCCTTAGATTCCGTTTTTTGCTTCGTTATTGTTTGTGGCTTGTTTTCTCTGAGCGATAAAGGGGTACATACACTTGTCCGCTCCTAGGAACCGATACATACACACAACTGCTTCGAAAGGGAGGATGCTGAAAAGGAAAAGTCACAGTGAGCCCCCGTGAGGCGTGGTGTGTTCCTTACGTTACGGGGCGGACTGGGGAAGACCTGCCGAGGAGGGAGCCCCCTCACACTTACCTCTTCATGAAAGTCACGATGTACATGAGGCGGGGGGTGCAGATCATGGGCTGGTCCGTGAGGATGGCCTTCATAGCCTGCTTCACGCAGTAATCGGGCTTCAGAGGGGGCAGGAAAGGCTCAATTTCTTTCCTGAGAGTTACAAATTCAAAAGACGAAATTAAGAATGAACACAAAATAGGGAAGACTGGAAATACACATCAAAACACGAAGGATGACGTTATCTGAGCAACAGAATTTGGAATTCGTTTTGTTTACTTCGTTGTGCTTTTTCTGTATTTTCTAAATTTTCCTACTATGCACACATTTTATTTGCATAGTCTGGAAAACAAGTTAAAAAAAAAGCAGAATTGGTCTGCTTTTCTGTAAAGTGAGAAAGTCGTGTTTTCAACATGCCTTGAAATGTATTTCAAATTACTTTTTTTTTTCTTTCAATTGAAAAAGGAGAGGGTGTCTGGCATAACAGACACTAAACCCAAACAAGATGCCAAACTTTTAAGTATTAAGTGTAGTTCAAATGATGGTGTGTAAACACCAACATAACCTTTCGGAGTGAAATATAAGTCAGCTGTGCGCTTTCCCGGGTGCCTGGAGAGGGAAAGCCGTGGCATTTTCTCCGGGGGTCTCTGAAATGAAGTGCACAGAGACACCCTACCTTCAGCTGAATTCATCCAGGCACCCACTGAAATAACTTAATACAATTTATTCTTTTGACTTTTCATCGTCCCCCCCCCTCGCGCCCCTCCGCAGCGCTGGACACCTGCTGTGATGCTAAACAGGATGCTAAACAGTCTAAGCTCCTCAGACCCCCAGCGTCCGGTCCATCCATCCGTAAGAGGCAAAAAGCAAAGCAACACACACCCCGCCCACACGCGGGAAAAGAGGCAGGGCTGAGTCCGTTCCTGGTCCAGACTTGGAGTCAGCCTGAGATGGAAATGACTCAAATCACCTCCACCTGCTCAGAGCGTGGCCAGGCTCAGGATGTGTCCATATCGGCCCTGACCCATGGGGAACTCGTTTGGTTCTCTCGCTTTGCCTGTCAGATTCGTCCAAGCAGAGATCTCACAGTCAGCATGTCTTTACAAGTGTCCTCTTGATGAGTCACGGCTTTGTTTACTCCGCTTAGCTCAAGTCAGATGTGACTTGACATGGCTATTCCCACACGCCTCCTCCCTCCAAAGTGTGGTGGTATTTCATTTCATGTTTAGAAAATCTTAACGTTTCTTCTCATTCTGTCAGAGTGAATCTAGCTACATACACTCTCTGCAAAAAGGAAGTTCCCAAACCTGGGGTGTCTCATTCAAGGGGCTTTTTGGAAGAAAGACCACCCTCTTCTATGGCAGTGACATTGTTTCGTATCCAAACCAAAGTCGCATTTATGTACTAACGTTAATATTAAAGAAAGAAAATCACTCCTAAAGAAGTAGCTTCTAAGGAAAATCCTGAGTATTTGCTCCTTGAAGGTGCAGAGAAGCCGTTTCCTACTGATGCTCATAGGCCACCTTCTGTGAGCTAATCCCAGTCCTTGCTTATCAATCGTACACGCCTCAACTTTACAGACCTTGACCAACGAAAGCTACAAGTGAGCTGCCAAACGACAGATACTGAAGTGCGAGGTGGGTTACGGCTGGAGATCTGACTGATTCCACATATTCTCCCAAGATGGAAAGAGGATTTGTTAGAACCGCTTCTTGTCAGTATTAAGGCGCGTCCTTACTGACCTGATCCGGCAGCCCCTGAACATGCCAGTGTCTACAAGGTAAGGGCAAACCAGCGTGGTTTTAATTCCATCCTTCTCCGCAGCCTTTAACTCATGGCTCAGGGATTCATGAAAACCCACGACTCCAAATTTACTGGCGCAGTAATCCTGAGGCAGAGGGGAAAGAGCAGAAATCCTCAGTACGTGTCCACATCCCTGACCCATCCCAAGCTGCCCTGGTCCCGTTACTCCGGTTACATGTTTGATATAAAAGGTTACAGGTGACTAAGCAAAGAAAAGGAGAGCATTTTAAAAGACAGATATCTGATGTGGTTTGGTGCAGAAATAATATTTTCAAAGTAACAGCAGAAACAGATGAACACTTTCTGCCACATCAACGAAGTATCAGGTTACTTTGGGGAAGTTACCACAAAGGACTCTATGAAAGCGAACGAGCTGGAGTTAAAAATGGAGAGAGGCTTGCTTTGAAGTGTCTGGAAAATTTACAAATGGTCTCTTGTTCAGTAAAGGAGACTGAAAAACCAGTTTGTTTAAATTAATGCTAGGAGAACAAAGGCGAGTTTAGCTGGGGTTATAAGCTGTTATGATCCCATTTTCTTTTTAGGGCCAAGTGAAAATGGAAATGATAACTCTACCTTGTAAAGTTAAACTAGAACTTAACCCAAGGACTCACGGTATAGGAAGAAAGTTCTTCTCCATTACCCAACTTTAAAATTAGGAATTGAAACGTAGAATGTAGAAGCTGTCTCTTCTGCATCCTTTTGCATATTTGCATGGGATGCTGTTTTCAGTTTTCCGCTACAGGCACCCGTGGGATGAACAGCACGCGGAGCAATATACGTACACACGCTTTGTAACTTGAATTTGGTGAAGAACAGGGTCTGATTAAGCCCAGTTCTACAGACTTAGGATGCAGACACCTGGCATCAGCCCTAAGCATCTCATCTGATGAGCTAACACAAGACAGCTCGCTTTTGGCAAGTGGACCAAAACAGAATGTCAACCTTTGGCCTCATTTATCTGTTCCCTGTGGCACTGCCACTGCCCTCCAGTTTCATCCTGACCCTGCACCTTCCCACTATTGTCAAGCACAACTGCTAATGAAAATGGGGCCATACTGAGGATGGGCCCACCCACTTCTGCTGCTGCTGCTGCTTTGTCAAACTAGTAGAAGTGACTTTATGGCAGAAGACGTAGAGCCACGTGGGTTGCTGGGGAGCATTCCACAGGCAGCACACAGGTAGCGTGCTTCCATGGCCTTTCAGGAACATGCGGGCAGCAGGTACCCTTCCTAGGACTTTGGTGTATTCTTCTCGAGATAAACCGACTGAAAGAAGGACATGCTTTATCATGACAAACCTCAACTCCAGCAGTACTGAACAATCCCAGGGAACTTGCAACGGTCACAATATGACCATGATTAATCTCCAGCATGGTAGGAAGAAAAGCCTTAGTGGTCTGAAAGAAAAGGAAGATTCAAGCTTTAGAACTGACGTTATGGGTTTCACCTAAAAAACAACAGCAACAAAAAACAAACAGAAACCCCACAAACCCAAGATCACGAAACAAAGTTTTACCCACACGTTACATTTCCCAATCTGTTTGAAAATATTTTACATTTATCAAAAAGAGAAGATCCTTTAGGCGTCTGGTTCACTTAGCACCGTATCATCGGCATGGCAGGCCTGTTATAAGCCGTGACCAACAAGACTGTAACACAAGAGCTTTCGGGGACAATGTCCAGAGATGAAAAGAAAGCCATTAGGAGAAGGCTCTTTATCACCTTTCAAGTGATAGTTATCTGCTAATCTAAACTACTCCCAGGTCAGAGATCTTTTCATGCTCTGACACTTCAGTGCAGCCTCTCATGGTCTGTGAGGGACCTCCCGCTTACCCACGAATAGAAGCCTCGTGTACTGTTTACCTCATGGCTGTGTCTACACAGCAACAGACCCATGAATGAAGAGATATTCCAGAAGCATCTTCCAGCATCCAAGCTGTATTATCCAAGTATGCTCACAGGAGGTAAAGTATTTTAGGTGTAAAAAAAGGAGGGTAAGGTACAGAATCATTTTAATGAAAAATGTGTCCTAACACTAACTCTGCTGTGACAATTTATAGCATTTGAATGACCACACTCCACTGTGGGGTATACTGGGGGGTGACTTCCCCACGGAGGCAGGTGACTGGCCACTCAGGGGGCAGAGCACGTGGCAGAAGCTCCAGGGCAGTGGACCCAAAAGGCGGCGTCGATTTCTCATTCACTGAACTTCTCTTTTCTCTCTAGCTTTCTTGCCTTCCAGATGCAAGGTTGTATTTTTTTTTTTTAATTACTTCAAATTGCTTAACATGATCCATTAACTACTCCACCAGGCTCCCAACAGTTTTATAACCTGCTTCTTAAAAGAAAGCAGCAAAGAGCAATCTGTCCACTGCTGAGTTATAGCCCACTGCCAACACAGCTTCCCATGATTTATGAAGTCAAAGAAACCCAAACACTGACCAGTGGACTTAAAGGAGAGTTGCATTCCCTTCTCAGAGGATTTCCCGGCTAACAGATCGCTGAATTTTTGCATACATAGCTTATCTGTTTTGATAGCTTCTGCATGTACAAGATCAAACAGTCATTCCATTAGTTTTGAAATTTTTCCATGTCCCAATCCATGATGCGTTCAGTTGCCAGATGAATCTTTGTGAAATACCCCAAGGTCTTCCCCAGTCTGACTCCTGATCATCACATAACCCCCGGTCCCCACTTATATCCATGTGTCTGGGCCTCCTCACTGCTGTTACCTGTGTCACGCTTATTCTCACCTGTAAGGTTTTACCCATGATCTCAACTCTGCTCTGACAATCTACCCCGATGCCCTGCTATATAATTCAAAGTGTAATATTCATCACATATTTACATGGCCTCTCATGCTTTTCAAAGTGCTTTATGTTAATTATGTCACCAGAGTCTCTCAATAATTCTCTATCACAGGTAGTTATGGTATTAAGCCTTTATCTAATATTATCCTATTCACCTTGACTTTGTCCATATTTCTTTAAGACATATAATCAGTATCATTCACTGTAACATATAATTATGTTCTGTGGTGCTTTGCTTTGTTTTGTCCTTTCAGTCTACAGCACCTGGAAACTTCAGGCTTTAGAGCTTATATATGGGGATAGAATTTCAATATAGTAACATCACAAGGAAGCTTATCTATTCCAATCTAAACTACAAAACACATCCTTAAGTAATCAGGCCTATAAGTCTTATTTTAGATATCTGATTATAATTAATTGTTCCTCAATTAGCTAAAAGGTATAAAATTTAGTCTTGACATTATCCAGAGACCACGTCTAAGTTTTAAAAGTTTGCTCTAGTCTTGAAAGACAGGGATAGATTTAGTATGAAGGTCTTATTTTTAAGTTAAGTAAGTAGAAGGACTCAAGAGTACATCCTAAGAAATTACACACAGTACAGAATACCAGTAGGAATTTTCTACTTGGTTACCTGACAAATCCGGATCGCTGACCGTGCTCGTTCCCAGCCTGTTTCCACACTAACTCTACCCGGTGGCCAGGCCTGACTAGAAACCCAGACACCCAGTGGGCGGGCTCTAATGACTTCTCCATGTTCGTGTTCCATGTTGGTGCCTGCAGGTGTTAAATGACTAATCCAGATCCCCAGCACATATGAAGGTAGGTGACAGAAGATTACCAAATTCCTCACTGTTTTGATTTTATTTTTTTAAGCCTTCATTGAATTTGTTACAATATTGCTTCTGTTTTATGTTTTGGTCTTTTGGCTGCAAGGCACGTGGGATCTTAGCTCCCGGACCAGGGATCAAACCCGCACCCCCTGCATTGGAAGGCAAAGTCTCAACCACAGGACCGCCAGGGAAGTCCCTCCTCACTGTTTTTAAGTTTAATTTCTTGCAAAGTTCTGAAGCGGATTCATGTCCCCTCCTGACCTGGCAGAATTAGCTTATTCATTCAACAAGTTATTTCCTGAACACCTACTACATGCAGGTCTTGTATTATGATCTGGCCAAGCGATGACAGGTAACATGGCAGCAGGTCTCATTCCCGTCTCTAAGCAGAATTTATCCTCACCAGCATGTAACTGTGTTACATCAGTACATCAAATACATAAGTTTTAGTTTATCCTTTGCAAAAGCAGGGTGCTATAGCTACATATGCTAAAAACTGTGATTTGGGGGGCTTCCCTGGTGGTGCAGTGGTTGAGAGTCCGCCTGCCGATGCCGGGGACACGGGTTCATGCCCCGGTCCGGGAGGATCCCACATGCTGCGGAGCGGCGGGGCCCGTGAGCCATGGCCGCTGAGCCTGCGCATCCGGAGCCTGTCGTCCACAACGGGAGAGGCCGCAACAGTGAGAGGCCCGCATACCGCAAAAAAAAAAAAGAAACAAAAAACAAACAAACAAAAAAACAAAAAAACCCTGTGATTTGGGCCTGCTTCCCTCCCTTCACCCCCCCACCAAAGTAGTTTGGAGGGACATTTAAGCTACTGGTTTTGCACTTAAAGGAAATAAGAAAAGAGAAACAGAAGAATCCAAATATAGCTATGTGGCTAAAGTCTTTTCCAACTGTGGGTTGTAAACATATTTTTTAGGGAAATAGGCTTCACTTTAAGCTGCTAGTAAAGTGTGGCACAGGTCTGTCTGTTTTAGTATGAAGCTTTCTTTTAAGAGGAAGGGGTTGATTTTTTTAAAAAAGGGCTGTGGCAGGTCAACACTTCTTATAAAATCTGTGCCTCCTGCCTCATCCGGGACCTTCTGTAGAAACAAAACCAGCGCGCCACTGTGCTTTCTACATGCCAAGACAAAGGTCTATGCTCTTTATTTAGAAAGGCTCACCACTTACACGTCTACTGCTACAGTTATTACAACTACTAGCAATGTCGGAAACACCAGACAAGGTGCTGGGGAAACTGGGAGGGGAGGAAAGCCATCCAAGGACCGGGAGGCCTTGGGACCCAGACTGGTTGTCTTCCAAAGCTGGTGGCCACCACTCAGCTCCTACTGGATGCCGGGTGAAGGCAAGCCTGGGGGAAGAGCGTTCATACCGGGGACACTCAGGTTTCCTTTTAAACCCGAGCTTGCAGGGCTCAGGCTGGAGCCTGATCCATGTGACCGAGCACTGAGGCTGTTAATCATTTCCTTTGCTGCCTGAGTGGAGGCGAGCAATTACCGCCCGGGCCTTCTTTCCACAACCAAAGCCCTGCCTTGTGTCTGGGGCACATTACCAAATGAACTTTGATCAACACGAAGTCTAGTCCTTACGTTATGAGAAAAAGTGCTGTAAATGGGTGGTGAGAAAGCATCGCGCTCTCGGGAACTTTCCCGAGTAACCCGACGAGTTTTCTTTTCTAATTACTCTTGCCCTCAACAGTCTGGTGGGTGACATCTGAGCGAGCACAGCACAGTCTGTCCTTGACACCGTTTGACAGCACAAAGAAATCTGGCACTCTGTGATGAATTATTAATGTGCACAAATATTGTAGCACGTATGAAATGGGGACCAGCAAGAGGTGAAGTGCTAGTTGCCATGACACCAGTCAGTTCAAGCTCAGGTTCGTGATCTTTGTCTGAGACTCGTTAGAAGAACGAGCAAAGCTGCGGCACACACCCAAATGGCTTGAGTGTAAATTCACGCACGTGCTGCCGACAGTGAATCCGAGAGGGGCAGCTCCGCCGGACACCGGGACCGTTGTGTTCTCTTACTGTAAGGACGAATTATCCAGATCGGGAGTTACCAGCTGGTAAAGGGATGGCTAAAGGAAGTACATTTGATCAGTCACCAGAGTTAGCTGGTCCCAACAGTGGGTGGCAAGGTTAGCTAGATGTTTAGTCTAAGTCAGAGAACCGCACTCGGAGCTCTGTCCTCTGATTCAAATGTCTGAGACACAGGGGAGGACATCTAGATCGTCACGAGGAAAATGTGGTTGACTCTTGACCTGGGGGCGGGGGAGTCTCAGAGTCAGCAACCAATTTGTATGTTCAGTGAGACAATTTAGAATTGGAAGGGACCCAGGGATTATTTTATCTGCAAAAGAGAAAACTCTTTCAGTAATGGATCCTGGCTAAAAAGTATGCTGATAGACCTTTGATTACCTGTGATTAATTTTATCACAAGACCATATCCAATACCATAAGCTGCCAGGCTGACAGGGTTGCTAAGTGACTAAAAAGAAAAAAAAGAAAGGAAGGAAGGAAGGGATGAAGGAAGAGGATATTCAGACAGACACTGACATTCCTATGAAACATGCTTCACAAGTTTAATATCTCCATAGCTCCTCGGGGTTCCTCTTCAAAGCACTGGGCACTTTGAAAGATAACTGTAAAGGTCATATTTATAATATAAACAAGAACTTCTTAAACAGAAGTGTGACTGGACACAGACATGACATGTCATATCTTGAGAAATCTTTGAATGTTAGGTTTACGCCAAATTAACTCCCAACAGTTCCAACCCTCCAGATCCTTCTTGGTGCTCTTAATGACAGACTGCAATGCAGAGCCCGCAGCTGCACTGTCAGGACAAATTAACCTAAAGTTAAACAAAAGAGAACGCGAAGAAATGTGGTATCCGGCAGAGGCCGACTTTTGAAATTGCAAGATTGACGACACTTTAAAGGTATAGGTAAAACACTCAGAATGTTTTCCATATTTGCAAGCTATTCAAGGATAACGGATACTAAGGGAAAAGCAAAGCTAATTCCTCACAGTTAGGAAAAGGCCTCAAACTCTATTTTTGTGCATTGGCATGACTGTCCTGTGGTCAATTCAAGAAAAGGTATCTTTTTAAAAGAATCATTTTGAAGTGTTTCTCTCAGTTGAATGTCCAAGAAACAGAAAACTTTCATTTCTAAAGGGGACCAAAAATCATATTACAATGGGAAAAGGCTTAACACCATGAGCACATGTACAGTACAGTTTTCTGATGTATTTATGTTTAAGGATTTTCAGAGTCTCCAAATAGCAGCAATATATATGATCTGGAAAAAATACGATCAAGGCTCCATTGAACAAAGAACGTTTAACTGGACATCCCTATGGTACCCCTCCAAATGGTTCAGCGACTCTCCTCGGTGTTTTGCTGTTTCCGCCTGCCGCTGTGAGAGTAACTTATCTTTGTCGGGATCACAGAGGAACATACTGCTTATTTACAAGGCTAAAATGACATCTGGTGGCACTCTTCTATGAAAATTCAGTCACTTCTCCTGGAAAACGATGATTCAAGAGTACAAACTATTGAAGGTGCTGAAAATACAGGGAACTGGGCTTAAAAGGCGATTTAATACGGTTAATCATTAGTGTGCTCAAAGATTAAAGAAAGGGTGACATACTCCCAAGCTAATCTGGGAAAGGAACCCATGGCTAAGTATTCTTTATCCAGTAGATTTACAGATATCTGCTTCATCAACGTACTGAGCACCAAACTCCAGAAACTTCACTTTGACCACAGAAAGTGTAACTTGACATTTTTCATTACAAAACTGTCTTCAACTAGGGAGTAAAACCCAAATCTGTATTTGTTAGCAATAAACTGACTTTAAATACTTTCGTTGCAGTTGACAGCACAAATTCTGAAATTCATGTAATTCGATGACAGCTTTTTTTTTTTTCTTTCCTATGTGGGTGTGTTTGTAGAGACAAGAAAGGTCTCCAGACAAATTGTGCAACAGAGCCCCAAGGTACTGAAACCTGGAACGACTCTCAGACTTAAAATGTTCATGAAAATCTCTACCTGCTGGACACAAAATGTTCTCTCTTTAGCTATAGAGAAGAATTTGTCATAAACGTCAAATTCATATCAATGTTACATCTACTGTCCTTTTTGTTATTATTTTGAGGCCACAGGGATTGGTTTAACATTTAGGGGCATCAGCAGTTAATACTTAACGCACATGCACGAGTACACGCCTACAGTTGCCCTGCAACCAAGGAGCTGATAAAAGAGCGAGGCTTTTCAAATGAACACCTAGATGATGACGCCATTAGTTATTCAGCAAAAATAAATGCTTCATTAACTTGCCTTCCCACTGTTAAAACATGGGATGAATCTACCCCAAGGCAGCAACTCAGATATCAACACTCCCTGACACTTCAGAGTTCCCTGTGCAGAAATACCAGGAAGGAGGGGACTTAAAACTCAATCTGTCTGGAAAGTACACTGGCCTTCAGGGTCCAGAAACCACATGGTCCTGACTGTCAATCACTTAACCTTCCTCGTTACTTGACCTCTCTTGGCTTAACTCATTTGTGAGACAAAAAGGAGATCTCCGAGGTTTCTCAGCTCAAAAATGTTACGACAGCTTATATCAAATAATTCGTTCTTTCTTACCACGTGTTCGATACACAAGTCGTAACACAGAGGTATTAGCTGCCTAAGACTTTCATAAATGACTCAATAAGGTATCAACTCCATTAGTGCAGTTGCCGGCATCTGGTGAGCAGTAAAAATATCTATTCATTCAACACTTATATGTTGTCATGGCTGTGCCTTTTCAAATAATGCAATGTGAATCCATGCCTCTTACATGTTAAAAAAAACTACAATCATCGTTTTTCTGTCTTTTACTTGAGTCCATGGAAGCTCGATGTTTTAAAAGGAACGATGAATGCTGCACACTGGTTCTGAAAGGCTGCTTTCCCTGACCCTCCCCCTGGCTGAGTCCTAGATGATCAAAGGAGTGTTCCCCAAGCCCCTGACCCGATTTAGTAACTCTTTACAGAATAGTGAAAATAGCCCACAAAATTGCAGCCAAATAGCCTGCTAAACAACAGGTTGTCATTAATCCCTCTGCTTTGCTCCGAACTCAAATCACATCGCCGAAACTGTAATGAAAACAGACCTTCCACAGGGCAGAGGCTTCGGTTCTGCTCGAGTGACTGGCAGCTACTTCCATGAGGCATAACCACGTGCATGTGAGCTCAGCCCCTGCTTAGGCCATCTGAAGTGGCAGGACCCAGCCCGCGCCCAACCCAAAGGCCACGGCCCAGCAAGGCCCCCGTGATCCCCTTCCGTCATCCTTCGTATTTCATCTGTGCAAAGGGTTCAAATTCTTCTCTGCTTTCCAGGGTGCTTACTGTGGAGGCTTTATAGAAAATTACATCTTTACCTAAACTCCAGATACATAAAATCAAGAGGTTACTCCCGAAAACTCACTTTATTCTTAGGCACGCACTGTAACAACTTAGAACTTACTCACTGTGTAAGGGGGTCTAATGAGATACCTGTATTGTGCTAGGCATTGTTAAACAAACAAAACAAACAAACACTTTGCAAAACTCTTAAAGACACTTAAGGATTGTAAAAAGCCACCTTTTCTAGAAATCAGTTCTCAAACGATGCTACACATTGGAATTATCCGGGGGAGGTGTTCCTTCTGAGGCCCAGGCATACCCGGGAGGGAATCTGGCCGGGGAAGGCGACACTCCCCAGGTGACTTGACTATGCAGCCACGTTCGAGAGCCAGTGTTCTAGAAGAGGGCATCTCAGCCTCAGCCCCATGGACATTTTGTGCTGGGTAATTTTCCATTGTGGGGACTGTCCTGTGCGTTGTACAGTGTTTAGCAGCATCCCCAGACTCTACCCACTAGATGCCAGTAATAACCCCACCAGTTCTGACAAGGGGAAATGTCTTCAGATGTGGCCAAATGCCCCTGAGGGGAAAAGAGCCCCATGAGAACCACTCTTTAGAAGGAACGTGAACATTAGCAAATCAAGTTCCATATAGTCCCGTGATGATTTTTTCTAAGCTCTAAGTCTCATATTGTAATGACATTTTCTAGCTTTGCAAGACATTCTAGGCTTAAAAAAATTTCACGTCTTAAATATGGGCTCAAAAGCCCATTGTAGTTTACATGCCAATACCTTCAAACCACCACTCTACCACTAAATTCAGAAATACCATTGAAGGGAGATAATGCTGACAGTCTGCAGGGGCTAGGAGCAGAGAAGCAGGGTGCACGAGAGGCAAGGTCTCTGCCCTCCTGCAACCTATTTCCAGACAGCTGTTTGGTCCTGGGCAGGAAGAACATATCTCTTCAGGGCATAGCCTTGACTCTGTACCATGATGTTTATGGCTTTGGAAACTCCATCCTGGGCACAGCAACCAAGGGGGATAGTGAGCAAGAGAGCACCTGGGCTCCCCCTTTAACAATGGCCTGGAACCCAAATAAAAAAACAAAAAACACCTAGACAAGGTGGACCCTAGAGTGCATGGTGTAGTATTTTCCTAGTCTACAAAATCCCTAAAGGGCTAATTAGCTCAGGGAATAAAATAAAATAAAAAGCAGAGAATATTGAGAAAGTGGGAAGGGAAATATGTGCTCAAGAGCCATTCCTCCTCACACTTTGATGTGCACAAGAATTACCTGGGATCTGAATCAAATGCAGACTCTGATCCAGTAGGTCTGGGAGAGGAGAGGGCCTGAGAGCTTGCTTTTCTAACATGCAGCCTGATGGGGTGATGCTGTTGCTGCCATTCTGGACCGCAGGCTGAGCCTAAGGTTGTAGCCTGAGCCAGGTCACGTCTACGCTAAACCTCAAGTGGCTTCAGATCAATTTCTCCTAGAAATTCAGCAAGTAAAGGCAGACTAACTTCTCTGCCCTCTATCCTACCTGTGTTCTCTGAACCACAGTATTTATTAGGGGTTGAGAGGCCCCATTCTCCACTTCCCACATCCTTTCCCCAGTAATGTTTATCAGACAAATGCCAGTTCAAATTGATGCCAAGATCCCTGGGAGCTTTGTATGGGCAACTATGGGAGTTTACAGACTGACTGTATGTATATTTGCCTTGGATCCATTTTTAGCACTAGCAAGCCCCTCTGCTGTGGTTTGAATGTTTGTGTCCCTCCAAAATTCATGTTGAAACCTAATGCCCAATGTGGTGTTGTTAGGTCAGGAGGCTGGAGCCCTCATGAGTGGGATAAGTGCCCTTATAAAAGAGACCCCAGAGAGATCCCTCACCCCCTTCCACCGTGTGAGGTTACAGCAAAGACGGCTGTCTACAAACCAGGGAGTTGGTCCTCACCAGACACCACATCTCCCGGAGCCTTGACCTTCGACTTTAAGCCTCCAGAACTGTGAGCAATAAATTCCTGTAGTTTATAAGCCACTCAGTCCATGGTAATCTGCTAGAGCTGCCCAAATGGACTAAGACACCCCTGACCCCATTAGAACAAGCTCTCAAAAAGAGACCTAGAAGATTTCAAAATCCTTCCCCCTTACTCACAGAGGCTTTGAGGGCTTAGCTTTCAAGACACGGAATTTAGACCCTTTTAGCCTCAGCATTTATTTACCTTTTAAATTTTCCACATTTACCTTTCTGAAGCTTTCACGCTTTGGTAAGCCTGTGAGAAAACCCTACCTAGGAAAAAGTTACCCCTTTAAAAGTCAGACACTTGGGCCACAAGTTTGGACACCATCAGCTGGCCAAAACTGCACAATTTTGAGAATCCATGATTAGCATTTCCAAAGCAAATCTCACACAGTTACCTGGAATTCTGCTCTCAAAAGAATATTATGTAACAGAATAAAGGTTTTATATTTTCCAGGAGATAAGCTTAAAACAAACAAAAGTCTAAACTAAAACCACACTGTTATTGCCATTTCAGTTCCAAGTATTTATAGAACTTTGTTCAGCCAGTCTTTGTAGAAGAGCCCTTTTTATTCATTACTTTTTATGTCTGTCCTGTCAATGTTGACATGCAAACTAGGAAGAGAAGGAAGCTGAGTGACCAAGGATACACCACACTCTTGTCAATGCAGTAACCATCTCAGACACAGACCATGGAAAATTACAGAAAAGGGAGAGAAGAACACATGAATTGGGCTTTGGTAATAAAATTCTAGTGTGGTATTGGGTCTTTAGAATTTTACATGTTTGTCTAATTTATGAAGCAAACTTTCAGGGGATATTAAGCTAGGGTTAATTAGTCATTGCTAAACTAACCATGCTAATAAAAAAAAAAAATCAACATTTGAAGGTGGATTCTTACATTATACCACAGGGCACAAGCATAAATGACTCCTAGGAGAATCTACCAGGAGCTTTGAACATGTAGCCCAGATAAGTATTTGTAGAGCTTCTAAACTAAGTCCTAGGCTGAGGGTCTGGGTCCTAGCTTCTTCCTTCCCCAGTGGTGACCTTAGGCAAGTCCCATAACCTCTCTCGGTTTGTTTCCTCATCCATAAAAATGGGGATATTGGCTCTACTTAATTCAGAGTTGCTATGAGGAGCAAATGAGAGAGAAGTGTTTATGAAAGGGCTTTGTAAAATTTAAGTGCTATGTAAAAGTAGAGTAAACGTACCCAAGGCTAATTAAGCATATATTTATAGGCAGGCTATTTGGGTGAGAAGTGCTATCTATTTTTGGTTATGTCGTTTCTTCAAGTTCCTGCAATTCCCGGTTCTTACTATGTACGGCTCGCAAGCCTCCCTGCCCTCCACGTAGTGTCAGACCACACTTCCGGCAAAAACCCAGGACCTGACCACTAGAAGCAGCCTCACAAACACAGGGCTAACAGCCGCTTCAGCTGCCTGCCCCCTTCCTCCGGAATCCTGGGAGATGCTGGGAAACAACCGACACTTTCCAGTAACACCACTTCTCGAATCCTTTTCTTTAGTTCTACTGGGGTCAGAAAATCAACGCTTAAAAAATACAAGTTACACTGCTTGACGGAGAAGAGTCCAGCAAATGTAAAAATACTAAAAGTTAGTACAGAACTATTTAAAAATACTTTATTACACCTGATGTTTCTCTTTCCCAAGAGATTGTAGAACTATCCCCATTTAAAAAAAAAAATCCTTGAGAAATCAGCAGGGGGCAGTATGTTAATTACAATTTGCAGGTGGGAAAAAAATTCAGGCTTTGAATTTTAAGTTGCACTTGTCCTCAAAATACCCATGTGCTTACATAAGTTACACCACAAATATTTTCCCAGTTACACTGATTTGGAAGTGTTATTTTGAGCCCCATTGTTTAGAATAACACTAAGAAGCTGAACCGTGTTAATATTCAGAAATTCCAGTACTAAGCCATTTGAAGGAAAGGCAAGAAATTCACATTTTTATGCAAGCAGCAAATGAGAAACACTGTGGTTTCCCCAAACCCCCAAAACGCCAATGTTCACGATGTTAACACCGTTGTCACCTTTCACACATCTTTGCGCGATCTTTGGAAGTTTCACAGACCAAGTCACGTTGTGTTTCCAAATGTGAATTCACTGTAAGTGGCTTGTCAGTTGGGCTCATTTGACAGCACTCAAGGTTGCAGCAGTAATTGCCCTTCCTTGTTAAATATTCTAGCAGCACTTGCTGCGGTGTTGAAAGTTTTATCATCATTATGAGAGGATATTCTTTTTTTTTCCCTGTGGTTCACTTAATTTTAGCTTCAGAGCATTTAGGAAAATGGTCCCTGACAGGTGTGAACTTGAGTTTTGAGGGAATTGACAAATAAAGTAAAAAAGAAAAAGAAACTCAAGAACGGGCCATGCTGGGTAAGAGCAAGTAAGAGATGTTGGCATCCTTCTGTTGGAAGGCACGCCTGCCAGTGCTGTGATGGTATAAGCCTGCGTAAACCCAGAGGTCCAGGTGATGGGAAGCGGTTGGCCATGTGTGTCAGGGTAAATGAGATTAGGTCCTAAGGCCGTACTCTGACAACCTCTACTCTAAACAATGGTGTCTGAACAGGGTTAGGTCAGCTGTATGCTTTATCTGTCTACCATATATTTTCAAAGAATGAAGTAAAGGACTCCATCCTCCAAGTTATTTTCTGGTTATGCTTACAAGGGGTCTCCGCCTAAAAGGAGTTTTTAGCTCAGTAAATAGAACTATAAGAAGGGGTTAGTTCTTTGAATAGCTAACTACGATAGTAACTTCTGAGATAAGAAATCAACTAATTAAACCAAGAGAGATTCACACATTTTAATCTGATTCCTAGAGTAACAGGCTCAAAACATTGGATTTAACCCATTCAGTTGAGGCAGGGAATAGGTCCCTGTTTCTTAAGGACTATCAGTTTGTCATACTCCAAAGATCAACGACAAAAGGCCCTTTATCTTGGGACAATTACTGGCTGTGTGCAGAAGGAAATAAGATACAAATCCACCCTGCCAGCACACCCCCTAGTGGAATTTCAGCATAGTACAACTTGGGGGTCCAAAACCATCCCGGGGATTTAGGACTTCACACAGGCTCGAGCGCACTTTTCCAAGTGCAGTGTCTGTAGCTGCGCCAAGGTCAGGAGCTTCCTTCCCTGAGCGCTCCAACACAAGCTAGAAACCGCACACGTCCCCTCTGCATCCAGCCACGCAGGCAGACAGTGGGGTTAGACAGAGGCAACTTGCCTACTTATCTTAATTGAAATAGGCTTTAATTTTAGTTTCTGAAAGAACTACAACAGAAATTTTAGATGAATCTGCTATTAATATTCCTCAACTCAAGAAAAAAACCTAAATAAAAAGGGGTTTCCTACTTTAAAAAAATCATTCCACCTTCCCAGTGAGGTTATTAAACTGCTTGGAAAGTGTTTTCTGATTGTCACATCTTAGGTATGTTCAAGTTACTCAAGTCAATTCACTAGAATTTGCCAAAGATCTTGAAAAATCTGAAAAATGGTTAGGGTAAAAACAAACGAAAAGAAAGAGAATAAGTTGAGAATGTGAGCAGTGAAGCATTTAACCGTAGGGTCTGTAGCCCTCCTGGGGCCGCAGTGACCCGATCACGCATCGGATCCAGTGGCTGAGGGCTCTACCGGGCATTCTCCACTCAGTCTTTCTGAAACAGCTGTCCCAGCAGTGTTAGCCTTAGCGCAGACTAACGGATGCTTCCACTTTGACGTGCCGTATAGATTAATTTCTACCTGGGCAGACACTGGATAAAGCCCTGGATGTAGAAATAATGAGGGAGAAAAGAATACCAAGTTTGCTTCCAGGAATCTAGATAAACAGCACATAATCAAACAAGAGAGGTCCATTCCCTGAACCAGGAACTTGACACTATTCTACAAGGACTGCCCCCTTAGTATATAAAGACACTATGAAGTCAACGTGAAAAGATTTTGAATGTATTCGCTTTTCTTTCTCAGGAGTAGTGATACATTTTGTCTGAACTATTCAACTTTTGTCTCCCCAGTAAGACAGGACCCAAATGGCAGAAGAGCTGAGTGTGCCGGGCCCCTTCAGGCCCAGCGTGGTGTCCAGCCTGCCTGGTGTTTACAGTCTGCCAGGGGGTGTAATAGGTGATGAGCTTGGAAGGCAGGTGGAAAGCAGCGCTGGAAGGCCTAAGCTGCCATGCTCACAAGCCTGGACTTCACGCTGTGGACAATATGGTCACACAGGGCTTGGGGTAGGTTCTAGTCAGCATCATCTTTAAGCAGGCATCTAACAAACTCAAGTCTGCTTAGATCACCCTGGGTTGGAGAGCAAAGACTGGAAACTGGAGAGAAGTTCAGAGATTCTTTGTAGAGGCCAGGCAAGAGGTGAAAGAAGCACGGAGGAGGAGGCGGGAACGGAAAGGAGGGGATCAAAGTACATGATAGCAACAGATCCGTCAGGATTTGGTGACCCATGAATGTGTGCGGGATGGAGAATTAAAGACACTGCTGATGTTTCCAAGCCTGGTACTGGCCACACCAGGGAGTTCAAGAAGGGGCGAAGAGGAATTCGTTCAGTTTTGAGGCTTGCTGGTTTTAGGGAATGCGTGGAAGAGCTGAGACAGTTGTATGAACTTGGGAACTCTTAGAAATCACAGTTGAAGCCACCGAAGTAAACAGATTACTCAACTAGAGGTGCACAATGAGAAGAGGTCTGCGCGTGCCGTACTAAACCACCATCGTATCTCGGAGGTAGGGAGGCTAAGAGGATTGGGAAGACAGGAAGAGAAGCAGGAGAAAGGGGGCTTATCATGGAAGCTAGAGCACCAGCGTTTCAAAGAGATGGTCAACAGGCTCACGTTCTGTAGAAAGGTCACGTCACACATTGGATGTGGCCATTAAGCAAGCCCCTGCTATTTTTTCATATGACACTGGTTACTTAGCAATATTTTCTAAACAACTCAGATAACCAGACACAGATTACAACATTTATCAAAGGTGTGGGGAAGATTTTTATAGGATGGTTCCCTGCTCACACCAGTTATGTAAAGTGACAGTTTATCATGTCATAGATGTTTATTTCTAGTAGCCCTAGATTTGGGTCCAGCATGTAATATATCAAATATAGAAACTTAAAGCTCAGTGAGCATGTGATCTTATTTTACGTTAGGAAAGAAGGCTGTGAAATGACCCTGATAGGTACAGAGCTCCAAGTATCCACGCAGTTGCTATCTAAAGAGATGTTTTACTCGGTTTTTAACTGTGACCGTGAGAATTAATAAGATAAAGTATGCTGACCCTATGTCAATTTACAGTTTGGTTCAAGACACAAAAAGTTTATTTCTGAAGCTCAAACATTTGATTTTTATGCATGTGAATTCATTTAATAACAAAAGCCAGCTCTAGTACAGACTTGAAAATACACCATGAATTTCAAGTTTTTAGTAGGGAAAACAATACTCCATAGAATTCTTAATATTATGCTTCGGAGTAGGAAGTATCAGTCAAATAATTTTATAAGAATAGAAATGTTTTTTTTTTTAAATTCTAAATCTAAGAAGCCTTGACCACAACTAGATTTCTCTAACCAGAGATCAGAGGAATATAGTATTTGAGATTAAAAACCAGTAAATCACGTAAGAACTTAAGCATTAATGATTAGGGACCATTCATGAGATATTAGGTACAACCACAGCACTAATGTCTTTAAGTGCTACATTACTCAGATCTAGCTGGTGGGCTTTTACTTTTCCTGGATGGATTTTAACTAAATAGACTTTAGACACTTGGATATAGATAAATGCCTAATTCAGTAATTAGTATTTTAAAACTGTGAAACCTTTTAAGTTAAGTGGTCTATTAATTAACTACCAATTATCTTGTCTGACTATCATATCAATAGAAGTAAATTACCGACTAGCGATTTGACAGATTTAGTCCTTTACCATGCAAAACTTCTTCAGAACATAAAAGGCCTGGAGTTAAATGCTTTTGCTTCCCCCTTTTGGTTAATCGGGGATCAATTTGCTGCTCTTGTATAAATGCCAAGTGCAGCTCTTTGGTCAAAAAGGATCTACAGATAAACTTTGTCTTTTAGAAATGGCAAGCAATGATTTTTTTTTTTTAAGATTCCTCTTAAAAAATAACAAATGAAGCAATACTTAATGTTTTGGGCGAAACATGTTTGCAGTTGCTATATAGAGGCCAACTCTCCATATTTCAAAGGACACTAGAGAGGCATTTTCAAGCTTTTGCATCTCACCCAGGTACAGAGAGAACCTGAGTGGACTGTTTCTCTGGCTTATGCCAACATTCAAGTGCACTGTACTGTACACATTCTCACGTTCTTGTCCTAACTGCGAATGTTGCACAACAGATTATGCTGATTAGAACCTACCTCAAATCTATCACTTCTTGACTGGTGACCAAGGGAAGGTTCCTAGGAGAGCTGCTGGTGATAGAACACTGGATGGTAAAGTATCACAGCAGACTGGGGGGCTGTGCAGAATAATGCCAAGTACTGCAAAAGCTTCTAACGTGTATGCAAATAGGTTCGAGGTTAAGAAGCAAGGAAAGAACTGCAGCAGGAATCCTCTCCTTGAGGCTCGGCCACTGGCAAATATGAATGACTGCCATATAGTCAAATTGAGCTGATTCAGAGTGCCTTCTCAAAGTCGCTAGCCTCGCACCAATGAGCAGAGTCAATATACTACAGTAAAAAGCAAGCTTACAGGTAGGGCAGGGAGAATGGAAAAGTTGTGGAGGGAAACAAAAGGAGACAGACACAATAACGAATGTGAGACAGCCTCACTTTGAGATCCCGTCAATCTTATGCAGCTTGAATTAGTCCAACATAAGGCTTACCCTTTGAAACTTCAGAAGCCAGACCCATGTGAGCATTCTCTGAATAGGTTACCTTCTAAATATTTAAGCGGAAGCTTAGCCTATACTATCAAACATTTACTGAGTGACTAGGAGTAGAGTTTTGTTCCTGGCAGGGGAAAACAAACAGACGGCCATAACAAACTGCCTACAGCCAGCTTGCCATCTACTTGGGGATCTCAGGGCACAACGAATCAGAAGTTACACCAAAGAGCATATACTATGCGCAGAGGATGGGGGAGACAACAAACACTGCGAGAGATCAAGGGAAAGAAGAGGCAAGTCATTGAACGGCAGCTTCGCCAGAAAACAACGGGTTGCACAAGATGGTCTCTAAGGATCCCTGCGGCTCTGATAAGCAAAAATGCCAGAAAAGGGCTGGAGTGGGGATGGAGGTTACATGAAGAACTTGAGCCAGGCCTCAAAAGATATGCGGAGCGGAGAAGTGGGCCTTCCAGGCTGGGGGAGTGGCACGAGGCATGGTTCAAAGGAGGAGCCCGCATAGCTCTTCAGTGAACGTCCGCATGGTTTCTAGTTCGCTGCCTATGACTTTACCTCTGGGTCAGGATCAACACGCTCTTTATTATGTTATGAACACAGACACCAACTGCTACTTAAAAGGCTGGTTAAAGATGATCTGCTCAAATGATGAACAAGTCTTTGCTCAGCTGATCCACTCTTTAAAATGTATGGGGCAACTTCTTTTCCCCACCCAGATGCAGCAAAAAGACATGCTGGTTATTTTTTCTGGAAGGGAAAAAGCACATGCCAATACATCTGAGAACAGTTACCGTGAACATTTTCACCTAAGGGGACTACTGGAAGGGAAACTGAATTCAGGTGGTAACTTGTACCACTTAAACCTCGCCCCTCAAAACACACAAAATAAATCACTATAAAATTATAGTAAGTCTTCTTTTAAATTTTGGTTGCTAGAGCTCTTCTTAAAAGGTCTGTAAGTCTTGGCAAGAAGCCAGAAATTCCAACTCTAAAATGAATTTTTTGACTCAATTTAGAAAATAAATTCTTAAGTTTAGATGCTTAGGGGAAAAACAGCTGGAGAATTCAGGAGCCTCCCAGATTTTAATATGAAGTGACGTCATTACTGTCAAAGCTTCCAAGAACTCTCTAAATTGATGTTAAGAGACGTTAAGCAACATCTCTAAGCAAAGTAAGGACTCTGAGAAGGTGGTATGTTCCTCCTTGGTATAGAGATTCAGGTCCACAGTAGTTTATTTCGTTGGAAATTTGATTTAATTTTCTACTTAGAAGTATATCAACTGATGTGCATTTTCAAAGCGAAAGCAATGGATTTTCTATGCTTAATACACTCTAATTAGCTCTCTTTTTATAGGATGTCTAGCAAAAAGAAGCTTCTTTTCTCTTACAAGTACCTAACTGCTTGTAAGAGCAATTGTATGGAGTTTCTTTAAAAATCTCGTTATGTTTGGGACTTCCCTGGTGGCACAGTGGTTAAGAATCCACCTGCCAATGCAGGGGACACAGGTTTGATCCCAGGTCCAGGAAGATCCCACATGCTCAGGAGCAACTAGGCCCGTGTGCCACAACTACTGAGCTTGCACTCTAGAGCCCACGAGCCACAACTACTGAGCCCACGTGCCACAACTACTGAAGCCCACGCACCTAGAGCCCGCGCTCCGCAACAAGAGAACCACGATAAGAAGCCCACGCACCGCAACAAAGAGAGTAGCCCGCCACTCGCCGCAACTAGAGAAAGCCCGCTCGCAGCAACGAAGACCTAATGCAGCCAAAAATAAATTAAAAGAAAAAAATCTTGTTATGTTTGAAATTGTACAATTCAGCAAAATATTCATGCAGAGAAGGTAGGCAAGATGGTTAAACTTCAGAGTATTTTGTGTAGGTAAAAGTTCATATTTTGGAAACCATACATCATCTCAGTCAAAGGTTATTGGAAAAAAACAATCCTGGTGTTGGTGGTTCATAACTAGCTGACCGACGGCTGGATATCTGTTTAAGGATGACAACGTGACTGAAATCAGCTGGTGTTTCTCTGGCAGCCTCATCCTTACCAGGCTTTAAATATGAAAACTACAGTCTACTTGCAATTTATGTGCATCTTTTATTTCAAGTGGTGGCTGTTTGTTTTACTCAGAATTATAAACACACAAGATTCTTGATACACTGTATTGCCAAGTTTATTCTGTTGTGCTGGCTTTTACTCACCTGATCCACTCCTTTGTCACTTGCCGCCTGTTCCTGTGGACCCCACGGCAGCAAGGACTTATATTCAGTTCCCCACCCCCGGTGCACACACACACAAGCACACTCAAAGCCCTCCAAACTGTATTTGGTAACCTCCTATGCGTTTAAAACATAGATATGAGTTAGCTCATGTCATTTAAATGTTCATTTCTAGAGCTCTGGAAATGAATTAAATAAAGCTCACGTTTAAAAATACAACATTAAAATAAGCTTCTTCCAGGGGCAGAGAAATGGTTTAATGTTCAAGGAGCAACATTTGAATAAGTACTTCTATAGCTAGATTAAGTTTTTAAAACAGTTGCTAAAAAATTAATGAGGTTTAATGTGACCTATTTAGGAGAAACAGTTCTTTGTTGCGTTCTGTTAGAAGGCTAAGCCGCCTATGGGAGAGAAAAAAAAAGAAAAACAACAAACCTATTTCCTTACCCTTTCTTTATTGGATCCTACCTGCCTACAAAAGAAAAGGAGAAATACTATGGGGGAAGAAAAGCAGAAAGTGGGTCAAGAGTGTACAGTTATAGGGGAGAACTTCACACCTACCATTACTGAAGATAAATTTAGTTGCAAAACTGGGGTTAGTTTTGCCCCCAGAGCAGAAGGCCCTCCCCTCTCATCTATTTAGATGATGTAATAGCTCTGATGATTAAAAGCCGACATGGTGCATGTCCCCGGTTTGCCAGGTCTCACAACACCCCTGCCCTCTACATAGGGACTCTGTGGTCCTATCAGGGTGACTTCTGTTCTCCAAAGAGACGCATCCTCTAAGCTGAGAAAGTGCTGAGATATACCCCAACAGGACAATGTCACAGACCCTGGGGACAGTCAATGGATGGTAAAGGAACTGCCAGGGTGGCCTGACCACTCCCATGGGACCACAAATGCTGATCTCAGAATCCCTGGCACTTTCTAAAATGTGGCTGAGCAGTAATTTGGAAGCCTAAACTCTGACTTTAGGAATTCATAAGAACAACCAAAGTTTTACAAACTCAACAGAAAGTAAAATAAACAAACCCAGGGTTTTATGCTCCCTCTTGTTATTTTTATGGCAATCTTCCAAACTAGTTCAAAATGTTCAGTCCTCTACTCTCTCCAGAAATACTGAATTGGAGGGGAAAAAAAAAAGAAAACAACGATTTAATAGTAACCGGCATACGTTGTAATTCACCGGGGGAGGAGTGAAGTGGAAGTAAGCTTTGTGGTGAAAGAGTGCAGGTGGCTTTCAGGCTGGTCCCGAAGTCTCACTCCCTCCCAGCCTTCCTGCTGAGTAGGGCCCAGTAATAAAAACAAGCATGTTTATATTTACCCAGAAGTGTGCGTGGCAATTGACCATCATGGTTCTCTCAATGAGCTCATCAGGACATTCCAGAAGGTGATGCCCAGAGACCACGCCAGCATTATTGACCAGGACTGAGACCTCGCCAACCTCCTTGCGGACCCTCTCCGCTGTCAGGTAGACATTCTCTCTCTTTCCCACATCACAGGTGTAGGTAAAAACCTGCAGGTTACAGTGGGGCAGAATTTCTTCCTCACCATTCCCAGCTGTCCTCAGAAGTCCAGATGAAGAAAAAAAAATGGAACAGAGAAGGGATTGGGGGGGGGTGCAAAACATGAGTCACGTGGCCATCAGCAGGACAAAGATCACACAAAACAAAAATCACTACAGTGAGCTTCAAATTTCTAACACCGTAAGCCTTGCCAATGACGGAGCTTACAGCTGCCTTCCTCCCCCAAAAGTCTTTGGGAATTACAGCAATTTACTGGATAACTCTGCTTAGGGGAAAATCATGTAATTGTGACAAGCCCAATACAAGTCAGACCTCATGGGATCGGCTTCCCGGAGCTAAAGACACCTGGAATGAACTGATCTCAGCCCAGAGAGTAACACCCCCTCCTCCCAAACACATGCACTACACACTCCTCTTTTTGGGGGAACAGTGGCCAGAAACAGCTCTTACTCTTTAGTATGTGCACCCTCAAAATGGAAACTCATCTCAAGGTTCACAAATCAAAATTGTAATTAATGATCTGAATTCATCCAAAGCCAAGAAATCAACCAAGTTTCTGATAAAAAAGTGGGACTCACACTGGTTTGGTCTAACTGGAGTAGCTGAACTCCCCAAAGAAGCATTCTTATATAAACCAAGTTTACAGGTAAATATGCAATTTTACCATATAAGAACTCAATTTAAAAACCAAAAAAACCTTCCCTGGAAAACGACTGTTCCCTTTTAGGTTTAGGCAGGGAGCACAAAAATCTCTATTTGCTACCCTCTTACCAATGGTGAAAACATACTAGTTTTCTGACCTAAAAGGCAAGTGCCAATAATTTTGGTGACAAATGATCAACATGGGGGAGGAGTGGTGCCCAAGTTAATCTTCCAGATATAGTTCAATGTTTTCCCTGGAAACGAAAAAATTGTCAAAAATGCAAGAGCCATTACCAAATCTCCCAGACCCAAACTTATGGTCAATTATGGTCTCCGCTTTGGCTTTAAAAAAAAAAAACTCAGATTCAGGTTAGTTAATAAATATCCAGAAATGCAGATTTCCTAAGGTTATCAAAAACATGGAATGAATTTTACAATAGGGCTTGAATCCTTCAAGCGTTTTCCCTTAAGAGAGGAGGTTACCTTTCAATCAGGCTGAGTATGTAACTAAAGTACTGACTTGTCTCTGGTGAAACAATGTTAATTATTTTCCCGTGGCTAAAGTTATAGTGAAATCATCAATGCCGCCCTAGTCTCAGCGGTTCAGACCACAGTAACATATACACATGCATCAGTAGAGTCTGAGAACAACTTCCCAAAGACACTAGTTTCCCGTTCGCAAACGAGACTGAGACATTTCTTTAGGATTCAAACCGGTGGTAACAAGTTCCCTCGCCTTCCTTAGCCTCCGAGGGCTTGGGAAACCCCACAGTCGTGCTCCAAGGGACAGGACCTCCGTTAAGACAAGGCTTTGGCGCACTTTCTCCCTCCTAATACAGAGGTGATCGTGTTCCTTTATTAGGGGACAAATTCTACTCGCAGAGGACCGGGCTGGGGTGGGGGTGGAGGGTTCTCTTCCTCGAGAGCAGGGTTGACCGTGACAGTGGGGTTTCGGGGCCCTCCAGGGTAGGGCGCGGGGGTGGGAAGAGGCTTGACCCAACAATGCTCGGGTGCAGGTCCCAGTTACCTTGCAGCGCCGCGGCGTCCGCCGCCTCCAGGTCGCGGTAGATGTGGCGCACCATGCCCGCCGTCTCCTCGTTGCTCTGAGTGTTGATGTCCCAGAGCACCAGCAGGGCCCGGCGCCGGGCGAACTCGAGCGCGAAGAGGCGGCCCAGGCCGCTGCCGGCGCCCGTAATGAGGCACACCTGGCCAGCCACGCTCTTTTCCTTGGGCCGCACCAGCCAGCGCGCCGCGGCCAGCACGAACGCCCAGAGCACTTTAAAAGTGACCACGAAGAACTCCACCACGATGTTCATCGCGACGTCCGGGGCCCCGCACGAGCCCAGCGCCCGCGTCCGCGCCCACCCCGCGCCCCGCAGCCCCCGAGATGCCCGGGGGCGCTTGTCAGAGCTCCTGGGACCAGAAGGCTGCGCCCCGCGCCCGCCCCCGAGGTGCCCGCCGGGATGGAGTGCGCAGCGCCGCTCCCCGCTTGCGCGGGGCCACTCCCGCCCGGGCTCGGCGCGGTGGCCCCGGGCTGTGCCCGCCGCGGCAGCCGCCCGGCTCGGCGCCTCCTGCCGGCTGCCGCCCGCCTGTCCCGGAGCGCCCGCGCCGCAGGCCGGTCCCGCTGCAGCGGCGGTGACAGCCGCGAGTTAGGCGGCGCGCGCTGCTCTCATGGCCAAGCCGCCGCCGCCGCCGCCCGAGCGTCCCCGGAGCCGGCGCGGCGGCTCCCTCTCACTCCGGGGGAGGGGCGCGCAGCGGAGACGGCACGGGCCGGCCGGCCGCCGCGGGAGTTGTCAACTTGATCCAAGTTGCGAGAGGGTAGAAGAGTGGGGTGCGGGGCAGCGAGAACGCCAGGAAGGGGCGACTCGCTCGGTGCAGGAGAGCGCTCCCCAACGTCTTGCAGCTGCCTCCGCGGTCTCGTGTCCCCCTGCCCTGCACTCCCCGCGGCTGTCACTCGGGCACCGGGCTCCGAAGCGCAGCGCCGCTTGCAAGTCGGAGCGCTCCCGACCGCCTCTGAGAAGGCTCCACACTCCGCGCTATATAACCCGCGACCGGGAAGAGCCGGCGGCGGCATCGGCCCTCCCTCGGCTCGGCCCTCCCCGCCCCCGGGCGCACCCCGCCCCCGGCCCAGCCCCCCGCCCGCTCGCCGCCCGCTCGCCGTCCGCCGAACCGCGGCGGGGCAGCCCCTCTCACATGGCCGTGGCCGCAGCCTCCAGCCCTCCTCGCACCTCCCTTCGCGGTTCACGCCCCCTGCCGTGGGGTGTCCCGGCCTCCGCCTGCCAGACCGGACGGTCGGCAGTGCCCTGGCCATCTTCCTTTGGCCGTCCGCTCCTCGCTTGTCCCCGTCTCGTCACTTTCGTTAACCAGGGGGCTCTGGGTGGCCCCGCCTGCGATCAGGCGCTGCGGAAGACAGCCCTGCAGGCTGGAGGAACGAAGAGAAGGACCTCGACAGCGCGGCAACGGGCGTGCCGGTTTTCTACTGGGGTTGGCAAGGAGCCGAGAAGGCGGTCAAAAGCCGGCAGCAACTTCGAATCGTAGGCTTTGGAACGTAGGCTCAAAGGCTCTCAATTTCCCCGGCTGGATTCACCACCGCCATGGTTCCCTACCGACCCGGTCAAGCGTTGCCCTCCCGCCAGGCGGGCCGTGAAAGTGATGCATGCCGGGATTTGTAGTTCGCGCCCCGGTCGCGCGTCATTTGCATATATTACTGGGTAGAATTCGAGCCGTATCCTGTCAACGCAGCCCAGGGATTAGGACCCCGAGTAGTCAAGGTATCGGCACTCTTTGCTCTCATCATATTGGTTAAAGAGTCTAACCAATGCATTAATTTTTCCCGTACAGATTTTACTTGAAACTTGATCGTAAGAGGCTGAATCAGGCAGTTCTTAATTCTGCTTCGGCAATACGAGTTCTCAGTTCTGAGTTTTTTTCTGGCTTATCCTGGGACACCTATGAGTCTTGGGGCTTCACGCTCGCCGTCTTTAAGTGGAACAGCGCGCATGCGCGAACTTCCTCTTTCCCGGCTGGAACCATGGAAGGTGCTGAGTAAGTTTCTCCTCGTCCTTTCGAGAATCCTCCTCCATCCCCGAAACCAGAGACTTTTGTCTTACTCTCTCTCGTCCCATCTGTAACCTGTCTCTTTGTCGACTTACCTGTGTGTTTGTGAAGTTGTGTGAAACTCCTGGTGGTCTTAGGCTGAAATGGGCTTCAGGAGGCCTTGGGGCGAGGTTTTGGAGTTACCGGGAACGAGATGTGAGAGCTGAATATGTGCGGAACCGACAGGTTGTCCAGTCTCTCGTCTTTTGAAGGAGGCTCAGAATCTCTGAATGGGGTTCTTTTTCCTTAGCTGGCATTTGTCCGAAGCGTCCCTGCCGTCAGGTCTCTGCTTATAGCATATGGAGCTTGAGGCTTGAACCAGGGTTGTCGTTGGGGGTTTGTTTGAGGTTTTTTGTTTTTTTTTTCTCTTGAGACTCTTAAGTTCTCTTAGACTCACACTCACTAATAGTCTAGGGATCAGTGTCTTGCGGCAGCCTTTTACTCTGCACGGTTTGCTCTCGGCATTTTTGTTGTCGTGGGACCCCGGGAGTGATGGTAGATTAAATGTGAATATCTTATTTTTGTGACTTGTTTAAAGAAAGTGGTCCGTGTTAAAGGTAAAGATTACTGGTATAGGAATTTTCTAAAATCTGCCTCTTACACCATAGTACGCTACAGCGGTTAAAAAAAGGTACGTTTGAAGTCAGTGGTGATAGTAGTAAGAGGGAGCGCTCAGTACAGAATGGGAGTGCTGCAGTGCTGTGAGCTTTCTGAATTAACGCTCTGTCTGCTAATGTTAGGGAGAAGAAAAAGAAGGTTCCTGCTGTGCCAGAAACCCTTAAGAAAAAGAGGAAGAATTTCGCAGAGCTTAGGATCAAGCGCCTGAGAAAGAAATTTGCCCAGAAGATGGTAAGTAAACTTTTTCGAGGCACCAAGTTAAAAGGCCCTACGATTGAAAATGAGGTGAATGTTTTTAACAAGGCTTGTTTACTTCAGCTGCTGTACCAGTGAGCATGGTTAACTTAGAACGACCTTTCCAAGTGAAGTTAGTTATCTCTCTCTTGCAATGTTAACGCATACTGTAGTGAGAAAGCTTCAAGGGAAGGGTTTTCTTGGAAAGAACTGATACTGCTAGTTGTGTTTGGGAGCTAAAAAGCAGATGAACAACTGATGTTGGTTTTCAGCTTCGAAAGGCAAGGAGGAAGCTCATCTATGAAAAAGCTAAGCACTATCACAAGGAGTACCGGCAGATGTACAGAACTGAGATTCGAATGGCTAGGATGGCAAGAAAAGCTGGCAACTTCTACGTACCCGCGGAACCCAAATTGGCATTTGTCATCAGGATCAGAGGGTAAGTTCAGTTTTTACTGCATTCTGGTTTTCAAGGGAAAGCTACACAATCCCAGTAAAATTTCACAGTACTTGTGGGGACCTTGGTTGTAAAACATTGGAATGAAAATATTTGGGTGGTGAGGAGAGTAATTTAGTGATTGTAAGCCCTGTACCCTAAGCATCTATCCATTTTCGAATTGAGCACTTGAGTTCAGTGTCCTGGAGGTTACCTTCAAAAGCAGTTAAATTGGAGCCTCATAAGTGCTGTGACAAAGATGTATGCAAAACTAGCAGTAATAAGAGTGTTAGGGAAAGTTGTAAACGTGAAAGGTATGTGTCAAAAGACAGTTTACTTGCAGGGGAGGTAAGCTGGCAGAGGTAATAGAATACAGCTAACTAAAGGGAAAAGTGGTCTTTGTAACATGCGAGGCTTCTTATTTAGGTGTGACACGTGTTGCCCAAAATTGTAATAGTTTCTCGTCTTTCACTAGTAAAAATTCTGATAAAAGCTAAATGAATTTTTTGTATTTTTTCATTGCAGTATCAATGGTGTGAGCCCAAAGGTTCGAAAGGTGTTGCAGCTTCTTCGCCTCCGTCAGATTTTCAATGGCACCTTTGTGAAGCTCAACAAGGCTTCAATTAACATGCTGAGAATTGTGGAACCATACATTGCATGGGGGTAGGTGTCTTTGATTTCTGTTTGGTAAACTGGCAGGTGTTTTGACAGTGATAGTCTTATTGGGTCATTTATATCTGTATTTCCATATTTAGGTACCCAAACCTGAAGTCAGTAAATGAATTGATCTACAAGCGTGGTTATGGCAAAATCAACAAGAAGAGAATTGCCCTGACGGATAACGTGTTGATTGCTCGATCTCTTGGTAGGTTCTACCTTTTTGGGGAAAAGTTACTATTATTAATTATAAAAGTTATTGTATCAGACAAAATGATATTTTTTGGCATCTTTTGGCCTGATTTTTCTCACTATTATGCATCTTCCTTTATTCCCTACAATATTTATGAAAAATGGAGGTATGATTTCGTTGGCTTGAGCTGTATCTTTGTAAATAAAGTCATGTGTTTCCTTCTTTGTTACTTTACTCTTGATTTACTTCTAATTCTTTATGTCACAGCCTATCTTAATGCCTTAAAAATTTAATAGTCTCAAAATAAACAGTTTTAGTAACTTTAAATCATCTTGATGATTTATGTTCAGGCAAATACGGTATCATCTGCATGGAGGATCTGATTCATGAGATCTATACTGTTGGAAAACGTTTCAAAGAAGCAAACAACTTCCTGTGGCCCTTCAAATTGTCTTCTCCACGAGGTGGAATGAAGAAAAAGACTACCCATTTTGTAGAAGGTGGAGATGCTGGCAACAGGGAAGACCAGATCAACAGACTTATAAGAAGGATGAACTAAGGTGAGCAGCTACATCCTGAAAGAAGTTTACTTAATACTGGAGGAAAAATGACTATTGTGGTAAGGGTTTGGTTTGAGTTCTAAGCAGTATTTAGTGGGGCGGGGGGGGGGATCAACCATCATATATGATCGCAGTTGGTTTGGTTTCTCCTTTTGAGGACATTTATGGAGGGAAGAAAAAGCCTTTTTTTCCTTCCTACTTAATAGTGGAAACTGAATTGGTGTTTCTTACAACTTCCTGGTTTATGTTAATTCTTAGTTATTAAGGTGTTTAATGGGTTTTTTTCCCTTCCTTTCAGGTATCTACCATGATTATTTTTGTAATCCGGTCAGTTAATAAACAGTGACTGCTCTCAAATTGAAATGTATTGTTGTCTTGGTGACTTTTTGTTATCTTTTCTCAGCCGTCCCCTAACTATTGTGGCACATCTTGGTGTGACACAGTTAAGTCACATCAACAGCCTGTTGCGTGTAAAACTTAGGGTCCAGTTTGTATCTTGTGAAAAACATTCCTGGGGTTTATTGAAGATTTTCCTGTACGAAGTCCTGATTTTTCACTTTTGAGTTGGCCAAAATGGGTCTATTCTAAGAAAGCCCATTTCACAGGCCTTTGTGCATGAGTAAAGGTTCAGTTTACGAATAAAAATCCGTTGCTGAAATTCCATTTTCTCAGGCTTTGGCTTGCCTATAAAGTAGTGAGTAAATGTGTCATTTTCTTTTTGTATTTCACTTTTATGTTTTTGCTTTGCATCTTCTACCCATACTTACGTGAGTTCCTAATAATTCCACTACGTGTTGTGTCTATCAAGAAGGAAGAAATGAAATGTGCCCATGGATGCAATTTATTTGGAGCACCTAAAGAACTCATGAGAATACTAGTGAGCAAAAACTTGAAATAGAAAGGCTTTTATAAATAACATTCCCTGTATGTTTTTATGTATCATCTCACCTAGGCTAGCAAACCTGAAAGTTTTAAGTGTAGTGTAACAGGAAGTACATAAAATAAAAGTAAAAGGGTTTATGATTCTCACTGATAGCGCCAAGGGTATTACGCCGTATGAAATAGATGCCCTATTCTTTTGATTTTGTTGCACCAGAATCATCACTTTAGTATTTGAAAGTTGCTAGACAACTACATTTAAATTCTTGGATGTTGGAAGCTATTTGGATTAGTGAGTTTAGGGTCAGTGAATCCTGGAGGGAAATCAAGGTTATTAGTTTATAAAACCAATGTTACATGTATACATGTCTATAGTGTTTTGCAAGAAATTTAATATCTTGGTAAACAGTTGGATCAATGTATAACAAAATCATACATTAATCTCTTGGTGGAGCCTCAAAGTCTTTAAGTTTTGAAATGACCTGTTTTGTTTTACTGCTTTGGTAGGTAACTACACAGTATAGCCCACGAGTCTTTGCACAACCAGTATTCTGAACGGTAGGAGTGGCTCAGAAGAAAACGTGTAATTACTGTAATAAAGTTGATCAGGTGGCATAGTGCTAACTACCTAGGCATGTAGGATTTGGAATAGTAATAGAAATGGCATTCTATATATGGGATGGTGGTATTTAATAATGTTTTTTTCAAAAGAATTAACTTTTTAAGAGCAGTTTTAGGTTCACAGCAAAGCTGAGTGGAAAGTACAGAGTTCCATTATACCCTTCTGCCCCTAAACAGCCCGTCTCCCCCACTCTCAGCATTGAGTGGCACATTTTTTGCAGTCCATGGATGTTGACACATCATTACCCAAAATAGCAAATACTGGTGAAGCAGGTGAGGGGGATAGGAAGATCTGTAGGTATATGGAGGGGAAAGAAACAGTGTTTGGGCTGTACATGTCCTCTGCACACGTTTGTTTTCAGTCCTGGAAATTCACTGTCCACATAGTTTCCGAATGTGGCTAGAGGACCAGAGGATAGGGAGATGTATGAGAGAGTTTGGAAGTGGGGAGGACATCTGGGAATATGGTAGCTAACTAAAGCAATGGGAATAAACAAAAAAAGCATGCTGTCAGGTGACAGTTACAGCTGTCAGATTGCTAGGGAGTAAATTGGGATAATCATTTGCCTTCACAGGATTGTAAGGATTAAAACTGAACATGAGAATATTTTGTGAACTATTAGAACCTGTTGAAATGCACCTTAATATCTTATTTTACTTAACTCCCCTGAAAGTGGTGTCACTTTCTACAGGAGATATCCACATCCACTAGAAGGCTAACCAACCTCTGATGAAAGTCTGGGCCACCCAGGTTCTACTTATACAAAGATTCACTTCACATAAGTACATTGCCTTTTTGTACCCTTCAGAGTTCCAGCTTTATTAGGTCTTTCCCTAGCTACCCTAGTTTAGTTGTTGCCGGTGTTTCCTGGTCTTGCTTACCTTTGAAGTTTCCTTTGTGGTAAACTGGATTAAGAATGCTGGCTCTGGAGCCAAACTGCATGAATTCATATCCAGCTTCCACTTAATAGTTTGAGCCATTAAATTACTTCATCTCTGGTTCCTTACCAGCAAAATGGGGGAAATAATAGTACCTAACTTTCATAGGATTTTAGTGAAGATTAAATATGTCAGGTCATGGAAAATGCTTAGGGCAGTGCCTGGCCCAAAGTGCTTAGTAAATGCTGTCTGCTGTGTAACTTGAGCACTTAGCAGGGGTGTACAAAGGAAAATAGCCTCTGCTTTCTTGTGTTAATGGGCAAGATAGACTTAACACAAATATAAGTGCTACACGAGGATGTCTAGGATGGGACAGATTCTTGAAGTGTCATTGGGGACCACCTGCAGGGGAAGATTGACAACTTTCTGTTCCCGCTGTTTTCCTTTACAGATTTGGTATCAAACTAGCCGAAACATACACGTGCCTCATTCAAGTGCTCCCTTCTCTTCAGCAGTTAACTTTTTAAGGTGGGCTTTTATTCATCCTACCCAGTACCTGGCATAACTTATAGTAGGCACTAAGTATTTGTTTTCTATCACTGCTGTCACAAATTACCACAAACTTACGTGACTTAAAACACAAGTTTCTTAACAGCTTTGAAGGTCAGAAGTTCAAAATCAGTTTCACTGTGCTAAATCAAGGTGTCATCAGGCCTTCCTGCCTTCCGAAGCCTTTAGGGGAGAATCCGTTTCCTTGCAGTTTCCAGTTTCTAGAAGCTGCTTACAATTCTTGGCTTGTGGCCTCTTCTCCATCTTCAAAGTGTAACCTCTGTTTCCATCCTTCCATCATCTCTGGCTCTGATCCTCCTGCCTCCCTCTTTTATGGACTTTTGTGATTATGTTGGGCCACCCAGATAATCCAGGATAATTCCCCCTCTCAAATTCCTTAATACTGAATATAAGTACATCTGCAAAGTCTACATAAGGTAGCATATTCACAGGTTCTAGAAATTAGGGCAGGGAGATATTTGAGAGGGCTATTCTTTGATCTCTAATTTATGGCTCTCAGCTATATTTTTTCTTGTTCCTCAAAAATGAAAAGCTTCTAATGTACGGTCTTGGCGCTTGAAATCTTGTGTCTGGAACACTCAGCCCTGAGGAGGTCTGTGTACTTGGCTTTTTCATTCTGGATAAAGATCTCTGACATCTCTTCATGTAACCTTGTTTTTTGTTTTTTTATAGTATCTTTTACTATCAGAAATCATTTTTCCATTAACTTGTTATCTGTTACTTTTCCCAGCCACTCAAGATTTGAGTATCAGGTTTGAGTCTTAGCCTCCTCTATTCCAGCAGTTAGAGAACAATGCCTAGTGCATTGCAGGTCCTTTGCTTTTTTGATTGAGTGAATCAAGCCTTTTATGGACAATAGCCATTTAAAATTTTGCATCTCCAGTGTTAGCACATTTTAGTCCTTGGGTGTTTGTGTGGGGAATGGTGAGAGGAGGAGTGGAAGCTTATGGAGATTAGATAGATATTGTTTTACTCAGGAGGACTTGGGAAAATGAGTTTTATCGTGTAGGGGTAATAGTATGTGAAAATATGTTAGAGGAATATAGGAGATGGTTCCTGCTGTGAGGATTAGGAAGTTTCACAGAGGAGGTCGAATTTGGGCGCCTGTTGGTAGAACAGCATGAGCCAAGGCAGAGAGTTGGGTAAGTGTCAGTGAGGGGTGTGGTAGCCAAGAGGAGGGGACAGCAAACTCAAAACAGACCGATTTAATAAACATTTGGTCATATATTGAGGGCTAGTGTACACTTAATCCACCTTATCCTGGGTGGGTGGTTCTCCACTGTGAGTGCAACTCCAGAACTGAATTCTTAATTGGTTTGGGGATGGGCCCAGGCTTTTTCCCTTTAAAGTCTCCATGTGATTTTTTTTTTTAACATCTTTATTGGAGTATAATTGCTTTACAATGGTGTGTTAGTTTCTGCTTCACAACAAAATGAATCAGTTATATATATACATATGTTCCCATATCTCTTCCCGCTTGCGTCTCCCTCCCTCCCACCCTCCCTATCCGACCCCTCCAGGCAGTCACAATGCATCGAGCTGATCTCCCTGTGCTATGCGGCCGCTTCCCACTAGCTATCTACCTTACGTTTGGTAGTGTATATATGTCCATGCCTTCCTCTCGCTTTGTCACAGCTCACCCTTCCCCGTCCCCATATCCTCAAGTCCATTCTCGAGTAGGTCTGTGTCTTTATTCCTGTTTTACCCCTAGGTTCTTCATGACATTTTTTTTTCTTAAATTGCATATATATGTGTTAGCATACGGTATTTGTCTCTTTCTGACTTACTTCACTCTGTATGACAGACTCTAGGTCTATCCACCTCATTACAAATAGCTCAATTTCGTTTCTTTTTATGGCTGAGTAATATTCCATTGTATATATGTGCCACATCTTCTTTATCCGTTCATCTGATGATGGACACTTAGGTTGTTTCCATCTCCGGGCTATTGTAAATAGAGCTGCAATGAACATTTTGGTACTTGACTCTTTTTGAATTATGGTTTTCTCAGGGTATATGCCCAGTAGTGGGATTGCTGAGTCATATGGTAGTTCTATTTGTAGTTTTTTAAGGAACCATGTGATTTTTTAATGTGCAGCCTATTCTATTAGGGAAGTATACCACTGTCCCCATTTTTTAGACGAGGGGCTAACTTTCCCGTCTCCCAGGGTCACACAACTAAGTGATTAGGTTCCAGGTCTAATGTGAGTTGGTTTTCTTAACCAGAGGAGCTAGGAAATGTTAGTATCAAACTTAATGAAAACAAAAGTGGTGTGCTGAGAGCAGTTTCAGGAGTTCTGTGGGATCCGAAACCACAGCCCAAGTTTGCAGCCCTAGTGGAGGGGTCAAGAAATGAAGACAGGGTTTGGAACAACTTGGCAAGAGTATATATACATAGGCTAAGCCACTACTGTCTTAGGCCGCTAGGCTTCCCAGCTAGGGAGGATACGTGCGCCGAGACTTTCACCAAAGAACCTCGACAGTGGAGGCGTAGAACGCGGAATCCGGGAGCGCACGATGAGGGAACTCGGGAAGGCTACGTCTCTTGCCGAAGATTGCTCTAGTCAGGTACTGCTGGTCCACTCTCAGCAGTACTCTGGAGAGCCTGGTTAGTTTGAATCTTAAAAATGCAACCCAGAGAACCGAACCTCACCAACCTTGTCCAACTGCCCACTACCCACCCTGTCTACAGTGGGTGGCGCCACTTTCGTGCCGCACTGACCTGGTGTCACGACTGAGGCTCGTTTCCGCAGCTTTCTGCCACCCCACCCCCTGCAGCCGTGACTCCGACTGCGGCGGCCCCCTACAGTAGTTCAGTGAGTCCTAGCGGTCTCCCCAACGCCCAGGCACCATCCTGGCGCGGCAACCTGACTTGCCGCCCGGAGTCCTGCGGGACGGCGCCGGGTGACCGCCCGGAAGGCATCCTGGAAGCTTCGGGCGCGTAGCAACGGGCGCGCATCGGGCTGGCGGGGTGGCGGCCGCAGCAGCCTCTCGCCGGGCGGGGCGGGGCGGGGGTGCGCCGCGCTCCCGAGCGTCGTCGGGCTGCAGCCCGCCGAGCATGATCGTCCCGAGAGCGGCGCCCGAGCGAGCGCGCGGCCGCCCGCCCCGCCCCGCCGCCGCAGTCAGCCCAGCGGTTCTGCAGGTCTGGGTCGGTGGTTCGGCTCAGCTCCGGGCCGCCAATGGCTCCCGCGCTGCCCGGTGCCCCCGCCCCAGACCTGGGCGCCGCCGCTGCGGGCCAAGCCGGAGAAGAAGCCCCTCCCCTCCACGGCGGAGCTGCGGGGACAGTGCGACCGGTCCCGGGGAACCCCGGCCAGGGGCGTGCCGGGGGTGGAGGGGACGGAGGGTGGCCGGGTCAGGCTTGAAAGGGAGGTGGGTCCCTGAAGTCAGCTGGCTGGGCCCCCTCCCAAGAAGGGCATTTATTCTAGTAACGCACACGGGTCGCCCCAAGGATCCTTGTGATACTCTTGGAGGGGAGCTGGCGGGGAGGCCGGGGCTGAGGACCTGACGGGGAGGCTCCGGGCGGCTCGGGTGCAGGAGTATATAGACTTAAGAGGTGAAAGCCCTCTTTAGTTTCTAGTCCTTTCTTTACTTTCTAACACTTCTTACAGTTAATTTAGTATTCTCTTTTCATTTGTTTTTGGTCATCAGTGGAATATATGGTTTCTTTTGAGAAATTGCTTTTTTTACTTAAGATGTGGAGAATACCTTTCACAGCAGTTTACTTAGGTCTTCGTTGAATATTTCATAGATGTGTCACATAGATGTATGATTATATGGTATAGATGTATCATAATTTATGTAACCATTTCTCCTGAAGATCGGTTCCAATTTTTCCTTATTACAAACAATGCAACAGTGAGCATTCTTACACATGGGAACAGTTCTATAAAGTGAATTCCTTGAAGCAGAATTGCTGGGTCAGATGTATGTACGTTAAAAACTTTTGGTGGGATCTTGCCTTCCAAAAAGTCTTTACTGATTAACATGTCCATCAACAGGCTGTGGTGAAAAAAACCTGTATTTATTATCATCTAGAAAACAAATCAATATCTCCCACTAATTGAGTGTTTATTACATGCCCAGCACTGTGCTGAACATTTTGCATGCATTTTACTTTTATTTTTCTTTTATAAATTTATTTAATTTATTTATTTTTGGCTGTGTTGTGTCTTTGTTGCTGCGTACAGGCTTTCTCTAGTTGCGGCGAGCGGGGGCTACTCTTCGTTGCGGTGCGCGGGCTTCTCATAATGGTGGCCTCTCTTGTTGTGGAGCACAGGCTCTAGGCGCGTGGGCTTCAGTAGTTGTGGCTCGCGGGCTCTAGAGCGCAGGCTCAGTAGTTGTGGTGCACGGGCTTAGTTGCTCCGCGGCATGTGGGATCTTCCTGGACCAGGGCTCGAACCTGTGTCCCCTGCATTGGCAGGCGGATTCTTAACCACTGCACCACCAGGGAAGCCCCTGCATGCATTTTATTTATTTATTTTATTTTTTTAACTTCAAAAGTAGCATTTTTAATTTTTGTGGTAATTTTCAAAGCCACAAAATCCTGCATGCATTTTAAAATTTAATCCTCACTAACCCTATGAGAGTCAGAGGCACTATTATTTTCTTCATGACCCCATGGTTATGCAGCTATTGAAGTGCAGAGCCAAGATTAGAATCCTGGTTCATTTAATTGCAATGCTTATGTTCTTTGTCGGATCTGAATTCCTGGTCAGTAATTGACTGGGCATTGTGTTTCATTGGGTTGTTTGAGGATTAAATGAGATCACGCGTTTGGTGTTACAGTATTATTAATATGTGGTTCCTTTCTCTACTAACTCCTGTAGAATTGGACATGGTCCGGTTCTTCCTACGATTCTGGTTCCTCTGGATCATTTGCCTTTCCTGTCACTTTTCTGCCTTTTCTTTATCTTCCTGGCTTGCATATATTTTAAGGGAATCTGGTTTTCTTCTCCCTGGAAAATCTCCTTTGCCAACTTTATCCAATCTCTGGCCTTAATTCTCACCAGTAAATCGATAACTCTTAAAAGCTTCATCTCCCAACCAAACCTATCGTCTTCAATATTCCTATAGCTTAGATCCAGGTTATATATCTCCACCTGAATGTCCTAGGCTAATTTTATCTAAAACTGAGCTGCTTGTTGCCCTCTGCCCCCAGACTCGCACTTTCTCTGAATTTAATTCATGGTTCCATAATTCTTTTGGTCACCCTAGTTCACAGCCTCAGTCCTCTTTGACTCTTTTTTTCCTTTCCTGAACCTCCAATATTCAATCAATTGTCAGTGTTGTCAAATTCTCTCTACTACTCTAATTTAAGCACTCTGAACTATTATATGTAGTCTCTTAACCTGGCTCCAGTCTCTGCCATCTTAATCTTCCTAAAGCATGACTGTGAATATGCCACACCTCTGTTCGAAAACCCTCATGCCTTCTCATTGCTAAAAAAGAAAGTACAAGCCACTTTGGCTGGCGTTCAAATGTGTCTGTGGTCCTGCCTCAGTGCTGAACCCCTCCTCCACTCTCCAGGGCAACTTTCACATCTTTACCTTTTCCAGCAGGGTCTCTACCCACATTTCTATCTAAATGTCATTTTCTAGTTTCTTCCGAGTCTTTTTTGAACCCCCTTGTGAAAGTTATATCTCCCTCCTTTGAATTCCTCAGATGTGAGATACTGTATATCCGTCCATCTAGCTCCCCTAAGGCTGTAATGTGACACTTTGCCTTATACTATAGTTGTATGAGTGGCTACAGTTCTTCCTTTTGGACTGGAAAATCTGTGAAGGCAGAATCTCTAGTTCGCCTTTGTATTTGTCATGCACATGGCACATAGACTTGCAGATAGTATATGCTTAGTGAATATATTTGAGTAAGTGAGCTAATATATTCACCCTTGGGAATAAAAAATTGCATGTATTAGGGTATTGATAGCTATAACGACAAACAGTCCCCAACATTTTAGTGATTTAGGATACAGAACTTTAGTTCTTGCTCACATAACAGTTCCAAGGCAGGTGTTCCTGGTCAGCAGGCAGCTTTCTTCCCATTGATAGTAGGACCCAGACTCTGCCATTCATTAGCTTCACTCTCGGCTAACTGCGGCCAGCAGGATGGGAAGGAGGAAGTATGGAGAAAGCAGGCCTGGGGGAATTTCCTGGCGGTCCAGTTGTTAGCATCCTGACTCTCACTGTCGTAGGGCCTGGGTTCAGTCCCTGGTCGGGGAACTAAAATCCCACAAGCTGTGTGACCTCAAAAAAAGAAAAAAAAAAAAAAAAGCAGACCTGCTTCTGAAGTTTCTTGCACAAAGTGTCACACGTTGCATTCACTCCCATTCCAACCACAAGGAGGTAACCACTTTCTAGGAACAACTGTATTCTCCGGAGGCACCAGAATTTTGGGCATCCAGTCTTCTCTGCCACAGTCCATTTCTATTTATCAAAACCCGTGGGACTTGGCTTGAACAACCCTTGCCCATAAACAACAGCAAAACTCTCCTTCTTCCCCAGTCTGGTTAGGTCAGCAAAGGCCCTGTTGTCCCACAAAATCTAAACACAGATTTATCATCAATATGTATCATAGTGAAGTGTAATTGTTTGGTTACTTTGTTCCCCCAGTAGACTGTACGCTTTTGCATCCTAATCATTTTTGTATTTCACCTCCTAGCACAATGACTGGCATTGCAAATATATAAATAACTAGCTTTCTCAATGAATCTACAACTTGCCTTTCTTTATGTTCACTTGATGATTATTTTGGTTTAATCAAAGCTAAAAATAAAGATAATCTTACCATCTGCTCTTTGATGTTGGGCTATTTTCAGCTTTTTTGCTTTTCTATTATAGAAAATGTAGGATTTGACATCCTTGAAGGTAAATATTTGGATGTATCATTGATTGTTCCTTTAGGATAAACTCCTGGAAGTGAAATTGCTGAGTCAAAAGTATATAAAATTATAAGGACATATGTATTGCTAGGTTGCTCTCTGGAAATATACTAATACTTCCACTGAAACCTTATGAGAGTAGCTGTTTCCTTGAACACCATCTGACACTGTCCAGTAGTAGAGAAAAAAAGTTTTGCTATTTTCAGGGCAAAAGTTGTAGCTCATTGTATTATTTTGCTTTTTTTTTGAGTATTAGTGAGGGCAAACTTTTATTGACCTTTTTTTCTGTAATGAGTTATCTGTTCTTTAATAAACACATTATCTTGGGGTCCACTTTCCTATTGATTTTTAAGTATCTTTACATACAAGAGAAATTAAATTCTTCAGTTCTTTATGTCATCGTTTGAAGAGCTATTCTGGGAACTTCTGGTCAGTGTGGCAGAGGAAGGCGACATGAAGAAATTCCATACTGCTTCCATGTATTTCAGATGCGGGGTAAAGTATATTAAGATAATTTATGGCCATGTGGCTGAGCTAGGAACCAAGAGGAGGAAACCCCCAGGTGGCAGAAATGAGGGAATGCTCACACAGGAAGGCAGCGTTGAGCATCTGCTGAGAGCTGGGAGTCACAAAGGAGTACTGTTCCAGTTGCCATGGATGCATCACAAACTTCTCCAAAACTTAGTGGTGCAAAACAACCCTTTATTGTCCTCATGGATTCTGTGGGACAGTGCAGGAATTTGGACAGTGAACGGCAGGGACAGCTTGGCTCTGTTTCACCATATCTGGGGCCTCAGATGGAAGATTTGAAGGCTCGGGGCTGGAGTCACCTGCTCACTCACTCCTGTGTCTGGTGGCTGATCCTGGCTGTGGACTGAGACCTCAGCTGTGGATGTCAGATGGACCCTTTCTACGGTGGCCCCTTCCTATCACTTAGCTTCCTCACAAAATTGTGGCCGGGTTTCAAAGGTGAGTGTCCTGAGAGAGCTAGCTAGTGGAAATCGTATCATCTTTTATGACCTAGCCTTGAACATCACAGTGTCAATTCTACTGCATTTTATTGACTAAGGAAGTTAGTTTCAGAGAAAGGAACACAGACCTCACCTCTTGATTGGAAGAGTGTCAATGTGACATTGAAGGAAGAACTTGCAGAGATGATATGTATTGGTGCATCCTTCTTTGGAAAATACAACCTGACACAAGTACCTTGACAAAGTGATGATAACTAGAAAAATACCCCTCATTGGCCTAGGGAGACTGTAAGGAAGCTTGCCATCCACTTGAACTATGGTAGGAAAGAGTCAGCTGCTAGACATTAGAGCATCATACCCCGCACCAGCTCAAGTCTGAGGTCTGAATTCACTTTACTATATGACTCAGGGACCACAGTCTAAGAAATTGGCATATTAACTGGCCTGACACCTCTGAAACCCAGGGCCAGGCAGAGACCAATGGGAAGTATACAGAGAGATGTATAGCACAGTTTCGACAGCTCAGGGAACACTGGACTCCTGTAGATAGCAATCTCTCTAAAGATGAGCTCGCAGTCAAAGATTACAAATCATATAAGGAAATGGAACCACAAGGAAGGAGACTTGGTGAATGCAGCAAATGGGAAAACTAAAAATAATAGACATCTTGGAAAAAAATTTAATATTATTCAAGGAGAGGAAGGAATGGAAACTGTAAGGCAAGAATGGGACAGTATGAGTAAGAACAGGAGAGATCTAGGGCTGCATATTTACCCTGACAGGGAAAGAAGCAGCACTGAGTCAACCAGTACCTCCTGGACCCCAGGTATTAGTTGACTCTTGTCCTATAACAATAACAGTCATGATGACTATGATAATAATAGCAGCTGTCGTTTGTTTCTGTGTATAAAAATACCTTACTGTGGTCTGAACTGAAGATTCTTCTTTGAGATTAGAGCAGTGTACTGGGCATTTAGCTAGGTGCTTTTCTTAAATTCCCTTTAAACTCCACAATAACTCTGTAAGGCAGAGATTATTATTCCCTAGGTAGGGAGACTGAGGCACAGAAAGGTTAACAAGAAAATAAGTGGGTTTTTTCCATCCAGGATTGGGTGACAGGCATGGGGAAGGAGCAGAGGGCTTTAGGGTGTATAGGTGGGTGTGGATATATTGTAGAAGCTATTGATTCTTTATTTCTTCATTTCTTTTTTTTTTTTTTTTTAATTTGGCTGCTTTGGGTCTTCGTTGCTGCGCGCGGGCTTTCTCTAGTTGTGGTGAACAGGGGCTACTCTTCGTTGTGGTGCGCGGGCTTCTCATTGCAGTGGTTTCTCTTGTTGCGGAGCACGGGCTCTAGGCGCGCGGGCTTCAGTAGTTGTGGCTCGCGGGCTCTAGAGCACAGGCTCAGTAGTTGTGGTGCATGGGCTTAGTTGCTCCGCGGCATGTGGGATCTTCCCAGACCAGGGATCGAACCCATGTCCCCTGCATTGGCAGGTGGATTCTTAACCACTGCACCCCCAGGGCAGTCCCTATTTCTTCATTTCTTAAATCACAGGCTAGTGTGTTCTTAACTTAGAGAATGCTTAAGTAACTCTTCCGGTGAGTTGAATATTTAAACACAAATGGGCTAATTAACTGCTTATGAATTTTGGGAAATGGGAAATACTTGTGTCCAGATAAGAACTTTGCATACAGTTTTAGCAGTTACTTTCCCTAGTATTTTGCATGCTTCTTATTTTTAATTTTGCTAGAGCTTAATCTTAATACTTTTTAAATTGCTTTCCTTTGTCCATCTGTCCTCCCTCCTAAAAAAATAAAGAGCAAGAATTTGATAAAATTAATAGTTATTTTTTTTGTTCCTTGTTATATACACATTAGAGGTAAAGCATTTAACCCTCCCAAACCTCAGTTGTTTAATTCAAAAATTAGAAGATTAGGTCTCTTACTGGTCTGTAAGTCAGTGATTTCTGTTGAACCAGTCCTTAATTTTCAAGTGAAATTGGAATTCAGACAGCAGTAAGATATTCTTTTTATACAGATGTATAGACCTGACTGAAAACCTATGCTTACCTTACTAAATTTCCAATGACTTTCACTTATCTCCTTCCTCATCTTTAGATTTTGGCTTGTGGATGTGGGAGTATGGACAATTCTAATTCCAGGAATTCTTCCATAAGAATGAATTTTTACTGCAATGACCGAGGCTGTTTTTATTTTTTTCTCTCTCTGTTTGTTTATTTACTTAGGCTGCACTCCGAGCCTTGTGCGATCTTCCCCGGGGCCTCAGGCAGTGAGAGCCCAGAGTCCTAACCACTGGACTGCCAGGGAATTCCCAGCCCAGGCTGTTTTTAAAAACAGAGGTTTTAAATAGTTGTTTTTCATTTCACTGAACAATTTTATTCTCCATCACTAAGAAATTAAAGATTTTCTTGATACTATAGGTTCTTAATGAAAGTTCCTATATTAACCTCAGCAACTTTTCATTAACATGCTAGTGTTCCTTCAGTGTGTTCAGTCTCTGTTAACAGGTACCTCTTACCTTCTTAGTACTTTCAAAACTAAAGATAGATCTAACCAGATTTCTGTTGAAGCCACCTTTTATTACATTTAAAACATTTTGGGGGCTTCCCTGGTGGCGCAGTGGTTGAGAGTCCGCCTGCCGATGCAGGGGACACGGGTTCGTGCCCCGGTCAGGGAAGATCCCACATGCCGCGGAGCGGCTGGGCCGGTGAGTCATGGCCGCTGAGCCGGCGCGTCTGGAGCCTGTGCTCCGCAACGGGAGAGGCCACAACAGTGAGAGGCCCGCGTACTGCAAAGCAAAACAAAACAAAACACATTTTGGCTAAGGATTCTGCTTTTAAAAGCAATATGCTTAACGGACTTCCCTGGCAGTCCAGTGGTTAAGACTCTGAGCTTCCAAAGCACAGGGCATGGGTTCGATCCCTGATTGGGGAACTAAGATCCTGCATGTTGTGTGGTGTGGCCAATCAATCAATAAATAAAATATAATACATTCTTAATTTTTTAAAAAAGCAGTATGTTTAAAATGCTTAGTAGTGCTGATCTTAAAAGAATAGTCCAGTGAAAGCTAAAGCTTTTTGATGCCTACTCCGTTCCAGGTGCTGTATTAAGTGGTTGTATCATGTCCTTAATGAGCTGGGTTGTTGATGTTGCATCATTGAAAGAGGCAGTAGTACATGCGGGCAGAGTCCAGAGGAACGCTTAGTAGATCATTCTTTAAATCTACTTACATATATTAAGTGCTCGGAAAGGTCTGATGAATGGATGAATTTATCATGTGACAGGGTCCCTGGAAGAGTCTGTGGCCCACATTAATGGAGGGGGATGTTGTGGCTTTGCCACTATTTACCATCAATATAGATTCTACTGTACTGATTATTCAAATTTTTCTATTGGGCTTGGAAAAATTCTCTATTATAACAGAGACTATCGTTACAATGTGGGTTATTGTAGTAGTATTTGACCTATAGTTAACTGGTAAGTTTTCATCTTGATTTTATATTTTAGGAGAGCAACGACTTATTGCCTGTTTTGTTTTTGTTTTTGTTTTTTGCGGTACGCGGGCCTCTCACTGTTGTGGCCTCTCCCGTTGCGGAGCACAGGCTCCGGACGTGCAGGCTCAGCGGCCATGGCTCACGGGCCCAGCGACTCCGCGGCATGTGGGATCCTCCCGGACCGGGGCACGAACTCGTGTCCCCTGCATCGGCAGGCGGACTCTCAACCACTGTGCCACCAGGGAAGCCCTTATTGTCTGTTTTTAAAGAGTTGTGACATAACGACCCAAAATCTGTCATACTCTGATACCTTTTGCTCAAATTCTGCTGGACCATTATTAAATAGGTCCTGTATTATGTTATCAGACATGGAGGGAGGGAAAGACATGTTCACATGTTTAAATAGATATTTTGCCTTAGCCAGTGTGGCAGGACTGCTAAAGTTTTCTCACAGCGTCTGTTCCCTCGTCTTTCTAGTAAAAGGACCCCTGATTTTTCAGCTGGGTACGTGATGCCCAGAATGGAAGATATTTTATCACTTCCTTTTACAGCTCGCTGTGGCCACGTGACTACGTTCTGACCAGTGGGATGTAAGCAGAATTGTATGACTTCCAAGAAGTGACTTTAAAGAGACGGAGAGTACCTCTCTCTCTTCCCTTCCTTCTCTCTGTAAGCTGGAGCTCAGTTTGGTAGTTTTTAACCGTGGAGAGTGCCCAGCGTATCCAAAGGTAGAAGGTGGTGGATAATAAAATCCAGCGTCCCAGCCCCTGAACTGTGACAGTTAGCAGCTCACGGCTGACCTTCTTTCATCTCTACTCTCACCACCACCGTCACCCTCTCACACCCGTTGTATTGAAGCAAATCGCAAACATTTTATCATTTTATCCATAAATATTTCAGTACGTCTCTTTAAAGATAAGAATTCTTTTAAAAACACAAACCACTATTTTCAAAACAAAACCCACTGTTACACCTTAAAACATTAATTGTGATCCCTTAACGTTACCAAAGATCCAGTCAGTGCTCAGATTTCCATGATGGTCTCATAAAGGATCTTCTTTTTTTTTTTTTTTTTAACAGTTTATCCAAATGAAGTCCATACATTGCAACTGTTTGCCATGTCTCGTCTCTGTTAATCTATATATTATCCCTCCCATCTCTCTATTTATTTATAACAATTTATTGGTTGAAAGAACAAGATTATTTGTCACAAGTCGAAACTCCACAATCTGTTATTGCTGATTGCATCCCTGTGATGCCATTTAATATGTTCCTTTGTGCTCTATATTTTTTTCTAAATTGATACATCTAAAATCTTGGTCAGCGTCACGTTTGTTTGTTTTGGCAAGAACTGCCTTTGATAAACATTGCTGTATCTGTCCGGAAATATATACACACACATACACACACACACACACACATATACGTGTGTGTGTGTGTGTGTGTGTGTGTGTGTGTGTGTGTATATATATATATATATATATATATATATATATATATATATACAGAGAGAGAGAGGGATTTCAAGGAACTGGCTTATGGGATTATGGGGTCAGACTGGCTGGAAACTCTCAGGCAGGAATTAATATTGCAGTTTTGAGGTAGAATTTCCTTCCTCAGGGAAAACTCAGTTTTGTTTTAAAGCCTTTCAACTGGTGAGACAAGGTCCACCTAGGTTTTTGAGGGTAATCTCCTTTACTTAAAATCAACTGGCTGTAGGTCTTCCCCACATCTACAAAATACCTTCACAGCAACACCTAGATTAGTGTTTAATTCAATAGCTGGGTTCTAGAGCCTAACCAAGTTGGCACATAAAATTAACCATCACAATTGCCAAGATCCGTTAATTAATTAAGGTTTGCAAGACTATAACACTGTAATACTATCATTTCTTCATTTAGTAGCTGGGATACTCTGTGAAGAGAAACTTCCCTATCATCATTCATGTGGATAAATGCTTGATTCCTCTATTACATGACCCGGGTTTCAAATCAAGTTGATTCTTTAGTGCCCTCCGAAGATGATGAGTGAGGTGTTGTTTTCTTAAAGTATCATTATAAACATTTAATATATTTGTATACCTTCCAAGTATATTTCATATAACATATACATGTTTAATATATTTCAATTCATTACAGTTAATATCTTATTAATATTTATACTCTTAGCTTTGGTTAGTTGGATTCTCTTCAAGTTGGTGACTATCATGATCGTAGTCATCTTAGATTCCTAGATTTCTGGAGTGAAAAGATGTACTAGGTTCATCTTGTACATTTCCTGCCACAGACCTGGAATTAAGTATTTCTTCAAGGGGCCCTAGCTGTTTTTAGTTTTGGATTTTTTTTTTAAGTCAGGAATGGGCCCACAATCTAGTTACTAGTTTCAGTGGACAGAGCTAAGAAACACTTTTTTTTTTTTCTTTTAAGATAGAAGTCTTATACTGATACTTCCAATTCATATTTAGGACTTTGGGGTTTTTAACTTATCATATTGATGTTAGATCTGTATCTTTTTCTTCCACACGATAATACTTGTTCACATCAGCACTGATATGAATGTTCATTTATTCAAACAGCCATCTTGAACTCTGAAGGTAGATACTGTTATGTTCAGGGTGGTGGAGCCATAAGATAAAAGGAGCCTGGGTCCCTGATACCTTAGCACCATCCCTGTTGTGGGAGAGGGGGGTCTGTCTAGGCTTTTATTTAAGGGAAAATCTTCTTGTTTAAGCCACTTGTTTTGGATTTTCTGTCATTTGAAGCTAAATAATACAGGAGCTATAGAGGGGTGGGATAGGGAGGGTGGGAGGGAGATGCAAGAGGGAGGGGATATGGAGATATATGTATATGTATAGCTGACTCACTTTGTTATACAGCAGAAACTAACACACCATTGTAAAGCAATTATACTCCAATAAAGATGTTACAAAAAACAAAAAAATAAAATAAAATCGTGATGGTTGTACACATCTGTGAATATACTAAAAACCATTGAATTGTACACTTTAAATGGGTGAATTGTATGGTATGTGATTTAGATCTCAATGAAGCTGTTAAGAAAAAATATAATAATACAGGAGCTACCATGGATTTCCAATTTTTAAAGGATTCATGTATAGTAAATGCATGTAACACTAAAATATTACTGAACTTAGCCTTCTCGTTGATAAAGACCTCTAAGAATCTTTCCTTCACATTGCTATGAATATCAGTAGTCATTACTGCACTGTAGAATTGTGAAGGTCCCAATTATAGCTATATTATCCTTTCTTTTTTTTTCTTTAGAAATTGGTTTGGTAGGAGTGAATACATTCTTATGTCTGCTTGTTTCTTGTTTTTTTTTTTGGCTGTGCCACATGGCTTGCAGGATCTTAGTTCCCCAACCAGGGATTGAACTCGGGCCCTAGCAGTGAAAGTGCTGCATCCTAACCACTGGACCGCCAGGGAATTCCCTATGTCTGCTTGTTTAAGGAGTGGTTTTTTTTCTTAATTGTCTCCAACACATATTTTATATTGGCTGTGATGTGTTATGTGTTAAATTGTACCCCTCTGCCCCCACCCCCCAAATTCATATGTTGAAGCCCTAACCCCAACCTTGGAATGTAACCTTATTTGGAGATAGGGTCTTTACAGAGGTAATCAAATTAATATGAAGTCATTAGAGTGGGCCCTAATATAGTATGACCAGTGTCCTTATAAATAGGGGAAATTTGGACACAGAAATGTGTACAGAGGGAAGACAGTGTGAAGACACAGGGGGAAGGGAGTCATCTGCAAACAAAGGAGAGAGGCCTGGAACAGATCCTTCACTCACAGTCCTTAGAAGGAACCAACCCTGTCGATGCCTTGATTTTGAACTTCTAGCCTCCAGAAACATAAGACAATAAATTTCTGTTTTTTTAAGCCACCCTGTGGTACTTTGTTATTGTAGCCTAACAAAGTAATATATATTTATTGTTTTCTTGGTTCTGTTTTCTTATTCTGTCTGCTACTGTTTAACGATGACATTTTATTTTTTTTATAGATCTTTATTGGAGTATAATTACTTCACCATACTGTGTTAGTTTCTGTTGCACAACAAAGCGAACAGCCATATGCATACATATGTCTCCATATCCCCTCCCTCGTTTTTTTTTTGTTTTTTTTTTTGCGGTACGCGGGCCTCTCACCACCGTGGTCTCTCCCGCTGCGGAGCACAGGCTCCGGACGCGCAGGCCCAGCGGCCATGGCTCCTGGACCCAGCAGCTCCGCGGCATGTGGGATCCTCCCGGACCGGGGCTCGAACCCGTGTCCCCTGCATCGGCAGGCAGACTCTCAACCACTGCGCCACCAGGGAAGCCTGACATTTTATTTTTTATCTTGAATTTTAAAAAGCAGATGTTCTTGATCCTTACTCTTTCATCTCCCCCAGGAAAATGCTTAATCAATTATTTTCAACTTCTGTGTTTTCAGTGTCTCTCTTTTAATTGTCTTCATCCTCAAAATACTATACCCATGCTCAAGAGTCTCTCGTGTTTAGATATAGCTCTTTAGACATTATCGTTCTCCAATGAAATTGTTCACTGCTTCCTTTTTCTTAAAACTCTCTTTGCCTTTGATTTTTATCGGCACCCCATCTTGGTTCTTCTGTCTCTTTAACCTTTCCTTTTCCATCTCCTTTGTGGTCAACCTATTCTTTGCCTGTCCCTCAAATACTGGTGCCCTTGGACTTGCTCTTATTCTTAACTTTTCACTTGTACCCTCCACTAGCCCTGGACAGCCTTGTCTGTTCTCAGAACTTTAACTATGCTGATGACTACTAAATCTGCATCTCTTGGCTAAACCCACTCCCACCTCTGGACCACATGTACCTTGAGCTCATTTTATCCACAGCTGAATTTCGCTTCTCATTCAAGCTGGTTCCTCATCCCTCACTCTTAACATCGTGAATGGTGCCAGTCAAATACAGTTCCCAGGTCCTCTAGATGCTACCACATTAAACTCTACCCAGCTTGTGTCTCAGTCTGCTCTTTCCTTGGTTTGGGCCCTCACTACCATTCACCTAAACAAGTGTAATAGTTTCCTAATTGGCCTTCTCATTCCCATCTGTCTTCTAATATTGCCAAAGTTAAAGCAATATTTTAAAATCTTAGGTCTAGTCCTTCACCAGCTCCCACTGTTTATAGCTGTGGCCTCTAAACTAGGGTGCATGCACCTCAGGGTATGATCCATTGAAAAAGAAAGTAGAGTTCCTGTAACATATATATTTTAAATTTCAGAAATTTCATCTAGCATAACACCTAGTAAGTACTCAGTAGATGCTTGTTGAATGAATTAGAGCCGGGGCTGGCAAAGTTTAGTAAAATATGTACAGTAAGTATTTTAGACTTTGTGGGCCATTGAGTCTCATTTGCAACTACTTAACTCTGCTCTTGTAGGCCAAAGGAAGCTATAGGAAATATGTACAAATGGACATTTGTTTCTGTGTTCCAATGGTACTTACTAAAACAGGTAGCAGGCTGGATTTGACCTGGGGACAGTTTGCTGACCCCTGAATTAGAGTATGGGAGAGGGGGAACTGTCTAGTGACAAGATTGCAAAGGTAGGTCGGGAACAGATCCTAGGGGATTCTGTTTGCAAAACGAAAGAGCTGGCAAAATAGAGTTTGGAGTTTTATTCACATACCTGTGTCAGAGACAGACAATAAATAATGACATATAAATACATTATTGTAAACTATGATAAGTGCTGTGAAGAGAATGACAGGATGCTATTAACATGTAGCCGAAAAGCCCAGAAGGCTGCTTGTCCACTCTATAGTGATACTAACTGAGGCAAGAACTGGCTGAAAGGTTTTAGCTCTTCTGCTCCCCCTTCTGTTCTCCAGGCGAATAGAGATATGTGAAGAGGTAAGAATCGTCTTTTTAAAAAGCAGCCTTCTGGGGCTTCCCTGGTGACGCAGTGGTTGAGAGTCCGCCTGCCGATGCAGGGGACATGGGTTCGTGCCCCAGTCCAGGAAGATCCCACGTACCGTGGAGCGGCTGGCCCTGTGAGCCATGGCCGCAGAGCCTGTGTGTCCGGAGCCTATGCTCCGCAATGGGAGAGGGCACAGCAATGAGAGGCCCACGTACCGCAAAAAAAAAAAAAAAAAAGCAGCCTTCTGGGCTTTTCACCTACATGTTTATAGCATATTGCCCATATAAGTGTGGGCTCATTTCTGGCCTCTATGTTCTGGTCCATTGAGCTATATGTCTGTTTTTGTGCCAGTACCATACTCCTTTGATTACTGTAGCTTTGTAGTATAATCTGAAGTCAGAGAGCATGATACCTCCAGCTTTGTTCTTCTTTCTCAAGATTGTTTTGGCTATTTTGGACCTTTTGTGCTTCCATATACATTTTAGAATTATTGGTGGGCCAGGGGGCCCACAGGATCCTGGGGCTGGTGCCCACCCACTGGTGGGTGAGTCTGGGTCCTAGGCCTAGTTCTGGCCCACTGGTGGGCAGAGCTGGGTCCTGGGGTCTCTGGCTGTAGGGCCTTGCATGTCCCAGGGTTGGTGTGTTGGCCTGCTGGTGGGTTGGACCAGGGCCCTGGGGTCCTGGGGCTGTTGCCTGCCCACTGGTGGGTGAGGCTGGTCCCAGGGCTAATGCTGGTACACTGGTGTGTGCAGCTAGGTCCTGGGGCAGCTGTGGGCTCAGGGGTTCTTAAGGCAGCCAGCCAGCTGATGGGTGAGGTTGCCTCCCTGCCTGGCCAGTTGCTTGGCCTGAGGCGTCCCAGTAGTGATGTCAAAAGGCTGATGGGCAGGGCTGGTTTCCAGTGCTAATGAACTAGAGGAAGGACTCCAAAAGGGCACTTGCCAGCACCACTGTCCTTGTGGTAGAACGAGAGTCCCTGAATGGCTCCCATCAGTTATGTCCCCAGGGTGAGCTCCAGGGGACTCCTGCCTCTCTAGAAGTTTCTCCAAGATAAGCAGGTGTGTCTGACCCAGGCTCCTTTCAGATTACTGCTTCTGCCCTGGGTCCTGGATGTGTGAGATTTTGTGTGGATTTTTAAGAGTGGTGTCTCTATTTCCCACAGCCCTCTGGTTCTCCTGAACTTAAGCCCTACTGGCCTTCAAAGCCAAACATTCTGGGAGCTCATCTTCCTGGTGTAGGTCCTCCACACTGGGGATCCCAATGTGGGGCTCAGATTCCTCACTCCCTGGGGAGAACCTCTGCAAACTGTAATTATCCTCCTATTTGTGGATTGCCCACCTGGTGTTATGTGGTCTCAACTGTACCACATCTCTGCCCCTCCTACCTGCCTTGTGGTTCCTTCTTTATAGCTTTAGTTGTAGATCTTTTTCTGCTAATCTTCTGGTCTTTCTCATCTATAGTTGCTCTGTAAATAGTTGTGATTTTGGTGTGTCAGTGGGAGGGGTTGAGCTCAGGATCTTCTTACTTCACCATCTTGGCCACACCTTCTTTAATCCCTGTGTTTTCTTTTAGGAGTTTTACACTTTCAGGTCCTAGGTTTATGTCTTTAATTCATTTTGAGCTGATTTTTGTGTATGGTGTAAGATAAGGGTTAACTTCATTCTTTTGCATGTGGATATCCAGTTTTTCCAACACCATTTGTTAAAGGGACTATCCTTCCCCTATTGTGTATTCTTGGCACTCTTGGCAAAAATCTGTTTACTGTATATGTATGGATTTATTTCTGGAGTCTATTCTGTTCCATTGACCCAAATGTCTGTCTTTATGCCAGTATTATATTGTTTTAATTATTTTAGCTTTGTGACATATTTTGAAATCAAAAAGTTTGATGCCTCCAACTTTCATCTTTTTCAAGATTATTTTGGTTATCTGGGGTCCTTTGGGATCCATATTAATTTTTATTTATTTATTTATTTAAATTGAGGTATAGTTGATTTACAATACTGCATTTGTTTCAGGTGTACAGCAGAGTGACTCAGTTATACATGTAAATGTATATATCTGTATTCTTTTTTTTCAATTCATTTCCATTATAGTTTATTACAAGATATTGAACATAGTTCCCTGTGCTATACAGTAAATCCTTGTTGTTTATCTATTTTATATATGGTAGTGGGCATCTGTTAATCCCATACTCCCAACTTATCCCTCCCCCCTCTTCCCCTTTGGTAACCATATGTTTGTTTTTTATGTCTGTGAGTCTGTTTCTGTTTTGTAAATAAGTTCATCTGTACTTTTTTTTAGATTCCACATATGTGATATGGTATAATATTTGTCTTTGTCTGACTTACTTCACTTGGTATGATAATCTCTAGGTCCATACATGTTGCTGCAAATGGCATTATTTCATTCTTTTTTATGGTTGAGTAATATTCCCTTGTATATATATTTACCACATTTTCTTTATCCATTCATCTGTCAATGGACATTTAGGTTGCTTCCATGTCTTGGCTATTGGCTATGAACATTGCAGTGCCTGTATCTTCTCTAATTAGAGTTTTCTCTGGATATATGCCCAGGAGTGGGATTGCTGGATCACATGGTACCTCTATTTTTAGTTTTTTAAGGAGCCTCCATACTGTTTTCCATAGTGGCTGCACCAATTTACATTCCCACCAACAGTGTGTAGGAGGGTTCCCTTTTCTCCATACCCTCTCCAGCATTTATTATTTGTAGACTTGTTTTACAATGGCCATTCTGACTGGTGTGATTTGCATTTCTCTAATAATTAGGGATATTGAGCATCTTTTCATGTGCCTGTTGGCCATCTGTATGTCTTCTTTGGAGAAATGTCTTCTGCCCAGTTTTTAATTTAGGTCTTCTGCCCAGTTTTTAATCAGATTGTTTGTTTTTTTGATGTTGAGCTGTATGAGCTGTTTGTGTATTTTGGAAATTAAGCCTTGTCGGTTTCATCATTTGCAAATATTTTCTCCCAATCTGTATGTTGTCTTTTTGTTTTGTTTATGGTTTCCCTTGCTGTGCAAAAGTTTATAAGTTTGATTAGGTCCCATTTGTTTACTTTTGCTTTTATTTCTATTGCCTTGGGAGACTGATCTAAGAAAATACTCCTACAATTTATGTCAGAGAATGTTCTGCCAATGTTCTCTTCTAGGAGTTTTATGGTGTCATGTCTTATATTTAAGTCTTTAAGCCATTTTGAGTTTATTTTTGTGTATGGTGTGACGGAGTGTTCTAAATTCATTGATTTATAATCCATATGAATTTTTAAATTGTTTTTAGTAAAATTTTAAATTCTTTTACATTGGCATTTTGATAAGGATTGCATTGAATCTCTGTAGATCATTTTGGGTAATGTGGATATTTTGACAATATTAAGTTTTCCAATCCATGAGCATGGGATGTCTTTCCATTTGTATGCATCTTCTTTAATTTCTTTTATCAATGTTTTATAGTTTTTCAGCATACAAATCTTTTACTCCCTTAGTTAAGCTTATTCCTAAGTAGTTTACTCTTTTCGATGCTATTATAAATTGGATTGTTTTCCTAATATCCTTTTCAGATAGTTTGTTGTTAGTGTATAGAAATGCAAGTGACTTTTGTTTGTTAATTTTGTATCCCTCAGCTTTCCTGAATTCCTTTATTAGTTCTAACATTTTTTTGTGGAGTCTAGAGTTTTTGATATATATAAGATTATGCCATTTGAAAACAGGGACAGTTTTACTTTTTTCTTTCCAATCTAGATGCCTTTTCTTTCTAATTGCTCTGGCTAGGACTGCCAATACTATGTTGAATGGAAGTTGTAAGAGTGGGCATCCTTGCCTTGCTCCTGATCTTAGAGGAATGCTTTCAATTTTTACCTTTGATTATGTTAGCTATGGGCTTTTCATATACAGCCTTTTTTATGTTGAGGTAATTTCTCTCAGTTCCTAGTTTGTTGAAAGTTTTTAGTATGAAAGTGTGTTGAATTTTATCAAAAGCTTTTTCTGTATCTATTGAGATGAGCATGTGATTTTTTAATCTTTCATTCTGTAATGTGGTGTATCATATTAACTAATTTTTGTATGTTGAACCATCCTTGCATCCCAGAGATAAATCTCACTTGGTCATGGTGCATAATGGTAATAGTTTTGAGAGAATCCTAAGCATTACATTGTCATGTACATGATAATTTGCTGTTGAACCTTAGATTTTTTTATATTGCCAAATATCTGTAACCTCAAATTTGAAAGAATTCATTAAAATATAAAATATTTAAAAGAAAAAAGTCTTACAACTTATTTTAGCTATGTTCTTAAAGGCCTCTTGCTTTAAAATCCCAAGAATATGTATTTACGTGTTATAAGTAAACTTTTCATTTAAATCTATGTTAGTATTTAATTTGTATGATGGAAAACAATTTCTTTTTTTGTATTTTGTGTCCTGAATCCGGTGCAGCATCTTACTTTCATCAGCACTGTTGAAAAAAGAAGAAAAAATGCCAATGCTGCCTCCTGAAATCAAATTTGAACCTTCTAATGTCACCAGAAATTCCCTTGACAGTTGTTTTCTTTTTGAGAGAAGTTGGAGGAAAGCAGTTTTAGAAACACAAAAGATGAGGAAAGGTAACTTCATTTTATTCTTATTTTACTTACAAAAATATAGAAGTAGTACCTTGAATTTACATGTACTTTTTTAATCAGTCAAGAGACATTAAATAATTTTTGTAACATTTAGGTAAGAAGGATAATACCATAGGCTTATGGAAAAGAAAAATGGAAGCAGATAAGGAATAATTTACTTAAGGTCATTCAATAACTCATGATAAAAAACAAATTCTAAAGAACTACTCTTGATCTCAGTGTAGTGCTACCTCTGTTGGATCATACTTCTTTTTGTAAGTCATGTTTGTTTTAAAATACCTCAAGTTGGTATTTATATTTTAAGAAACTCAAATCTTTAACAGCACCTTTTTGTATTAATAATTCTAACCCAAACTTTATTTTTTGAGTGAGCTATGTGGAAAGTATCTTATATCTTATAGTTGCTCAATAAAGACTAATTTCAGAACTTTTGACTTGTATATGAGTGTAATAACTTTCCCCCTTAATTTCAAATTATAATTGTATTTTTTGTTTATACTGAATTTTGCCTTTGGCTTTATTAATGGAGATAGAATTCTTGAAAACAGCAAAATTCAAACTCCCCAGCCATTTCATCACTCCTGGTTTTGACTGTGTGTTACTGTATTTTTTCATCGTTTTTACTAGATTCCTATTAAAGATACACCAGTTTATCTGTTCTCCTACCTCCAAATCTAATTACTGAAAAGAAACTCTACATGATTTTGATCAAGAGAAACTATTTTTTCCAAAAAAGAATAATCAAAGGTTGAAAAATAGCATTTTGAGCATTTAATATTACTCTAGTCCCATTAAATGCTATTTCTATTGCTATGCTAGATTTACTTAGTAGAGAAAGCTTAGAAAACAATTCTCTATGTTTAAAAATCATCCAAACCTTTAATCTCTTGATCTTCTTTTTCCATTTACTGTCTTCATTTTGAATTTTTTTTTAAAGAAAGAAAAATTTGAACAACGTCTTATACCAGTGGTACCTGAGGTCAGTAGAAGAAGCCCTCCTGATGCTTCAGATGTTGCTGTTTATAGATTTGATGGGGGACTTTGCAGAGTGAAAGTTAAAATCAATGCCTGAAATGGAATTCTTTTCTCTCTCACTGCTAGCTCCGATAATCATGTATTTGTACCTCTTGATTTCTACACAAAAGCAGGAAGGTGAAAGGATTTAAAGTAGCAGATATTACAAGATGCTTGAAAGTGCCTTTAATCTGTCTTTCAATGTGAATGTATCTAATGTTCTGGGAATTCTGATTAAATAAAATAATGAAGGACAGTGATGACTATGGGAGATCTGTGAAGCTGCCCTTCTTCCTTTTTCTAATAGTTCTTAGCGCCTTAGTCAGCCTTGCCTACAGTCCCTATCCTTGGAATTGAAAGGTATTCTCTTGGGAAAGATGCTAGCTCAATTACAGTAGCTTAATTTTATTTTCTTAATGACTGATTTGGTATATTTATTATACATTTTAGTATATAGCAAAAAAAATTATATACATTTAATTAAGAAGTAATACAGATGGTTATTATACTATTTTTAATTAGAATACACCACAGCATTTGGTCTAGAAGAATTCAAAGAATGTGTCAAAATGCCATATTTACCAGGATTGCAAAATTGCCAAAAAAGTGTAAGTTCCACTCCACCAGAGGTTCATAAAAGACTCCTGCATGCTGATACCGAGATGCCTCCTGTCAGGTAGGGCATTTCTTTTCGATTCTCTTTTGTTGAATATTTATTTATAGTAACACTGCTGAATGTAGAGGTTTTTCTGGCTAGTGAATCTAATTCTTTCTTGCCTACTATTTTTTGCATAAAGGATTTAATTTTAAAAAATCTCAATTAGCAATTTTATTCAGTTTGACCAGTAGGTACTTTTTTCTGTTTTCAAGTGACATTGCCAGAAGGAATTTAAGGACTTACTTAAAAAAATCTTTATTTCTTTAGCATAGATTGCTCATGAGAATATTGGAATTTTTAGCAATATAAATAAATGAACTCTTTGCAATATTAACAGGTTTCTGTACCCTGAATAGAGAACCTTGTGTTTCATTTCTAGTTTGACTGAAGCGGTGTGAGGGGAGATCCTGAATGAGATGTCAGCCTAATGAAGACCTTGCATTGCTATCAGATGAAATGAGTTTGTCAGCCAGAAAAGTCCCACTGACTTTGAATACTGGCATTTAAACACATTATGATAAACACCTTTCCTACTTTAAATCAGGTTGCCTGACATAGCATTAAAAGAAAACTTCTTTCTCCAAAGGGACCTGTAAGTTAGTAAGACAGTCTCATATCCTATTTGGTTTCTGCTTTCATTTATTTATTTATTCATCAAGTATTTATTGAATGCCTAGTACTAATTCATTTTTCCAGCCTAAAAAAAGATGAAGCATTTATAGCAGGCTGAGTTGTAGCTCTCTTTAGGGGAGAATGTATATTTTCATATTATCTCCTGCCATAGTGTGCTTTGAAGTCATCTAGTTATGCATAGCACACACATATTGGAATTTCAGAATATATTTCTTGAGTTATCCACTAGTATTACTGGTCTCGTTAATTACTCTGGAAACAAATTTTGGTAATATAAATAAAGAATTAGAATATACTGAAAATGAAAAGTTGTGGATAATTTATATCTAAATTATGAAAATAAGAACTTTGTAGAAAATTTGGGGAAAAAATAAAAATAATTATTTGATAATTTATCCATCCTAACATATCCATTTTTATTGTTGGAGGTTCTCTTCTACCCTCCTTCATTTTGGATTTTTATTGGAGTTGTGATTTTAGTGTACTTAAAATTTTTTATTCTGCCCTTTTTTACTTAATATTACACATACGCATTTTTTTCATGTTATGACATAATCTTCAAACAGTCTTTACTGGCCACATTATATTTCATTGTTAGAGCCATAGTTTATTTAATTTCCCTATTGTTGGACTTTCAAGTTGCTTTGACATTTTTTTGATTTTGCAAATAACACCATAATGAACAATAACATACATAAAGCTTTTCCCATCATTTTTTTTTTTTTTTTTTTTTGGCGGTACGCGGGCCTCTCACTGTTGTGGTCTCTCCCGTTGTGGAGCACAGGCTCTGGACGCGCAGACCCAGCGGCCATGGCTCACGGGCCCAGCCGCTCCGCGGCATGTGGGATCTTCCCGGACTGGGGCACGAACCCGTGTCCCCTAAATCGGCAGGCGGACTCTCAACCACTGCGCCACCAGGGAAGCCCCCCCCCCATCATTTTTAATATCATTCGAGGACAGATTGTCAAGCTATAAAAATATAAAAAGCAAAATTACTCTTTCTGAAGTGAGGTTATGGTGAAATAAGGCAGAATCAGAGATAGCAGAAGAGAGATTGTGAGTTGCTAGTGGAGTAGATGGTAGCAGTTAAAGAGGAGGGATGGCAGGGATGTAGAAAGAGGAGACACCATTGGAAACATGAATATGAAACCTACTTAAGGGCAGTGAGTTTCCACTGTTACCGAGACACCTGTATCCCTGACACTTAGCTCACTCTTGACCTCTGGGCAAACGTATGTAGGGCTGCCTATGGCCGTGGACTTGTCTCAGTACAGACCAGTCTTTCAATGCATATGATCATCTTAAAGAAACTGGAAACCCAGAAAGCACCAACAATTAACCCATTGGGCCTCTAGATTTTAAGTCTTCAATTTGCTTCCTTTTTCATCCGATTTCAGTTCATTATTTTTTTCATTTGCAATTTGGCTGTTTGTGAAATGATCCCTTAATATTTTATGTTGACTTGAGTGTGAATTTACTTAATTTAATGAAGAATAATTTGACTATATTATATTCGTGTTATGACAAGTGTTCTTCAGACACAAAGTGGAAGAGTGGTGGCTGAGTGTCACACTGCTTATGAACTGCTTGGCGAACGTAAATGTTGGTTCTTTTCCCTGTGTCTTTATTTTAGCCATTCTACTGAGAAAATGTCGGGTTGCCTACAAGTATTTTATTCTCTGCATATTGAACAACGCCTTGTGAAAGAACAGTCTTGGCAAAGCAGGGAAGTACTAATTTTTGTCTGTCTTGTATATAACCCTGTATCCTTTTTTTAAAAAAAATCTCCATATGTGGATATTTGATTTAAAAACTCTGATAAAAGTTTAATGTGTTTTTAAATTTCTTAAATGATAAAATTTTTCAGTGAATCTCAAGGCATACTTTGGTAATATAACTGAAAATAGTCTTCGAAGTGAAGTGCATTTAAAAATTACAGCTATCCTGCGGTATGACAAACTGCCTCTAGCTGGCAGACTAGCAGACCTGAAACGATGATTTGTGAGTTTAATTCCCTTAAATTAATATTATGAAACTGAAGCAATATGACCTCTCAACTCACCAGTGTTATCTTTAAAAGTTCCATGCAGCCAATACACAAAGATATTTGTTCTGATATTGGACACTGTTTTTTAAAAATGGATGTTCTATGTTTTTTGAAGGACATAAAGCCCTTCACGCTAAGGAGATGAATCATAGAATTTCAGTTATCAGTCAGTAGGTGGAAAAGAATCTGAGGAGTGTCCGTAGGGACCACTAAAACCTTATCACATAACAATCATTAAGGCTGGTCTTGAGTTCCAAACCTCAGTGTGAATACTAGGTCGGCTCATCTTGACTGTACCCATATTTGACAACTAGGAAGTGTGATGTTGCCATGGTAATAAGTTGCTAGGATACCTCCAAGCAGCCGTGTAAGCTGACTTCATTAAACTGTATCACATGGATTGAGAACTAATATATGTTTTGATTGAATAGAGAACAAAAAAAAAAAAGTTATAGCTGACTTCTAAAGTTTAATGAAGTTACAAGAAATTTGGAATTCTCATGGGTTATATCGCCCACAGCAGATTCAATCGTGACATATTTCCTCTAATAACCTACTCATTATCTATATCTATTCCAATAGGACCAAAGTTAATTATGACAAAACTCAGATTGTGGTAATTAATAGGTAAAAAGAGCACAAATAACTGATAATTGGTATCTGGCATATCTAGATACCCTGTTCATCTAATCTTGAGTCCCTTCCTCTAGCATTTCCTGAATCATGATTAGTGATAAGATAAAGGTGGGAAAAGTCAGACCTAACACTCAGCCACTGGTATAATTTATTAACAAAAATCGAGATACTGAGTTGGTTCATATCTGCTTCTGATTGGATTATTTGTGATAGAAGGAGTTTCCTTGATAGAAGGAGTTTCCTTTCTTTAACGTTTATTTAATTTTCATATGATGTCCTTCAACAAGTGAATTTCACTGAAAGCAAGCTTCTTATCTCTTACTGTATTTAAAAAAATTAATGTACCCTGGATTTATGTAAGAGTGAATTTATGATAATATATAATTTTAGGTTAAAGAAGACTAAGCCAGCATGTACTGTGGCACTACTTCAGGAGAAATCAAAAGATAGGCTGGGTCATCTTTTTCTCCTACCCCATGTCTTATTAGCTATTCCATACTTATCTTTTCTAAACTTCCTTTCTTTCCATTGACTTAATTGTCTTTGTTTTGTTCATGTTTCTTTTAAGCTTTGTTTATAAACTTAGTGGATGTTGTGTTCAATATATACATACCATTATTATCTCACGTTGGAGGATGGAGGGAACAAAAAGTGCCTACCGAACTGAGAAGGCATCTTGAGACCAAAAGCTGAGGCAGGCAGCTCCACATAATCAATGGATCAGCTTATTATATGGTAACTTACTCACAGGATGGGATTGAGGGGACAGCCATCTGGAAACGTGTAGTCACACTCCACACTGCCGAGGGGTCATTGAGACAACTTTATAGTTAACCTAGGGCATGGGGAGTGTGTGCTTGAAAACAGGAAGTATATTCCTAAGTCAAGATTTATGAATGGGTAACTATTCTCATGGACGCCAGGAATATGTCAGGGAGGTCTTCATCATTGTTTGGAGGCTAACAGGGCATAGAGGTCACCTGGTCCTAATGATTATTAAGCAATATCTATTAACTACAAAGCCCTTAACAACAGAGAAGTGATTGACTGCACAGTACAGTCCCGGGTAAAGTCAGTGGGAGGACAGGAGAAACTGTGTGGACCCAAGATGGCATCAGTTATGCTAACAGGCATACCTCTCAGGACCCTGGGATAGGCCCTCATCATCTCTCATGTGGACCGTTGCATAACCTGCAAAATGGTCTTGCTTTAAGAGTTTCTGACCTTGGAAGTCCTTTAACACTACAACAAAAGCCTAAAACTTGGCCTCTAATCACATCACTCCCTTCTTCAAAAACAACTTGTTGGGCTTCCCTGGTGGCGCAGTGGTTGAGGGTCCGCCTGCCGATGCAGGGGATACGGCTTCGTGCCCCGGTCCGGGAAGATCCCACATGCCACAGAGCGGCTGGGCCCGTGAGCCATGGCCGCTGAGCCTGTGCGTCTGGAGCCTGTGCTCCGCGACGGGAGAGGCCACAACAGTGAGAGGCCCGCATACCACAAAAAACAAAAACAAAAACAAAAACAAAACAACTTGTTACCTACAGACTAAAGTATGAACTCCTTAGCTTGGCCTTGAACTCTTTACCGTCTTCCCCTAACTTTCCTTTCTAGCCTTATCTTCTAATTAATTTTTTCATGAACCTGTGTACCTATAACATCCAACTACAAAAACCTATCTATATGCCAACAGTTTGGGTTCCATAAAGCTACTCCATGGTGACTAAGAGACTTTACAGCACCAAGGAGCATTCCCACCTATTTGGAGTATGAGTTTGTCCTTTGAAGCTTTAAAACCAGACATTCTCACTTCCACCTTTCTGATACATTTAATCAGAATTTTGTTTTTCAAAAACAGACACTGTTGAGTCAGTTAGTTACACTTTTAATGATGCCTACAAGATTTTGGAGAATTTCCTGGCAGCTCTGGTATCTACACTTACTGCCTCATTCCTTGCTTCACGTGTTACAGATTCATGGGGCAACATATTAAAGGAACCATTTATGGCATATGACACAGTGCATATGTCTAGCATTTATGTTCTCCAATAAATTCTTAGCCATTTCCTGAAGTGATTTTACCCAAAGTCAGTGGTGAAGATTCTTGAGCTGTACAGTCAAACATCTTTCATTTTGTCATTATATTTTCTTGCCTTCTGTTGATTATTATCGAAATAGGATTTTTCAACAGTGACAGTATTAACATTTTGGACTGGATAATTCTGCTGTGGGGGTCTGTCCTGTGCATTGTAGGATGTTTAACAGCATCCATGACCTTTACTCACTAGATGCCACTAGCACCTCCCAAGGTGTGGTAACCAAAAATGTCTCCAGATGTTGCCCAATGTCTTTGGGGTGGCAAAATCACCCTCAACGGAGAAACACTGTTTTAAGCATTACATCTTTAACATTATATGTTACCTGTTACTTGTCCTTCAGACTATCAAGTGTTTCATCCTTTACCTGTGCACAACAGTTATTTCCTTACCAGCATAACATGTTTTAAACCTTACTTATTTTTAATTTTTGTCATAATCATAGTTGTCTTCTTATAGTGCATTCATCACTTCCATGATTTTGCACTTATGGAGTAGTGGAGTTAATAGAGCACCTCCAAACAAACAACAAAAATGAAAATTACTAAGTAAGACTTCTATTGAGATTGTCAGTGGCAGTCAGATTGATTTGTTAGCAGCTTTGTAAGTTTAGCCTGTGGAAGTTCATAAACTTCTTGGATATTTCCTTTATCTGAATTTCCATCAGCTATAAACAACTTCTGTAATCAACAGGTAACATGAAATAAAAATATAAATGTTAATTAGAACAAAAGACATTTGTTTTGCATCTTGGCCCAAATGAATATTTGCCTGCCTATTTTCCAGTAGGCCAACTTTATGGTTCTTCTGGGCTGGGTACTATGTCTTATTCACCTTTGTATCTCTGTAGTGCCTGTACCAATCCTACAACATATGGAGCCTTCAGTAAATATAAATACTTGTTGCTTTTCCTTCAGAGTCATATAAGAAGGCAGTTCATTCGTTCATTCATTCATTCACCAAACATCAATTTAGCATCTACTCTGTGCCATTCATTGTTCTAGTTCTTAGGCCTAGAGTACATCTCTCAACAAAACAAAGATCCCTGCCCTCGTGGAGCTTACATTCTAGTGAGAGAATACAGCCAACAAACATTAAATATAATAAACAAATCCATCACACAGTATATTAAAATACATACTATTTTTTTAACTTACTTTTAAAATTTTTATTTTATTTTATTTTTATTATTTCTGGTTGTGTTGGGTCTTCGTTGCTGTGCGCAGGCTTTCTCCACTTGCGATGAGTGAGGGGCTACTCTTCGTTGCAGTGCACGGGCTTCTCATTGCAGTGGCTTCTCTTGTTGCAGAGCACGGGCTCTAGGTGCATGGGCTTCAGTAGTTGCAGAATGCAGGCTCAGTAGTTGTGGCTCGCGGGCTCTAGAGCGCAAGCTCAGTAATTGTGGCACATGGGCTTAGTTGCTCCACGGCATGTGGGATCTTCCTGGACCAGGGACCGAATCCATGTCCCCTGCATTGGCAGGCGGATCCTTAAACACTGTTCCACCAGGGAAGGCCCAATACATAGTATTTTAAAAGGTGGAAGTGCAGTAGAAACAACAACAAAAAATAGAAAAGGGTAAGGTAGATCAGGAGATCTGGGGAGAGAAGGATGATTTACAATTTTAAATAGGGTGGTTGGCAATAATATTTGGGCAAAGATTTGAAAGAGGTGAGGGAGTTAAACTCTGGGAAAATGTTATTCTCTTGGGGCCAGCAAAGGTCCCAAGGTGGGATGGTACCTGACCTGTTGGAAAAAAACATCAAGAGTCAAGTATGGCTAATCTCAGAGGGTGGAAGATGAGGTAAGAGAGGTAAGGGAGTATCTGACCTTGTGGGGCCCTGAAAGGGACTTTATATTTAACTTTGATTGAAATGAGGAGCGATTACATGATTTTAACAGAAGAATGATTTTAATGTGATCTGATTTAAAGTTTGAAAGGATCATGTGGTCACACCTTTCAAAAAAATGGCCCAGAGAACTTCCATCTCTGATTATGATGGAATAACTTATATCAGACCAACTTTACTACCAAGAATTCGCGTAAGAGCTAATCATAAAAAATAATTTAGGGCTTCCCTGGTGGTGCAGTGGTTGAGAGTCCGCCTGCCGATGCAGGGGACGCGGGTTCGTGCCCTGGTCCGGGAGGATCCCACATGCCGCGGAGTGGCTGGGCCCGTGAGCCATGGCCGCTGAGCCTGTGCGTCTGGAGCCTGTGCTCCGCAGCGGGAGAGGCCACAACAGTGAGAGACCCGCGTACTGCAAAAAATAAATAAATAAATAAATAAAAATAATAATTTAAATATATTTTATGATATATAAAATAAGTATAAAAGTAATATATTACATATATATTAATATACAGTAAAAACATTTTTTAAAAAAATATAAAATAATAAAAGTATTTAAAAAACAGTGTTTTAAGTTGTCAAGAGCAATCATTTCCAACTCAAAAGGCTGAGATTCTGAAGGAATAACTGCAGAGAACTGAGCCCAAATGTCTGTGAGCAAATTCCCCAACAGGTGTTTGCCTGTTTCTAAGTGACATGTATGCTGGGTAATATTTTAGGACATGAAACAGAAAATAGCTTCTTGGAGGCTAAAGGACTCAGCAGAGATTTCAGTAACTTAGCATTTGCCAGAGAGACAGAGGTGGGAGTTGAAGGGAGTTTAAGGCTTGCCAAGATGGAAAGCCCTTGGCAAAGACAAGCTTTCAGTTGAAACTGTTGAAGAGCTACACACTGTAATAACGGCATACAATAGACTAGCTTTTAAAAAAGGCTAAAACCCCATTTTTTTTTGACATTTGGCATGCTATTTATTTCATCTTTAGCTCATCCTTTTACACTTTCTATTTATTGTGTTAAAACCCAGTTTTGACTGGATTAAAGTGATATGCCTACCAGAAGAAAATTAAATTTTCTTTGGAAAACTATAAGATAAACCAGAGCCTTACAGGTTTGTGTACACAGTCTCAAGCATTCAATCAAAACTTATCAGACATTAAAAGAAATATACCTTGGACTTCCCTGGTGGCGCAGTTGTTAAGAATCCATCTGCCAATGCGGGAGACACGGGTTCGAGCCCTGGTCTGGGAAGATCCCACATGCCGCAAAGCCACTAAGCCCGTGTACCACAAATATTGAGCCTGCATGCCACAATTACTGAAGCCTGTGCACCTAGAGCCTGTGCTGCACAACAAGAGAAGCCACTGAAATGAGAAGGCTACACACCGCAATGAAGAGCAGCCACCACTCACCACAACTAGAGAAAGCCCACATGCAGCAATGAAGACCCAATGCAGCCGTAAATAAGTAAATAAATAAATAAATTTTAAAAAGCACAACTTATCAGGCAAAGAATGACAAAAACCAAGAGAAGAAACAGACAATATCAGCAGACCTACAAAAGATCCAAATAGGCATTATTTGACAGGGATTTAAAAAACTATATTTAATATATTCAAGATAATAGAGAAAATGATGAAAAATTATATCAGAGAATTAGAATCTATAAAAAATAAATAGAAATTATTGAGCTGAAAAATACAATAATAGATTAGATTTAACAGATGATAGGGCATAGGCAACAAAAGCAAAATGAACAAGTAGGATATATCAAACCCACAGGCTTTTGCACAGCAAAAGGAAACAATTAACAAAATGAAAAGGCAGCATATGGAATGGGAGAAAATATTTGGAAACCATATATTTTATAAGGGGTTAATATCCAAAATATATAAGGAACTCCTACAACTCAATAGCAAAAAACCAAATAACCCAATTTAAAAGTGGGCAAAGGACCTAAGTAGACATTTTTCCAAAGAAGACATACAAATGGTAGTAGATACAGGAAAAGATGCATAACATCACTTGTCATCAGGGAAATGCAAATTAAAATGTAGAAAATAAAAGGAAGAAATAATAAAGAGCAGAAATCAATGAAGTAGAAAACAAATATTCAGTAGAGAAAATCAACAGAGCCAAAAGTTAGTTTTTTGAAAATGTGAATAAAATTGATAAATGTGCAGCAAGTCTGATGAGAGAGAGACAGAGAGAAAGAGACAGAGAGAGAGAGAAATTACCAATATTATATAAGAAAAGAGAAAACACAACTTAGAATTGACACAGAATTGACACTGGTGAATTCTTCCAACATTTAAAAAAAAAACAAACTATGTTACGTAAATTATTCCAGAAAATAGGAGAAGAGGGAACACTTAAAGACCCAGTTTATGAGGTCTCTAACCTTGATTCTAAAACCTAGCTTTGACATTATAAGAAAGTAAAATTATGGACCAATTTTTCCTATAAAATAGAAGTAAAAATTCTAAACAAGACACTACCAATTGAAATTCAGCGATACATAAGAAGGATAATGCAACACAATCATATCAGATTTACCTAAGGCATGCGAGATTGATTTAACGTTAGAAAAGCAATCGGTGTCATTCATCTTATTAATAGAATAAAGGAGAAATCTCATATGTTCACTTTAATAATTGCAAAAGATATTTTAATGAAATTCTATATTCATGATTAAAAATATTTTTAGCAAACTATGAGAAGGGAACTTTCCTAATTTGATACAGATTATCCTTTTTTAAACTCCTACAGTAAACAGTATACTCTTAAACAATTAATGGGTCAAAGAAGAAATCACAAGGGAATTTAGAAAATATCTGGGGACAAATGAAAACAGAAATATAACCTACCTATAGATTGCAGCAAAAGCAGTGCTAAGAGGGAAATTTATGGTAAACACATAAAAAAAGGAAAAAGATTTTGAATGAACAACATAAACTTATACCTCAAGAAACTAGAAAAAGAAGAATAAACTAAGACCAAACTTACAAGAAGGAAGAAAATAATAAGATTAGAGAAGAGATAAATGAAATAGAGAACAGAAAACAAATCAACAGAATGAAGATTTAGTTTTTAGAAAAGATGAGCAAAGTTGACAAATCCTTGGTTAGACTAAGAAAAAAAGCAGAGAAGACTCAAATAGCTAAAATTGAGAATGAAAGAAGAGACATTATAACTGATCACAGAAATAAAAAGGATTATAAGAGGCTACTGTGAACAATTATATGTCAACAAATTGGGTAACCTAGAAAAAAATGGATAAATGTATAGAAATATACAGCCTACCAAGATTAAATCATGAACAAATAAAAAACTGAACAGACCTATAACTAATGAGGAGATTGAAGCAATTATCAAAAACATCCCAACAAAAACAAAAAAGCCCAGAAATCTAGGGTAAGAGGATTATAATTTAAAGATGACCAGAAAGTTGCACATTTGCTCATATCTTATTGGTTCATACTTATTAACAAAGCTCTACTTAGCTCTGAAGCAAGCTGAGAAATGTAATCTCTACCTGGATGACCTTGCGCTCAGTAAAATCCTGTTCTGGAAGGAGTAAAAAGTTTTGAAAAGATCATTAGTAGTCTGCCATAATTCTTTTTTTTTTTTTTGCGGTACGCGGGCCTCTCACTGTTGTGGCCTCTCCCGCTGCGGAGCACAGGCTCCGGACGCACAGGCTCAGCGGCCATGGCTCACGGTCCCAGCCACTCCGCGGCATGTGGGATCCTCCTGGACCGGGGCACGAACCCGTGTCCCCTGCATCGGCAGGCGGACTCTCAACGACTGCGCCACCAGGGAAGCCCCATAATTCTTTTATAATTAAAATTTCTAACATTCTATTACAGATATTTGGAAATATAGTTAATTTTTGCAATTTGATCCACATTGCTAAAGTCCCTTATTATTTCTTGATATATATTATACATTTTATACTGTGTATACATACATATTATATATGATATATATAAATTTTTGAGTTCTCTACATAGATTATCATAATCATATGTGAATAATGTCAGTGTTATTCTTTCTTTCCAAATCCTATGCCTTGATTTTTCTGATTTTTCTAAGCTGGCTAGAACCACCAATACAATAGTGAAGAGAAATGAAAAGTCAGCATCTTTGACTTGTTTCTGATTTTAAAGGAAATGCTTTTAATGTCTTCTCATAAAGAATGACGTTTGATATATGTTTTGGGTAGATATCCTTTATCAAGGTAAAGAAGTTCCCTTTAACTTTAATTTGCTGAGAGTTTTGTTTTTTGTTTGTTTTGTTTTGGGTTTTTTTGTTTTTTTAAATATAAATGAAAGTTTAATTTTATCAAACATTTTTCTGAATGTGATTTTCTGTTTAATTTTTTTAAATAAATTTCTCATATTTTTAAAAATATTTATTTGGCTGTGCAGGGTCTTAGTTGCAGCATGCGGGATCTTTTTAGTTGTGGCATGCGAACTCTTAGCTGCAGCATGTGGGCTCTAGTTCCCTGACCAGAGATCGAATCCAGTCCCCCTGCATTGGGAGCGCGGAGTCTTAGCCACTGGACCACCAAGAAAGTCCCCTGTTTAATTTTCTAATGTGGACAATAACATTTGTAGATTTTGTAATGTTAAGCCACTCTTACATTCCTTGAATACCCCCATTGAAGGCATGATGTATTATCTTTTTTTGTGTACTGCCATATTTAATATGCTAATATTTTATTGGGTTTTAAAACCTATGTTGATGAGTGAGCTTACCACTAATTTTCCTTTCTGTCCTCTCCTTGTCTGGATTCAGTGTCAAGACTGTAATGGCCTCATGGAATGAACTGGGGAGTATTCTGCTTTTTCTATTCTCTGAAGGATATGACCTAAAATTGGAATGATCTCTCCCTTGAAAGTTTGATAGAGTTCATTTGTAAAATCATTTGGATCACTTGTTTTCTTTGGAGGAATCTTTTAATATTAATTCAGTTATTTTAATTTTAGGACTCTTAAGGCATTCTAATTCTCCTTCCATCAATTTTGGTAAGTTATATCTTCTAGAATGTTTTGCATTTTGTCTAAGTGTTCAAATTTATTGGCATAAAGTTTAGTCTTTGCTCTACCTATACTTCTCCTCATATTATTTATTTGGGCCTTCTGTCTTTTTTTAAATTAATCTACCTGGAAGTTTTCCTTTATTATTAGTCTTTTCAGTGAAGAACTCTTGTCTTTTTAAAAATCTTTCTAATTGTAAGTTTGTTTTCTACTTCATTGATTTCTCCTCTTTCCTGTATTGTCTTCCATGTTCTTTGGGTTATTCTTTTCCTAACATATATCTTATATCTAGCTTACTAATTTTCAGTCTTCTTTTCTAACACAGGAATTTTAGGGTATAAACCCCTCTATGTTCAACTTTTGTTGCATCACACAAGTTTTGTAATATTTTCTTTATCATTTAGTTACAAGTATTTTTAATGTTTATTACAATTTCTTTTTTTGATGGATGAATAATTTAGAATGTGTGTATACATTTCTAAATATTTGAGAATTTTAAGACTTATTATTAACAACTTCCAACTTAATTGTATTGGTCTGTATGATACCAATTCTTTAAAGTTTTTTGAGGTTTGCTTAATGCTTAGAATCTAGTTATTTTGTAGCCAGAGAGTCTAAGTGTCAAGTCCATCTTACTGCTAAGAACTGGAATCCTGATCAATTCTTCCCTTCTACTCTCAGTCTGAAATTCCCACTCTCATTACACACCCAAATAAAACAAAACAAACAAAAATTCCAACCACATTGGAGAATTGAGGTCAATTTTTGTTTTTGACACGTGAAACTGAAGTTAAACAATAGTATTTTAAAGCAATATGGATCAGTGTATTATTTTCAAAGCCTTGTATGCTTCCAAATAAAAGTATTTATACATATTACATATTTAGGGCAATATTTGTGATTACATGGGAACTCCAAATTGATGCATCTGGGTTTAAATCCTGCCTCTAACAATGTCTAAACTCTTTTTTAAATCTGTAATCCAAGATAGTACTAGTTACCTACTTCATAGTATTGTTGTGTGGATGATATAGATGAAAAATACTTGAAATAGAGAGATCATTCAATAATTGTTATCTGTTATTATTGTTATTACTATCCTTCAAAATAGAAGCTTGATTAATGCTGTTTCAGTTAGTGAGTGACTTATTTTACTTTATAGTTTTACTCTTTCACCTCAACATTTATGAGAAATCGTTTTGTTTGGAGACAGTAGCTTGATAAGCATGTAAGGTATGAAATGAGTTCTTTATGGAGATCATGCCTTTTATTTTGGAATAAATTCCACAGCCATCCCATGTTTTAAGAAGCATATGACAGACTCAGTTTTATATCATTAAATATAAACATTAAGCATTTTTTAGTTAAATATTTTTTGAGATGACTTGCCATCCCAGTCACTTTAGAAAGTTAAGTAGCTTTCATTTCTACTTCAAAGAATGTGTTATATGGAGAGCTAGTGGTGGTTTTTTGTTTTTTGTTTTTTCGTTTGGCTGTGCTTAATTTCTTTTTAACATCTTTACTGGGGTATGATTGCTTTGCAATGGTGTGTTAGTTTCTGCTTTATAACAAAGTGAATCAGTTATACATATACATATGTTCCCATATCTCTTCCCTCTTGCGTCTCCCTCCCTCCCGCCCGAGCTAGTGGTGTTTAATGGTGATTTGAGGAACAGATATTTGGTGTATACTCTCTTAGAGAATATCATTCATGTGTGCTTAATTTAATTGTAATAACAGTTTTGGGGTTTTTTCTTTACAGGTTCTGGCTTCAGCGATCCTCTCACTGGAGCACCATCTCAGTACTTACAGAGACTTTCTAAAATGGCCATTTTGGAGTATGATACCATTCGTCAAGAAACAACCAGAAAATTTGAAAAGAGCAAGAAACAAGAGCTTTGAGACTGCTGATTATCCTTTCGTGGGATGCTTTCTTCACTGACTTCTAAGGTTTGTCTTTTTCCTTTCTTTTCCTTTTTTCGATATATGCTATGATGTGCAGCGATTTACATACAATGGAAATGTAAATAGGAAACAAATATTTTCTGTTATATACGGCATATGTTGTATTTTGTCAATCTTACAGACGTTTAAGTTATTATTTATACAGTTTATATATGGGGACATAAGCCTAAGAAGAATTATATTCTATGAATTTTATGCACATTGGTTATATCTTTTGATTCAGTTTGATGAATGTTTTTTGAGTATCTGCACAATGACGTTTGCTAGGAGCTGCAGAAGATTCAAGAATGAGTCCTCACTGTTAGGGTTAGAGGCTCCCCATGAGAACCCCTTCTTTTCCCTGCTCGAGCTTGAAAGCAGTTGTGAGATAAGTATTCAATCAGATGAAAATGAAAATATTAGTTTTGTTTGCTGATAAAACCTGGAAGGGAAATCCTGGTTTAGATGTGTGGCAACAGTGGGTTTCCTAACACTGAACTTCAGAATTGGGCAAATGTACATACTCAGGTATTGCTCACCTCAGGCTCACCTGCTGAATTGGGCCTTTACTACCAAGCAGAACAAGGCATCTCTGCTGCGTAGACAGGCGGATCCCTGAGGGGAAAGTGGGTGGGAAGAGGGACTCGCTCAGTCTCTAGGGGAGGAGGAAGAAGGTCTAGGTCAAGAGGAAAAACCCCTCCTCAAGAAAGCCTGAGGTGTTTGTCAATGCAAGTCCCTGAAAAACAGGGAGAAATCAAGGATACCAATGGCCGATCCAGCAGAGAATGAGAAATGGGCCATAAGAGAACAACACAGTGTTAACAGAGGAACGAAAATGAGGCAGTGATGTCCAACAGGGAGGTAGAGAAAGCTTCATGGAGGATGCAGTGTTAGAAATGGGCCTTAAAGACATGAAAGATGGAGGGAGAAGGCATTTCTAGAAAGATGGAATAACATAGCAAGGACATACTATGCATTTGGGAACGATATACTTGGCTGGAGCTCTAGGTGGTATAGGGCAAACTTCATCAATTCACGTGCCTACAGACACCAAGCCAGTAGCGCATTGAATGATACCAATCAGATGAAGGCTGTGGTGGCCTGGGTCATGTTTCTCCATTCATAAACAGGCACTCACTGCCTAGTTTCAGCCCTCTTGTCGTGTGGGAATGTGGACCCAAAGTTGCCAGATATTCTAACCTTTCATGAGAAGCCAGAATCTGGATTTTTGTGAAATCTTCCAATGTGTAAATATTAGCAACTAATTCAAAATAAGCAACTTATAATTAAAAATTTATAAAGCCATTGTGCAAGCCAAAGAAAATTACATGGGCAAGCCAGATCTGGCTTTGCGGGGCTATTTATTTAAATTTGTTTGTTTATTTATTTATTTATTTAGGGCTGTGCTGGGTCTTCACTGCACGTGGGCTTTCTCTAGTTGCAGCAAGTGGGGCCTACTCTTCGTTGCAGTGCACGGGCTTTTCATTGTGGTGGCTTCTCTTGTTGCAGAGCATGGGCTCTAGGCGCGCGGGCTTCAGTAGTTGCGGCACATGGGCTCAGTAGTTGTGGCACATGGGCTTAGTTGCTCCGCGGCATGTGAAATCTTCCCGGACCAGGGCTTGGACCCGTGTCCCCTGCATTGACAGGCAGATTCTTAACCACTGTGCCACCAGGGAAGTCCCTGTGGGGTCATTTATTTATGCATCCTCGGGATCAAAGGACTAGAGGGCGATAGGGCTCATAACTTGATCACATCTGGTAGAGAACCTTCAGATGCCAAGTATGAGTCTGTATTTCCTCTGTTTCACAATGGAAGATTTTGACAGTGAAAGTAAATTATTGCTTTTGTGATTTAGGAAGATTCATCCAGGTTTCATTTGTAGGCTAGATTGTAGTGGGAGGAGACTGGAGATAGGGAAACCAGTCAGGAGGTTTTTATAAAAATTGAGGTAGGAATCTCTCAGTAGAAAGGTAGAAATAGGAATGGGAAGGACAGATTAAGATAATTAGGACATCAAGGCAAAGGACTTAAGATCCTTTGATATAGGCTATCAGGAGAGGAAGGATCAAAACCAGCTTATTTCTGGTCTTAGACATAAGATTCTCAGGAGATGCTAGTTTGGGGGAAAATGAGGATGAGTGCAACTTTGGGTATATTCAGTTTAATGTGCCATCAGGACGTCCACAGAGAGATGCCAAGCAGGTAGTTGAAAGCAGATGTGTAGTTCCAGAAAAAGATACTGACTGGAGTTAAAACTTTGAGAAACATTTGCATAGCCAAGGCTGTGTTTTCCCCAATAAAAGAGGAGAGAGAGAAAAGAACCCAAATTTATAAGGGATGAGAGGAAATAGGTAGAAGACAAATGAAGAAGGAGAAGGAGAAGGAAGAGAAGAAGAAGAAGAAAAATAAACTGTCACAGATGTAGGAGGACGAACATATTCTATGTCCTTGCATGCTCTATATTAATGTATAAAATACACTATTAATGTGTTTATATGCATTACATGATGCATTAGTTTCTAGGGAAATAACCAAGTAAACTTAAGTGGATGTGTTTTTGCCTACATCTGAATTTTGACTGAGAATGATTTAGATATTACCTGTACCTTTTCTATGTTCTGACCACCTCCTCCAAGTGTGGCCAATGATTTAAGAAATGAGAAGCGGGAGAAAAGGTTTTCTCAAACAAAAATTTGATGAACTTTTAAAAAAATTTATTTTATTAAAGTATAGTTGATTTACAGTGTTGTGTTAATTTCTACTGTACAGCAAAGTGATTTAGTTATGCATATATATACATTCTAAGAACACGGTACAATTTATGTCAGAGAATATTTTGTGGATAGGCACTTCTAAACACCTTTGATTATCAGATGGATTTCATTTATTGAGCTCCTACATGTACTCTAAACATTTAATACTTTTGTAAACCTTATGAAAACCCTAAAAAGTAGGTAGGTGATATTATTCCTATTTTATAAAATAAGTAGATCGAGGATTGTTTTATACTTGGTCTCCAGCTAAAAATAGGAGAACTAGAATTCTAACCTACTAGGATTTAAAGCCCATATACATAAAATCAGTAGAATAATAATTGTTTTAAAACTTAAACTTAGTTGATACAGCATGGTTTAATTACTTAAAATTTAGAGCAAGATAGTAAATACTTGCACAGAAAATAATATCTCCTAGTATTGAGTTGAGTTCCTGACTTATGACACTAACACATCTTGGAGCATTTATACCAGTAGAGTAGATAGACCCCTCCCCCATCTCCCCTATGAAAGAGTTCAACTGAAGCCAATTCAAGAAAGGAGTGGAATGTTTATTTCTTTTTAATAAGTGAGATATGCTAACGATAATTAATCATCTTGGGATTGAATTTAACATGTTTTTCATTAAATCTTAAAAAAAAACCCCAACAACACAGGCTCTACTTCCTTACATTGCATTTACTCTTTTTGTTCCTCATGAACTTTTTAGAAAAACCAACATGTATTTGGTACTCAGAAGGCTCAAATCGTCCCCAGTTGAGCACACCCAAGATTTAGACATAAAGATAAGATGCCAACTTCTGATATTGTAGCTACCGTGGATGTTAATTTTATGCTTGGGATGAAGACAATGTTGCCAGCATGACCCTTTTGCATTTGTGATTTGGAAATTCCTCCAGTGTAAGCAATATCAGTCACAATTTGGGGAAACTAGACCTTACGATAAATATTTAGGATGGAAGAACGGAGTCCTGATTTTAGGATGAGAAAACAGTTCTTTACAAAGAATGATTACTTCAGTGAAGGACAAACCATTAGTCAATGATAGTTCCGAAGACATTTCCTGAGAAGACATTGTTCATCAAGCAACATTTTAATATGTAATTTAGACTCCTGAGTACATATGGTCACCGTGAAGCAGATGCCATGTCTTAGATTAAGGAATGGGTATGTTAATTAATATCTTGTGATTCTGATTCACAGTCTCTGTGAGTTTGGTTGATGTGAATTGGTACGCAGATCCTGATCATCCTGGGCAAATTAATGAAATGAGGGGTTTTTTTTTTTACTAGAAAAATAACTTTAGTATTTTTGGAAAAATAGTATACATTTTTAGGAATGTCAGCAATGTAGAAAAGTACAAACAAAAAGTTTACAAAACACTTCAAATCTCACCCACTCATAAATAACATCAGGTAAACATCTTTCTCTGCATATATGCAGATAGATACAGAAATACCTGTATTAAAACGGATCATTCTGTGCCTCCTATGTTTAAATAAAGTTAATTTTACTCTTGTAAAAGAAATAAGTGAAACTGAAGTCATTGCTAAAATCCAAATGTTATTAATTTTAAAATATTTTACAATATAGGTCTAGATCTTCTTTCCTAAAAGAGATTTTTTTTTTTTCCTAAAATATTCCTCTTCAAGAAACTTCTGGTTCTGGTCGAAAACATTTGTCAACTTAGAAAAACCTACCTAGTCTTCTAAAGATGAGTTTAAAAAGTTTCCAGATACTGCCTTTGTTGCAAGGGAAACTTAAGCATAAGTACTACACAGAGACCTTGGGACTTGAACTGCATTCTCCACTAGGATTGGTCTCTGTTTCACTTAGTCACTCACACTTATAAAGGGTCTTCTATGGGCCAATAAGTCACCGCACCCAAAGATAATTAACCCCTTTGCAGAACCAGCAAATCTTTATAACATTAATAAAGTGAACAAAATGTTGAGAGAGACAGAGAGATTCTTCTGTAAGGTTTTTCAAAGTTAAGCGTGCATCCAGATCTGGAGAGCTTGTTAAAATACAGATTCTTATAGGTCTGGGGTGGGTCTGAGAATTTGCATTTCTAACAAGCTCCCGGGTGATGCTGATACTCTGATCCACGGATCACACTTGGAGTAGCCTGCCTGAGAATCACCTGCACTTAGAATTACCTGGTGCATTTTTGAGACACACTATAGTCCAGGCTCTACTCCCAGAGAATCTGATCTAGCTGGTTTGGGGTGGCCACTTACATGGGTAAGTTTTTAAATCTCCCCAGGGATCCTAATGTGCAACTAGGTCTGAGGATTACCATCGAAATGTTAAGAGATTATGAAAAATATCAAGAAATTGAAATAACCTTTTTCCTTCTGTTCAGAGCTTTATGGACACTATTACATTGTCTCCCGGCATTAGTTGTTGCTGTGGAGAAATCTGATTCTTCACCATTTTTTAATCCCTTGTAGATTATTTGCCATTTCTGCCTGGATGTCTAAAGATTTTCTTGATTCTTGAAACTGAATCAGAGTATGACTCACTGTGTGTTGTCCTAGATCAAAATTTCCTGGAACATAGTATGTTCTTTCAAAGCTGCATATTCCATTTTTTCTACATTTTTGGGAAATTTTTTCTTTCATTGTATCTTTGAATACTTACTCCTTCTGTCCCATATTTTTGAATTCTCTACTTCAGGAACACCAAACATGCCTGAGATCATCTTTATCTGTTTTCAGTATCTGGCGAGTTGGAAAATAAGATTTATCTGTATTTTTCTATTTTCTTTCTGATTAATCTGTGGAATTTTTTTTTCTCCCCTAGCTGTGCTGGCTGTTGATGATTTTAGTGTTTCTTCTAGGTCAGCTATTCTCCACTGTGCCCAGCAGGGTGAAGGTATTATTTTCCCATTTTATAGACAAAGAAATTGTGATTTAATAACTTACCCAAGTTTCCACAGCTCACAGGTTCCAGAGCCCAGGTTTGAACCTGGGTTTACCTGAATCCCAGGTTCCTGCTTTCTCCATCACAGTACAACCCTCTTTGAAAATGTTATCTTGAATGTCCTTCCAATTCAAAAAGTGCTTGTGGGCAGGTCCCTGCCTGCCCTACTCAGACTCACCCATTGACAACAATTAATGGATGGGCCATTTGTGCTGGGTGCTAGATGAGGGCTGTGGGGACATTGTCGCCTGTCGCTAATTCCTCCTTCCTCACGCCATGTAGGGCATGAAGCTTCAGAGTGACGGTCTAGCATTCCCACCTCAGAAAACAAATAGAAATATTATAGAACCCTAAGGAATAGTTTAAAATTTAAATAATCACTGGCATCTATATAGTGATTTATGGATTACAAAGCCCTTGCACACACAGTTTCATTAGCACCTTGGAAGATGACGTCACACAGGGATGTTACGTATGGATGACTTCTTGGATGAGGATAGCAGAGGGTTCCCTTGGTGCCGCACGGTTACTGACAGGCAGCTCCACTGTATCTTGCCATCAGAAACACTTTCTAAATCTTCTTTAGGTCCATTGTAGACTCATATAATCAGCCATATAATTTCAAGTGCTTGACATTTATTTGTTTTTTCCATCTGGATTTTTCTCCTTTGAAAATCAGGGTGGACTGCCAAGTGAAATTATGAACTGGCTCCTGTTGGAATGGGTTTGGGGTGTTGAATAAATGACTGATGTCAGCAGACACCCCGAGTCAGAAGAAAGGTGGACTAAGACCTGCTTTAGAATAAATATTTGTGATTCCTCGAGCAGTTCTTCCCTCTTAATGTATGGCTTTTTCAGAATGCTTACGGTCTGTGTCCTGACTGATGCCTGTGTTTAAAGAAGTATAGAAATTGCCACCAGTGCCTGGTGATTCCATCAAACTATTCAGCTAAACACAGAAAATGTACGAGTTCACAGTTACAGGCATAATTTACCTTCCTCAGAATACAGGTTGATACCCACATAAAATGGACATGTGAGGAGAAGAATGCTTTTGATTCATGGCATGTTTTTCTTGTGTTAAATTTTTAATCTGAAACTAAAGAGATATCAGTCTGTAATTTTTCTACAGCTCCACAAACCTGAGTATAAGCTGAGATAATGTGCTCATGAAGAGAAACCAAAATCCTATCTTCCAAAAAAACTGAATCTTGTCAAATAAGGCCGCCAGGGACCTTATCCTAAAATTGATAACTCTGAGGGATATGACAGACTTAAAGTCCATGCTTATGGAGCGGTGTTTTGGCAACAACAAAAAGATGGAAGAGAAGACATCTCTGGCACATGTCAGGTCAATTTCATTTACTGCAAATGTATTTTAGCAGATTAAATACGTTCACAAACTGATTTAGCACATACACTTGAAACAATTATGGACGGCTGTCCATCCCCCCGCTACAGTCTTTGGACAGTCTTTCTGTGTGTGTGGTAAAATACACATAACATAAAGTTTACTATCTTAGCCATTTTTTTTTAGCACACATCCTGTCTCAATTTTATTAAGTTTAATATACATTAAATTTTCAATCCCATTCATTAAAACCATGCAGATTCAATGTATGCATTTCTACAACTAAAATTCCCTTTCTAGTGGATGGCAGAAAGAGGAAACACCAACATATTGATGATTCAGTATTTTCGGAAGTTTTTTTTTTCTTTTTCAATATCTTTTTTTTATTAGAGTATAGTTGATTTACAATGCTGCATTAGTTTCTGCTGTACAGCAAAGTGTATCAGTTATACATATACATATTTTAAGTGTTCAATTCAGTGGCATTAATACCCTGCCATCGACAGTCTTGCATTCTCTTGGTTTTTTGTTTAGGACTGACTTCCTTTCTTCTCTCCTACTTCACTTCTGTCTTCTTGGCTTGACTCTGGCCATCCTAACCCATAGGCAAAAAATTCTGACGCTTTGTACAAAAGCAAAAATAGAATGGTCCACATAGCACCCCTGGCAGGATATCTGATCAAAACCTGACTTCAACAATGATGGAAATTGGTCTTGGAGAAAGAGTTGCAGGCTCTCAGGGAAATGCAGGCACTCTGATATGTGTACGTAGACTGAATAGGGCTGAAAGCAGAGTCCTGGTCGTGCACTGTGGTGGGAACTCAACACACAGTGGCAAGATGTAGCCTCCGCTTTGGGAATGGAGCCTTCCAAGAGAGGAAGACAGGACACTCCTGTTACAATGTAGTTCGATCCCCTGAATTCCTGTGAAACCTGTTCAAGGAATCTTTTTTTATAATTTGGTAAAATTAGAAGTCTACTCCTATACAACTTTAGCATAAGTTGTAGATGGCCTTGGGTGAGCATTTCCATCTAAGCATAAGGTTTCCGCTTATTAGAGATTATTTAGATCAACTCGACAACCGCTAAGCTGACCACGTGCAAAGCACAGCAGAGGACATTTAAAGGGAAGTAGGATACAGCTCTTGCCTTCAAGGATTTTACATGCTAACGCAGATGGGTGAGCGTGGATAGCTGTGTGATGGGATGGCATAAATGTTGTAAACTTAGGTAAATACACAGCACTGACTTTCCTTGAGACTTCACTTCTGGTATGGAAGGTATATGAAACCAATAAGTGAAATACAGTTATGAGGAAATCTTCAAGAAAAATGACTAATTAATCAATTTACTTCAATATGAATTGATTTCGCATGTATCAGGCCCTACGTTAGTGACTGGAAATCCAAAGAAAAATGAGCACAGTCCCTGTCCTTGAGAGTCTGACACACAGGAAGGGGAAGCTGACAGCCACTGACAACGCAGTGTAAGGAGAAGCATCTGGTCCCCCTGGGTCTCTGCATCCCTTTCTTGGGTGGATCTTCTCAGGATCATTTGGGCCCTGGAGCATCCTGATCACTGAAGTTGTTGAAGGAGTAATGGGCCTAATCCTGCAGTGCTTGGGTAGACAGGGGACAGAGGGGAAGGGAGCGGAAGGGGGAAAAGGGCAGTGCAAGGAAGGGCAGAGGAAGGAAGATCGTCTGCCACGAGTCCAGATGTATCGCCACCTGCTGTCTAAGTGATGGCTCTGCTACGGCTGAAACTGATAGCTGCCTCTTTAAGATGGAATAGTTAAAGCTTCATTTGCTGAGAACATTGGTCAACCCTGCAGGTGAACTCATCTACCCCTTTCTACTTCTTGGCAAGCCAAACCGTAGGGTGTGGCTATGGCCTGAAATAACTTCTAGTCCCTCCTGAGATCCAGCCCAGGGTCAGGGAGAGGGCCTCGGGGGCCAGACTGAAGCCCCACATGGCCGACTGGTTCCTGGGTGCCACATGCGTTGCTCTCAGAACAGTTGGGGAATGTGCAGTATCCTGGACCTTAGACCTCCCAGCAACATGGTGAGTATCTTTGCCCAGCTGGATGGAGTTCTGAGAGTCACGTTAGAATACGGGTTGACCACGTGGTGTCTGATGTCAGGCTGCCTGGGGTCAAATCCCCACTCTGAAACTTGCTAGCTGTTTAACTGTGGTCAGGTATCTTTGCCTCCCCAAGTGTCACCTGGAAAAGGGAGAAGTTAAAAAAAAAAAATCCAGAATAATAACAATACCTACTTCTTGGGGCTATTGGGAGAGTTAAATAAGGTATATAAATCTCCGAACCCCATGTCAGCCACTTGGTGTTTAATTATGTTATTTTAATCCTTGGGGATGGTTCCCACCTTGGAGTGTCAGGGGTGGTGTGGAAACAGACGCCCTGCGTGAATAGCGCTGTAACCCGAGAAGGGCTGATCAGACACTCTCCCCAATTTGGAAGGGGTTGAGTGGGATACAATTACCAATTCCTGATTTTCTTTTCAATCTTGGCAGAAAGGGTATAATTTTTTTTTTTGCGGTACGCGGGCCTCTCACTGTTGTGGCCTCTCCCGTTGCGGAGCACAGGCTCCGGACGCGCAGGCTCAGCGGCCATGGCTCACGGGCCCAGCCGCTCCGCGGCACGTGGGATCCTCCCGGACCAGGGCACGAACCCGCGTCCCCTGCATCGGCAGGTGGACCCTCAACCACTGCGCCACCAGGGAAGCCCAGAAAGGGTATAATTTTAATAAGATGAAAGGAGGCTTGCAGGTTCCTGACAACGAAGAAAATCACAGGCTACCGCCGTGTATTCACACCTTCTCTGGATCATTGTAAGGAAGCGGATTAAGGAATCCACAGGGAAGGGAGACTCTGGTGCTCCCCACTGAGACGTGGCTTGCCCTCAGGGGCACAGGCAGGGGAGAGGAGCCCAACTCGAGTCCTCTTCTGATAACTGCTGATGGTAAGATGGGGGTGGTGGTACAGGTGTGCTGGGGGAGACTTTTCTGAGCATTCCTGAGCTCTCCCGCCAGGCCTGTGGCTCTGATTTCTTAAATGACCTGTTCACAGTTGTGAACTCAGGGGAAAGTGAGTATGTCCCTAGCTCCGTGTTTGAAAGATAATAAGTAAATGCTCATATCAGAGTTTAAATGTTGATACGTATTCTCTTAAATGAACTTTTACATTGGCCCCTTCTTCTCGCCTTCACTTGCCAAGTAAAGAACAGCAATATCCAACCCTTGTTACTATTTTGGTTCAAGAAAACAGCAGAGAATCTAGGATTCCTTCCCACACACCCCTTCTGGCAGCCCTCTAGTGGCTTTCTCCTCACAGTGTTTTCGTTTGTTTGTTTTTTCCCTTTATTCACAGCCCTATTGCCCAGTGCTTAACCCTGATACAAGAAAGACACATATGACCAGTGCACTTGAAATTGCCAGTCACTGAGTGACTTACTATATTCTGCCTCTGTCTTGAGAACAACAACTTTTGCTGTCTCCTCCCTCACCCCCACTCCCCTAGTTGCCAAGGAAGTATTGCTAGAAGTCTGAGAACAGCAAACCATAAGAGTTGTTAGATTGCTAAGAAGAAGTGTGACATCTCCTTGGAGACCTGAGGATGGGTCCAAAGCAGGTGACTTTTAGAAGATGCGCAGATCAGTAACTACTGCTGTCGTCTGCCCTGTCGATGTCAGATGCTAAGTATTTAACCAACATTGTTTCATTTATTCCTCACAGCGGCCCAGTGAGCCAGGTATGATTGTTATTATTATTATCCCCATTTTTCAATGAGGCTCAGAGAGATTAGGTAACATTCTTGAGGTCTCATAGCTGGTTAATGCTAGAACTAGTATTTGAACCCATGTCTGTCTTACACCAAAGCCCATGCTCTTAACCACTCCAGGATGCAGGACCCTTTGTGGGGTTACACTCTACTCAAGCAACTTATAGTCTAGAATGATCTGGAATGCACGTCATTGTGTCTTAACACACCATCACTATTTGTTTACCAAGCAGAACATATGTAGCATCTGATTTTGTCACAGGAGGGAAGAGTCGCACTGGTAGACTCAGGTCCCAATGTGACTGAGGCGCACTTTCCCCAAAGGCAGTCGCGTGAAGACGTGAACATTTACCCCGTAAGCAAAATGACAGGCCCAGCACGGTCCTACCAGATGAGGAAACAGCCTGGGGACAGGGGTGGACTGGCCATGCACTTTTACTGCAGAGGGCCTGTGTTCTATCCCTGGTTGGGGAAATAAGATCCTGCAAGCCACGCGGTGCAGCCACACACACAAAAAAAAGATTTGATTTGTGAGCTGTTGCAGACAAATCCCAATATTTTTATCGAATGAAGAGTACTGTTTTCTCCAGGGGTGGCCAAGTTGCAGGCCCATAGAGTGACGGAAGGGTGGGTTCCCCTAATTATTGCAGATTCACTTCCACAATTCAGCACTAGCTGTGTTATGGGTGGTAACAGGATAGGCACTGTGACAGGAGTTAGGAACGCAGAGATGATTTGTCCCTTTGGCCCTTCGTGGAGGGAAAGCCAGACCCACAAGCAAACAATTCTAATCCTGAAGTCCAAGTGCAGAAGTGGGAGTGTGCGTAAGGTCCTGTGTGGGCACGGAAGTTAGAAGGGCTAATTTTCTTGGAAGACTTCGAGGAGAGTCTCAACTTTTGGAGGAGACTTTGTGCATAGAGAAGAGAAGAAGAGGTCGTGTCAAGGGAACAGTATATTCAACGGCTTGGAGGTCTGACCGTGTGGGTCATTACTGCGGGATAGTGAGTAATTTGTGACCAAGGCATCGGATGTGTATGGGGAGGTGAGGAAGTTGGGGACCCCCCCTTAAAAAGGGTTTATGACAAAGATATGCAGCAAATCTCTTCGTGTTGTAGTTTAAACACAACTTCATATCAGTAAAAGTAGGAAAAAAGGAAGCAGTATAATGTTCATGACCACTCTTTTTAGAAGAAGGTTTATCTTTCCAAATATTCAAGAGCATAATAATTCCTTTGGGTCATGGTCAATTTCTGGACACTGAGCTCTCCATTCAAGCAGAACTCTAGAAAGCAGAGGGATGTTCTTTTTACAATTACATAGAGGCAAGACTGGTGATCATTTATAAGAAGGCACTCTGGCAAATGGAGGTGGGACTCTTGAATATTTTCTTGATCTTGGGAGGAAAGAAATTTAAAAACAACACTTCAAGATAAAATAGATAGGACAAAGAGTAAATCCACAGAAGTTTTTGTTTCCTTACTCTTATCATTCAAATAACTTCCATGAATTAGTATGTGCGTGCAAAGAATCCACTGGAAAATTATTTCTAGCTATTTACAAGGTTGCTCTATTTCATAATTGTAAGCTTTCAAATGGACATTAATAATGAACTCCAAATGCCAAATGAAAAACTCAATGCATGTCATAAGTCATAGGGCTTCCAGTCCATTCCAGTCTTTATATCTGCTACTCAATTAATGATGACACGTAAGCAAATTAGAAACTACAGCAAAAAAAAGGAAACTTAATTTGAGAATGCGCTTTGGGATAACGCTAGAGTGGTTGAAAAAACGCTGGAGGTTCTGGAACCCCTAGGACATCTCCTGAGGGATTTGGTGCGTCAATTTCAAGTTTGGTTCTCTGAGCCTCTCCCAGAGGATGAGTTCTGTCCAGTTCTGGCTCCTGACCCACTCAGAAAGGTCCTCAAAGAAAGAACAAGTTTCTGGAATAAAAGAAAGACTGTTGGCAATTCAACCTTTCCTCTTTGGCGATCACAACGAGAGGTAGAACACATAACAGAATGGCTTAATTTAAATGACAAGAGGAGATAATGAAACATAAATACAAAAACATAATTCCAATTCCAAGGAGAGATGAAAATTAGCATCAATTCCCCACTTGGGCCCCTTCTGTGTTAACAGAGTCTGTACTGCCCAAGGAATCATAGGGCTGGCCATTATCTTGGAAAAGGAATTTATTATGAGCGTAATGATGTGTGTTCTCAACCATTTTGTGGATTTTAGTTTTCAATGCCCCTCTTTCATGTTTCTTGAGTTTTTCTGGGACAAGATCTCTCCCTCCCACAGGACTACACATGGCCAAATTCATTTTACATTGGATGACAAATTGCATTTGAATTTGTAGGGTTGAAAGGTCAAGGCTGTTCTCTGTTAGTCAGCCAGGCTCCCTCCTGGTGTTTCAGTCATGAGACTGTGTTTGAAGGTCCTCTGAGCCGCTGCCTCCTCCAATCCTCATGAATACCTAATTCTGCCCTGACTTGTATTCCTAATTACTGACTCTACCCGCAGGAGGGGATCATGCCAGGGGATTGACAAAATAAACTGAAGCGGGCCCAGCTCCATATTATTCATCCTGGGGCAATCAATAGTCAACCATAACCCAGAATTTTGAAAAAGGTCCATTTTCTGAGCCCATGTCTTGCCCCAAGCTGTCAAGCAGGGAATGCTCCGTGAGAATCAGCCTCTTTGCCAGAGCTCTGTACGTCCAAAACATTAATTAGCAGGGAATTCCCTGATGGTCCAGTGGTTAGGACTCTGCGCTTTCACCGTTCAATCCCTGGTCGGGGAACTAAGATGTGCAACTGTGAAATGCATGAAGGATGTCTCTAATCTGAGTAGCCCGTGGGCCCACCAGCCTTTAGCACATAACCTTTACCTAGTGGAGAAGGTTTTGTTGTGCTAAATTGACATTAATTGGATTAAAAGTGACTGACCCCAAGGTGCGTCGATCTCCTATGAGGACTCTGTCATGTCTCCGCGTGTGCTATGTATAAACATCACGCTGCGTACATACAAATGCACATGAAGAGAAAACACACATCACTCAGACCATGCTCATTTGAAATGTTGTGCCATTCACACAGATACTAGTTAGAATTTAATTTTGTACTCTCTGCAATAAAATGAGTTTTCATAGACCCTTAGTAGTATAACAGAGATTATAAGTAAAATACTCAGGAAAATTTTTTTTCCAAGTACTTATAAGCTCTAGCAGAAAGACAAACAACTGAAATGCTAATTCAAGTCATTTTTACATGGTCATTTAAGGAGATCCTTTCAAGATGTTTACTAGGTTATATTAAGAGTTGTTTCGGGACTTCCCGGGCGGTCTGGTGGTTAAGACTCTGCGCTTCCACTGCAAGGGGCACAGGTTTGATCCCTGGTTGGGGAACTAAGAGTCTGTGCGCAGTGCAGTGCCTGCCCCCGCGATAAAAAGAGTAAATAAAGTGTCAAGAGGAAAAAACACGAACCTAGAATTCTATACCCCATGAAATTATTCTTCAAAAGTGGAGGGGAGATAAAGACCTTCTTAGACAAACAAAAAATGAGGGAAATTGTTGCCAGTAGATTTGCCTTGTGAGAAATATTAAAAGAAGTTCTTGAGAGAGAAGGAAAACAATATAGGTCAGACACTTGGATCTACATAAAGAAAGGAAGAGCATCAGAGAAAGAATACGTGAAAGTAAAATTAAAAAGAAAAAATAAACTCTGTTTCTTCAACTAGTTATTCACCCCTTCTTTAGCCTATGCCACAGAGTACCCTAAATTAAACAGGTTTTCAGAAATGTCTGTTGATAATTCTGTCTAACATTATGATAGTCATCATGTGTAGTTTAGTTAATAAATGTATATTAAAGTAATAAATATATAATAAAAAATTCCACAAACTTTTTCCTTCAATAAGTACTTAATAATAGCTATCATTTATTAAGCCCATATTTTATTAGGGTGCTAAATGCTTTATATCCATCATCTTTTAAAATTTTTCACCAGCCCTGTGATGTAAGTGTAAATATGATATTGCAGATGAAATTCAGAGAAGTTAAGTAACTTGCCTCAGCTCACACAGCAAGTGAGTGGCAGAGCTGGGATTCAAACATGAGTCTTCCTGATTCCAAACTCAGGACTTTTAATCACTATGATGTACCACATTCAGGGCATGGTTAAACTTGTCCCCCATGTGTCTGAATGGGTAGAATTTTTACTGACGGTATCTATGCCCCACAAGGCCTGGCCTCCATTCAGTCCTTTAGCAAACACTTGCCCTGCCCTTGTGGACACTTTAGATGAATGAAGAGCCAAGGTTAAAGTCAAAGCAAAAGGTAATATCTATCATAGGAAAGACTTGGTAGCAAATTTATGAATCAGATTTTGATAATCCAGTGTGAAACAAACCCCCAGGTCCTGCTTGCTTTTGTTGGAATATGAAAATATTGACTAAAAGACTTAGCAGTTATTGTTCATACTTTTGTAGAAGGCAGAAGACTTTAATTAAAGTGATAATTAATGTGGAAAGTAGAAGTGCGAACATCTTATTCATTTTTTAAAATGCACACTTTAGTTTTGTCAGAGTGAAAGAACCTAAACCTTTCCTTAAAAGGTTTCAGATTACAGATCCTAATAAATTCTTTTTAATTGATCTGAATCAGTTCTTTAGTCTTTAGATACATTCCATGTATAAAAATGTGAGAAATCCACTTCAGTTCTTCACATATTTCTCGACCATCTACCTATACCTTTCTCTGAGATGGATGTTGGAGATACTTTTCTTTAGGGACCCATAGGTAGCAAGTCAGGCAAATGTACACGCAATGAGTCTGGAATTGAAGTTTTTTTTTTAAATATAAATTAATTTATTTATTTTTGGCTGCACTGGGTCTTCGTTGCTGCGTGCTGGCTTTCTCTAGTTGCAGCAAGCAGGGGCTACTCTTCGTTGCGGTGCATGGGCTTCTCATTGCGGTGGCTTCTCTTTGTTGCGGAGCACGGGCTCTAGGCGCACAGGCTTCAGTAGTTGTGGCTCACGGGTTCTAGAGCGCAGGCTCAGCAGTTGAGGTGTACGGGCTTAGTTGCTCTGTGGCATGTGGAATCTTCCCGGACCAGGGCTCGAGCCCATGTCCCCTGCATTGGCAGGCAGATTCTTAACCACTGTGCCACCAGGGAAGTCCCTGGAATTGAAGTTTTTAAATGATGTTTATGAACATTATGACTCACGTAAAAACATTGGCCTGAGCACTGTCACACCAATATTTGGCTTCAGCAATAAGAGAATAATAATGAAGTCATGAAGCACTTTCCTTCCTTCTGCTTGCTTGAGTTTGATTTACTTTTCTTTCTCTAGTTTCTTACGTAGTTGAAACTTACATTATTGACTTGAGATCTTTTTATTTTCTAATATAAGCATTTCGTGTTATAAATTTCCCTCTAAGAACTTTAGTTGCGTCCCTCTAATTTTGGTATGTTATGGTTTCTTTTTCACCTTATTAAAAATATTTTCTAATATCTCTTGTGAATTCTTCTTTTAACCAAGGATTATTTAGAAGGATGTTGTTTAACAGGAAGTATTGAGTGAATTTTCTAGCTGTGCTTGTGTTATTGATTTCTAGTTTTAACCTATTGTGGTCAGAGAACAGACTTTTTGTGTGATTTTAATTTTTAAAAAATCATGGAGGCTTCTTTTTCCATCTTTTTTTTTTTTTTTTTTTTTTTTTTTTGCTGTACGCGGGCCTCTCACTGTTGTGGCCTCTCCCGTTGCGGAGCACAGGCTCCAGACGCGCAGGCTTAATGGCCATGGCTCACGGGTCCAGCTGCCCCGCGACATGTGGGATCTTCCCGGACCGGGGCATGAACCCGTGTCCCCTGCATCAGCAGGCGGACTCTCAACCACTGCGCCACCAGGGAAGCCCATGGAGGCTTTTTTTATGACTCAGAATGTGGTCTATCCTGGCGAATGTTTAATAAGCATGTCAAGTGAATGTGTATTCAGCAGCTGTTGGTTCAAGTGTTCCCTAAATGTCAATTAGGTCAATTTGTTTAATAGCATTGGTTACTATAGCTTATTGATTTCCTGTCTACTTTATCAATTATTGAGAGAGAAGTACCAAAATTTCCAATTATAATTGTATATTTATGTATATTTTTTTCAATCAGTTTACGCTTTCACATATTTCGAAGCTCTGTTAGGTGCATGCACATGAAGGATCAGTACATCTTTCTGATGAATTGACAGCTTCATCATTATGCAATGTCTCCCTTTATCATTGGTAATATTCCTCTTTTTCTGAAATCCATGTTGTCTGATATTAATGTACCCACTTATGCTTTATTTTGAGTAGTAATTTCATGGCATATCTTTTCTCTGTCTTTTCATTTTGAACCAGTTTTGTGTTTCCCTCTTTTTAAAGTGGGGTTCTGATGGACAACATTATACTTGGGTCTTGTTTTTTTTTTAATTAATTTATTTTTGGCTGCGTTGGGTCTTCATTGCTGCCCATGGGCTTTCTCTAGTTGCGGCGAGCGGGGGCTACTCTTCGTTGTGGTGCACGGGCTTCTCATCGCGGTGGCTTCTCTTGTGGAGCACAGGCTCTAGACGCACGAGCTTCAGTAGTTGTGGCTCGCAGGCTCAGTAGTTGTGGCTCGTGGGCTCTAGAGCGCAGGCTCAGTAGCTGTGGCCCACAGGCTTCGTTGCTCTACGGCATGTGGGATCTTCCTGGACCAGGGCTCGAACCCATGTCCCCTGCCTTGGCAGGTGGATTGTTAACCACTGTGCCACCAGGGAAGTCCACTGGGCCTTGTTTTTTAATCCAGTCTGAGAATCATAGCCTTTTACTTGGGCTTTAGCTACACCTGTACCACTAAGAAGGTCTCTCTCTGGTCTCTTTCTCCAATCTTTCTCATAGGCACTGGCTACAGGCCAGTGGTAAAGAGCTTGCAAGTGCAGAGTTCTCTTGCGTCTGGTGATCCTACCTATTCCAAACTGACCAGCTAGCCCACACTGGCTTTTAAGAATATGTCAAAATGTTAGATAATTTCTTTCTACCCACTTGTATGGCAACCACCTCTTCCTTCCTTGCCCAAAACAATATTTGTATCCTTACAGTCGCCTTGTGACCTCAACTCCTTGATGTGTTCAAGAAAATTATGATTTTGTAGATTATCTGCCATTTTCTCATTGCTGGGGAAGCTATGTTCTCTTGCACCCTAAGCGGAAGCAGAAGCTTCCTGGAGGGTTTTAAGCAGCCAAGTGATATTATCTGATTTAATTTTTTTTTTTTTTTTTTTTTGTGGTACGTGGGCCTCTCACCGTTGTGGCCTCTCCCGCTGCAGAGCACAGGCTCCGGACGCGCAGGCTCAGCGGCCATGGCTCACGGGCCCAGCTGCTCCGCGGCATGTGGGATCTTCCCAGACCGGGGCACGAACCCATGTCCCCTGCATCGGCAGGCGGACTCTCAATCACTGCGCCACCAGGGAAGCCCGGATTTACATGTTTAAAAGCTCTCTCTGGCTGCTTTGTGGAGAATGCATTTTAGGGTGGGCTGGAGTGGAAGTGGAGAGACCATCGAGGAGCTAACAGAGCAGTTTAATCACGAGACAACGGTGGCCTGGACGAGGCTGGTGCCGGAGGGGAAAGAGGGGTTTGGGACATATTTTAGAAGTAAACTAAGAGGATTTGATGATGGACTGAATGGGAGGGGGGAAGACTCAAGGATGACTCTTAGGCTTAGTTTGAGCAAAGGAATGAATGTTGGGGCCACTTACTGATAGGAAAACAGATCTGGGGGCAAATCGAGTTCTGTGTTGGAGATGTGAAGTCCTCGATCAAGTAGAGGTATCAAGTCAGAAGTTGGATCCTCAAGTCCAGAGCTCAGAGGAGAGTTCTGGGCTGACAATTTACCTGTGAGAGTTAACAGTGTGGAAATGATACTTAAAGTCCTGGGACTGGACGAGGTTACCCAGGGAAAGGAGATGATAGAAAAGGTCACCCATTTGACATAGGTTGGAGGAGGGAGCATAAAGGAGACAGAGAAGCAGTGGCCAAGGACACAGAGGAGAGACTTTAATAATCCCTTGAAGGAAGATTTTAATCTAGACTTGGTAGGAATCCATAAGCCACAAAAACACTGTATTTCATTCAAGAGAAACTGGAGATAGTACAACTCTATTAACTCTTTTGATTATTAGGTAAATAAGACTGCCAGTTGCTTCTGGAATCTTGGGCCTAAGATCTTTCATTGATCCCAGGCAGGAGTCTGCCACTGCTGGGAGGCATGGGGACGCTCAGTAACAAGGGTTATTGTAGTTCCATGCATGGGTAGCTTAGCGAAACTTTATTAAGCTTGGCGGGTATGTGCACATATCAGAGGCTTGATCGTCCTCTTTAAATTTTCCCCCCTCCTTTCTCTCCCTCTGAGGCAGATGCTCCTGGCCTGTTGGGTCCTGGCTGCATCACACAGATTCCTTTCTTGGTCTTTGCATGTGTTATTGTGAAATTTAAAGCTTCTTCAGAGGAGACATGCTCTATTAAGTAAGAGAAATGTGGCTAAAGGAACACAATAATGAGGCTGATTAGATGTTTTTGTTGGTGGTGACCTTTCTACTTAACTCCGAGAATGTGTTGTTTTGGGTTTTAAAATACATCATAGGGACTTCCACTCGAACGAGACGTGTGGGTGAGTTGCAGGCTGAATGTGTTTGATTGGCGTGGAGATAGACTTCAGGGCAGCACAACTTCCCATTTAATATTAGACATCCTGTTTGAATTAGGATTCTCCAGGAAAACAGAACCAATAGAATGTGTGTGTGCATGGGTGTATGTGTGTGTGTGGAGAGAGAGATAGAGATTGATCTATATATCTATAATCTATAATCTGTCTATCTAGAGATTGATTTTAAGGAATTGACTCGTGATTATGGAGACTGGTAAGTCCTAAGTCTGCAGTTTGAGTCTGACGGCTGACAGACTGGAGACCAAAGAAAGAGCAATTCAAGTCCACAGGCCACCTGCTGGCAGAATTTCCTCTTGTTGGGGTGTGTCGGGGGAGGACATGTCAGTCTTTTGCTCTAGTCAGATCTTCAACTGATTGAATGAGACCCACCCACATTATGGTGGGCAATCTGCCTTCCTTGAAGTCCACCGATTTAAATGTTAATCTATCCAAAACACCATCACAGAGACATCCAGGATAATGTTTGACTGCGTATTTGGGAACCTCATGGCTCAGCCAAGTTGACACACAAAATTAACGGCCACCCTAGTTTTCAAAACTCTTTTTCTACTGCAAAAAGCTGCTTAATAACCCAGTCTCTCTGCCCACCCCAAATGCCTGCTAATTTATAACCCTGTGAAGTTTGGCCACTTCTCTTACTTGGTTGAATCTTCAAGGTCTCATTTTCCATGCCCAAATGGCTTATCAGTGTGTTTAGAGTACTGGGGCCAGATGTTAAGATGACCATTTCCCCCACTCTGTTACATCTATAAAACTGCTGTTGATGTAATGGCAATTTAAAAATCTTTCAGGATGTCCTGTTTTAAAGAAACTGAACAATCACTTGCATTTTTAAAACCTATAATAACTTATAGTATAAAAGGACTTATTGTAAAGAGTCTATTAAAAAGGAGAATTCCCTTATGCATTTAAAACATGATTGTGTATAAAGTTTGGTTTCACTGCAATCTCTCAGGACACACTGATAACGAAAAACCAGGCACAACTGGGACTTCCCTGGTGGCGCAGTGGTTGAGAGTCTGCCTGCCGATGCAGGGCACACGGGTTCGAGCCCCGGTCTGGGAAGATCCCACATGCCATGGAGCAACTAAGCCCGTGCGCCACAACTACTGAAGCCTGCGCTCTGGAGCTTGTGAGCCACAACTGCTGAGCCTGCTCTAGAGCCTGTGAGCCACAACTACCGAAGCCTGCGCGCCTAGAGTCCATGCTTTGCAACAGGAGAAGCCACCGCAACGAGAAGCCTGTGCACCGCAACGAAGAGTAGCCGCAACTAGAGAAAGCCCGCGCGCAGCAAAGAAGACCCAACGCAGCCAAGATAAATAAATAAATGTATTTAAAAACCCCACAAAAAGCAGGCACAACTAAAGTTTGCCTTTTATCAAGCAAGAGTTCATGGTGTGTGTCCAGAAAGCTGGAGTCTTCTCTTGTACTTTGCGTTTGCACTGGGTCAGTTCTATCTCATGCCCACAGCTAAAACTACCTCACTCCTGGCCAACCCTAGAGTGGCTGGGGACACTAGCTACTTAGAGGCAGAGATGCTTTTTCCTATGATTTTATTTTTAATCATTAGTACTCACATGTACTTATTAAAATGATAACAGCTAATAGTTTTGGATACCTGCAGTGGGCCAGGGCCATGCATTAAGCACAGTATATGCTTTGTCTCGCTGAATTTTTAAAAGTCACTCTTTTAAAAAACTTTTACTTTATTGAAGTATGGTTTATTTACAATGTTGTGTTCATTGCTACTGTACAACAAAGTGACTCAGCAAAGTGTGTATATATATATATATATATTATAATTATTATTATTTTTTTGCGGTACGTGGGCCTCTCTCTGTTGTGGCCTCTTCCGTTGCGGAGCACAGGCTCCAGACGCGCAGGCTCAGCGGCCATGGCTCACGGGCCCAGCCGCTCCGCGGCATGTGGGATCTTCCCAGACCGGGGCACGAACCCGTGTCCCCTGCATCGGCAGGCGGACTCCCAACCACTGCGCCACCAGGGAAGCCCTATATATTCTTTTTCATATTCTTTTCCATTATGGTTTAGTACAGGATATTGAATATAGTTCCCTGTGCTATACAGTAGGACCTGTTGTTTATCCATCCTGTATATACTAGTTTGCATCTGCTAATCCCAAACTCCCAATCCTTCCCTCCCTCCCCTCCCCTCCCCCTTGGCAACCACAGGCCTGTTCTCTATGTCTGTGAGTCTATTTCTGTTTCGTAGGTAAGTTCATTTGTGTCACATTTTAGCTTCCACATACAAGTGATATCATGTAATATTTGTCTTTGGCTTACTTCAGTTAGTATGATAATCTCTACGTCCATTCATGTTGCTGCAAATGGCATTATTTCATTCTTTTTTATGAGTAATATTCCATTGTACGTGTGTACTCTATGTTCTTCATCCAGTAGTCTGCCAGTGGACATTTAGTTTGTTTCCATGTCTTGGCTATTGTAAATAGTGCTGCTATGAACATTGGGGTGCATGTACCTTTTTGAATTAAAGTTTTGTCTGGATATATGCCCAGGAGTGGGATTGCTGGATCGTACGGCAACTCTATTTTTAGTTTTTTTGAGGAACTTCTATACTGTTCTCCATAGTGGCTGTACCAGTTTACATTCCCACCAGCAGTCTAAGAGGGTTCCCTTTTCTCCACACCCTCTCCAGCATTTGTTATTTGGATTTTTACAAATCACTCTTATTAGGTACTTTTATCAGCTTCATTTTACAGATGAGGAAATGGAGATTTGACTACTGTTCCCAAGGTCACACGGCTGTTTGATCCTGAAGCTGGGACTTGCATGCAAAAGGGTCTGAGTCCAAGCTTAGCCAACATGCCAGGCCCTCTCTTAGCCAATATGGCAAAACACTCCCCAGCCTCTCTCTGACCATGTGCTGAATATTCTGCTGGATATCTCCTCTAGCAAACCTGCCGGTTTTGCAAAACTTTAGGGATTCAATCAGATTACCTACTAAACCGCTTCATAGCATTTTACAATAAAATTAAGAACTCCCTTCTTTCTCCATGCCTTTTCACAAATCAATTTTTAGTGTGTGGGAGGGAGCCCCTGGGGGGTGGGCAGATTCTTAAGGCTCCAGCCTGCAGAGTCTGTGGAACAAAATTCTGCCTCGTTCATCAGCCACGTAGCTTGGGGCCAGTGTTGGCGTCAGCCTGGCGCTGTTCATGGCAAAGGCTGAGGAATCATCCTCCAAGGCTGCCACCTGCTCTGATGTCTCAGTGGCTGTTATCTGTCTTGTTCTGAGAGACTTTTAGAAAAGAAGCTTCTTGGACAGTTTCCTGAGAAGTTATCCCAGAACCTTAGAACTATCTAAGTCAGGAAGAAAAGAAAAATGTAAGACAGAACGACAATAAGAACATCTGGAATTTCACACCGGGCAGGACTGGTGATGATATGCACGATATCTATGGAGAGGAGGAAAATGAGGACTGTCACTTGGTGTTTCTCTTGTCACTCCTGCAGTAAGGGGCACACAGCGAGTCAGCCACAATGCCACCAAGCTCCTCCTGAGCTCTTGGGAGCCTGAGAGGAGTCTCTGTTTAATGCGTTACACAGAAAGTAACTAGGCTGGAAGTGGATGATCCCAGTGGGAGGGGCTGAGAGCAGCCTTCCACTGCCCTGGCGAGAGGACACTGGCCACCATGGGGGTGGGGACCTGGACACACTGAACTGAGCAATTAAGCAGCAGTGGCAACAGCGTCACCATACTCTTTCCTACCAAGGAGCACAGGCAGCCAGAGACGTTCAGGACATGTTGAAGTGCAAGACAGCCTTCCACTCAACACTTAGGAGACTGACCAAGTGCAAGTAGAGCCTGAGAACGCTGTAGCAGACCACCCAGCCTAAGGGTGGAGGGAGGCCCAGCTGGACCATGCTACTCCCTTCTCCATGCAGATGTTGGTTAGGGAGGGTACTGGCCGGGTGGGTGCAATTTACATTGTTAAAATTGCTCTTAATCATTTCTTTTCCTTGTTATCCAAGTAAAACACAGTGATTGCAAAGGAAAGAGAGAAGGAGGGAAGGAGAGAAGGAAGGAAGGAAGGAAGCGGGGGGAAGAAAGAGAAGGAAAGAAAAAAAAAGGTGAGCAAAAAAACAGGGGTTTGCCATTTGGGGGAGCTGGGTGAAGGGCACATGCGCCATGTCTGTACCATTTTTTGCAACTTCCTCTGAATCTATAGTCATTTCCAAATAAAAATAAAGGAAGCAGGAAATCCCATAATTCACTCCACGGAAATCACCACCATTACTATTGCAGCATATGTCTTTGGTTAGTGTTTCTGTATAATTTGTTGTAATTAACAAAGGCCTTCATACTTTTTTGGGGGGAGGGTCTCCCTTTGATTGTTCACAACAATCCCACAAGGTGTAGCATCAACTTAATATTTATTGAGGATGGTAGCAAGCAACACAGACATTGTTACTCTCAGATACCAGATAAGTTAGTGGTATAAATAGAAGTAGGATGAGACCTCCAATTCCCTGTTACCATCCTATTACAAGGGATGCACATGGTGTAAAATCCCTCTTAGACAGTGCTGACTGCAACTTCCCTCAGCCTGCAGGCAGAGGCGTCACTGGGAGAAGAGGCAGGCTGGTTCCTCAGGCAGGGTCTAAAGGACTGGTGGTGCCTTGGGGCCACATGGGCCAAGAGATCCAGATATGCAATTCCAGAAACTGTTCATGCCAAGGGGCGTAACTTCTCCTCACCAAACCTGCAAAGACTGACATGTCAACCAGCTCTCCAACTTGTTAGTCCACGAGGAGATCCACGACTGCCAACTGTCATGGATGTGTGTGTCAACTGTTCAGTTTTAAGATGTATCTTTCCCCCTCACGTTTTAACATCCCTGACACAGGGATTCATTCTACAACCACTGCCAGCCAGACAGCAGCTCCGACACAGTTGCTGTTGCCTGCATATAGAAGAATTTGGGTGTTATTTCCTGTGACATGCCTGGAAAACTACAGCCATTCATGCTTCAGTCAGCAAACAAGTGAGGACCACTTAGGGGGAGAATAAGAGGTATAATTCTTTTGTTGTTGTTTTGTTTTTTCCTCCTTCCTTTTCTTAAATTTTTAATATTTTATTTTATTTTATTTTGAGTCATGATTCTTGTCTGAAAACTTCTACTGACATCCATCTGGTAAAATCAAGAAAGCACTGGAACCAAAACCCTCCAAACTGGTATTGACAGCTTGAGAAAACTTGGAAGAAAATCTGAATGGATTTCTTTCTTTCTTTCTTTTTTAAAATAATTTTTTAAATTTTTAAAAATTATTTTATTATTTTTAATTTTATTTATTTTTGTCTGTGTTGGGGTTTCATTGCTGCGCGTGGGCTTTCTCCAGTTGCGGCGAGTGGGGATTAATCTTTGTTGTGCTGCGTGGGCTTCTCATCGCGGTGGCTCTTGTTGTGGAGCGCGGGCTCTAGGCATGCGGGCTTCAGTAGTTGTGGCACACGGGCTTCAGTAGTTGTGGCTCCCGGGCTCTAGAGCGCAGGCTCAGTAGTTGTGGAGCACGGGCTCAGCTGCTCTGCGGCATGTGGGATCTTCGCCGACCAGGGCTTGAACCCATGTCCCCTGCACTGGCAGGCGGATTCTTTTTTTTTTTTTTTTTGCGGTACGCGGGCCACTCACTGTTGTGGCCTCCCCCGATGCGGAGCACAGGCTCCGGACGCGCAGGCTCAGCGTCCATGGCTCACGGGCCCAGCCACTCTGCGGCATGTGGGATCCTCCCGGACCGCGCCACGAACCCGTGTCCCCTGCATCGGCAGGCGGACTCTCAACCACTGCACCACCAGGGAAGCCCCGGCAGGCGGATTCTTAACCACTGCATCACCAGGGAAGTCCCCTGAGTGGATTTCTTAGTAGAACACTTTTCTTTCTCATAACATTTTTTTGAAGATTTTTTTTTTTTTTTTTTTGCTGTACGCGGGCCTCTCATTGTCGTGGCCTCTCCCGTTGCGGAGCACAGGCTCCGGACGCGCAGGCTCAGCGGCCATGGCCCACAGGCCCAGCTGCGCCGCGGCACGTGGGATCTTCCCGGACCAGGGCACGAACCCGCGTCCCCTGCATCGGCAGGTGGACTCTCAACCAGTGCGCCACCAGGGAAGCCCCCTTTTGAAGATTTTTAAACTTACAGAAAAGCTTAAAACGTTATTTGACAAATACCTAGATCTCCTTCACCTAGATTTTCTTAATGATACCATTTAGAGACATTTGCGTCTCCTCTCTCTGTTTTTTGGGGTGGTTTTGTTTGTTTATTTATTTGTTTGCCGGATCATTTTGAAAATGATGTGCAAATATCATGACACTTCACTCCTAAATACTTCAGCACGTATCTTTTAGGAACAAGGACATTCTTTTCGATAACCGCAGATTATTATCACGCTCAGGAAATCTAACATTGATATCTTAATAGTATCTGATATGCAGCCCATATTCAAATTTCTAGTGGAAAGAATACGTGTATCAGTTTTATTCTCTTTTAAGAAGCTGCGTCACCAACATTGTTGAAAGTAGAGGATGACTGTGTAGGAAAAAACAGAAACATCAAAGGCTCTGAATCTAAAAGTGATTCAGAGAATTAGACACCAGACATGAGAAAGCTTTAGGAAGCCATTTTAGCCATTTTACTTCCCTTCCATTTTTCCTTTTATGGGTGCACAAGGCTTGACGTATTAATAAAATCTGTATCTCAATAAGTCACAAATCCTCTAAGTGATTAAATGCCGAAGGGATAGGAAAGCATTGTATTATAGTGTAATTGGCATAATTGTTTTTATTTTGTGGTACGTAAAATGATGGTGCATCTAACATATGATGAAAAACTTTGGGCAGCTGGCGGTTCAGAGCCAAGAAGAAAACATGGCGGTACATGATCTTCGTTGATCGTCCTGAGTGTGACTGTTTGCACACCTGATCCCCAGCGGTCAGGGCAGGATGGCCCCCACTCCTGCATCCATCGGCTGGAGACAGGCTGACCCACTCTCACTCTCCTCCTCCCCTTTCAGGACTCTGAGTGGGGGGGTGGCCTCTCCAGCCATGTCTGTGGTCACAGTCTCTCTTCAAAAATTAAGTTGTGCTTTCAGTCCACATGGACCAGCTCTTCCCAGCTCACCTCTGTCTGAGCTACTCTCCTGGCGCATCCTTCAACTTGCTCAGCTGGCTGATCGCACTCGTTTGGAATTTATTCTTCCCTGTTCTGCTCTCTCAGAGCTGTTGGATTTCTGCTTTCTGGGCTCACCTTCCCCGCAACCTTCTGGGTTCTGGCTCCCAGTGCCCTGGATTCTACTGTGCGCCATGAGTATGGTTGAAGTTAGCAGGTCCCACTCCAGCTTATCCGAACACAGAGGTGCAGGGAAGCCCTGAACCAGTGACATTTGACCTTCTCTTCAGGGAAAATTTCAAAACAGTGAATTTGCCTTTGTCACCTTCTCACCTGCCACCCACAAGTGACTCCTTCCTCCCTTCTCCAGAAACCCCCAAAGTGCCTTTCATTCCCTTCCTTCCTGTCTCCTGCCAAACTTCATACCCCAGCAAAAGTTTTCTGATAAATTAACCCGTGCACAGGTGTGAATAACTCCCTTCTGTTGATGGTTTGGGAGCAGATTCTGTAGAGAAAGGATAGGAAGAAAGTTTTTGTTTTCTGGAAATACTCAAGCCCTAGCAACCCGGGCCAGAGGGGTGGGAACATCTCCTTGCTTGATAGATCCAGGGAATTGTTTAGTGGGACCTACAGAACTGCTTGACCAGATTCTACCATTTGAGTGCAGAAAGGCTTGCTTTCACCTGGCAAAATAGTATTTAGTAAAGTCATTTAACTACAATGAATTTTAATAAATTGTAGTGGGTTGTCTAGCTATGGTTTTTGGTTTTCTAGCAAACTTTCTTCCATCTCCCTCCTTTTGGTAGCAGACACCCTCCCCACTGCCCCCTACCCCACCCTGCCCCGGCCATAAACGTGTGGGTACATAGCCTGGGCTGAGCCAGTTGGAGAACTCAAGGCTTCTGGATCCTGACCCAACTGGGGCTATTCAAAATCCTCCTGCAAGAATCAGCCATGTTCTCAAAGTGGTGGAAGAGAGAAGCTCTCCTTTCAAAGGGGTTGCTATACTTGGAGTACGTGAATCTAGAGATACCAGCATCATTTTCCCCAGAGACAGAGGTAGAGATCTTTCTTCAAAATAAAGGCAAGACTAAAGAGGCAGAAGGAAACAGGAAGTGATGAGAAACAGAAAAAGAGAAGTCTAGTGGTACTAGGTCCTCTGTCCCTGAAGGTCCTCTGTCCCTGAAGACTGGTTTCTACAGAAATTATTCCTTTGATGCTATGAGGTAGATCCCCTCCCTCTTTTTAAAATCTAGTTTTAGTTGGGTGTCTGCCACTTGCATCCAAAAGCATCCCAACGAATGAAGCCATTGTATCCATTCATGGCCCCCAAGCACTGTGTCAGGGACACTTGGCTGTACCTTTTCTTTGATTACAACACCGTACTTTCCCTCTGTCTCCAACAGTGTTTGCCCACTAAATATGTTTGCTTTTAAACGACTGAAAAGACAAAGGGGGACTCTGCTGCTATCCAGTATTCTTTCTATTTTACCACTGCTATGATTGGTGCCTTCATTTACACACACACAAGCCACACATACACACTCACAACCCATGTCAGGTCTAGATCACAGATTACAAGCTCATTTAATTACAGAGGTGAAGCAGGTAATGTGAAATGAATGAGGAGAGGCAGATAGATACTCTGGTAATACAAGGGGTAGTAGAAAGGCTGCAGCAAACTGAAAGGAGGATGCTCTGCCTGAAGGCTGCCAAATTCAATTGAAAACAACAGCCGCAGCACCGTGTGAGCCACAGTAAACACGTCTGTGGTTCGCCCTGCAGGCCGCCGTTTTGCAACTCCCAGCCTAGACTGTATCTACCTGCCTCCCTCTCTTAGTCAAGAGGAGATTCTGGTTATGAAGAACAGAGCTCCGCTCGAGATACCTCGTGTAAAGGACCATTGCTTAGAGAGTATAACAGATAATTTCTTGGATATAAGATCCAAAGTTCATCCAGCCTCATGGGAACAGGGATGTGGGCACTGTTCAGAGCCAGGTGTGTTCTCTGCTCTGAGTACTGTCTCTCTGTTGTACCTCAGAGTCTCGAGGGAGTGTTGACTCGCTGCTGGCCGGTGGACCAGACATCCGTTCCTTGTCTGACAGGCATAGGCTGGAGACGGGGTCATGGACAACCGTGCCCAGCTAAACTTCTGTCTCCAGCAGAAGCTCTGGATTGGGGATAGGGTTAGGGCTGGGCTGGGGCAGACAGTTGAAGTTGCTTCATACTGTGGCTTTGCCACTCCAGACATCATCAACGCCACAGTTAGTTCGGATTCGGCGCATTGGTTATCTTTGCATATTTCCTTCTAAATTTTTTCCCAATCTGAAAGAGGATGTGGGGCTTTGAATAGGAAGTATGGTACCTACCATTAGTCATCAGTGAACATTCTTCTGAACTTAAACTGGGTCGGCTCTTACAGCATCTTTTCTCTGTCCCCTTGGTGATCATACGTCTCTCTTTCCAAACCTTCTCTTCCTCTTATTCCCACAGCAGTCCTGTCTCATCTTCTGCACAGATCAGTATAAAATGTCTGGTTTCTTCTACCTTGGGATAACCCTGAATGTCATCTCTTAATTAATCTTTTCAAAGTGCCATTGCAATTATATTCCTCTTCTCCTGGGAAGGTACTATGGTTCTCCACAGGTTTTTGGTCCTAGAAAAGTTAACTAACGTCTCTGGATCTTGTACTTTATTATAAAATGGCACACTATTACCAGTCTCGTAGAGCTGTGATCAGGGCTAGAGATAATGTCCCGAATGCCTGGGACAGTGCCTGGTAGAGTGTCGGTGCTCAATCAGTGTTCATTTGTACTCCACATTTTCACACCACTTCCTGAGTCTACGTCATTTCCACAGAGAGACCTCAAGCTCCTTTAGAACATTCTCTTGCTTTCTTCCCCTTCATTATCTACAGCCTTGGAACTTCTAGGTAGTTGGAAGAGCCTGGCACCCCATACACATTCAGTGAGGCGTGGGCAATGAAGCTAAAAATGGTGAGAGCAGCGTCTGTAGGAGAAGCGGGAGGGGGTGGGGCCCCTGTGGCCAGGAGACAGGTCACTGCCATTGTGCTCATTCATCCCAACCCCAGGGGAGGCCCGAGGGTGGAGCCCATTGTTTCCCAGCACCTACAGGTTGATTCCTAGGCGGCTAATGGGTTCCAAGCTTTCCTGACCCTGCTCAGGGTGCTTCTGTGACACCTTCCATAGCCCTGTCACTGCACGATGAGGACTGTGGACACTTACACTTCTCTTCCCTAGACAGGACTAGGAAACCGCACGGTAGGAGGTTAACTAACAGTCCGTACGCTGCTGACGAATCCCCACCAGGGTCTGGCTCCCTGGACGCCTGTGTGTGTTCCTCGTCCTTCCTGGGTTATCAGGAACAGAAGCGCACTCACTCGACTTCAAGGGCATTGTTGTCAGGACACCATAGAAATAAGGCCAGAGGAGCCTCTGCCACAGGGCCCAGCCTCCTGGTCACCATGAAGAGCTGGGGCTCACCCAGGATGGACGTGGTTTGGGAACGGAAAGGTCTGTGTTCTTCTGGTGCCCCATCAGCGGCATGAGTACCCCTTACCATGTCCAGATCGTCCTGTCTTTGTTTTCTCAAATAGTTTTTTCAAGTTCTGCTCCTTCCACTACTGTTCAAGCCTCTTATTTGTCTCCTGTTCCAACTCCTCAGATAATAGGATTCGAGTAATGTACAAGGTCATTGTCATGCCTGATGGGCAGTTTTGACCCCCACCCTAGGTCCTGAATGGGTTGCCTCAGATCTGGTGCCCACCCAAGTCCAACAAACTGTGGCCAGGGTGGAGGGGTCCCAGGCAGCAGGAAGGCACCCACAGGAACCACGGAAGGAGTGTGCGTCTCAAGAGGGTTTGTGGCTCAGGACTCCTTACTTTTACCCTTGTCCCATAAAAGATGTCAAATAATAGTCAATATGTATGGAGAATATATTATTTAGGGAAACAAGCTATTTCTTTTTTGAAACAGTCTTGAACTTTACTGCTTTCCTCTTTCAATTCAAGCTCCACACTACTGCTAAAGTTCTCTTTGTAAATGTGTATTAAATCACATCAAGAAAAAAAAAATCTTGCATTGGTTTTCCATTACCTTCAAGCTGAAATTTTAACTCCTTGGCATGACGTTCAAGACCCTTATGATCTGGTTTCACTGGTCTCATCAACCTGTTTCACTGGTCTCATCTACTCTTCCACTGCACACACCTCTCACCCCCACAGTACATACACACGTGCGCACACACACACATACACACACTGTGCATATAGACACCCTTTGCTCTAACCGTGTCCAAATTTTGCAGTCCCCTGAATTTATCATATTCTCCCATGTCTGGAGGCCTTTCTAGAATATCTTTCCCTCTCTCTCCTGTTTAGCTTCTGTTCGCCCTTTGGGATTCCAGTTTCTTAACACGGTCTTCCCTTATTGTCCAGAGCTGACTTGGATGCCTTCTGTCACGTATGCGTAGCCTACGACCCCACCTGGAGCAACTCACCACACTTCTTTGTAACTGTTGATGTACTTGTTTATTTTCTCTGCTGAATGACAGACCTACTGGGGGGCAGGAGCTATATTGTATTCACCATGATATCCTCCCATTTTATGGGAGCTCAAAAATTTTTTGAATGAATGAATTTCCTCCAAAACAGGTTCCTGTTGCAAAAGCAATGAAATGAAGTTAAGAACATGTGCTTTGGAACCTTGAATCCCAACTCTGCCACTCACTAGCTGAGGGCCCTTGACCTCTCTAGGACGTGCATTGTTTGTTGGGTAGAGTGAAGGCTTGGGGGTTGGGGTGTGTGGACTGAGGTCCTACTCTCTGGGTTCTAGACGCTCAAGGACAAGTGTCCACATAGGGCCACCCAGCAGAGCCTAAACAGACCTTCCCTGCTCAGGACAGCTAGTCACCAGGCATGGGACAAGACTTTGCTCCCTCCTCTCAACTTCTGCAGCATGAACGACATCGTTCAGTAGCTGCTTCTCTTTGGCATTTTTAAGAAATGGTGCCTTGACTCAGTTTATTTTCTATAACTGGCCTTTAAGAAGAACAAGCTTTAGGATTTCCCTGGTGGCACAGTGGTTAAGAATCTGCCTGCCAATGCAGGGGACACGGGTTCGAGCCCTGGTCTGGGAAGATCCCACATGCTGCGGAGCAGCTAAGCCCGTGCACCACAACTACTGAGCCTGCACTCTAGAGCCCGCGAGCCACAACTACTGAGCCTGCGTGCCACAACTACTGAAGCCCGCATGCCTAGAGCCCGTGCTCTGCAACGAGAAGCCACCGCGACGAGAAGCCCGTGAACCGCAACAAAGAGTAGCCCTAGCTTCGCAACTAGAGAAAACCCGCGCACAGCAACAAAGACCCAGTGCGGCCAAAAATAAATAAATAAATAAACATTTTTAAAAAAAGAACAAGGTTTAAAACCTGGGGACTAGCCAAAAAGGGGGAAAACGGGACTCTGCCTACAAGTCCTCACTTTGTCCTTGTGCTATATGTCTCACTACATACTCCCTTTTCTTTGAAACTTTTCTTTTGAAATATTTTTAGATTTTTCCTACTTAAATCCTCTCCTTGATTTGGAATTTTTCTGGGATGAACAGTGTCCCAGAGACTTCCTTCTTTCTCATGATAGTATTAAAATTTTGAAGGACCATGAAATGCATGGAACGCCCAGAGTACCTGCATCCTGGACAAGGCACAGCCACACCCACCCGTTGCCATGTCTGTGGCTAGAATGTGTTGACCTGAGGCCCAAGCAAGTGATTTCAGTTAGTTGCTGATATCAAACCCCTTGCCTTTCAAGATGAATATCGGTCCGCCTGGTCATGGTGGCCAAGAACTCTGAATAGAACATAAAGACGAGGTGGATTATGGGCCTCCAAGTGCCCCTCAAAGGCAAACCTTGCCTTTAACTGGGTTTTTATGTGGATATTCTCTCCCGTTATGGTGTTCAATACCCCTTGCCCTGCACGCCAGAGCTGAGTTATTGGTGGGGGAGTGTTTACTAGCCTTCTGGGGATAGGCTTTTAATCACCTGCAGAGAGCAGTTGGCCGCCTCTAAAAACACTTCAATAAATTGGGATTCAGGCCTTAGTTGGCTCAGCCCTTGTCAGCCCCAGGCTGCCTTGTGCCAAGATGCACTGAAGCCAGAAATGAAGGTCAAAAAGTTACTAAGCATTGGCATGTCTTGCTTTCTGGCTTGTTTGGTAGATCCTTATTAAAACATAGGTGAATGTTGGCTGGCTTCTTTCTCGCAGTTATAAATACTGTACTGTCCGTTTTCATTCCTTTCTTCTCTGCCCACTTCTGCAAAGATGGTTGTGACGGGGGATGGACAAGCTGAATGCATTGGTAGAGCTGTCACCTTAGAAGAGGGATTCCGGACGTCCCACACGATTAACACTGATGGTGCACATCAAGGGAATGGTGTTATGAGATCACCTGGAAGCTGGCCAGACGGACCAGAGCAGTTATGGCTAAACCCTTCCCTGGAATCCAGCTCTTCTGGGAGGGCTTCCAAACAGCGGCTAAACTCTGAGTCCACTAGATGGCACAGTGACACCGGCACACACATCGTGGTGAGCCTCTGGGTGTCCTGCACTCACTGTTCTGGGCTTGATCCCTCTTGAACAAAAGTTGGAGGCTAGTTATTGAGAAAGGGAGCTGGGGATAAACTCCTCGAAGTCCTATATCTTGGCTCTATTTCTCTAAATCTTCATATAGCCGTTGTGAAAATTGTGTGGATTTTGTAAAACTGTGGACAATAATGAATGATGAAGAATGATAAAAATACCTAAAATCCTTGATTATGTAGCAGAAATGCCATAGAAAGAGGATCTAACCATCTCTGATACTTTGAAAATGCATCCTAACATTTTGGGGAAAATATATGTCTTAACTAGCTCTTGTGTTATCCCAAGTAGTAAGTACTTTATCTGCATTAATTCCATTAATCCTTATAGTAACTTATGAGGTAGGTGCTATTTTTTTTTTCTTTTTTACAAATTTATTTATTTATTTATGGCTGCGTTGGGTCTTTGTTGCTGCTCTAGTTGCGGCGAGCAGGGGGCTACTCTCTGTGCGGTGCGCGGGCTTCTCATTGCCAGGGCTTCTCTTTGTTGTGGAGCACAGGCTCTAGGCACGCGGGCTTCAGTAGTTGTGGCACGCGGGCTCAGTAGTTGTGGCTCGCGGGCTCTAGAGCGCAGGCTCAGTAGTTGTGGCGCACGGGCTTAGTTGCTCCGCAGCATGTGGGATCTTCCCGGACCAGGGCTCGAACCCGTGTCCCCTGCATCGGCAGGCGGATTCTTAACCACCGCGCCACCAGGGAAGTCCCGAGGTAGGTGCTATTAACATACTAATTTTACAGACAGGAAAATCGAGGCACGGAGAGTTTAAGTTACTCACCTACAGAGCTAATAAGTGCTGGAGCTGAGACTCAAAGCTTGAGAGTTTGAGCTCCAAAGTTCATGCTCTTAGGGACGATACTCCTCACAAAAGAGAAGTCTGGGGAGCCCTGCCAAATAAGCTTTTATGCTTTCTCATGACAAAGGAACAAGCTTAGGTTCTAAACACCTTGCTTCCTATTATGTCCCCTTTAACATTACTGGCCTGGGACATCAATGCTATGTGTCAGCGTATCTGTATTCTCAGCGTATTTGTTATGTTCTGATCCTACAACAAATGCCATCATCCTTCTAGAAATCATGCTGCAATAGCATAATGTTTTGTCCTTCTCTTCCGAACATTGCTTAAAAAAAGCAAAAGCCCTGACTTGTTGATTCTCATTCTGACTTTCAGTTTCAGATAGGAAAATTAATATGCTAAGTCATTTATCCGCATAAGGACACTTAGGCTATGACTAGAGAATTTACTCCTACATTCATTCCTCCATTTATTCTGTGATGTTGACAGAATGTATGCAGCGTGCCTGGCCCTGAGTTTAGAGCGATAACTCAGGCAAGTGTGCCACCTTCACATCACTCACAGCTCGATACGAGAGGCAGACGTGTGAACACAACACGAGAGGCAATCCTGTTGTGACTGTAGCAGAGCTTCGGACAGTTGGGGGAGAAGGGGCGCTGCCCAAGTCTTTGAGGGGTGGGAGCAGTAGGACAGCCTTTGCAGAGGACTGCGAGGCAGTCTCTTGGGTGGAGGCGTGAACGATAAGCAGGGGTCCTCTAGGTAAATACAGCGTCCCCAGGAAGAAAGAACACAGCATGTTCCCAATGCTCAGAGCTTGGAGACTGTAAGAAATGAGCCTGGAAAACACCCAGAGGCCGGTCGCAAAGTTCTCCATGAGCCATCAAAGGTGGAGCTTTATTCTCTAGCCGATGGAAAGCCACAGTGAGCTTTCCAGGAAGGGAATGATACCATCAGATTTGTGTTTTAGGAAGAGGACTCTGGTCTGAAGGATAGACTGCAGGTCAGGGGGGCAGCAGCCAGCCACATTGGAGGCAGAGACCAGTTAGGAGATTTTTGCAGGAGTTGAGATGAACTGAGACAGTTAGGGTGAGGGACCATGAGTGATATGGGGGTCAGAACGAGCCTCCCCCAAATGTATCACTCTTGGATGAGGACTATTTTGAACTAAAGGCAATCGAGACCCTGTGGGTTCAAGAGAAACTACTGGCCCTCCCCTAACTACCTACAAGAATTTAAATTGGGGATTTTTCCCAGCCAAGAGTTATTACTGGAGACAAATTTTATCCAAGTGGTCCCATCTGTATGGCAGGGCAAATATCTAGATACCAGGCATCTGCTCTTCCTCTTATTGTCCTGTGAGGGACCTTCTTTCCTTGGAAGCCCCAGGCTCCTATACCATTTCTCACTCAGGATGGCATATAGACTTCATTTTACCTTTCTGTCTCTGACCCTTTCATGTGTGTGGGGTTTCTGTATGTGCAAAATTAAATCTAATTTTCTCCTGTTACTCTGTCTCATGTCGATTTAAGTCTTATACCAACCAGAAGAACCTAGAAGGTAGAGGAAAGTTTTCTTCCTCCTTAACAGTAGGATAGGGGAAAGGAGTTTTAGGGACATTTCAGAGATAATGTAAGTAGGGCCTTTATTTATATATGGAGGTGTGAATTATTTATAGCCAGCTTTCTCCCACGAAGGATTTGGGGTAGAACCGTAGGACTTGATAATGAGATGAATTCAGGGGCTGAGGGAGAGAAAAGGATCCAACAAGATCCCCAGTTTCTGGCTTGGACAAGGAGGTGGATGGGGTACCATCAGTCAACATGGAAACTGAAGAGAAAGAAGCCCATACTCAAGGGGATGCCCAAGGTTTCATTTCAAACATATTGCATTTGAAGTATTGTGGACAGCCAAGTGGCTCTAAGGATCTGCACCCTGTGGGAAAAGTCGAGGTTGGAAAGGTAGAGTTTGAAATTATCAGCACATTGGTGGAGGCTGAGACCAGGAAGGTGGATGTCATTACAGGGTCTGATAAAAATATGAACCATTTTGTTTAGTTTCCAGATGTTTAGCTACTTAGTTTCTTATAGCTCTGTCTACATTTTTTTCACCTCTCTTCAAGATAGGTAGCTCCAGGGAATAATAAGAGAACTGAGAAGAGTACGGTGTCTCCAGGATTTCTTTGGGTCTGCCTTTCCTTCCGTGCAAAGTCTGTGTACATTTTATATTCCAAGTTCTTCCCAAGATAACTCGAAGACTGGTGCAGAGGGAGAAGACCCTGAGCTTTCAATCACATCACTTGCAGACAACGCTCCACCTCCAGCCCCTGAGTACCACTCTGGCTTTTTGAAGAACTGGAGAGAACATGCTTCACTGGCAGGTGAAGACAGGGAGGGGGTTGGAGCCGGCTTCAGTCTTGTATTTATTTTAAAACTGTAAATGTTTAAAATATGATGTGTAAACTTGCTTTCAGGCCACTTTTCATGGTAGGCGGCCTTGACAGTTAACCATTAGGTTTCTCTGGGACGGTGGAAACTTGTGTTCTTTTGGAGAGGACAGCAGAGAGACTGCTCGCTTGCTGGTATGGGGGGCAAGGCAGGTGGGTTTGCCATCTGCTCTCAGCTTTGGCAAGATGGAGGCATTGAAGGCAGCTGTGACAGCACTCGGGAGAAATTAAACAGGAGATAATTTATTCCCCCAACCTCAGGGCTTTTGTCATGGTAACAACTCCCAGACTCGGTGGCTTACAGACATTGACGTCTCCATCGTGCTGTGGAATGGCCACAGCTCTGCACTAGGCTGTGGGCTGACTATAGGGTGGCTTCTAGCATCTTCCTGTTCTGGGACTCGGGCTGCAGGAGCAACCCTTACCTGCAACCCGCAGCCCTGTGACAGAGAACAGAAGCACAAGAGGCTGAGCTAAGCCGTGCATTCTCCCTTCAGTCCGCTCCTCGGAAATGGCATGCGTCCCGCCCACTTGAATGTTGTTGGACAAAGCAAGTCACGTGACCAATCCCAAAGGGTTGTGCTCTAAGGAAGGAGGAATTGAATACTTGAGCATAATAATGTCATCTGCCAGAGTTAGTCATTCTTTTGCTAAATACTTACTGAGGGCAAGCATTGTGCTGGAACTTGATCTATGGAAATAGATCTGTTCCCTGCCCTCATGGAGCTTACAATCCCACTTGGGACATAAATGATGAGACCAGAAATTACAATAAATTTGTAATTTTCAGTCCCAGATTTCAGGGCCCTCACAAGGATAGTGGAGGCTGCAGAAAGCACAGGATGACTGCCATAGGATGAATTACTCCAGGATGTTACCGTAGCAAGACCTAAACAATATTTTTCCCTGGATGGGGTAGGGAGTGGCGGAGAGATTCTGTTCTTCAAAACTCTACTCAGGTCACCAGCCTTCTGAGGCTCTCTATGGCCTTCTTTGCCGAGATAGTGTCAGGCCTGGTAGGTTACCTGCCTTGACACCCTTTGTCCCGCCTGCCACCTGTAAACCCAGCCCCACCTCCCTTCCCAGTCCGGTCAGGTCCTGAATCAGCAAGGACTTAAACGGATCCAGCTCCGTATTCGGGGGCCGAGGATCAAGTTACCCTGGCTGTTTGCCTCTCCATGACCAGCTGTACCAATTTGAAAAACTGGATTCCTGCCACATTCCTAAGCTTTTTCTATAACCTTCCAAACCCTTCCATACCATCACACCCATACTGCTCTGACCTAACATCCCAAGATTCCAACCCAGTGATTCCCATCATACCTGTTAGACCCCCAGTCCCGGGGTTCCTAAACACCCCCATTCCCTCAACATCTTCACAGAGGCTGTCTCTCAGAAGACTCTTTCCTGTGGGTGCCACTTCTGCAGTCCTCTTGAACTCAGGACCGGGAGACCAGGGAATGTTCTCCTTACTCCCCACTGTGGCTTCCTATACCCTGGTGTGACACCGTGTGCTGCACCGGGTCTTCTTTGTGGCACACGGGATCTTCGCTGCGGCATGCTGGACCTTTACTTGTGGCATGTGAAATTTTTAGTTACTGCATGTGGGCTCTTAGTTGCGGCATACAGGATCTAGTTCCCTGACCAAGGATTGAACCCAGGCCCCCTGCATTGGGAGCGTGGAGTCTTAACCACTGGACCACCAGGGAAGCCCCGAAAGGAGAGATTCTTGGTTACGTATATGTAGATGGCTCCGTCGGGGTCCAGGGAAGACCCTGGCGGAGGCTGACGGCTGCTGTTCGTATTCACTGCTTGGTGCAGCCAAAACATTGTGCAGGTATCAGGAGGTGGGTCCAGGCACACGGTATGCAGATGATGCCCCAGGTAGGGGATGGCTTTGAAGTCTGGCAAACCAAGAGTTTCCATCAATGACTGGTTCAAATTTCCCTTTCATATGAGCTCTTGGCACCAAGAACAATACCCTAGATGTTGGGGTCCAACGTCACAGGTGAATATAAGTATATCCAGAGGTCCTATAGGAGTTTACACAGGGCAAGTTAAGCTGAAAGGAAGCCAGCCAAGTGGGGAAATAGCTCAAGAACCCTGTCTGCAGAGCTTTACTAAGATTTATTTGGAAAGTTATGGTCTCTCCCAAAACGAATCCACAGATTGCTTTGCTCTGATTACAAGAAGAACGTTGAGGTCTTTATTAACCGTCATCATTGGATTCCTTCCCTCCTTAAGGAGATTAATTAGGTAAATTTCATTACAGTAACATCAACTTTCTTGGAAAGAAACCATCCAACTTCAGAATGACTGTGAGTTTATATCTGGAAACTAAGCAATGTTAATGTTTACAGTTGAGAATGTGAAACATTAGGTTTTAATAGATGTTGATGTCATTCTTGGCATCCTGCAATGATATAAACTACTCTGTGAAGAGGTAACACGTTGTTAAATGGAACCAAAATGCAAAGAAAGGAGTTGGAATGTACACACACAGGGTTCATCCCTACCTCCCACTTACCCATCCTGCATCTGCCGTCTGAGCTGAACCAGAAAATTGTGGTTGGCGTGCCCCATCTATCGCAAGTGTCCGGGTAGAGAGACGAAGGAATTTCTCCCATTCTATTTAGTGCTTTGCTGCTCTAGTATTTTCAAAGAGGGCCAAAATGGCCAAGGAAAGACAGGTCAATTTTAGTTCTGGTTCTGCCACTAATTGTTTCATGTTCCTGGACCAGTCACTCCCTCTGTGTTGTTTCCCCATGCAAAAAGTGAGAAGTCTAGACTCACTGGCCTCCAATGACAAGCATAAAACTCTGTTTAAAAGAGATTTTTCCTGCCTTTTGGGTAGACTGTCTAATATGCAGCCATTTGACAACCCCCCTTCAACCCTGAGGGAGTCTGGGAAATTTGGGGCTGAATCTTTTTTTTTTTTAAACCCCTCTCTTTTCCCCTATTATTTGTTTATTTTTAAATTAACTCTGAGTTTATTTTTAAATATTTATTTAATATTTATTTGGTTGTGTCGGGTCTTAGTTGCAGCACATGGGATTTTCATTGCAGCATGTGGGATTTTTGTTGTAGTGTGCAGGCTCTAGTTGCAGCGCACAGGCTTAGTTGCCCTGAAGCATGTGGGATCTTAGTTCCCTGACCAGGGATCAAACCCATGTCCCCTGCATTGGAAGGCATATTCCTAACCACTGGACCACAGGGAAGTCCTGGGGCTGAATCTTTAACCCTGCTAGGTGGGTGCTCGGGTCCTTGAACTTGCCTCATGACAGCCAGGGGCTGGGGCAGTTCTGAGATGGCCTCAGACACAGATTATGTAAAAATTCGCTCTACCCCCACCTCCCTCTCTCCTCTCTCTGCTTTTACAGTTTTTAAAGGATATCACTATATATTAGTGCATTCCTGCAAAGTGGGCAGGGCAAGATTCTTACATGGAATTGCTAAAAGAAGCTCATATGTGTTCAAATGGTTCTGATGAACCTAGGGGCAGGACAGGAATAAAGACACAGACACAGAGAATGGACTTGAGGACACAGGGAGAAGGAAGGGTAAGCTGGGATGAAGTGAGAGAGCGGCATTGACATATATACACTACCAAATGTAAAATAGATAGCTAGTGAAGCAGCAGCATCACATGGGGAGATCAGCTCGGTGCTTTATGACCACCGAGAGGGGTGGAATTGGGAGGGTGGGAGGGAGACGCAAGAGGGAGGGGATATGGGGATATATGTATACGTATAGCTGGTTCACTTTGTTATACAGCAGAAACACACTATTGTAAAGCAATTATACTCCAATAAAGATGTTTAAAAAAAAAAGAAGCTCATATGTGTTCAGTAATTGAAATTTTCAGGCACAGTGTAGAATTTCTCCCCTAGTGCTGGGGAGAGGGGCATCTTTGTGATTTGTTTTCATGTCCCTAATATCATTCTGCATAATAGCCTCCCATAAATAGGCTACTTTGGTAGGAGTTTGTCAAGTTCCAGAATGACCTGAATGCCTGATTTTACTTTAATTTGATTCCCTAGGGAAGCATTAGGACTCGTCAACCTTTTAGTAGTGACCTGGTACTAAGCTGGACTCCCCAATTATGGAGTTATAGGGTGTATCTCTGAGGACCCTCCTGCACTACCTCTTACTTAAAATGCTGCGTGGATGGAACTTGAAAAACCAAAGCCCCCAGAACAGATTTGCTCAGGCCTGGAGAGTCCAGAGGGACCTGCAGACCAGAGGAGGGTCCGTCTTCCCAAGGAAGCAGGAATGTTGAGCATTTTTGCACTGACTGCACATACCCTCAAGATACCGTATTCTGTTCCGGATTCCACAGCTTTAGAGTGACAGGAAAAAACAACACAAAAGCTCAGAGGAGGATGAATAGATTGGAAAGTGTTATTTTATGCATGGAATGGAAAAAGTGGGTACATTCACTTTGAGGAGAGATACTTGAGGAGGTTAGTGATCACCTTCAAACACATAAAGATTATTTTACAAAGACTGGAGGACATTTGCTGTCCACGGAGGAAGGAACAGAAGAGGCACACACACACTCGTGCCCAGGTGGATTCAGGTGGCGTGAGGGAGGCTAGTCAGAGTGGTCAAGCCTGGGATGAGACCAAGGAAGCTGTCCCACGCCTTCCTCTGGGACCCCTGTAAGCAGAGGGAATTCTCCTCTTGCTCCTGAGGTTGAATTCCATGATGACAGCAGCAGAGGGACTAGATCATACATACACATTGACTCAACCCCAGTAGCTCTGCTTTTTCACCAAAGGGCAACTAAAACCCACCTACAGATTTATGGAAAATAGCATCGTGTGAGAGTAAAAACATGAGGAAAAAAAGGAAGTATTTTAACTGTCAGCTCCAGGAATTTTGAGTGTGAGAGCTGGGGACAGGGCTGGGGCCTCAGGACATGGGAACACCCAGCTTTGCTTCCCTCAACTATTTCTTTCTTTTCCTTTTTAAAATTTATTTATTTATTTATTTTTGGCTGCGTTGGGTCTTTGTTGCTGCGCGCGGGCTTTCTCTAGTTGTGGCGAGCGGGGACTACGCTTCGTTGTGGTGTGTGGGCTTCTCACTGCGGTGGCTTCTCTTGTTGTGGAGCACAGGCTCTAGGTGCACGGGCTTCAGTAGTTGTGGCTCAGGGGCTCAGTAGTTGCAGCACGCGGGCTCTAGAGTGCAGGCTCAGTAGTTGTGGCACTCGGGCTTAGTTTTTCTGCGGCATGTGGGAATCTTCCTGGACCAGGGCTCGAACCTGTGTCCCCTGCATTGGCAGGCGGATTCTTAACCACTGCGCCACCAGGGAAGCCCAAGACGTTTAATCACAAATTGCCTGACATTTAGTACGCACTAATGTTTCTATTCTTGGTCTATCCTGGGTCTATTGTAATGGTTTCATCTTACAGGAAGGGAAACTGGAACTATGAATGTTGGGTGGCTGCTCTACAATGACACAGTCCCTAGTGATGATGGTGGGGCAGGTACGCAGATGAGGGAGCCCTCCTGGCCATTGCCCATTCCACCACCCATTGCCGTGTGACTCATGACACAGGAGTGCCAAGACCAGCTCTACAATAAGAAACAGCTCAGCAAAAAAAAATGCAAGTAGCATTTGGAGGGTAAAGATAGGACTTTTTTTTTTTTTTTTTTGCGGTACGCGGGCCTCTCACTGTTGTGGCCTCTCCCGTTGCGGAGCACAGGCTCCGGATGCACAGGCTCAGCGGCCATGGCTCACGGACCCAGCCGCTCCGCGGCATGTGGGATCTTCCCGGACCAGGGCACGAACCCGCGTCCCCTGCATCGGCAGGCGGACTCTCAACCACTGCGCCACCAGGGAAGCCCTACCTGCACTTTTATATTAATATTTATTAACTTTACATTAAAATGAAACATAAATATTTCTCTATATTAACTCATTTCTGATTATATAAATCTATTTAAAAGGTAATTGTATATCTTACCACGCAAGGACAGCTACCCCACTTCCCACAAATAGAAAGTAAATACAATGAAAACAAAACTGAGGTATTAAATTCTAGCTGGTAACTGTTGCTTGCCAAAGACTGAGCCAGAGGCCTGAGCTCTCTTTATTAAAAAGGGAGATTAGCAAGTGTTAGAAAAGTCTTAAAGATATATTAATCCCAAACTGATACTTTCTCTTTGACATAATCATGAGGGTTGAAAGAAAATTAAAAGACTGGCTAACTCTTTTGTAAGAAAACTTTCTATTTGGAAATAATTTCAAACTTATAAAAAAAAAAAGGTGTAAGAATTGTACAAAAGAACTCCAGTAGAGCTTTTATCCACATTTACCAGTTTTGAATATTGGCCACATTTACCCTCTCTATATATGCTTATAACATTTTTTTTTTAGCCACTGAGTTGGTTGCATCAACCATGCCCTTTCTACTTCAGTATGTATTTCCTAAGAAGAAGGCTATTCTCTGTTATAATCACAGTAAAATAATCACATGCAGAAAACTTAACATGGCTGCAATTTTTCTATCAAACTGCAGGCTATAATTTGATTTTGTCAATTGACCTAGTAATGACATTTATAGCATTTTTTCCCCAGTGTAGGCACCGGTTCTGATCACGTATTGCGTTTAGTGGTCATTTCTCTTTACTCTTCTTTAATCTGGAGCAATTCCTCAGCCTTTCTTTGCATTTCATGACACTGACATTCTTGAAGAATGCAGGTTAGTTACTTTATAGACTGACCCTTAATTCCTGGTTGTCTGATGCTTCCTCTTATTAGATTTGGGAAAGATGGGCATACTTCTGATTCCATGCTATTTAATTCCATGTCCATGTTCCTATGAAACTGTCTCTTGTATCCCGGTGAGAGCCACACACGCTGACACTGACTGAGACTGAAGGAGACCAATTCCGTGGTTCCTTTTAGTACCTTTTAGTTTATATTTCTGAAGAAAGCCAGACCCTGGTTTTGACCAAGTCACATGATCTATAATGAATCACATCATCTGCAGTATTTCATGTTATTTCTGGCGCTACCAGAGGTTGAATAGACAGTCAAAAGTCTAAAGAGAAGTTCTTCATACCTTTCTCTGTCTCTGACAAGGGTTGGTAATGCCTTTTATTTGAGAGTCAGGCATGGCTGGGGAGAGAGGGTAAAGAGAATAAAGGATACATGAATTACATGTATACATGAATACATGGATGGTTGTAGCAGTAATTTCTGCTCAATGTGACCTCCACTGTGAACAGAAATGGAAAATAAACAATGGGAGAGAAATGGCCCCTGGTGAGGAGCTTTTCGGGTCAGAGTGTAAGTCTTCGCAAGCACTTATGGAAGCAGCCAGCAGGTGGTAGCCAAGAGTACGATTCAAGCCTGCTGCCCCTTCTGCTGTACGAAGTATCTAATGTTTAGAGACAAGAAAACCAATTCAAAGTAGCATAGGTAAAAATAATTGATCACCTCACGTGTTTTTTTTTTTTTTTTTTTTTTTTTTTGCGTTACTCGGGTCTTTCACTGTTGTGGCCTCTCCCGTTGTGGAGCACAGGCTCTGGACGCGCAGGCTCAGCCGCCATGGCTCATGGGTCCAGCCACTCCGCGGCACGTGGGATCCTCCCGGACCGGGGCACGAACCCGCGTCCTGTGCATAGGCAGGCGGACTCTCAACCACTGCGCCACCAGGGAAGCCCCATCACCTCACTTATTAAGCCTTAGGAATGGCTAGGGGCTCAAATGATATCATCAGGAGTGTCTTTCAGCTCTGCTTTTTTCTGTTACTTTCTTACTCCATTCGGATAGAAAGATGACCCCAACTAATTTGCATATTATCCTCCAAAGTGGACTCTGGATGACCTTGCTTGAGTCAAAAGTCCACCACTGGACCCATTATTGTGTTTAGGAAGATGGGATATTCTGATTGGCCCAGGATATATCACATACCTCCCATTCACTGAGGGAGGAGTCAAGGCATGTGATTGACAGTACCTTCAAGGGCAGAAGAGGCAGTTCCCCCAAGGAAAAGATGCCATTCAGGGGGCTTCCCTGGTGGCACAGTGGTTAAGAATCCGCCTGTCAATGCAGGGAAGACGGGTTTGAGCCCTGGCCCCGGAAGATCCCACATGCCACAGAGCAACTAAGCCCATGCTCCACAGCTACTGAGCCTGAGCTCTAGAGCCCACAAGCCACAACTACTGAGCCCACGTGCCACAACTACTGAAGCCTGCACACCTAGAGCCCGTGCTCCTCAACAAGAGAAGCCACTGCAATGAGAAGCCCGCGCACCGCATCGAAGAGCAGCCCCGCTCACGGCAACTAGAGAAAACCCGCATGCAGCAACGAAGACCCAACACAGCCAAAAATAAATAAATAAACTTATGTTTAAAAAAAAGATGTTATTCAAGGAAAAAATTAACGAATATTCGGTACAAAGTTATGGTGCAGTATAGAGGATGATTTCGTGAGTTCTCTGATGTTGTATGAAGAAGAACTGATGCAGTGCCGTAGCTAAGATCCCAGGCTTTGGGTCTGAATCCTTACTGTACCATTCACTACTTCAATGGGCCATAGACAAATTCTCTCTGAACCCTAGTTTCTTCATTTGCAAAATGGAGAAAACATTTACCAGAATATCAGGGTTCTTAGTTGCAAACAAGAATTCTCTCAACCTAGTTTAAGCAGAAAGAGATGTATTAAGAGATAGTAGATGGCCCATAGGACCCCAGAGGATCTAGAGAAAGGGGCTCCAGGGTACACTTCCAGGAGTCCCTCCCAGAATCATGCTCCCTCATGGACTTGATGGAGACATTGCTACCTCTACCCTACCATTCTAGTTGCAGCAGTGTGGAAATACTGTCTACCCCAGAAACATACTGCTTCCACGGGCAACTGTGTTGGCAAAGCAGAAGGCTCCCCGCCACACCTGTTTCTCTGCTCAGCTCACTCCTGAATCGAGCTCTCTCAGGGGTGTGTCAGATCCCTGGGACCGTGTTTACATGCACGGTGGCTCTATGGTGCGTGACCTTGGCAAGTTCGTGCACAGGGCTCCTCTCTCAGAAGCGGCCCGTGCTTGGTTTAATGGTCTGCTGCTGCTGCTGCTGTCTTGAAATTCTGAATAATCTTATCTTTGAACTTAGTTTTGTACGTGAAGCCTGCTGGGGCGATGAAGCACGTGCGAGTGCAGAGGAGACGCACTGGGTGGCAGCATATGCACACATGGGCTCAGGCGTGAGGGAAGTGTGGACCCTGAGCAGATGGCTTGGATGCCCAGTGCCCGTGGCCTCACCTGGGGACAGTCCTGGGTACTGTGAAATTCCCAGGTGGGAGCGGGCAGGGACCTGGGCCCAGATTGGTGGTGGTGATGGCAACAGCGACAGTAAAAGAAGCAGCAGCTGTGGTGGCAATGGCCGCTCCCTGGGAGAAGGAGAGGGCTGCATATGGAGTAGGGCAGGGATTACGGTGGGAAACCAGGCGGTCTGTGCATTCTTGCAGCATCTATACAAATATTTATACAGTGAATCGAATTGAATCTAGATTCTCCAGCCTGAGAACCAGGATGGGAACTGCTAGTGCTTATTACGTTTTTTCAAAATAAAAGCTGTGTACACATAGACATTGCAATAAAGCGTATTAGGAAATAATTGGAATTCTTCCAAGAATTTAGAATCCGGTTTTTAAAACTGCTGCAACATTGCGAAGCAAATTGCCACCGGGTTAGAGAGGAAAGTTAAAAATTTTTAAGATTGCCATTGATGGAAAAGAAAATTCTTTTCATATGAAGCTTTGGATGAACCAATTATTAACAAGGAAGATAATTTTATGATTAATTTTTCTTTGTATTTGAAGATACTGTGACAGAATGTATGAACAGGTGTGTTTTGAATTATGCACAAATCATAGGACCACTTTCGGTTTCCTGTATGACCTCAACAAATTATAGGAATTGTCAGAGGAAACATCAAAATGTCATTGTATAAATTTACATTTAAAATTAATTTCAGACTTACACAACACTGATTTGTGTGAGGAGTTAAATCTTTTTAGAAAATTCGTTCTGCAAGAATCGTCAACTCTAGATGTACTAAAATTTGTATTTCAAAATAATTTATCAAAAATTTATCCCAGTGTTGTCGGAGATGACAAAATACTCTTAAGAACGCCAATAGCAGTGGCGTCAGAAAAGTCCTTCTCAAAATGACAAATTGTGAAAAGTTATTTGTGATCTTACATTTGCTAAGAGCAACTGACTTTATTTTGATTATATTGATTGAAATCATGTTGTTAAAAGCATAAATTCTGAGAAGGTAATAAGTGACGTTTTAGAAAAACAAGTTAGAAAAATCTTAAGATCAATCAAGATATTACATTAATAAAGTATCTGCCTTAGAATATTATTTAAAATTATGGCGCAACTTTTTTTGCAATTTATAAATTTATGTAGGTATTAATGTATCACTATTACCCCACAGTACATTTTATGAGTAATAAAATATGTTTAAAGAAAAATGAATTCTATTTTAGTGCCTTTAACTGTAACTTTCACTCCTACATTTTAATAAAGGACCACACATTTTCCGTTTTCACTGTACCCCACAAATTACGTAGCTGGCTCTGGTTACATGTCTATACTATAGGTATGAGTGAAGCTGGAAAGTATAGTTTTGGGGGGTTCCTAGCTTGAGAAGGAGAGCTTCATAACGCAAGAAACCAGCTAGTCAGGAATGACACAGTATCAGCCCCCCACCCACCTTCTTGGCTGCCAAGCCACTAACCATACTTATTTTCTCTCTTGGTTTGGTTGGCCCCAGCAAAGTCTGAAAGAGGATGAGATCACAGCATTAACTCTGCCGTTCTAAGGAAGGTTCAGCAAATCCCAAAGGCCAGGGTGGTGCATCAAACCGAAACTGGCTATCTTCTAGCTCTGTGAGGGGTGGTTTCCCTAACTATACACGGCCCCCTGGCTCCAACTCAATGCCTCTGGGCACCTGCCTGCCTCCCAGAAGTCATTTTTGTTCTTTAGTGCTTTCCTAATGCTGTCTAATGCACAGAATGGATAAACAGCAAGTATTTACCTTTCTCAAAGATAGGTCTCAGGAAACTCTTATTGATCTAGAAAGGTTAGTCATTTAGTCTCACACCATTTTTATGTTCACTGAATGACTAGGTAATCCTAGAATTCGCCTCCACAAATATCCAGAAAGGAGAGGAAGAGGAACAAGTTGTTCTGGATTGAGGAATGAACTTGAACCTGTAAATCAGAAAGCTCCCCTCCAGGACTTGGCAAAGATGCATTCGCCGTCAGTGTTTGGGTCTTGCTTTTTTATGCCCCAAAGGACACCATGAATACTTGTGTGTGTGGATGGCCAGTTTCCCAAAATTAACCTCTTTGTGTTTCATTCCTGCCCAAAGATAGCCCCATCAAGCTCCCTGGGAAAGCCTGGTGGCTACAAAAGGAGGACTGACCAGTCTTACACACCTGGAAAGAGACCATCGAGGCACCCTTTGTTAGAGTTTTAGAGATGGCTGAGACGAGTTTCTTCAGTTTAGAGAGAAGAACCCTTGTTGGTTGTTTGGAGGCAGAGTTGAGGTCTCCAGAGCCCGGGGCTCACCTGCTTCTCCTCCACACTGCTTCCCTAAACAGCACCAGAGAAACACGTGTCCAAGGGCGGCCATCTAACGGGCTTAGGGCGCCCATTCATCCTAGTACGTGGTGACCTCCTAGCCCAGAGCTTTCACAGCAGGAAACGTAAAGCAGGAAAGCTCAAGACGTGAACACAGCTGCTTAGATTTGCAGCTGGAATTTTGGGGTGAGGTGGAACAGGGGTAGGGGTCAGAAACTTGCTTCAGGCTAGGACTGGGAAAGGAGGAAAGTGAGTAGTGTGCATGTCATCTTTCTGCACGAGGGAAAAAGAAAAGGCATCTGACTTTAGCATCCCAAGAAATCTGTGTATGTGTATGTATGTGAGTGTGTGTGTGTGTGTGTGTAGCATACAGTCTAAGAGTGACAGTTGTGGGATCGCACTGCTGGAAGACCTCCCAGCTCCATCAGTTACTGGTTGAGCCCTCTGGGCAAATCAAATCATGCCATCTCTCTAGGCTCCAGATTCCTTAGTTATAAAGTGGGGGAATTTTAGTAGCTACGGCATAGGGACATTGTGAGGATTAAAGGAGATTATCTATGCAAAGCACTTGGAACTGTGCCTGGCTGTAGGTAAATGCCCCATCAAGGTGTTATCACATCTGTTATCACATCAGACAGCGGCTGTGACCCATACTTTTCAAGCTGTTGGTTTTCTGGGATACCTGCCCGCCAAGCATGCTCTCCTGCTGTACACGGAGCTAACACCCTCCTATCCAGATTGTATGCTAGCACTTTTGTGCTTAGAAAGGGACCAGCCCACCTAATAGGTCCCTTCCTTCATGGGGTGATGCCTGCTCCCCTCACCCCCACCTCAAACGTGCCACTGACTGGGGCACTGACATGGTCAGACATCTACCAACCACAACCTCTATCCCCATCCCTAAATGATAGTATATTCTCCTTCCCTCCATAAGGACTCTTTCTTTTTTAAAAAAATTTATGTTATTGAAGTATAGTTGATTAATAAGGACTCTTATGTCTGAATTTTCCTATGAAATAAGTGAGATCTTAGAACTTGTTCCTTGTAGTAGATTTTTCAAAATAAAAAAATACCTTTTGTACAATTAGAACAAGATCACTTCATTAAATAGATTTTTACCCATCCATTGTATACGGAAACCAACCTTGCTCTTTGATTCTTCTTTCAAATAACTTTATCAACCTCCTGAATTTCCTGGCCTTAGTGCTCTGGTAATTATAGCTATTGAAACGTCTTTACCAATCCAGGTTGTTCTGAACTGACTGGGCACCCAGAGTCCAGCCCTTCTGAGGCTCCAGATGGAGGTGGAACAGCAGAGGGTCAGAAGCTCTGGGGCTCTATGGCTGCAGGGAAGATTCTAGCCCAACACAAGAGTTGACCTAATCAGTAAAACAAGAAGTCCTGAAGGGACAAAGCCCATATTGAAAGATGGGTGAGAACTTTCTGGTGTCTGGAGAAGCTATATACTCTCATCAGGGGCTGAGGCAGCAGGAAACTCTGTCCAGCTGTAGCGCACAATGAAGAGCTTCTCTTCACTGCCTGGACTGAGGCAATGGAGGCCAACAGGGGGGACCCGGTATTCAGGCAGCCCCCAGAGGGTCCACATCTCTGGTCCTGAAGAACACTTGCCTCCACCTGACCATTGCTTTTGGCAGGACAACACCACCGGGGAGGCTGCACGTCCTCAGTAATCTCTGGGCTCAGGGCGAGTTTTTCGTAGGTCTACAAACGAGGGTAGAGTAGAGTTTGGGGTCATTATGGGGGCTGGAGCCTGCCCTTAGAGTGTGATGTGGCTTCCTCTGGCATGGCTGGCCTGGTCCCAGTTTAAGCGACCCTGACTGTAGATTTGGGATATTCTGAGCAGATAATTTTATAATATTCTTGGCTAACTTCTTAGCAGATCAGTCCCTCACTCACCCACACACTAATCCCAACACCTGCTCAACCATAAGCCAGACTTGTACCAAACAACAGGAAGACAGAGAGGAGACAGGGCCTGTCTTCACACAGTTGAGTAAACTGGTGAGAAATCTTAAGTGGTTGGGGAAATGTGATGGTTACTTTTATGTGTCAACTTGGCTAGGCTACAGTGTTCAGGTATTTGGTCAAATATTATTCTACAATAGATATTTCTGTGAAGGTATTTTTTAGATGAAATTAACATTTAGACCAGTAGACTTTGAGTAAAGCAGATTACCCTCCATCATGTGGGTGGGCCTCATCCAATCAGTTGACGGCCTTAATAGAAAAAGACTGACCTCTGATTAAGATGGAATTCTGTCAGCAGATAGCCTTGGATTGAACTGTAGCGTCAACTCTTTCCTGGGTTTCCTGCAAATTTTGGACTCGCCAGCCTTCACAATCACATGAGCCAATTCCTTAAAATCAATCTCTCTCTCTCTCTCTCTATGTATATATATGTATATAAATGTATATGTATAATTCTATTTTTTCTATTTCTCTGGAGAACCGTGAATAATACAGAAATCTGGTCTCTTTTATTGCCCTCTTGATGAATTTTGCATTTTATTAAACAATTTTTATTGTTTTTTTAATGATAAAATGCACACTGTATTGAAAATACAAATAGTTCCAAGATGGCCACTGTAAACATCTTGCTGAGAGCCCCTCTCTTTTTTTCTGTGCATGTGTTGGCAGGTATACCCAACAAAACTCGGAACACGAGTCTTCATCCTGTCTTCTTTTTTTAAAAATAGCATTAATTGTAAGCACTTTAAAAAATGTCATTATAAAATATATGGAAAGCTGTTTAGGGGCTGCCCACTAGTCTTTTTTTGTTGGAAATTTCAGTTGTTTCCTATTTTCTGTCATTATAAATAGCTCTGCAAGGAAAGTTTTTGTTCATAAATCTATGTCTGTCTCTCGACTGTTTCCTTAGGGAAGATTCCTGGAAGGGGAATCACTTAGAACTCTGGCCTCATAAATAAGAGAATTATGAAAAATGGAAGGGGAAAAGCAATAAGTTAAATGAATTGGGTTGCTTGACTCATTCTAACTGAGAAAATAAGAAACACCTGACCCCCTCCAGGGCTGAACTCATGGTCATGGACATTACTTAGGGAAGCCGTGAGGCATGGTAGAAACAGGACTGGATTAGGAGCCAGTTCTGTGCCCACTTTGATTCTCTCCATAGCCAGGAGCTCCTGGGCAAACCTCTGACATGTTCTGCTCCCAGTTTTTCATGTAAAGTGGGGATATAGTAACTGCCCTGCTTACTTCCCAAGAGTTTGTGAAGGGCCACTGATGGAATGTGTGTGAATGGCTCCCACCCACATTTTTTCGAAAGCACTGCTTCTTCTGTGAAGTTGGCTTCAACTTTCCCAGGATAAGTCAGTAGCCTCTAGTCTAATGCTTTCTCTAAGCTCTTTACTAGCATATGTAATCTTGAATAACTATGATTTTTTTGCACTTCTGTTCCGCCAGCTGAGTCCGAGTCTTACCTTTTCTCCCCATTGGTGCTCAATAGAGTGCAAAGCACTCTACTAAATTCATGTCTACTGAAAGAAATTGTAAACTGCTAAATGAACATGATATCAACCATCAGCATTTATTAAGCACCAATGATATGTCTGAACTCAAGGCACTCACATTGCAGTAGAACAAATATTTTTAAATTTCAGGTGGCATTTGCTAAGTGCCCCATTGGCTGTGCAGACCCAAAAGTGCATAAAGCATAAATGTAACTTATTTTAAAATAGAGCTTTTGAGTGCTTCTACATCATTTCACTTGACTTTCTCAAAAGCTCTGTGGGGAAGGAAGGGGAGCCATCTGTATTGTTACCTACATTTGTTAAGTGAGGAAATAAGTAGCTTCCCTGGTGGTGCAGTGGTTAAGAATCTGCCTGCCAATGCAGGGGACACGTCGAATCCAGGGTTCAAGTCCTGGTCCAGGAAGATCTCACATGCCGCGGAGCAAATGAACCCATGTGCCACAACTACTGAGCCTGCACCCTAGAGCCCACGAGCCACAACTACTGAGCCCGCGTACCACAACTGTGCGCCTAGGGCTGGTGCTCTGCAACAAGAGAAGCCACCACAATGAGAAGCCCTCACACCGCAACAAAGAGTAGCCCCCGCTCGCCACAACTAGAAAAAGCCCGAGCGCAGCGACGAAGACCCAATGGAGCCAAAAATAAATAATAATAAATAAAATAAATATATTTTTCAAAATCTTATAAAAAAAAAAAAGTGAGGAAATAGGACAGATGATTTTCCCAAGTTCAAAGCCAGTGGTGGATCCAGAACTTGAACCCATGTTCTGCCCCCAGAGCCCATGGTGCTCTGATTTGCATTTAGCATTTATCTGATTTAGCATTTATCCAATGCTGCCTCTCTTAGAGATTATAGAAATCTGGTGAAATTTGGCAGAGACAGAAAGAGGTTGAGTGTAAAGTTCTGAAAAATTATTGGTAAGTAAAAATGAATAGAAAGGAATAGTAGCTGCTGTAGGTGTTTAAACATAAGAGATCCTGAGAGCTATGGAGTAAATGGGGCATGAATTACCCCTCGAGATAAACAGTGTCTAGTGGGAGGGATGTGCAAAACCACTCTCATAGAATTAACATTTTACTATAAATGAAATAAAGGGGGGGGGAATAAAGGACACATCTTTGGCAACCCTTCCTCCTTGTCACTATTTTTGGTTCCCCGTCTGAAGAAAGTTTTCAAGATTTCCTTGTAAGGACAAAAGAAAAAAATCATGCTGTGACCTCAGGACCTGAGTAGAAACAACCATGAGTGAATATTCCTCTTCTCCAGCGGTTGGAAAGAATTGGTTGCAGATTGTAAAATCTTCCCAGCCACCCACAAAGGGCATAAACTGATGAAATCACTTCAACAGTCTCAATAAGTGGTCTCTTGGAATCATCAACTCTCCATTTCAGATATGAAAAGCCCCCCGGGGTTTGCGTAAAGGGCACTCCCTATGAAGGAGTCAGACTTTCTTCCTTAAGTAGGCATTGGATCTGAGCCCTTAGGAGAGATGTTTGGTTATATGCATTTGGTTCTCATAAACTCTTTCATTTATGGAATTTCTTCTAGTTGGTGGAAAGAAAGAATAATGAGAATATCTCGCTCCCATGTATTCGGAGATGGGTTCTATTGTGTGAACAAGTTGCTGAGCAATAGGAATAAAGAGTAATTCTTCTCCCACGAAGGAATGTTGAGCTAACCCAGCTCATTTATTTATTAAACACACACTTAAACAATGTTTATTGTGTGCCAGGTAGGCACTTGACAAATACTAACTCATTTCAAACTCCTAACAACCCTCTGAGGGAAGTATTGTTTTACTCGTGAGGAAACTGAGACACACAAAGTTTAAACAACTGGCCCAAGGTCAAAGAGCTTGTCAGTGGACCCAGGGCCATGCCCTGGACTACCATGAACGCTCACATCTTCCGGGAAGAAGGTCTATTTGAAGATAGAAGAACTTGGGAGCACAGGTAAGCACAGGTAAGATATTTATTAGATTTTTATAATAATAATATATCTTATAATAATAAAAATAATACTAAAATAATAATAAAGATATTTATTAGATTCAGTGCCCTGTACAGTTCTCCACTAAAAAGAAAACTCCATTTCCCTCTCTCCTGCTACTACTTCTGATGCCAAACGTGGATTTGAAAATTCCAGCCCTCTAATCAGGTTGCCCTGGAAACCCACCTCCCCTCTCCTTTGGGGCTTTCCGAAAGTCACCTCATTAACATAAACTCGGGTGTGGTGGAAAGGGGCTAATGAATAACAAAAGATGCTCCTTTCACCTTTATTAGTCTGGAGCTGTTTCTGGAGCCAGGGATGAAGAACAAAATATATACTTCTTATTATATCACAATAGCAGCGTATTCAATTAATGGTTTTCTGAAGGAAGGAAGGAAAGAATGAGGGAAAGGAGGATGGGAGGGAGGGAGGAAAAAAGGAAGGAATGAAGGAAGAAAAAGAAAGTAGAAAGGGAGGGAGGGCAGGCAGGTGGCAGGATCATTATATACCAGGAAGAAAATGCTGGTTTGGGCATTTTCTCAAAAAAAAAAAAAAAAAAAAATGGTGCTACGGAAGATGAAGCTATATCTGATGCTCAGTTTCCTCATTTCTTTCATGAGGATTATCACAGCTAACTGCACTTGTTTGTTTATAAATATCCATCAAATCCGATAATGCCTGTGGAAGTACTTTAAAAAACAGACTGATATGTACATGAAGTACTTTTTTTTTTTTGCGGTACGCGGGCCTCTCACTGTTGTGGCCTCTCCCGTTGCGGAGCACAGGCTCCGGACGCGCAGGCTCAGCGGCCATGGCTCACGAGCCCAGCCGCTCCGCGGCATGTGGGATCCTCCCAGACCGGGGCGCGAACCCGTGTCCCCCGCATCGGCAGGCGGACTCTCAATCACTGCGCCACCAGGGAAGCCCATGAAGTACTTTTTAAATTATTATGATCAAACCAGCTCACTTGTTTCTGTTTTCAATTTTTCCTTACGCCACCCTTCATTTGACTTTGGGGTGAAAAGAAAAAAAAAGAAGACTCAAGAAACGAAAATCCTCCTGTTCTCCAGAGGTCGTTAAATAGCTACTAATCTTTTCCCCTTCGGCTGAACATTCCAAGTATGACACCACTTCCCCAAATGCAAAACATTCATTATTGTAATGATACCTTTATAAAGGAAACACTCTCTGAATGACATTAGTCCAAACTCTTAAAGTGCTTGAAAATCTTCAAGGCTTGACAATGTTTTACTGGCTTGCAAACGCTCAGACCTTCTGTTATCTACAGCAGCAGAGTTTTACCTACACGAAGCTTCATCCTTCTACGCCCCTTCCATACTAGTCAGTTCTCACTTAATCATGGACTCATCCCGTTTGAGGTGTTGACTGCCTCTTTCCTCTTCCTGGGAGGGTTTCAACTGCAGACATTAAGGCCACAACACAGGAGGGCTAGGACTGGGGGAGGGATTGCCTGGGTCTCTGAAAGAATATAAGCTCTCTATGGAGTCTGTGTTCAAAGTCAAGTGTAACTTTTGAGCTTACCTCTTTTTCTGTGTTTCACCCACATTTCTGTTCTGTTCCCTCAGTGTGGATAATTGAGATTGAGCCACATTTTAAATTCCTCTTCCGCCATTCATTCCAACCAGAAGTCAACCCCTACAACTTCACTGAAACTGCTCTCAGTTGCCTAAGTCACTGGACATATTTTAGATCCTGGGAATACAGAGACAACCAGGCCCTGCCCTTGAAGATCTTGTTGACCCTGAATTAGAGACACAGGTAAACAAACAGTGTTAAGACATAATAAAGTCTTGGGCAGGTGTTTGGGAGCACAGAACACATCTACTGACCTATCTGGAGTGTTAGAGATGGGTGGGCAAGTTCTCTTGACATTTTCTCTTCTTTTGGTTTTTAGAATAATGCCCCTTGGTTTTCCCTCTCTCTGGTCATTCTCGGCCCATCTCTTTTCATAGTTACTTCCTCTATTCATTCTGTACACGTTGGTAGCATTCAGGTGTCCAGACCAAGGCTCCCATTCTTATTCCCCAGGCTCTCTTAGGACAAACTTATCCATAGTTCTGACCTCACGTGTCCCAATAAGTTGGTGACATCCACATTTCTATTTTCCAATGTGTACCTCTCTCCTTAGCTCCAGGTTTAATTGTCTATGTGTTCACCTGAATAGCAACAGGCATCTCAAACCCAACACATCCCAATCTGAACCCAGCATCACGAACCTTGTACTCTTCCTCTGTTTCCAATTTCAGCGGATGGCACCACCACTGCCTCACCCCTCCCAGTTAGAAACCTGGGAACCATCCTTGGCTCACGCAATCACCAAGTCCCACGGGTTCTGCCTCCTTACTGCCACCACCACCATGGCTCACCTTCACTTTATGTTCCAGGCTCCGTGGAAGGCATTTAGGAGAGCCTTCAGGAGCTATGGTCCTGGTGACTGCTTATTTCCAAGGCTGGCCAGCCTGATCAGCAGATATGCTTGTCTTCTACTTGGCTTAAGACCTGGCAAGTGCCGTAGGTTGTGGTCAAGACAAGGGCTTGGAGTCGGACAGATTGGGGGTTCAGACCTGGGTTTGCCATTTATTAGCTGTGTGAAAGGGAGCAATAACACTCATTGGGTCACTGAGGGGCTTCGTTGAGAAAATAAATGTCAAGTGTGCAGCATATAGTAAGAGCCCAATAAATTGCAGCTAATCCTATCATAATTCTTACTCCTAAATCCAAGAAATTTATCAAAGACATCTTTAAAATCTACTAATTTCAAAAGAGAACGATGAGGCTAAGTCTTTCCTTTCTACAAAAGAGCGGAGATGTTAGAAAGGCAGGGATTTGTTATTTATTTTTCCGAAGGCCACTTCCAACTGAATAGCCCATCATTCGTGTAACTGGCCATTCATCTAATGGATATAAACACACAGCAAGATGCCTGCCCACTGGCCCAGGCCTGCTGCTGTCTCAGGTGGTCACTGCAGCACTGATGAGCCGTGCTGCACGCCTGCCACACGCCTGCCACACGCCTGCCACACACCTACCACACCACCCACAGAATCGGAGTCCTGCTTCGTACAGCTTTCTGAGACCAGCGCTCGGGTGTCTCCTTCACCTGTTCCCCTAATAATTGGGTCATCACCTGGCCATGCTTCTTGGAGAGAAGCAATTTCATTCTGGATCCATGATAATGTAATTAGACAGTGAATGAGGACCTGCTCTCGGCAGTGTCCTACTCCCCAGCTCTTTAATTTTTTCCTGATATCTGTTCTTAAATGCCCTCTTATTAGCAGCTAAGCCATAAAATGGAAAATAATCTTAATCTTTTCCTTAAGTGGAATGGGGAAAATATTACTGAAATGGAAAAAAATGATAGAGGAATGACTTCAAATTGCTTCCAATGTTTGGGAAATTCCAACCAGGGCAGAGTAGAAGGTATTTGTATTATTTTTTACATTTAAAAAGTTTAAAAAGAAAGTCTGTAATATTTTGAAAGAAATTTCTATGCAGAGACTATAAAGACTGGACCTCCAGTAATGTTTTTTAGAAACCTGAATGCTTAACAGTGTGTGGTGGGAAAAAGGAATAATATGGGGACTTCCCTGGTGGTGCAGTAGTTAAGAATCTGCCAGCCAGTGCAGGGGACATGGGTTCGAGCCCTGGTCTGGGAAGATCCCACATGCCATGGAGCAACTAAGCCCGCGAGCCACAGCTACTGAGCCCATGTACTGCAACTACTGAGCCCGCGTGCTGCGACTACTGAAGCCCATGAGCCTAGAGCCCATGCTTCACAGAAAGAGAAGCCACCACACGGAAAAGCCCGTGCACCGCTACGAAGAGTAAACCGCATCTAGAGAAAACCAGCGTGTAGCAACAAAGACCCAATGCAGCCAAAAAAATAAATAAATTAAATAAAATAAATTTTTAAAGTGATAATATGTTTGCAAAGATACTAGACTTCTCATGGTGTTTGGGTTTAAGTTAGTTATAAGACTTTCTTATTTTTTTTATGCATTGCAAAATTGTCATAGAGGAAAACTAGACCCAGGGACCTGAATAATTTTCTCTAGTGAATAAATAATTCCACACAATTTATATAATAATGAGTCAGATTAACAGTTAATTTACCATTTAAGTGAGCAAATTCCAGTCCCTGAAACAAACATGTTCTATAGATTAAATAAACAATTCCCTCTTTTACATGCTTTGAGATTAAAGTTTACATTCCAGAAATTTTGTATTTAAATTTTAGGACCATCCTAGACAGAAAAACCCATGAAGAACTTGTGAATATTTCAGGAAACTTCTTGTTTCTTCTTAGGAAACGTAGCAATGGTCATGGCCCATATCATTCAAATATAAATAAGACATTTTCCCTCTGTCTGATTTCTTTGTTCTTTATGCTGCTGAGATTATAGGGATGAAAAGTTGTTCAGCCCACCTATCTATTAATGACTAGTACTTGACATAAGAGGATTTTGCCCCCAAGACATCCAGTTGATGCTAACCTATAATTTCTTCCAGGTTTAACCGAGACAGAATCAAAGTGTTTATGTCTCTATTTTATCATCACTGTATTTAATCAACAGTTGTATTTGAAAGTGACATTTTTTCCACTACAAAAATGATCCTTCCTCCTTTTTTCCTTCCTTTCTTCTTCCATTTCTCCCTCCCTCCCTTCTTTCTTTCTGTCTTTTCTTCAACAAATATTATTTGAGCACCTAATCTGTCATAATTATAACAGATTGGATGTTGGAGATGAAAGAATAATTCAGACAGTTTCTCACAGAGGAGGTGAGTACAGTGGAGAAAGCAGATATGCAAAGAGAAAATCATAAAAGAATGTAAGTGCAGTGACTGAGACTTATACAAGGAGCACAGACAAAAACCAAAATAAAGGGGGGTTGAAGGTCCATCAGGGACTGCTCTCCAGGAAAGTGAACCTGAGTAAGTGACGGGGGGTGTGTGTAGGAGAGAAGTGTGCTCAAGGCTTTCTGGTCAGTGAGCCTAGGCCAAGCAAGGACTAGAAGTCTGAAATAAGAGAGTAAGGTTGCAGAGTAAAACCAGGTCATCATATCTAGAGTGTGAATTGTGAGAGAGGAAAGAATAAAATGAAGTTAGGGAATTTGTCAAGTGCCAGATTATGGAGACATTTCTCCATATTAAAGAGCCTGGATTTGACTCAATAAGAAAAGAGAACAGACTTGTGGGATCCAGGACTGAAGGCAGAGAAACCAATGAAGAGGTGATTACACTGGTCCAAGAGAAGTAAGAGAAAGTGAGAGTCCAATCTAGGGTGGTGAGGAGGGAATAGAGCCGAGAAATATTTAGAGAGTAAGATTGGCAAGTGTAAATGATTGTTGGACACGAGGGGAAGGAAAGTTGTGGGTGGTATCTAAGATAACCACCAAGTTTCTAGTTTGTGTGACAGAATAAAAGGTGTGCTACAAATAAGGGCAGGGTGGGGTGGGGCGGGGGTGGGGGGAGGCAGATAAGCTGGTTCAGAAAGAAGCATAGTGAGCTGCCTTTTGGACACTTTGAGTTCAAATGTCAGTGGAGTACGGGGTAGAGGTGTCCAGAGATAAGTCTGGTGCTTGAGAGAAGGATCTGAAGAGGTAGATTTTTGAGTTATTGGCATGTAATATGTAGTAATTAACACCCTAAAAAAGAATAAAATCACCTGTGACTGCTCTGGGAAATTATGTAGAATAAGAGAAGCAGTCAGCTAAGGAAGAGACCTTAGAAACAGCAACATCTAAAGGATGGCTAGAGGGACTTCCCTGGTGGTCCAGTGCCTAAGGCTCCACGCTCCCAGTGCAGGGGGCCTGGGCTCGATCCCTGGTTGGGGAGCTAGATCCTGCATGCATGCCGCAACTAAGGGTTCACATGCCGCAACTAAGAAGTCTCAACTAAGACCCGGCGCAGCCAAAATAAATAAATACATAATATTTAAAAAAAATAAAGGATGGCTAGAGCAAAAGAAAGCCCGTGAAGAAGACAGGAAATAATAGTAAGAGGAGCATGAAAACAACTGAAGAAGACATCACTGTGAACAGTACGGGAGGGAAATGTCTCAAGGAGAGTGAGAACAAGAGTATTCAGTGGAGGAGAGGTCCATAAAGTAATCTGAAAAATGTTCATCAGCTTTGACAGTTAGAACTTCATTGGAGAGAGAGAGAGAGAAAGATAGAGAAGAGTAGGGGAAGCATTATTTCATTCTTTCTATGGCTGAGTAATGGCAGAATTCACACTCCAAGGCTTTGAGGGGGAAACAGGAGCAAAAACTTAGAATCGGTGAATGTAGATTACTCTTTCAAGGTGTTTGCATGAGAAAGAGAAGAGAGAGAAATTTGACAGTAACCAGAGGGGAACCTGGAGTTGAAAGAGATGTTATTTTTCTCTGAGTCTGAAAGAATCTTCTTTAGAGGAGGCTGAAGGGGAAAGTCACCAAATAGACAAAGGTTTAAAAAATTCAGGAGGTGGGCTAGGTTGTTCAAGGGAAGCAGATTTTTGAGGAGGCGATGGAAGACATTAAGGATACAGGAGGAGATTTTGGTCTTGAACAACTCTTCCTGACTCTTCATCCTCTGAGACTGGCATAGGTAAGAATGGGTATGGCTGGAGACAAATTGGCAGCCTGGAGAGCAAGAGGTTAAAACAGATTGCCCTTGAAGATCTCTGTTTCCTCAGCGGAGGTCATCAGCTGAGAAAAGAGGGCTTCGTGAAGAAGCCTGTGGAGAGTGGTGAAGGCTAAGACCATCTTTGAGAAGTTGGGGGACGGAGCTGACCAAGGGCAAGTGCAACACAAGCAGCGTCCATCCTCAGAGTTGTGTGACTTTTCCCCAGCAGCCCCGAGCAGACTGGGGGTAGCCTTAGAAAGGGGAGTTATGACCTGGATGTAGGCTTGGTGGCCACCAGCCCCAGAGTTACAGTAAGTCCCCTACGTACGAAGAAGTTCCATTCTGAGAGCCCTTTTGTAAGTCCAATTTTGTTCATAAGTCCAACAAAGTTAGCCTAGGTACCCAACGAACACAACTGGCTATACACCGCTGCTTTTACACTTGCTTCCAGACATCCTGGGCTTGAAATAAAGACACTATACTACTGTACTCTATACAGTATTGTACAGTAAAGTACACAAAAGCACAGCCACTGGTAGTAGATGAACGCAAGTGACAATGTACGCCAGACACGTGAACTAACTTACATGATTGAACATGTGAACGCACATTCGCATCTTTGAAAGTTTGCACCTTGAAAGTTTGTATGTAGGGGACTTTCTGTATAGGGATGCTAGGGAAAGAGAGGAGAGAAAGATGCTCACACTGTCAACAATGGGGTCCAGGGACTTCCCTGGCGGTCCAGTGGTTGAGACTCCACGCTGCCACTGTAGGGGGTGCAGGTTGGATCCCTGGTCAAGGAACTAGGATCCTGCAGGCCACATGAGGTGGCCCCCCAAAAACCCCAAAACAAAACAAAACAAAAAACCACAATGGGGTCCAGATGCAGAAGAGAAAGAAGAGATACCAGGAAGGAGTTCATCAACTGGGAGAGAATAGAAGGCAAAGAGACTAGAGATTTTTGAGGTTGAAGAACTGGTGTGGTAGAAATGAGTTTTTGAGAGAGCTACATTGTGCAGAGAGTAGAATGTTGCAGCTTAAGATTTCTGATATGAAAACAGTTCTAGTTTTGATAATAAGATGGCAGGTGTGGTCCTAGAAATATATAGATATAGAGATGAAGATCATTAAAGTTAAAGAGATCATTAAACTGAGAAAGTATGGAAATGTCCAGGCAAGGGCATTATATCTGCAATGTACATGTAAGCCTCCCAGGTTCATGAGAGGAGTTGAGTGTAATGGGAATCTGTGAGCCATCTCTGAAGAGTTTAATGATGGTAATTACTGATCTTCACTGGGTGCTTATGTGTTTCTAGGCACAGTTCTAAGATCTTTGTACGTACTTAAACCCTATGGGATAGGTATTGGGTTGGCCAAAAATTTCATTTGGAAGATGTTACAGAAAAACCCAAACGAACTTTTTGGCCAACCCTATATTAATATTATCCCCATTTTATAGATGAGGAAACTGAAAGATTGAGTTAACTGCTCACATGCACAACCTTAGTAAGTGGTAGAGCCAAGATTTGAACTCAGGCAAGCCAATCCCAAGATCCCACGCATGTAACTAGTAGTGTATTATAAGTGATGAGTTGGCATCCAATTCTTTTTCTAGTAATGCTTATATCCATCCCTCTTCCTCATTCTCACTATTACTTCCCTGCTTTGGATTCTAATCACCTCCCACCAGGACCACAGGCAAGCTGCATGCGGGCCCTCCCACTGACTGTTGGCAAATAGCACAACTGCCACCATGGTCTGCCCACGTCACTCTTCTGTGCCTGGTAAATCTTTCATGACTCCCATTTCCTCACTGGATCAGTCTGAATTCCCTTGTTCAGACTTTAATGCACGCTACAATCTGATCCTCATGCTCATTTCCAACTTGTCTCTGACGCTCTCCTAAAAGACCTTCTTACTGCGGCTCCAGGGCCCAGCACAGTGTCCCACACTTAACAGGCACTCAGCGATTACTGGGTGATGAGGAACTGGTAGATAACAATGATTTACATTTTTTAAAATAAATATAATTTTATATATGTTGGGACTTTTTTGTGTGTGTATTTTTTACTTAAAATAATTTTTATCGCCGCACCGCCCTGTTTGCGGGATCTTAGTTACCCAACCAAGGATCAAACCTGGGGCCCCAGCAGTGAGAGTGCTGAGTCTCAACCGCTGGACCACCAGGGAATTCCTATGATTGACATTTGTATGGAAGTTTAGGGTTTATAAAGCAATTTGTTTTGCATATAGTCTCCTTTGATCTTGGCATTGAGAAATGTGGCAGGTCCTATTCTCCCCATTGATGGAAGCTCTTGACAGCTGAGAAGGAAGCCTTTATCCTCATAAAGGAAGAGAATCTGGAAGAAGGACATTAAGACAGTCTGGGTCAGCATGTTCTCAGAACCATTGAGAGGATAAGTCATGAGCTAAATCAGAAGAAGAATATGAATTTTCTGCTTCTGTCAATGGTACTAGATAGTAATATTACCTTAGATTTGGCCATTTCATTCATCCATCTCTACCTGATAATAAATAGCTCCTTGAAAACAGAAACTCACTTTCATTGGTGGATGCCCAGACCCTAATACAGCATCCTGTAAACAGAAAATTCTCAATAAATATTTGTTGAATGAAGAAAATGATCTTTATTTACATATTGGATTATTAATTCAATTCATTTTAATTTACATTTACTGAGCGTCTATTCCCCTACTGAGTAAAGTTCTAAAGAAATTTTTACAATATGGTTGCATCAAATTCATTTCTCCATTCCTAGTTTTTCACAGATAAATCAAAAGTAAAATGCATATACAAACGAGCACCAAATCCTTACAGGGTTTTGAATTGATTTGAATTTGATATATGTCCTCTGTCAGGGGATGTTATGTTCTAGGGTAGACTGATGACTATTTAGAGTACAGTGTAGGGCTAACTCTTATATCATACCCTGCCCTCAATCCCTACATGATTGGAGCCATTATTAATACATTTCCCTTATATTTATCTACAGTTTACAAAGCATGTTCACATACTATAGATTATCTAAGCTTCTATGGAATAACTATGATTATCTCCATTCTACAGATTCAACCTTCATTTAACAAATATTTACTAAAATAAACCAGATACTATTCTAGCTACTAGGTTAAGAATTGGGTACAAAGTTCTCTACCCTGATAGGACCTAACATTCTTGCAAGGCAGACGGACAGTAAACAGAGAATGAAACAGAAGATAATGATAAAGGCCATGAAGACAATGAGATGGTGATGTGACTGAGAGGGACTGGTGTTGGGGAGAGGAAAGGCTTCTCTGAGGAGGTCACAATTGAGCTGTGTCCTTGATGGAGATCAGAAATCAGTCATGGGAAGACCCCAGGGAATAGTGTTCCAGACAGAGGAAGTGGCAAGTTCAAGAACTTCAAGGTGAAAATCAACTTGATAGGCTACTCAATAGTCTGTAATGGCCTATATGGGAAAAGAATCTAGAAAAGAGTGGATATATGTATTTGTATAACAGATTCACTTTGCTGTACACCTGAAACTAACACAACACTGTAAATCAACTATACCCTAATAAAAATTTTTAAAACAGAGAGAAAGAAAATCAACTTGATCTGTCCAAGAGACACAAATGAGACCAGTGGAGATGAATGAGATGAGACTGGATAGGAAGGGACCAGATCGAGTCGCCCTCCTAGGTTATGACAAGGCAGGGTTGGATATTATTCTAGTTACAGAGGAAATCCATGGAGGGTTGCAACCAAGCGAGTGACTGCTGGGGGCCATTTACCTATGGACTCCTCGTGCTCCTACACGCTACATGTCTGAGGTCCTCTGAGCAAAGGCACTTATGCTCATTGTTTGCATGAGGAGACACTCCAGGATAGCAAAGCTTAGGGATGTCTCTCTTTTTCTCTGGAGACATCCCAGGGTAATAAAGATAACGCCCTTTTCTTTTGCTCTCTGGAGGAGCTTAGCTTACATTCCAAAGTAATAAGTAATCTCTCTCTTTAGAGGGGAGGATGGGCAGGTTACCAGAAGCCCTATATAAAATCAGATTTTCCTAACTTCAGCGTTCCTCTCCTCTGATATACCCCACTGTATGTGCAGGAACATCTGGTCCTTGTCACGTTGGTGAACCAAAGCGAGATATTGCTCTGGCTGCTGCTTCTGCTATAAGAAATGGTCTTTGTCTCTGACCCAGAGATAGAGAGGTCTTGTGTCTTCTGTTGGTATAAACATAAACCTGTGATGTGGTAGGCTAACTTGTTAGCTTGCAAGTGGAGTAAAATCTCAGACCCTCCACAGTTTCTGATTTATTAAGGACCTAATACAATTTGCTCTGGGAAAGGATTTTATCATAAGGAGACTGAGGGTTGGAGAGCTGAGATGCTTTGCCTGAGATGAGGTGGACCAAGGTTCTCATTTGGACTTCCAACACAAGGAAGTTTTTTAGGTACTTTTTTAGTGCTTTCCAGAAGAAACCATCTTGGCTACTCTGAGTTTCTCTTCTGAAACCTCCAGGTGTGTCATCATATAGTTTGCGTTCATAGATTATTCATACCAGTCTTCTGAAGGAGGGCTATTTCCTTAAAAAGTGATTCAAATAGACTCACAGACACAGAAAGAAAACTTACTGTTACCAAAGGGGAAAAGGGGGAGGGGATAAATTAGGAGTTTGGGATTAACATATACACACTACTATATATAAAATAGATTAACAACAATGACTTACTGGATAGCACAGGGAAGTAGGTTCAATATCTTGTAATAACCTATAATGGAAAAGGATCTGAAAAAAAATATATATATAGTTGACTAAAAAATGCACAATGTGAGAGTTGTGAGTTAAGTTGTTTTTTTTTTAATAAATTTATTTATTTTTGGCTGTGTTTGGTCTTCCCTGCTGCACGTGGGCTTTCTCTAGTTGCAGGGAGCGGGGACTACTCTCCGTTGCAGTGTGCGGGCTTCTCATTGCGGTGGCTTCTCTTGTGGAGCACGGGCTCTAGGCGTGCGGGCTTCAGTAGTTTTGGCGCACAGGCTCAGTAGTTGTGGCTCACAGGCTCTAAAGCGCAGGCTCAGTAGTTATGGCGCTCGGGCTTAGTTGCTCCGGGGCATGTGGGATCTTCCCGGACCAGGGCTCAAACCCGTGTTCCCTGCATTGGCAGGTGGATTCTTAACCACTGTGCCACCAGGGAAGTCCTGAGTTAAGTTTTATTTGGGACAAAATGAGGACTGCCGCCTGGGAGACAGCATTTCAGATATCTCTGAGAAACTGCTCTGAGGAGGGGAGGGTGGGGCCAGGATATATAGGAGTTTTGCAGCAAAGAGCAGGTAATTGGGAATGTCAGAAGATTATTGTTAAATAAAGAAAACCAGATATCTCAAGTTAAGGAGTTTAGCGCTTTTCTATTTATGGGAAGATGCAAGAGTCTGGGCTCACTGAAATCATTCCTTTGATGTGCACCTGAGCTATCTTGGGCCCTATTTTCACATCCTGAGTTTCCTCAGGGCTCACCAGCTCACATCGGAGGACTGCAATCATCAGTGACCGTGACATCCTTTGTTTATTGATACGGCAGGAAATATTCCATTTATAAATATTCCATTTATCTATATATACATATATAAATATCAAACTGAATCACTTTGCTGTACACCTGAAACTAGCACAACATTGTAAATCAACTAGACTTCAACTTAAAAATACAGATTAAAAAAAAAACCTTGCTGATTAAAGGTTAAAAAAAAAAAAGAAAAAAGTAAGGTGATTCAAGAAATAGCCCAGGGGCTTCCCTGGTGGCGCAGTGGTTGGGAGTCCGCCTGCCGATGCAGGGGACACGGGTTCGTGCCCCGGTCCGGGAAGATTCCGCATGCCGCAGAGCGGCTGGGCCCGTGAGCCATGGCCACTGAGCCTGCGCGTCTGGAGCCTGTGCTCCGCAACGGGAGAGGCCACAATAGTGAGAGGCCCGCGTACTGCAAAAAAAAAAAAAGAAAAGAAAAGAAAAGAAAAGAAATAGCCCAATGAAAGAAATACACAGAAAGTCAGGAAGTTCCACCATAGACTTTATGAAAAACAAGGTAAATAGACTAGTTCTAGGATTCTTTTTAAAAAGAAGGGTGAAGCTTGATGGATTCCCGTTGGAACTGAGTTTACTACGAAAAGGAGTTCATATAAAGCAGTCCTCACGTTTTGCGAAAACAGCATCTGAAGATGCAGCGCAAACCTCACCACCCTTCTCTCTGTGGGAGACTGGATGCTCCAGCACATGTAAGGCGGAACCGCCTCCCTCAGGATGCAAGGCTCAGCTGGTGTGGGCGGCTGTGTTCGTTTCATGTCACCTGGAAAGAGAGAGCAGTCATACAAGGAAGACTCTCTGGAGGCCTCTTTTTTTGTTTTTGTTTTGACTATGTGTGTTGAACACAAAGCAAATGGCACCCTTGACTGAACTTACTATTTCCAGTTCTTACTGAACATCTGCTCGCGAGTAAAGAATACTGTTTGGATACAAAATCAAAACAAAACAAAAATCCACATTAGGGAGGGGAAATTTGTACGTTCTTTTGCTGTGTCCTTTTCCACCTTATTGATCTCTGAAGTCTCCTGAGGTCTCAGGGTTTACATATTTCCATCATGGACTCACAATTTCAAAGGAATTTGTCACGTCAAAATTTGTTCTGCATTAAGCTGCCACTCGCCGCGGTATTTCCGAAATACAGAAACTCCCGAGAACTGAGCCTTTGGATAAATTACAATATTCTCTGGGTGGCCATCAGGGCAATGGTTCTCAACCTTTTGTACTGAACATCTTACCAGTTGCTGGAGGAAAAAACCTTGTTTCTATCATTGTAGAAGAAAAATGCTACTTTTTCCAAAAGAGTATTTCCACGTTGACACGCATTCGGTCAGTAGTTTAGAACTTGTATGAAAACACTGCATACCACCAGCTGCTTCATAGGACCAGCTTACAATCTGTTGATGCCAGATTCGAAGGAATGACACCTTGGAAATAGGTGTTTGGTGACAGTGGTTTTAGGTGAGTGACATTTGATTGAAGCAACTTGTAAAAATGTTGATCTCATTTATTTTATTACTGGGACTCTCTAAGAAATTTCCTGGTTGTAAATTTGTGCAGGCTGCAAGTGCTGTGATCTTACATGCAAGGTCTTACTTTTGTTGTTGCTGTTGTTGTTTTAGTTCACAGCCGCTCTAGTCACAACAGCCAGGACATGGAAGCAAGGTAAGTGTCCATCAGTAGATGAATGGATAAAGAAGATGTGATACACATACACACACACACACATACACACACACACACACACACACACAATGGAATATTACTCAGCCATAAAAAAGAATGAAATAATGCCATTTGCAGCAACATGGATGGACCTAGAGATTATCATACTAAGTGAAGTAAGGCAGACAGAGAAAGACAAATATTATATGATAGCACTTATATGTGGAATCTAAAAAGTAGTACAAATGAACTTATTTACAAAATAGAAACAAACTCACAGACATAGAAAACAAACTTATGATTACCAAAGGGGAAGGGGGGGGCAGGGATAAATTAGGCATATGGGATTAACAGACACACACTACTATATATAAAATAGATAAGCAACGAGGATTTACTGTATACCACAGGGAACTATATTCAATATCTTGTAATAATCTATAATGGAAAAGAATTGAAGAAAAAGGAATGTATATATAGATATATAACTGAATCACTAAAAAAAGAGACATAAATGACATATAATGTTGTATTACTTTAAAGTGTACAACACAATGATTATATATATATATATATTGCAAAATGATTACCAAAGTAAGTTAACATACATCATCTTGTATAAATACCAATTTTTTTCTTGTGGTGAGAGCTTTTAAGATTTACTCACTTAACTTTCAAGTATACAGTACAGCACGTTAACTGTAGTCACCATGCTGTACATTGAAGCCTTGGAATTTATCTTATAACTAGAAGTCTGTACCTCTTCACCACCTACACCCATTTCACCCACACCCCCTGCCCCTGCCTCTGGGAACCACCCATCTGTTTTGTTTCTATGAGTTTGGGTTTTTTTTTTAGATTCCACATATAAGAGAGATCATACAGTATTTGTCTTTTTCTGTCTGACTTATTTCACTTAGCATAATGCCTTCAAGCTTCATCCATGGGTGCAGATATCTGTTCAACATAGTGTTTTTGTTTCCTTTAGATATATTCTTAGAAGTGGAATTGCTGGATTCTCAGTCTGGATTTTAGCACCAACCTTAATTCAGTTATTTCTAAAGATTCTCCAACACGAACCTCCTTACACAGTGTTTGCTAATGACAAATGAGTAGAGAAAGTGGTTCTTGAAAATAAGATGATTCACAAGGTGGATAATTCTTGGGCAAATATTCAGGAGCTGATGTATCATCTGTATGAGAAGAACAGAAAGCAATGAACTGAAATCAACAATTGATTTGATTTATGGCATTACGTGTTTAGCAAGGTGTTATGTACGCAGATATGATATATAGATATGGCAGATTTGGAAAAGGAATTTAAACAATTAAATAACATGAAGACACAGAATTGGGCTTGTTTTCCTTCCAAGTATTTTATTTTACCATGATCCAATGCTTATTGACTCAACACACATGTAAAGGAAACATGTCACTAACTAACATTTTCTAATGTACTCAGATCCTCCAACTTTTAAGTCGAGAAGGGAGGCGACAAGGGGCAGGAGGGAGGTGGGAGGAGAAAGATGAGGCAACTGATAAAACTTTGAAGGATATCTTCTCCATCATCATATTTAATTGAATGTTAATCTAGGGAAAAAATTAAGATGAAATTTGACTCTGTGAGTTCAAAGCACATTGAATCCTTTTATAGGATGTAAATCAGCATAAGGTTCAACTTTGACCTACCCGCTTAAGACATATCTTCACTGATTCTGGTCTTAACACCAGCAGGGGGCCAGCCCATCATGGTGCTTAACATGTGGATCATTCTGGGTGAGCCTTCACTGGATTCTGCGATCACACACAGAGCTATCTGTGATCAGGTGGATCCGCACAACCTGACTTGGGATGTTGTCATAGGTGGGACATCCTATGACAATGGTGGGATGGACATCGATGGGATGGGTGCTCATAGGTCTCCTCCAGGGTCAGGGTGGGTCTGTCCCTCACCTGACCAAGTTATGATAGCGTTTCTTTAGGCATTGTGCTAAGTGCACAGAACATTCATACCATCCAGGGTTGGCTGTAGACTCTCACGGGTGGAAGAGGATGTAATTCACCCCTCCGACCTTAGTCAAAGCTGTGTTTAACTCACCCGTGTCAGTGGACTGTGACACATCAAGTTTTCCAGACAAACATCTCCACTTTAATAGGGTCCCCTGCAGGTGGGCTCCTTACCTGCCTCCACTGTTTTCTCATACCTATCAGAGAACCCAGCACATTGTAGACACTCAAGATATAGTGACGGACGGTTCTTACAACTTCCTTATTAACAGTTTAAGAGCCAGCAAGCCCTAGGTTTAAGAAAGCTCCAATCGTCCCACCTGTATTTATTGGGTGCTGTTTCAGCGGCAGGGACTTCACCGGATATTAGAGACGGGATGGTGAGTAAGAAGAGGTCCTTGCTGTTAAAGAATTTAAATCCAGTTTCCCTGCTATTCAGCCCAAATATTTCTGGCTTTATCTTTGTCTTATTAGTCAGGATGCCCTGCACAAGGGCCTTATCCTCATTCTCAAGACCTACCTCTTGCTCTTCTTACCCTGAATGCCCTCCACCTGGTCCCCTCCCATTGGGTGCCCATGTTCTCACTCAAAAGCCCGATTCAGGTCCCTCTCCTCCACAAAACTCCCCTGATATCACCCCTCCCACTGCTCTCCCTTTGCCCACCCCACCCCCATGATCTTTATCACATTATGTTTTGACCAGAAACAGGGAGTTTAATGACACCACTTGTGGTTTTACACTGTTTCTCGAGGCTTATTTTATTTCCCGGTGAGAATGGTTTAACTGTGGACCTTTTCCCCTACTTCTTCACCTCCCGTGGTGCTCACGTTGTTCTGAGTACATGATGAACGTTCAATAAATACTTGATTGGATAGTGTAGTCTATTTTTTTCTTGTTTTATTAGTATATAGAGAGACCATCGAGACTCTCTTATTAACAATAAACCGTCACAGACTTGAAGACTATGGTTGCTCCATTTTTCTTTTTTCTAGATCACACAGCCCCAGTTCTCTGCATAATTCCTGCTGGATCTCATCTTCTACTTGTGACTAGAGCTGCATTCTTGGAAGTATGTTCTCTGGAACACCACATGAAAAAGTATTCTGTGGTTAATTTGAGAAACTCTGTTCTGTTTGTTTACTGTGGCTACTCAGCTCCTTTAAAACCTTCAGGTATATTGTGAACCTTCTAAAGGTGGGTCTGGTGTGCCATTCTTAACACTTAGAAGTTGGGGTCTTTATTTTCTTTGTAATTACATTTAAAATTTTAGGCAGTATCAGTCATTGCTTTACTATGAAAATGTCTTCAAAGTTCTCACTTCCCACCCCCCGATTTTGTGACATTATTTTTATTTTGTTAGGCAAAGTTCATAGCATTTATATCCATTTTGCAACCCAAAATACCCTAAATATTTGTCTTAACTATATACTTAAATGGAGCAAAGTTCAACAATAGTGTTTTTGTTATGGCTTTTCCATTTCTGTTTTCTTTATTTTGATTTATTTTTCAGATACCTGAATTTCATCAGATATTTTTAAAGCAGGGATCAAAAAACAATATTACCTGAGTTATTTCATGTTGAGATTTTTCTCTTACATTTATTCTCTTTTTAAAAAAAATATATTTGGGGGGCTTCCCTGGTGACGCAGTGGTTGAGAGTCTTCCTGCCGATGCAGGGGACACAGGTTCATGCCCCGGTCCAGGAAGATCTCACATGTCGTGGAGCGGCTGGGCCCGTGAGCCATGGCCGCTAAGCCTGCGTGTCCGGAGCCTGTGCTCTGCAACGGGAGAGGCCACAGCAGTGAGAGGCCTGCATACCACACACACACACACACACACACACACACACACACACCCACACAAACACACACAAAATATATATATATATATATATATATTTAGTATCTAATTTTTCCCCTTGTAGGCGATTTTCTTCTTCTTCCTGGATCCCTAGAGATTTTAATTTGTGAGTTTCAATAACTTAACCAGAGTATATCTCATTTTCATTGTTTGGTATGCATTTTTCTTGGCATATGGTATGAACTTTTGATCTGCAGACTCAGTTTATCCTCCAATTCAGGAAAATTTCCCCATCTAATATCTTAGGATTCTTTTACTAATCCATGTATCAGACTGTCTAATTCAGGGATACCACTTATTCTTATGTTGGAACATCTTTGTCTTCTATAGTTAGCATATTCTAATTGCTTTTATCTCTTTGTATTTGTCTTTGTGTTCATAGTGTTTATATTTCAATCTTCTCTTTGCCAGCAGTACAAATTTCGGTCATATCTACCTACAATGAGTATTTATTAGGCTCCTATTGGATTCTAAGCAGTGGGCTAGATGCTCTACCATAGTGCCAGCTGTCTGGTCTGAGACACATTTTCGACCTGTCCAAGTCAAAGTCTAAGTACAAAGAATTCCACCCATCTGACAGCTTGTCACCTCAACCCAGCAAGACCCTTGTTGAGCTTTCAACCTATGGAACTGTAAGATAAGAAATCTGTATTATTTTAAGCCACTAAGTTGGCAGTGATTGGTTATGACAGTAATAGAAAACAAATACAAACTTTGGTACCATAAGTGGGGTGTTGCTATAACAAATACCTAAAAGTGTGGAAGTAGCTTTAGAATTGGGCAATGGGCAGAGGTTGGGAGAATTTTGAGGAGCGTGACAGAAAAAGTCTAGATTGCCTTGAACAGACAGCAGAAATTTAGATGTTAATGGTTCTGCTAATTAGGACTTAGAAGAAAGTGAGGAACACAGTAGAGAAAATATAAATTGCCCTAGAGAACACCATAATCATGGAGAAAAAGCTGCTAGTAGAATATGGATGTTAAAAGTGCTGCTGGTGAAGACTTAGAAGGGAGATGGACAGTTATTGGAAGCTGGAGGACAAGACACCCTTGTTACATGGGGGCAGAGAGCTTAGCGGAATTGTGTCTTGCAGTTATGTGGAAAGCAGAACTGGTGAATGATGGTATTGCATAGGCTGAGATTTCCAAGGAAAGTGTTGAAGGTGTGACCTGGTTTTGCTTCTTTAGCTTTACAGGTTCACAGATAGAAAAAAATTGTGCTCCCGGATGGATTATACCCAGAGGCTCACCCCTACCTTATTTAGACGATTTAGATGGTGAGATTTGGGACTTTTGAGCCGATGAGATCTAGATGAGATTTTAAACTTTGAGTTGATGCTGCAATGTGTTGAGACTTAGGGGGACCTGGGAAGGAGTTAATGCATTTTGGATGTGGGACAGATGTGGATCTCTGGAGGCTAGAGGGGTGGACTGTAGCAGGCAGAATAATGCGCTCTCTAAGATGCCCACATCCTAATCCCTGGAACCTGTGGATATGTTACATGACATGGCAAGAAGTTATTAGGTCTGCAGATACAACTAAGTTTGTTAATGAGCTGACTTTGAGATGAGAGCGTCATCTGGATTTTCTGGGTGGGCTTAATCTAATCACACGAATCTTTAAAAGTGGAAGAAGGGTCAGAGGACCTGCCATCTCAGGACTGGATCCACTGTCCCTAGCTTTGAGAATGGTGGAAAGGGGTCATGAGTCAAGGAATGCAGGCAGCCTCTAGAAGCTGGAAAAAGCAAGGGAACAGGTTCTTCCCTAGAGCCTCTAGAAAGGAAAGCAGTCCTGATAACACCTTGATTTCAGCCTGATGGGACCCATGTCAGACTTCTGACCTGTAAAACTGCAAGATAACACATAGGTATTGCTTAAGCCACTGCATCTGTGGGAATTTGTTACAGCAGTGATAGAAAATGAATACGTTTTATGTGCATCGGAGCACCTGGCAGGCTGAATAAACTCCAGATTGCTGGGGCTCATCCCCCAAAGCTTCTGACTCAGTAGGTCTTGACTGAGACCTGATAATTTGCATTTACAGTAAGTCCCCTACCTATGAACGAGTCCCATTCTGAGAGCAAGTTCATAAGTCCAATTTGTTCCTAAGTCCAACAAAGTTAGCCTACGTACCCAACTAACACAATAGGCTACATAGTACTATACTGTAATATATAAATAAAAATAATACATAAAAAACAAACACAAAAAATAAAGAAACCATTATTTTTTTTTTGCGGTATGCGGGCCTCTCACTGTTTGGCCTCTCCCACTGCGGAGCACAGGCTCCGGACACGCAGGCTCAGCGGCCACGGCTCATGGGCCCAGCCGTTCCGCGGTATGTGGGATCTTCCCGGACCGGGGCACAAACCCGTGTCCCCTGCATCAGCAGGCAGACTGTCAACCACTGCACCACCAGGGAAGCCCAAGAAACCATTTTTTAATCTTACAGTACAGCACTTTGGAAAGTACAGTAGTACAGTACAACAGCTGGCATCCAGGGGCTGGTATCGAGTGAAGAGGCAAGAAAAGTTACTGACTGGAGGAGGGAGAGGAGGTGGGAGGTGGTAGAGCTGCAGGATCACCAGCAATAGGAGACGGAGGGCGAGCTGCAATTTCACTCACGCCTGAGGTTGATGGCACAGGTCCTGGTTTCTTGATGGATTCAATTCTATCTGCCCTCTTTTTTTTTTTTTTTTTTGCAGTACGCGGACCTCTCACTGTTGTGGCCTCTCCCGTTGCGGAGCACAGGCTCCAGATGTGCAGGCTCAGCGGCCATGGCTCACGGACCCAGCCACTCCGCGGCATGTGGGATATTCCCAGACCGGGGCACGAACCCGCATCCCCTGCATCAGCAGGCAGACTCTCAACCACTGCACCACCAGGGAAGCCCTTCTATCTGCCCTCTTGGAAAAATGATCCAAGGATGTCTGGGTAGTAGCTCTTTTTTTCTCATCATAGATGACACGGACTGCATTCTGAACAGCTGCAGCAGACTTCGTGTACTGTTCTTCATTTGGATCCTGTGCCTCCAAAACTAACAGTGCCTCCTCAAATAAAGAAAATCCCCTTGCCATTTCCTGCATTGTGAATCTCTTCAGTCCTTCAGTTATTTCTTCTTCCTCTTGTCTCTCTTCGTCCTTTCTCTGGGCATGTTCGCATCTTTGAAAGTTCACAACTTGAAGGTTCGTATGTAGGGTACTTACTATATAATAAGTTCCCAGGAAATGCTGATGCTGGTGGACACTTTGACAACTTCTGCTTTATCTCACTGAAGCCCTAAACTGCAGCAGGTCATTCAGCTTCCGAAGTGTCCCATTTTATTTATTTGTACCCGTTGGCTTGAGAAATTCGAGAGTGAAAAGAGGACTTGAATGTATGAGGATAATGAAGGAATGATTACACTAGGCATGCACACAGCAGTTTGTAAGAGTCACTTTCATTCCCCATGGCATGCGTTTGGGGATAGGCCCGTATCAGAGAGATCAGTAGTGACCCATTCAGGAATGTAATTACACAGCTCAACAACAACAGTACAAAAAACCCAAACAAAAAATGAGCAGAAGAACTAAATAAATATTTCTCCAAAGAAGACATATAGATGGCCAGTAGACACAAGAAAAGTTGCTCAACATCACTAGTCATTAGAGAAATGCAAATCAAAACCAATGGGGTATCACCTCACACCGGTCAGAATGGCCATGATTTAAAAAGTCTATAAATAACAAATGCTGGAGAGGATGTGGAGAAAAGGGAACCCTCCTACACTGTTGGTACGAATGTAAGTTTGTGCAGCCACTATGGAGAACAGTAAGGAGGTTCTTCAGAAAACTAAAAATAGAACTACCATATGATCCAGCAATCCTACTCCTGGGCATATATTTGGGCAAAACCATAATTCAGAAAGATACATGCACCCATATATTCATAGCAGCACTATACACAATAGCCAAGACATGGAAACAACCTAGACATCCATCAACAGATGAATGGATAAAGAAGATGTAGTATATATATACAATGGAATACTACTCAGCCATAAAAAAGAATGAAATAATGCCATTTGCAGCAACACGGATAGGCCTAGAGATTATGATACTAAGTGAAGTAAGTCAGAAAGAGAGACAAATACCATACAATATCACTTATATGTGGAATCTAAAATATGGCACAAATGAACATATCTACAAAACAGAAACAGACTCACAGAATAGACTTGTGGTTGCCAAGGGGGATGGGGGGATGGGGGAGGGATGGACTGGGAGTTTGGGGTTGGTAGATGCAAACTATTACATATAGAATGGATAAACAACAAGGACCTACTACATAGCACAGGGAACTGTATTCAATATCCTAATATAAATCATAATGGAAGAGAATATAAAAAAGAATGTGTATATGTGTGTAACGGAGTGACTCTGCTGCACAGCAGAGATTAATATAACATTGTAAATCAACTATGCTTCAATAAAAATAAATTTAAGAAAAGAATGTAATTAGGGGTAACGACATGTGTCTGTGTCATGCCCTTCATGGTACGGAGCTGGACCCAAGAGTCCCATCACTCACTGTGACCGTAATCCTCCACGTGGAGCTCAATGAACAGCAACTCCAGAATGACAGTATTGATCTGGACTTTCAGCTGAGCTCAGGACTTACTGTATTCTCAGGTTTCACCCATGTCTGGTATTGCACAAATTCTTCAGATTTTCTCACTCTAAGTTGGGCCTTTTAAAACTCAAAAATAGTTCTATATGCTGAATGGAGTCTCCGAACCAACGCCAGGCACAGCAAGGGTGGCTGACGAGACTTCTTATGGTCGTTGGGCGTCCTCATCTCACTTTGAGAGCAGGAGCTGGCGAAGAATGGACAATTGTACTCTGAGTTATTTTTCAAAGCACGTTTGCATCTTTCATCTCATCCTGTCACAAATATTAATGACAAAGTCAGGGAGGGAATCCAAGTTTCCTGAACCTTAGCCCCATGTTCTGTACTCCTTCTGCTGCTGCAACATTTTATCTCTGTCTCTAGATCCATGTCCAGAATGCTGTCCCATCATCAGCGAGAAAGACAGAGCTAGAGAGAGACAGAGACAGAGATAGAGATGAAGAGAGAGAGGCAGAAACAAAGAGAGAGACAGAGATAAAGAGAGAGAGGCAGAGACAAAGAGAGAGAAACAGAGACAGAGACAGAGATAAAGAGAGATGTGGAGACAGAGATAAAGAGAGACAGAGAGAGAGAGACAAAGAGAGAGAGACAGAGAGAGAGGGAGAGACAAATAGAAACAGGAAGAGAGAGAGAACAAAAGGAGTGAAGGAGGGGAAGGAAACAGAAAATAGAGAAGAAGAAGAAAGGAGATAGGAAGCAGAAAAGAAATAGATCATAGAACACCTCAAGGACAATGGGGACGCATAACCCTCCATGTCCGTGAAGAGGGTTACAGGTGTCCCCCGGTACCTGCTGGGGACTGGATTCAGGACACTGCACTCCCCCCCACAACCCCACCCTCGTCTACCACCACAAATACCCAGATCCATGGATGCTCAAGACCCTTATATACATACCTACAAAGGCGTGGTACAGCCGGCCCTGGACATTCACCCCCTCCTCTTCCTGGTTGGCAGGATCTGAGACAGCGTGTGGGCAGGTTACCTGCACTGTCTATAGGCTGTACTCAGAGTCACATTGGGGGAAGGATGGGCTAAGAAATGACAAGGACACACTGACCATCCCTGGGCTCTCAGGAGTCCCATAAAGTCCCCAAGATTATTCTCAGGTAAAACCAGAGGGAGACAGGAGAGAACAAAAACTGGGAAAACAACCCTCCCCACTCTTTTTCAATGTCATCTTAACGATTATAAGATTAAGATCATGAAATCTTTCCACAGGGAATGGGGGTCAACTAACACTACTTGAAAGGTGAAATGACATTTTTCAGAACATAAAATAAGACCAGTTCTGTAAGCATGCTGTAACACTTGACAGCTTGGCCAGTTGGGGGACGGGTGGGGGGAGGATGGCAAAGTGGGAATTCTTATCGCATGTTATGGGATGCACTGTTTTGTTTTGACTCTTAGCATCTAGAAGCATCTCACTTTGTTTCATCCTCATCTATCCTCCTCCTATTCTCTGTGCCCACAAGGTTGCCTCTTGAGGTCCCTGGGCCCCTGGCACACCAGCTGGTGCACTGCAGGTGCTCAGTGGATGGGGGGAGGGGTAAGAGGAGGAAAATTCTGCTCCAGGGAAGGGCTAGTGCCAAGGGCGCTTGCCCTTTATTTGGAGGAATATGGGAGTCATGGGTAAGATGAATGGTTAGACATCATCACTTTAGGGTGCCTCAAAACTCTGAAATTCTGTAATTCTTATGTATTTAGAAAACTTCAGCAATACCAATATCTGCACCTGAAAAAACACTTATTAGAGGTTTATAGTAGGGACTTCCTTGGTGGCGCAGTGGTTAAGAATCCACCTGCCAATACAGGGGACAGGGGTTCAAGCCCTGGTCCAGGAAGATCCCACATGCCACGGAGCAACTAAGCCCGTGCGCCACAACTACTGAGCCCACGTGCTGCAACTACTGAAGCCTGTGCGCCTAGAGCCCGTGCTCCGCAAGAAGAGAAGCCACTGCAGTGAGAAGCCCGTGCACCGCAACAAAGAGTAGCCCCTGCTCGCCACAACTAGAGAAAGCCCGCGCGCAGCAACGAAGACCCAACCAGCCAAAAATAAATAATAAATAAATTAAAAAAAAAGATTTATAGTAAATGTCTTTGTCAGAGGTTTATAAATAGCACTGTTATTTGTCTTGAACATAAGTTTCCAATTTTCTATTTTTCTTATTACTTAAATTCTATTTCAATAACGCAATTGGAAGCCATCATCCCTAATGACTCTTACTGTCACATCTTCACAAAATTGAAAGAATTTTAGAATTCCAAAAGAAAGTTAGCTACTTCAAATGGAATGAATACCAGCAAAACATAAACTGCCTCTACCCAAGGTGTGTATTGAAAAGTATGAAAAGTTGGGTCTTTCTGGGAATTCCTTGGCAGTCCAGCAGTTAGGATTCCGTGCTTCCACTGCAGGGGGCACGGGTTCCATCCCTAGTAGGGGAACTAAGATCCCGCATGCTGCGCGGTGTGGCCAAAAAAATAAATAAATAAAGGTCTTTCCAATCTTTCCACGATATCATCTATGAATTCATAAGCTCTGAGGGAGCATATTAAGTTAACAAATGGTTTCCCATGGGGATAATGTTTGGCTATAAGCAAAGGAAGAAAAAATAGCCTGAAGTTCTACAGAGAAAAGAGCAAGAGATGAAAAGGAGAAAATAACATCACTGTGAAATAAAAAGAAAACTTGAAAAATATTTGATCAATTATCATTGCTGGGCTTCCCTGGTGGCGCAGTGGTTGAGAGTCTGCCTGCTGATGCAGGGGACACGGGTTTGTGCCCCGGTCCGGGAGGATCCCACATGCTGCGGAGCAACTGGGCCCATGAGCCATGGCCGCTGAGCCTGCGCGTCCGGAGCCTGTGCTCCGCAACGGGAGAGGCCACAACAGTGAGAGGCCCGCGTACCGAAAAAAAAAAAAAATTATCATTGCTTTGTAGAAAACAAAAACCCAAATATTCAGTGTCACCAATTTTGCAAGATTTGCCAGCTTCTATATTCTTGAGGAAGAGAACTAGGGGCTTGATAAGAAGAGCATAGCACACTACAGAAACTGAATTCACACTAAAGCAAAAAGCACCCAGACTTGTCCAGGAATTTCCATATTTATCATAGTTCCTGGAGGCTGGAACCTGTTCAGAAATATTACATGTGTTTCACAAAGGAAGTTGAAAGAAATAACATTCCACATAAGAAGTTACATAAACTCAAGTTTCAACTAATTCTTCAAAATCTACTTTCAGTCATACTATTAATTAAGTATGATGGCAAAATAATGACATTTGATATATACAATGACTCAAAACTTTTACTTTTCAACTACCTTCTGAAGCATTGCTTATAGATGTCAAAAAAAAGAGAGGCAAAAAACCAAAAAGGAAATCCAACACATTACTGCAGAGGTAGACATCTTTGATATTTGATAGCACTTTGTATGAACCCACGGATGATTTGCTGATTATAAATAGGGAAGAATATCTTTACAGGAAGGGGTAAAGTTCTCATCACTCGAACCCACTGATCAATTTCCATCTCCTTAAAAGTGAGAGGGTAAGACATTTTTCCTCCAAAATCATACATTATGAATACATTGCAACATTACCAAGTAGTTTTACCAAAAATTGGAGCCCAAATTTAATCAAGCCTTTAGATCTAACTTAGTAGTTTGTAGGAAATATAAGTGATAGAAGAACTGTTTAAACAACATCATGAAGAAGCCAGTTGAGAACCCCAGAATGTGGAACCTTCTACAATAGACCTGACCCACCTTTTCAACAAGTCAGTGACATGAGGAAAACATGGCAGGCGTGTGTTGATGAGGGAGAAACTTTGAAGATTATTAGAGACCAAGGATATACAGCAAACAAATGCAATGTGTGAACCTTATTTAGATTCTGATTAAAACAAACTAACTGTAAACAAACATGGGGGGATGGATGGGGGAAATTAGAATATTCGATGATATTAAGGAATTATTTTTACATTTTCTTAAGTGTGGTATTAGCATAACTGTTATGTGAAAACAGAGTTTAATTTTTAGAAAGGCATGCTGAACGATTTAAGGATAAAACAGCCTTTAAAATACTTCAACTGGTTTTTCTGTGGGCATAGTATCAATAACTTCCCTTCATGGTTAATATACTGGATTCTTGTCAATATGTGGAATGCGGAAGGAAGGCTGAATCCCATGCTCACGTTTTGAAGGCAAGAGGAAGAATTAAATAACATGATGAATAAATAAATAAATAAATAAAATAACTTCTCTTTATGGTTAAGTCAGTTCAAACTAGCAGTATGTTTGAATGCTGATGACAGTTAACTAGTGGAGAGGAGAAAAGTGATGCTGTCCAGAGGCGTAAGAGGGGCTGTGATTAGTCCAGGGCTAGCGACTCAGAGAGACCCATGGACCCAGGCCAGTCTACAAAGTGTTTGTTGACAAGATACGGGCAGAAGTTGAAAGTATACATTTTGAAATGTTTATAACAATTTAACAAAGTAATTTTATGCCCATTGAATTTTAAATGGGGCTTATAAAAAAAGATGGGTTTTCTGTTACTTATAACAGAAAGATTCATAACGGACATAATGTTATTTTACCATCAGTGTTTCAGGGCTTCTTAACCCAAGTCTTAGATGCACTTGTGAACCCATCACAATTGTGTGCCGAGGGGAATTGCACACACATACACTCACACACATATTCATATATATAACATACACGTGTCACACATATCTGACGGTAGCTTTCATCAGATGCTTGTAGAGGTCCACGACCCACAGAATGTTGAAGAACCCTTGCCCCAGAGTTGCCTTAGGGGAATCCTCCCCACTCTGCTTAGAGTTGCCAGTGTGGACACTTTTTTTTCCAGATTTCCAAGTTTTAAACCTAAATGCCAGTTCCTAGCCCTATGTATTTGTGTGGCCCCATCACTGATAGTTATTAAAGCACGAATGTCTTTGGTTGTTGCCTCCTCACTCTGCGGAAAGGGAGCCTTTAGAACAAACACTGCAAGGAAACCGAGCTTCCCCCACGACAGCCAAGCTCCCTCCCACCCCCAGCGGGGGAGGGGCAGCCCTGGGGGAGATTCTTTAAAGCCTCAGGCACCAGGCGCTCGTTCTTGCCCATCTCAGGACTTGGGACACAATTCTTTTTGGCTTAGCTGCCCACCACACGATTAACTGTTTAAACAAATTCCAGAAAACACATCAATTATTACTAATGAATTCCAAATCAAATCATCCAGAACTACAAAGGGCCGCCAGATGTTTCAGGCAAGGAGAAAAGAGGGGGTGGGAGGCGTGGGGAGAGAGAGAATTCTTTCCCACCACTCTATTAACTTGGACCTGAAACCTATAATTTATCCAACACCTGACATAAAGAGGCATCACACACATTTTAAAATATTTCTTGGAGATGGTCCTAACATTAATTTCATTGTGGAATATTACTTTATATTGATATCATATCTAGCAAAAACTTTTCAGACCTCTTTTACATATATATCTCATTTTTTCCTTACAGTGTCTGACTGAGGAGGCAAAGGCTGGGACTAGTCGTCATTTTTTCCAGATGAGCAAATTAAGGCAAAGTGAAACACAGGTTTTTGGGGGTTTGTTTTATAGTAGGACTATGTTTCGAAACTGAATGTTCTGATATTACTGTTGGACACTGCCATTTCCAAACAACCAGTGAGCTAATAAACATAAAAACTTTCCGAGGTATAAAGTCACTAGGACCCATATGAAAGGCACACAATGGGTTTCAAGGTATGTATCTGAATGAGATATAACCAGAAATAGGAGACAGCTCTGCAGTGGTGAGCCTAAGGTTCAAAGTCAGAAAGTGGGACGGCTATTGGCAATTGAAGGTCCCCGTGGCTGGGGCCCCTGACAGGGGAATAAGGAGCAGAGGCTCTTTAAACACTAGGATGCCATCAGCAAAGACAAGGGAAGGTGCTCCCATCATGTATCTAGTGTCAGCTCATCAGCGGTAAAGTGCCGTTGAGCTGGTCCCTCTCTGAGCAGCTTGATTTCCCCTGGAAGCTGGTTCCATTATCAGGCTGACTTCAAGATTCCCACTGGAATTTTGGGGTCTAAAACAAAACCCTTCAAATGGCTGTAATCAGTGTTCTGCAAAATTTGTATGACTTATGAAGTGGTTAATGGACTTGGGAGTGAGATAGAGGGAATCATGACGTGTGAGACCTGGAAGAGACCTGGAAAAACAGGGTTCAACCTGTTCATCTCTCAAGTGAGGGGCCTGGGAGGCAGTGAGAATCAGCGATTTGCCAGAGACCTACACTTTCTTCCTAGACGTGGAGGTGATCGTATGTTCATGAATTGTTTTCTTCTGTTTAGTCTCCTTCTCATGCCCATTTTAAATATTCATATACTCCAGTGGGTTTTACATATTTAAAACTAGTGGTCTCAAATGTTGGAATGAATAATGTGTTGGTTTTTGTCTTTCCTGCTAAATATTTGTTCAAATAACCAAATTTTCTTTAAAGGTAGACTTCTTTCTTCTTCTTCATCTTTTTTTTTTTTATAATAACACATGGTAAATATCTCAAGAAGGGTCCAAAGTTATAGCCTCATGGAGAGAAAAGTCATAGTGGCTGCACTTTGGTTTCTGCTGTGTAAGGACTGCTGAATAAGGCTGGGTTTTTGTTTGCAAGTGCATTTCATGCTGCATTCCATCTTGACAATACATTTGATTTATAAACTCTAAAAATAAGACATACTTTAGAGAAAGATGTGGGCTTGGTCAGGGTGAAAGTAATGGAATAAACAATCTCTTGCAGTCACTAACATTCCAAAATCATTTTCCAGGGTCATTATCAAGCCAAGAACTACAAAAACCATTTTCTTTCAGTGCACTGTACGTATCAATGCAAAAAAAAACAGAAGAGAAAAGCACTATTTACTGAGTCAAGCTTGTTTGTGTTTTAATCCCAAGATCAACTTTCTAACCACCCATTTCTTTTAGAAACAACAGGGTGATCCCACAGTTAGAACAACACTTTGTTTCTTTCCCTTCCTTCTTCCTCTCCTCTTCTTGACTGGATATTAAATTAACTTTTGCTTTAAAACGACAACACATAAACATGAGCATTAAAAATTTAAGTTTTTAAGACAAATATCATATGATATCGCTTATGTGTGGAATCTAAAAAATATATATACAAATGAACTTATTTACAAAACAGAAATAGACCCACAGACGTAGAAAACAAACTTATGGTTACCAAAGGGGAAAGGGCAGGGAGAGAAATAAGTTAAGAGGTTGGGATTAACATATACACACTACTGTATATAAAATAGATGACAAGGACCTACAGTATAGCACAGGGAACTCTACTCAATATCTTATAATAACATAATGGAAGAGAATGTAAAAAAAGGAATATATATATATTTATATGTATATGTTTAACTGAATCACTGTGCTGTACACCTGAAACTAACACTACATTGTAAATCAACTATATTTCAATGAAAAATTTAAAAATAAATAAATAAAATGTTTACTTAAAGCTGAAAAAATGTAAAAAAATTTAAGTTTTAACATGTAGGTTATTATTCTGAATTTTAAGAATTAAAAAAAAGAAAGAAGCATAACAAAAGGCAGAGAAAACCGTGTCTCTCCATCAAGCACTCTTCCGACAAATACCACGACTCTCTTTGTATCTGTTGGTGCCAGTCGCCAAGTCCCATGCTTGAAGTAACCAAAACCCGATGTTTCTGCGGAGTGATGGCTTTGAACAATTGTGCCAGCCCTCTTGAGGGAGAGAAGTGGTGAGTGGAAGCGCTCACCAGTCCTCCTGAGTCATCAAAACCTTGTGTTGGAGGCCTACTTTCCAACAGAGTAGTCATTCAACAAACATTCATTGGGTGTTACCCATGTGCCCGGAGTTGGATTTCAAAGATGAAAAAGATGCGGTCCCTGTCTTACAGGAGGTCGCAGTCCCAGTTTCTTCCTCTGTGAAGGTGAACTGGAAATACCTAACCAGCAGGGCTGTTGTGGAGATTAAATGAGAGATGAGTAAAGCACAGGACCAGGCACATGACACTCAAAACTGGTAGCTATTATTGTTGTCATTACTCAGTCATTCTCTGGTCTCCAGATGACAGCCCAACACACTGACATCTGGGACCCAGACTGGATTCCTGAATTCAGTCCGCATGCACCCGCGCACGGGTGTCCTCGGCATGGAACACAGGAAAGGGAAAGGACGGATCAGTTTATCCCAGAGTTTCTCAACCTCAGCACTCTTGGCATTTTGGACTGGATGATCCTTTGCTGCGGAAGAGGGAGGTCTGTCCTGAGCACTGAAGGGTGGTTAACAGCATCTCCATCCTCTACCCACTAGACACAAGTAGCACCGCCCCTCTCCCCAACCCCCCACAGTCGTGACAACGAAAACTATCCCCAGACACTGCCAAACGTCCCCTGGGACGGGTAAAGTCACCCCGGGTTTGAGAACCACTGCTCTACGCGTTGGACTTCTACCCCTCTTTTTGCCAACCCAATACATCACAGAGATGGGGACGATACTTAGCCTGTGTAGATCGATGTTGCATTGAAGGTTTCTAACATCTGCTGACTCAAAACAAAACTTGCTTCAAAGGACAGACCTTGTCAAGGTTATCTGCAGGCTTTCACTCACACTCTTAGCAGCACAATGCTCTTGTTTTTTTGAGGCCAAGTGCTGCTTCCGGAACAATCTCACTCTCCAGGCTTTCTGACCCGGGCACACCTCTCTTTCCTGCTCACGAGTCCGCTCCCTTCTCTGCATTTGTGCATGAGACATTGTGACGCTCTCATCGGGCTCCTTTTCTCTTTTCAAGCAGACACACTCTTGACCTCTCCCTTGTTCCTCAGGATGTCTCTGTTCTCACCCCAACCCGGGCTGAAAGAGCCTCCCACATCCTTCCTGCCTGATCGCCCCTGTCTCTTCCTTACGGATCCTCTTCCAAACCCTACTCCGCAGGGACAGCTTTCCTAACTCTCTGTCTAGCAATCTCTCTTCCCTCCAGCAACTTTCCCATGGATCATATCTATCCACCCCTCAATGAAACAGACTCTGAAAAGAGCATCATTTGACAACATGCCTAACGGACTAACAAGTGATTTCATGAAATGCAGGGAAATTTCACTGCTCTTTGCGCTTTTCCTGAGCCATATTTGCTCGGCAGTTGTGAATTTCATAGCTGTCTGTAATATTTATCTGGGTCAAACATCCACTTCTTCTAGGTCTACTGATATTTCAAAAATTAATGTCTGTACATTAGACGACTGGCTATTTACAAAGTCCATTCAATATCAGACATGAACCACAGACTCAAACCCTTGGGCAATTTGCACTCAACATGTTCTTTGCGAATTTTGCTCTCTGCTTTGCTCCAAATCAATTTTGTTTTCCAAACTCCTCTCTTTTTCCTGGCATTTAGCTCTCTAGTTTATGATAGTTTCTTATAGACCTCAATTCTTGCTATAAAGTTATAAGTATTTTTCTTTTTTTGCGGTACGCGGGCCTCTCACTGTTGTGGCCTCTCCCGTTGCGGAGTACAGGCTCCGGATGTGCAGGCTCAGCGGCCATGGCTCACGGGCCCAGCCGCTCCGCGGCATGTGGGATCTTCCCGGACCGGGGCACGAACCGTTGTCCCCTGCATCGGCAGGCGGACTCTCAACCACTGTGCCACCAGGGAAGCCCATATAAGTAATTTTTAATGAAAGGAAAACTTAAAAGAAAGGGATAGGAAGGAAATAAAGGGATGGAAGTGGGTGGGAAAATGAAGGCTTTGGGGGGAGTAGGGTGTATGTCATGCTCATGACTCACTCCTATTAAAACGTATTTATGTTTTTAGGTTTATTAATGCATTTCATTGAGCCAATAACATCTTCAAAGACTACTTAGCATACTTTTGGGAAGAAGTTTGGGCACATCCTGTGCTTAATGAATGCGGTTACATAAAACCTTACTCAGTGTAATTGCACTGACGTTTTCTTCTGTTAAAATATAGAACAGATCACTGAGGGTTTGTTTGTTTGTTTGTTTTTTTAACTCCCTGGTGAGCAAATTTTGGTGCCCTGGTTTTCTTTAGGTTACACCCAATGACTTTTCTAAGAGGCATTCCGCATATTTTCCTCATGACAAGGGATTGAACAGCCCATGGCTCTCTTCATGGAGTGCCTGGTCTCAGCCCTCCTAAAACTGCTCCAGTTCTTCATATGTCCTCTATCTCTGATCCCATTCATTAGTGGAAATTCTTAGTTTTTCACTGCAATTTGTCCATTTTACCCACGGGGTGCTTATTTTTGTCAACATCTTTCTATTTGTGCAGATAAAATTTTAAGACTTTCACACGCTTGTTATTCTCTGGAGAAAGTTTAGTTTTGCACAGAGTAGTTCGTCTTCCTGTCCTCCTAGCTTTCTAGAACTCTGGAGTAAAATAAGAGATATAAAAAGTCAGGATGCTGACCCTCATTGCCCCCCAAAAGTTAGAAAATACCAACTATGAATAGTTCTGTGAAACAATAAACGCCACTTTTTTAAAGTGAATTACTCCCAAACAACCCCATTAAAATATAGGCAAAGAACTTGAACAGACATTTCTCCAAAGAAGATATAGATTTAACTCTTGAAGGACAAGGATTTGAACTGTGGAGTCCACATATAGGTGCATTTTTTTTCCAATAAATACCTACTACAGTACTACATGATCTGAGGTTAGCGAGTCTGCATATGCAGAATCTCAGGGTCAGCTGTACAGATGGGTACATGAAAAGACTTTCAGAATCATTAGTCATTAGGGAAATGCAAATCACAACCACCATGAGCTCACTTCACATTCACTAGGATGGCTATAACCAAACCAAGCCCAAACTAAACGACACCAACATGAAAGGAAAATAACGAGTATTAGTGAGGCTGGCAAGAAATTGAGACGTGATGGGAATGTAAAATGGTGCAGCTCCTGTGAAAAACCGTTTGACAGTTCCTCAGAAAGTTAAACGTAGAATTACCATATGATCCTATAATTCCACTCCCAAGGTATATACCCCAAAGAACTGAAAATAGGCATTCATACAAATACATGTACACCCATGTTCATAGTAGTGCTATTCACAATGGCCAGAACAACCCACATGTCCATCAAGAGATGAATCAGTAAACAAAGTGCAGTGTATCCGTACAATGGAATATTATTCAGTCATTAAAAAGGAATGAATTACACATACATACCACAACCTGGACGAACCTTGAAAACATTATGCTAAGTGAAAGAAGCTAGACCCAAAATTTCACACATAGTATGATTCCATTTACATGAAATTATCAGAATAGGTAAGTCCATAGAGACAGAACACAGGTTGGTAGTTGCCGGGAGCTAAGGGTAGGAATATTTAGGAGTAACTGCTTAGTAGGTACGGGGTCTCCTTTTGGAGTTATGAAAATGTTTTGGAACTAGATAGAAGTGATGTTTCACAATATCATGAATGTACTACATACCACTGTGGTCTAGCTTTCATTACCCCATTATAGCCTTAAATATTCTGGTGATAACTAAATGTTGTTCTTTTTCTTCATTATCTGTTCAGCTCAGTAAAACCAAATTGCGTTGAGTCTGGCTTTTGCCAGTTGGCTGAATTGTTCGTGTTAAAATGGTTAATTTTATGTTATGCAAATTTCACCTCAATTAAGAAAAAACTGAGGTGAATTACTCACTTGCCAGTGAGCGTGCTTTTTCAGGGCATTTAATACTTCATTGAAATGGAAGGTATATTTTCTTTTCTAATGTATTTCGGTCAACCTAAGAAAAGTCTGCAGAAATACCTTCTCTGAAAATTGAAAATCCAAAACAAAACTGGTAGTCCACTTTGGACTTTAAGTTGCTTTGCAATTCTATCTGCTATGGTAGAACAGTACTGAGTACGTGGCCCCTCTTGCTGTGAGAGCTGTCGTAGCGCTGGAATCTTCCGACGTGTTCTTTTTTTTAAAAAAAAAAAATTTATTTATGTATTTATTTATTTTTGGCTGCTTTGGGTCTTTGTTGCTGCGCACAGGCTTTCTCTAGTTGCGGCGAGCGGGGGCTACTCTTCGTTGCAGTGCGCGGGCTTCTCATTGCGGTGGCTTCTCTTGTTGTGGAGCATGGGCTTTAGGCGCACGGGCTTCAGTAGTTGTGGCTCACGGGCTCTAGAGCACAGGCTCAGTAGTTGTGGCGCTCAGGCTTAGTTGTGCTGCGACATGTGGGATCTTCCCGGACAAAGGATGGAACCCGTGTCCCCTGCGTTGGCAGGCGGATTCTTAACCACTGCACCACCAGGGAAGTCCCCATTCCAACATCTTCTTAAGGTACACATTATAATAGACACCTCGAGGGCTCTAATCCAGAAGGGTAACTAGTGGGGAGAATTTGGTTGTGTATTTGTGAGGGTGGGACTTTCCACTCATTTCCTACTCATTTCCTCATGCCCGTGGGTGCAGCCAGCACTACTGGAATAGAACTGATTTCAGAACGATTGTTAGCTAATCCAAATGTCCCTTTTGACTGCCAACATAGAACCTAAAACTCACAGATCAGTGAGATCTGTGGTTTTAACCATATAAAGCCTCTCACTGTCTAAAGGCCACATCATATTTTCCACTATGTCCCACCTCCAACTCATGTGTCACTTGAGCTTAGCTGTCCTTTGTTCACATTGCTACTTGCAATTTCCTATCTCCTTTCTTTTGTTATTGTCCAGATTTTATCACCCTACTAAAGCCCAAATACTCCGGTGGTGACTAACTGTTCTTTTCTTTATTATTTGTCCAGCTCCATGAAATCAAATTACATTGATTTTGGCTTTGATGCCAGTTGGCTGGCTCCTTTCCAGGTTTAATTATTGAAGAATTTGTCTTATTCTTCAATATTAATTACTCTGTGTGGGCTTCAGTGGAAAAAATAGCCCAGAGATGGAATGTGACATTGGAAACAGGTCCAAATCCTGACTATTCTCCCCACCAGACCAGGGTGTGCTGAGCTTAATAACCTGGGAGGAATGATGCAATGCTCAAGGATGCCTTTAGAAGACTTAAGACACCTAAAGAAAAGTGGGAAGAGCAAAAATAGGAGGACCAAGGAGAGCGGATGGGTGTGGAGGACACAGGAAGGCAATGCTTTCTGGAGCATCACATGAACCATAAATGGTCACTTTTCATGGACTTGCTATTAGGAGGCATAATGGTTAATTAAGACCATGAACTTGGGAATCAGAAGAGTGTGGGTTTTAACTGAAACCCTACAGGCAGGCTATCTAACACCTTAGATCCCTAGTTTCCTCATCTGTAAAAGGAGGATAAAATTGACTACAGCATATCTTTATTACGAGGAACACTTCAGCTAATGTATGCAGGATCTCACCACACAGTAAGTAATCAATAACTGAAGCCTGTTACCATGCTTATTGTAGTAGCTGCTATTTGTGTAGCCCTTTACCTTTTCTCTCCCTCTTTATGGATAACTTTATAGAAAAGGAGCCTTGCTAAGGTACCTAAGATAACCTCCTTTTTCCATTTTGAGCTATTAATACTGAGCTAAGCAAGTATTCTTAAAACAAATGTTTGTTGGTGTATTGGGTTTTTGCTGGTTTTGCACCAGACTCAGGCTGAGTTCTGAGCTGCTGGGCTGGAAAAGAGGAAAGGGATCAAACTGACCCTCAGAGAGTCACTGTGGAGCCGAGAGACCACACAGGAGACTGGGCGGCAGGCAGATGCCAGGGAAGGTGCCATGGAGCAGAAACAAGAGGTAACAGGAGGGGCTTCCCTGGTGGCGCAGTGGTTAAGAATCCGCCTGCCAATGCCGGGGACACGGGTTCGAGCCCTGGTCCGGGAAGATCCCACATGCCGCGGAGCAACTAAGCCCGTGTGCCACAACTACTGAGCCTGTGCTCTGGAGCCCGTGAGCCACAACTACTGAGCTTCCATGCCACAACTACTGAAGCCCGTGCGCCTAGAGCCCGTACACCACAATGAAGAGTAGCCTGCACTCGCCGCAACTAGAGAAAGTTCGTGTGCAACAACAAAGACCCAGTGCAACCAAAAACATAATAATAATAATGTTTTAATTATTATTATATAATAATATTATATTATATATAATGTAATTATATATATATATAATTAATAATAAAAATTTAATAATAATTTTTTTTAAAGGGTAACAGGATAGAGAAGTGTGAGGGATGGTGGAGCCTGAAAGATTCCCCGGGCAGCGGTCTGCAAGCTGGAACACGGTAATGGAAAAACTCCGTTTTCCACCTGTGTGTTTCTTCCCTGTGTGTTTCCTTTACTGCTCACATAGGACACTTCATTTCTGACACTTTGGTCACCAAATGTGTGGAGGGTTTTCTCCACAACACAGCAAGCAAGTCTTCGTGACACCAGCTTGTGTCATACAATTTAACTCAGCTCTGACACTATCTACCCAGATATGGCATCATATTCCACAAGGTAAGGGCTTTAGTCCTACAAGACTCTCTCTCCCGCCCCACACCGCTGCCCCCAACACACACACACTTCAGACGCCAGTTGCAAGTCCAGGTTGTCACCTGGGCTTCTGACCAACCAGCTGTAGATTGGAGGTTCCAACCACACCCTCCTTGGGTTTGATTACTTTGCTAGAGCAACTCACAGAACCCAGAAAAAAAGTTTACTTACATTCAGCAGTTCATTATAACAGGATATGATAAAAGATACAGATGAACATGGAGATGGAAGAGGTGCATAGGGCGAGGTATTTGGGAAGGGACATGGAGTACCCATGCTCTGTCTGGGTACCACTCTCCCAACACCAAAACCTGTTCATCAACCCAGAAGCTCTCTGAAACCTGTGCTTTTGGGACATTATGGAAGCTTCATCATAGAGGCATGATCAATCATTAACTTCATTTTCAGCCCTTCTCCCTTCTCAAGAGAAAGGGGAGCAGAGCTGAAAATTCCAAACTTCTAATCATGGCTTGGTCTTTCTGGTGACCAGCCCTCATCCAGGAGCCCACCCAGGGTCGCCTCATCAGAACAAAAGACACTCCTATCACCCAGGAAATGACAAGGATTTCAGAAGTTCTATGCCAGGAACTGGGGGCAGAGACAAATATACATTTTCCATTATTTCACAAACATACTACCCTGGGATACACAAAATCTTTCCAAAAGTTGTGCAGCTTACAGATAGCCTTAAGAGAATCAGATTCAACCATCAACATCCATATATATAATTCTTCATATGTCTTTGCCCAGCAAGGTACCTGTAGGCCAGAAAATGCTCATTTTCCACCTCTGCTTTTATAACTGTTCTTCTTCCATCTTTCAAAAGAAAGATATCATCCATCTCTAATCTAGTTACACTGCATTGTACTGGGTCTGACAAACCTCTAGAGAACCTAACAAAGGACCATTTGACAGATGGCATTGGCAATGATGTGGAGAAAGTGAATGATTCCTTTTTTTTTTTAATATAGTTTAAGGGTCTTTTTTTTAATCTCATTGTTTTTAACTGTGTTCTGTTCTTTTTTTAAAATAAATTATTTAGTTATTTTTGGCTGCAATGGGTCTTTGCTGCTGCGTGCAGGCTCTCTCCAGTTACAGCGAGGGGGGCCAGTCTTTGTCACGGTGCGCGGGCTTCTCATTGCGGTGGCTTCTCTTGTTGCTGAGCACGGGCTCTAGGTGCGTGGGCTTCAGTAGTTGTGGCACGTGGGCTCAGTAGTTGTGGCTCGCAGGCTCTAGAGCGCAGGCTCAGGAGTTGTGGTGCATGGGCTTAGTTGCTCCGTGGCATGTGGGATCTTCCTAGACCAGGACTCGAACCTGTGTCCCCTGCATTGGCAGGCGGACTCTTAACCACTGCACCAACAGGGAAGCCCTTTTTTATTTTTTTATTTTATTTTATTTTATTTTATTTTTTCAGTACGCGGGCCTCTCACTGTTGTGGCCTCTCCCGCCGCGGAGCACAGGCTCTGGACGTGCGGGCTCAGTGGCCATGGCTCACGGGCCCAGCCGCTCCGCGGCATGTGGGATCTTCCCGGACCGGGGCACGAACCCGTGTCCCCTGCATCGACAGGCGGACTCTCAACCACTGCACTGCACCACCAGGGAAGCCCTATTTTTTAATTTATTTTTTAATTTTTTAAAAATTTTATTATTTATTTGGTTGTGCCAGGTCTTAGTTTCAGCTTGTCAGCTCCTTAGTTGCGGCACATGAGCTCCTTAGTTGTGGCATGTGAACTCTTAGTTGCGGCATGCATGTGACATCTAGTTCCCTGACCAGAGATCCAACCCGGGCCCCCTTCATTGGGAGCATGGAGTCTTAACCACTGTGCCACCAGGGAAGTCCCGAAAATGAGTGCTTCTAATGATCAAGGAACACATATTTTTGTAACTCAGATGGTTTCCAAATACTTCCAACGAAATTGAAGGATGACCTTTTTAAGTTGTAAACTGATGATCAAAAATAACTTGATTACAGAATGCTCTAAAGGAGTTCAAGGAGTTGAGGGACTGGCTATATCAAAATATCTTTCATTTCCATATACTTATTTATATGAACATTTTCCCAGTGCTCATATAAAAACTGGAATAAAATGTATACCAACCCTATCTCATTATAGCAATAAGTGTATTTATTCATGGCTACATGAATGAATTTTTTAAAATCCCAGCTACCTCATTAAGTGATGTAATTCAGGCTGCCTCAATTTACAGGCAACCCACTGTGGTTCTCCTTAGCCCTTTCACACAGTTCAGCTGCATTAATGAAAGGAAAAGTCCTGTTTATTCAGTGGAAAGATATTATATAAGTGGTTTATTGAACAGTCAGAACTTGGTTAATTACAAACACAAAATAGTTCAATTTTTTTTAAATTCAATTGATGCCTTTAAAAAAATACTCTGTCAAATCCCCCATCCCACAGCTTTTGGGTAACTTTCAGCTTTTAAAAAGTTGGATCTACTTTAGTCCAAAATGAAGTCTCATAACCAAATTGGCATTGATCGGTGTTACTCCATTAAAAGTTTCTCTCGCCCTTTAAATAGTTCATTAAGACACACACCTTTCACTGCTCCTCTCACCCTCAGATGAGGCAACGGGTGCTCTAATGTGTTCGTTTTCAAAATATTTCTTTCTTTTTTTTTTTTTTTTGCGGTACGCGGGCCTCTCACTGTTGTGGCCTCTCCCGTTGCGGAGCACAGGCTCCGGACGCGCAGGCTCAGCGGCCACGGCTCACGGGCCCAGCCGCTCCGCGGCATGTGGGATCCTCCCGGACCGGGGCACAAACCCGTGTCCCCTGCATCGGCAGGCGGACTCTCAACCACTGCGCCACCAGGGAAGCCCCAAAATTTTTCTTTATGCTCACCCCTTACCCAAAGAATGTTATAAACTTGGGGTAACGCTCATGCTTAAAAAAAATTTGACTTCTAAAATTTTTTATCAGTGATGTAATTTGATGCAATGGATACAATTTCTATTGTAGTATAAATATTGGTACTTAAACATAATGCTATTATATTACTCTCTTAAATACATTCATTAAACTACAGATGCCATAGTTATTTTCTAACCACTGTCATCCATTTGTAAAACATGGAAAAACCCTTCTCTAACCGTGGGAAAGTTTGCAATGTTTCTTTGCTTCCTTGAATTTGTATTTCCAACCCACTTCTCCCATAGAATTTTATCCTATTATCTGGTTATGCTTGAAAGTTTAATAACCACCCTATCATAATGTTTTACAATAAAAATATGCATATAAACTTAAATGCCTAGGTTTCCCATGTCTCTAAGACTGTACCTATTAAAATTTTATTCTGGAGTGAGTTTTCAAATATTATAAGGATTGATCAAAATGACATATACATGTTGGGCTTCCCTGGTGGCGCAGTGGTTGAGAGTCCGCCTGCCGATGCAGGGGACATGGGTTCGTGCCCCGATCTGGGAGGATCCCACATGCCTCGGGGTGGCTGGGCCCGTGAGCCATGGCCGCTGAGCCTGCGCGTCCGGAGCCTGTGCTCCGCAAGGAGAGAGGACACAACAGTGAGAGGCCCGCGTACCCCCCCCCTCCAAAAATGACATATACATGTTAAAACATTTTAATAAATGACGTTATTAAACATAAAACATACAAGTTTATTGGAGATACACTTTATTTATTTTTATTATTTTTCTCCCACTCCCCCCAGCCCAGTATTGCCCCCTCACCCCCTACCACTGGTAACCATTAGTTTGTTCTCTACATCTGGAGTCTGCTCTTTTCATTATATTCAGTAGTTTGTTGTATTTTTTAGATTTCGCATATAATGTCTTTCTCTGTCTGACTGATTTCACTTAGCATAATGCCCTTCAAGTCCATCCCTGTTGCTGCAAATGGCAAAATTTCATTCTTTTTTGTGGCTGAGTAGTATTCCATTATATATATATATATGTTATATATATATATGTAATATATATATATACACCACATCTTAATCCATTCATCTGTTGATGGACACTTAGGTGGCTTCCATATCTTGGCTATTGTAAATAATACTGCTATTAGCATTGGGGTGCATGCATCTTTTTGAATTAGTGTTTTTGTGTTTCTCAGATACCCAGGAGTGGAATAGCTGGGTCATATGGTAGTTCTATTTTAGTGTTTTGAGAACCCTCCATAAGGTTTTCCACAGTGGCTGCACCAATTTACTTTCCCACCAGCGGTGTACAAGGGAAATGGTGTCCACATCCTTGCCAACATTTATTATTTGTGTTCTTTTTGATGATAGCCATTCTGACCGGTGTGAGGTGATATCTCATTGTGGTTTTGATTTACATTTCCTTGATGATTAATGATGTTGAGCATCTTTTCATGTGCCTGTTGGCCATCTGTATTTCCTCTTTGGAAAAAATGTGAAACATACAATTTTATTGGAAATCTATTTTAGAGAGCCTCCAAATTCTTCCCCAGCACCATCCTGACCATGCATGCACTGCAGACAGTGAAATAAATTCCAGGAAAGGAGCTTCTGTCTCTTTGAGACCGGACTGAGTGGTGGTAGGCGAGGAAAAATTGTGCCTCAGTCCTGTCCCAGGGGCTACCTTCTTCCAACGGTCACTTAATTTCTTTTAATTTTTGTTTCCCACCTTTGTTAACTGGAGATAATACAATACATGCCCTGTTTCCTGCTCAGGGTTGTAGAAAGGTTCACCTAAGATAATGTAGAAATGCCTTGTGTGCATTACAAACAAAATACAATGGTTAATTACTGTTATTAGTAAAGGAGGGAAATGCCCATCTCTGAAATGTTGGCCTCTGAGGCCTGGAATTTTAATTGCAGTTTTGATAATTATAAAGCTCATTTAATCTTGACCTGTCTGATATTGCTTTAGGCTTATTGGTATCCAAGATATTAAAATAAATTTATCTTTCTAAAGAAAAATACAAGAGCCATTTAGGGATCCTCCAAATAATCTTAAAAATAAAATTAAAAGGATTCCTGTAAGCTGAAATGACGCAATGTTCACGCTAGTGAGAAGTTAGCTCTGGGTTAGCCCCCAGCTAGGGCCTGGGACCCAGGAAGGCAAACCACCCACTCATCAACCAGGAATGAACCGTGAGTCACAGACTCAACACCCTGTGTGCACACAGCCAGGCAGCTTCTGGTTTTAAGGACCTTTCATCCTAGGCTCTTGGATAAGAGAGAAAGAAAGAGAGAGAGAGAGGTCTCTAAAGAGTAAACAGACACAAGGAAATAAGCAAGTGAGGAAAAAAGGAAAAGAAAAATACAGAAGAGCAGCATGGGTGAAGTCTCCCATCTTGATTCCATCAGTTAAATCCCCTGGAGAACCTACAATGTGAGTGGGCAGGTGGGGCGAGGAGGTGGAAGTGAGGTGAGGCCAGCTCTCCACTGATAGATCTCCCGTCTCAGCTCCGCTTTGAAGTTGACCTGAAAGATCCTTTCATCAGGTTCTCAATATCTGTGGCTATAATTTAAACTTGAAACAGGAACAAAGTGTTTTTACTATTGAGTAAATCCTCTGTCCGAAGAGCAGCTTCCCCCCATGCAGATGGTTTGTCTCTGCTCCCCTCTTCTTGGGGGTGCATTTCGCCTCCACACTTCACACACACAGTTTGGGAAAGCATCACTTTGTAGAGCAAGTGGACACATACATCAGGACTGAGCATGGGTCCAAACAATAACATTACATTTTCTGAAGTTTTTCTTCCTCCTCCCGCCCCCTCTCCCCTCCTTCCTTCCTTTCTTTCTTGCCTTTTTTCTTTTCTTTTTTTCTTAGAAAAAAATTTTTTTAGTCTTCTGGTTTCTTTCCATACTAGTACAGTACTATTGCAAACGTAATGCTCATTACAAAACATTAAGACAAATACAAATAAGCAAACACACAAAAAAATCAAAACAAAGCCATGGACTGCCTCATCCAAAAATAACATCAATTAACATTCTGGTGGAAATTCTTCCAGACTACCCATCTCCCTGTCTCTCTCTAACTTTGTGTGTGTTTGTATGTGTGTATACACATATTAAGAATTACTTGACTAGAAATAGAGTTTCTTGAGGTTGATAACTCTTCTTCCCCTCAATTTGACCCATTTTTGAATAGAAGCTTCCACTTGTCTTCCTCCGTGGTAGTACCTTTAGTTTTATCTACAAGGAGCTCCTTCTTGGACCACGTAATACAACATGATTTTCAGATTGGAGCTATCTGAGGAGGTCAGGACTAAAGTTTCTGTTCATGAGGGTGGGTGACATGGGGTTGAATGTTAAACAGTCTGAGTAGATGCTGAAATCAGAGCTTCCTGGGCAGGCTTGTCTGATCTCAATCACATGGTGTGATTGAAAACTGTGAAGAAAGGATCCCCCAGCATGTCCATCATAAGTAGCCTCCTCCACAGCCCTCTCTGGTCCCTACACTTTCCAACAACCCATCATTCTTTGTGCTACAGGAATCCTGGGAAAATTCTCAAACAGAAATGTGCCTGTTTATAGACATCACACCAAACGCTTATCAGGCTTTTAGTAACATCATCAGTTTCTGGGAAGAGAGGAAGGCTTTGACCAAGGTCTGGGTTGGGGTGGAGGAAATGAGGAAGAATAGAAAGTTAAGGGAAGAAAAGGTTAGGGAAGATTCTGAGCCTAGGGACCTCCTCCAACGTGATGGATGTTCCAATAGCAAGCACGCGCACACACACACACACACACAGGACAGAGGAAGGAAGGATTAGTGTGAAGATCCGATATTATTAGACGTTATGGGAATATGAAATGAAGTATAGAAGATCCCTCTCTTTCTTCTCTGCCTCTCTTTTTCCTCTACCCCTCAGGCAATGTCTTCTAAGCACTCAGTCAGCATTTGGCCCCAAAGGGTCTCAAGCTCCAACATCACAACGATCCTGGTTCAGTACCCACCACAGCCAACAGTTGTTTCTGTGTCTCTTAACTCAAATTCCCTAGAGTAGTGGCCCCAAATGTGGCTGATGATTGAAATCACTTGCGGCTTTCTAAACACAGATTCCTGGGGGTCCATCCCAGGGACTCAATCAGCATCTCTGGCGAGACAGTAGTAGGCCAATATCTCTCTCTTTGGGTGGACTCTGTTAGAGCTGCTGATTGGTTGCCCTGGGATCAGGTGTCCATCCAAGGACACTGAGCTGTGGCTGGGGTCGGTGGAATCCAAGACACGCATGTGGGGTCATTTCAGGGGTGGGATGGGGACAAACACAATAGCACATCTTTGTAACAATGCTCCTTCCAACCCATCCTCTACTGGCCACTGGAAGTTTTAAAAATTTTTACCTCTCAGATCATGCTCACTCAGTGGATTCCCTATCTTTTTTTGGATAAGGATAAAAATCCTTAACATGGTTCACATAGAGAGAGAGGTGAGGGCTGGAACAGAAACAAACAAAAACACACAGGAAACACTAATTGCAAAACTGAGTATCTAAGGACCTGAATTATGGCTTGGATTCTGCATCATCTTGTCAGTCCTATAACGTCTCTGGCCTTAGTTTTCTCACTGTAAAAGTATGTGGTTGGATAAGATAATCTCTAATTCGCTCAGCTTTAACATTTTGATATTTGTTGGATCTGCACCACGGTTTGGGCGATAAGAAGCCATTCTGGGGTCGGGGGAAGGAGTTGGTTGGAGCAACATGGGTCATGAGTATTTTCACCTCATATTAACTGGGGAGAAGTAACAGTGAGAAGTCAGTGGTAATAAGGGACTCTGTTTGCAAGATCCTGATCAAATCTTGGCATCAAAGACAACAAACAAACCAAACATATTCCTTCTGGCTTTTAAGGACACAATCAAATGATGCAAGTGAAAATCGGGGTTCTGAGACTGTTCTTGCAAAAGACTCATTCTAAAGCCTGCTTATGAGTGTGTCCAGGTTTCAGCGTGAAGAGTATATGGCAAATGCTGAAATAATTTAGTCCCAAACAAACTGAAGAATTGATACAAGAGAAATGATATGAAAATAACTACCAAGAGAAAATTGAAAATTACTGTGGATGACTGGTCACATTGCAGCTCATAATAGTCATCTGAGGGTAGATGAAATAGCATGTCAACAATTCATTGGTTGGATGATTACAGGGACTCTTGTAAGTTGATGAAGAGACTTGAGTTGCAATGTTTTTTTTTTTTTTTTTTTGCGGTACGCGGGCCTCTCACTGTTATGGTCTCTCCCGTTGCAGAGCACAGGCTCCGGACGCGCAGGCTCAGCGGCCATGGCTCACAGGCCCAGCCGCTCCGCGGCATGTGGGATCTTCCCGGACCGGGGCACGAACCTGCGTCCCCTGCATCGGCAGGCGGACTCTCAACCACTGCGCCACCAGGGAAGCCCAGTTGCAATGTTTTAAGGAAGTTCAGAAATACTTCACTCATTTCCACTGATCAATGTGTGTGTCCCTGAGGTCAAAGATGGCATCCATCACTTTAACTTGCTTGGACCTTTAACAATTTCCAGCTAATCCATAGCAGTAGATGGAGGCCAATGGTTGGATGGAAGATGCTCAAAGACTCTTTCATCCATTATCCCACTTGCATCTTCCGTCTACTTTGGAATTTGCCCCCAGTGTACCAGAATGCCCTTCTCTTCTGCAGGCCAGCTTTTCTCTCTCATCATTCAACCTATTATGAAATTTTATCTTCACCAAGAATGCTGTCCTTTACTAGATGGATCGGGGCTGATGACTTTTGATTCCTAATGCTTAATTAATCACTCCATCTTCTGTGCTGTCACATCATTTTATAAATACTACCATTATAAGACTTAGAGTATTAGTTATGTCTATCTGCCCATCTAGGTTGTATGTTTCTTTATAGCAGACCTCATGACCACTTGTGTTTGTATCTCCCACACCTACTGTAGTGGCCAGCACACAAATACTTAGAGAAAGAGAATTATATCAATGATGGGGAGGGGGGGAATGGGGAAGGGGAGTTACCATCTCAGAGGGACTTTTACTCCAATATATTTTATAACAGTTAAAATGCTACACATCGACAATAAAAATACAGCAGAACACAATGCGGTTTGAATATTAGTGATTCAAACAGAAAAAATGCTGTGTAGGAAATATTTATTTATATTTATTATTTTTGTTTTGCGGTACGCGGGCCTCTCACTGTTGTGGCCTCTCCCGTTGCGGAACACAGGCTCCGGACGCGCAGGCTCAGCGGCCATGGCTCACGGGCCCAGCCGCTCCACGGCATGTGGGATCTTCGCGGACCGGGGCACGAACCCGTGTCCCCTGCATCGGCAGGCAGGCTCCCAACCACTGCGCCACCAGGGAAGCCCGGAAATATTTATTTTGAATGGTGGTGCTTAAGGAAAAGAGAACAAGCTAGTTTAGATAAAAGAGGGTGATCTGCGGGGGTGTTCATATCTCCACCCAGGTCAGGTTTCACAGCACATGGCCTTCTTTTTCCTAGACATGCCCATGCTTACGGGTTTCCGTCATATAAGATAATGTGCAGGCTAATGAGGTAGGAGCAGAAGCAGAGGAGAGAATGAGAATTAAAAAACGCCTGGAGGAAAACAAAAAACAAACAAACAAACAAAAAACGCCTGGAGGGATCTGAGCAAGTTGGAAGGAAAGAGGAGGGAAGTTGCTGTGGGTTGAATTGTGTCCGCCTCCCCCAGATTTATGTGTTGAAGTCCTCGTCCCCAGAAACTCAGCATGTGTCTTTATTTGGAAATATGGTTATTGCAGATATAGTCGTTAAGATAAGGTCATGAGGGTGGGCCCTGATCCAATAGGACTGGTGTCCTTATAAAAAGCAGAAATTTGGACACAGAGACTGCATGCAAGAAGAATAGCATGTGACTATGAAGACGACCATCCACAAGCCAAGGAGAGAGGTGTGGAACAGATCTTTCCTTCACAGCCCTCAGAAGGAACCAACCAACTGACAAGCTTGATTTCTGACTTTTGGCCTCCAGAACTGTGAGACAATAAATTTCAGTTGTTTGGGCTTCCCTGGGGGGCGCAGTGGTTAAGAATCCGCCTGCCAGCACAGGGGACACAGGTTCGAGCCCTGGTCCAGGAAGATCCCACATGCCGCGGAGCAACTAAGCCCGTGAGCCACAACTACTGAGCCCGTGTGCCACAACTACTGAAGCCCACACGCCTAGAGCCCATGCTCTGCAATGAAAAGCAGCCCCCGCTTGCCGCAACTGGAGAAAGCCCGCGCGCAGCAACGAAGACCCAACGCAGCCAAAAATTAAAAAAAAAAAAAGTCAGTTGTTTAAGCCACCCAGTTTGTGGTACTTTGTTACAGCAGCCCTAGCAAATTAATCTAGGAATGAAAGAGAACGTGTGTATACACGTATAAGAATGATTTCTTAGGAGGGAATGAACTGAATTGTGTACTGTGAAATACAGAGGTCTGAGGGGGATGGCTGGCGAAAGCCTCGTCCGATGAAGAAAAAGAATCAGTTCCCAGGGCCAGCCAGAAGATGGCGCTGTTGATAGGAACAGCTCACAGAGGCGGGAAGAAGAAGCCGATGGGTCTTTCCAATTTGTCAGATATTTGCAGGTGGAGTAGCCCGGACACAGTAATTGCTGGACATGCAGTCTACTGTCAAGCTGTGTCCAGCATCCTCGGTGATTCTTGGAAGGCTGTGAACAGAGACTGGTGGGAAATTTTTCTGATGGTTATAATCTAGACAGGCGCACAGGGTGGTGTGCGGTCATGGAATTTAAACTTTTGCTGCATCTGAGTGAAATGCAAACTCCTAGAGGGTTTGTGACAGTGGCTGTACCATTCTCTTTGCACAGCATCTTACACAAAATTAGAAGACGATTGTTCGTTGTGGTAATAATTTTATCCTTTTGAGCTTACTAAAAAGAGATCATTTTTTTCTTAAAAAATTACATTTTTAGATAAATAGTATTTATATCTATTTGTATTTACCTCTACTTAAATCTCTGAAGCATGCTCCCATTTACTTCTTAGAATATTAACAGCTAAAATTTTAATGTAAAAATTATATATATGAAGAATCCAACAGTGACCAAGTAATAACGATACGTGCTTACAAAGCATTTTCACATAAGAGTCCTGTTATCAAGGTAGATCTTACTGTTCCTGTTTTACAGGTGAGGAAAACTGGGACTCGTGGAGTTTAAGCAAGCAGGGAGTAGCAAAACAAAAACACACTAAAACCCAGTTCTTCCGACCCCAAATGGAACATTCTCTATCATTAATTAAATGTTTGAGAATTTTAGGAACTGTTGGAAATACAAATCAAACCACAATGAGATATCACCTCACACCTGTCAGAATGGCTATGATCAAAAAACAAGAAATAACGAGTGTGGGTGAGAATGTGGAGAAAAGGGAGCCCTTGTGCACTGTTGGTGGGAATGTAAATTGGTGCAGTCACCATGAAAAACAGTATGGAGGTTTTTCAAGAAATTAAAAATAGAATGATCATATAATCCAGCAATTCCACTTCTGGGTATTTAGCCAAAGGAAATGGAAACACTAACTTGAAAAGAAATCTGTAATCCCATGTTCATTACAGCATTATTCACAATAGCCAAGACATGGAAGCATCCTAGGTGTCCATCAATGGATGAATGAATAAAGAATACACACACACACACACACACACACACACACACACACACACACACACACATAGTGGAATACTACTCAGACATAAAAAAAAGAGGAAATCCCACCATTTGAGATAACATGGTTGGACTTGAGGGCATTATGCTAAGTGAAATAAGTTAGACAGAGAAAGACAAATACTGTACAATCTCACTTACATGTAGAATCTTTAAAACAAAAAACAAGTGAGCTCATAGCTGCAGATAGTGGTTGCTAGAGGTGGAGGGTGGGAGGTGGGCAAAACGAGTAAAGGTGGTCAAAAGATATAAACTTCCAGTTATAAAATAAATGTCATGTAAATAAGGGATGGCATGTACAGCAGCGTGACTATAATTAATAATACTGTACATGGGACTTCCTTGGTGGCACAGTGGTTAAGAATCCGCCTGCCAATGCAGGGGACACGGGTTCAAGCCCGGGTCTGGGAAGATCCCACATGTCGCGGAGCAACTAAGCCCGTGCGCCACAACTACTGAAGCCCGCGCACCTAGAGCCCAAGCTCCACAACAAGAGAAGCCACCGCACTAAGACCGCGCACCGCAACGAAGAGTAGCCCCTGCTCGCCGCAACTAGAGAAAGCCCGCGCGCAGCAACGAAGACCCAATACAGCCAAAAATAAATAAATAAATTAATTAATTAAAAAGAAAAAAGATCCCATTTAAAAAATAATAATAAAAATAATACTGTATGTGCACTTGAAAGCTGCTAAGAGAGTAAATCTTAAAAGTTCTCATCCCAAGAAAAAAAAATTGTAACTAAAAAAAAAAATTTAAGGAACTGATAATAGGAAATGATACCACAGGGTTCAACGACTTCAGTTATTTAATAGTCTATGTGCCATTTGTCGAGCTATTTATCCTAAAAAGCCTATGAAATTTTAATAGAAATCCAGTGTTGATTATATACTTCTCAGAATAGAAAAAAATGTAGACTCCTGAAATTGCACAGATTGAATGTCTCTAGTTTGGGCAAATTTTTCAATGTCATCAAACTTCAATTTCCTTAACTGTCAAAAATAGGTAGTAATAGGGCTTCCCTGGTGGCGCAGTGGTTGAGAGTCCGCCTGCCGATGCAGGGGACGCGGGTTCGTGACCCGGTCCGGGAAGATCCCACATGCCGCGGAGCGGCTGGGCCCGTGAGCCCGCGCGTCCGGAGCCTGTGTTCCGCAACGGGAGAGGCCACAGCAGTGAGAGGCCCGCGTACCGCAAAAAAAAAAAAAAAAAGGTAGTAATAGGTGCCTCATAAGCTTCAACAAACTAAAATACATTCAGAATGTAATATAGTTCACAGTACCAAATAGGCCTGGCTAAATGGTAACTCCCTTATTCTCCATAAATAAGAGAGTATCTGGAGGCTTAGCATGCAAAGAACATGTTTTCTCTCAAGCAAATGTCTAGGATGAAAGTCAAAGTCCTAACCTGCAGCGTGGACTGCCTCACGGCCACACAGGGCTGCCAGGCACACCAGCGAGCGCACTGCTTTCCCACTTGCTTCTTAGAACGAAGTGAGTAGGAACATTCCTCTTTCTCGAAGAGGCACATTTCTCCCTGGCTTGTGGGACAGGCAGTTCTGAGCACTTCATGCCCTCCGCTTAGTGGGAGTTTTGCACATAGGAAGAAAGAACAGTCTGCTATAAAGATCCCTGCTGTGTCTCAAAGAAGGTGATTTTACCGAAAAGGAGTAAATTACATGACTTCTTTAATGTCATCCAGATGATTTTTCTCCTTTCCATTTTTTAAGCTTTGCTTACAATTCCACAGTAGTTCCTCACAACTCGGGCCCAACTAGGCACAAGCCAGAGCTTCCACGGTCCTAAACAAGGATTGCAAGGCAGAAGTTTTCTGACTGTGCCTTTTTAATTTCAGAATTCCACTTTACATGAACCCCTTCCATGCAGAGGAATGTTTATGTAGTTTACAAAATGTTTAAGGTGTATTAGTTCATGAATTTTAGAGCTGGTCATATTGACTAGGGGTCAGCCAGACATTTTCTGTGAATATCCAGATAGTAAATATTTTAGGCTTTGTGGACTGTATAGCTTCTATCTTCTGCAACTACTCAGCTCTGCCCTTGAGAGTGAAAAAAGCCAGAGACAACATGTAAACAAATGGTTATGGTTGTGTTCCAATAAAATTTTTATGGACACTGAAACATGAGAGTCATTTAATTTTCACATGATACCAGAAAACTCTCTAAAAACTTTTTTTTCCTTAGTTTACAAGTTATACAAAAATCGGCATAATTTGTCTAGACCGGAACTAGATGATTATAGTCATAGAATCAGTGGTGGATCCATCGAAGATCTTAGCTTCTCAAAGCCCTTCATTTGAGAGCTGAGATTCTGGAACACAGAGAAACTAAATACTTTCCTCAAAGTCATACAGCTAGAAGAGTTATGGGTCAAAATATCCATCTCCTGATTCCTAAATCCGATTTTTTCAAACCATGTCATTCTACCATGATCTCCATGCAAGCATCTATGATGAATTTGTAATTAATCTGTGGACATAAATGTCTGTCTCCAAATAAGCCCTTTTGATCTCAACTTGGAGAGACTTGGACTCTGCAAAAGGACTTCTTCAACTGTATTACTTGCAGCCTAATGTTAGGGTCAAAGAAAGCATGCAAGACCTCTCTGTCATGACTTGTATCGCTACTAAAGTTGAATATTAGAATCTTTGAGCTAAAAGGGTCATTGGAGATCGTCTTGGCTCACACCTTCAAATTATATAAGAGAAATCAAGGTCCGGAGAGCCTAAATGAACTGCCCAAGGTCACTCATTGGCAAGATCTAGAAGACAGGTCTTTGGACCCCTAGTGCAGAGCTGTTGCAATTGTACCTTACGGTCTGACAGTTTATGATTATGAACATGAATAGTTTATGAAAAGGAATTTTATTGCTTATAATTAAAGCATGTCTTTTGCGTTAAAGTCCAGAGAAGAAGTATAATAATTATCATTAATTTCCAACTTGTTCTAATCTATCAGGAACTAAACTAGGCATTGCTTAATCCTTTCCTTCTGTATCTCCATTTTACAGATCAGGAAACTGAGGCTTGAAGGATTTACGATAATTTATTCCATGTTACGTAGCTAGTAAGTGATAGAACCATAGTTCAAATTTACTTTTCTTTTAAAACCTGAGCTCTTCACTTTCCACGTGACCTCTGTTAGGTGCTTTTGTTTTAAGCCACAGAAATTTTTGCAACAAACTGGTATAAATTATAAGAGGGATTTCTTGGGGGCAGGGAATTGAAAGATGGAAATGTGATTTCAAGTGTCTTTCAATCAGAGCCCTGTGGGTGGTGGTGGGATGAACTGGAAGATTGGGATTGACATATATACACTAAGATGTATAAGATGGATAACTAATAAGAACCTGCTGCATAAAAAAATAAATAAAATAAAATTCAAAAAAAAAAAAATCAGAGCCCTGTGACCCCTGGCTCTGCCTTCCCTGGCTTGTTAGCTAGTATCTCAGGTGGCTTCACAGAGGCCACATGTGTCCTCATGCACATCCAGTGAGGGCAAAGGTGAAACTGAGTCATCTATGGAACGAGCAAACATCCCGATCCTGGGGCTCTGATTGGACTAATCCCTGGACTGGTCCATAGACTGAGGATGGAATTAATCTTCAGAGCTCATCACTGGCACTTGAGGTGAGGTTAATCCACCCAAAATGAACTGCTGTCACGTAATAGAGGGAAAGGGTTCTCCCTCTGGAAAGGAAATTTTAGGGGCTGTTAGAAAAGGAGGGAAGAATGAAATTTTATTTTATTTTTTATCTTTCAGCCATGCTGCGCGGCATGTAGGATCTTAATGCCCCCGACTAGGGATGGAACACATGCCCCCTGCAGTGGAAGCATGGAGTTCTAACCACTGGACCGCCAGGGAATTCCGAGAATGAATATTTTATGGGCAACAAATGAATTTAGTTTACCACCTTCATACCCACCCCATTGTATTGATAGGGTCAAAGACACAAAATTGGCACCATAAACCTTGATAATGGTGTCCTTGACTGCTTGCTGTAAGGTGGTAGGGGAGGAATTGCTCAAGGTCCGTGAGGCACACCAATCTTTAACAAGCAGATTCGGATTCTTGCCTGCATTTTAGGCATTATTAGATGAATAAGTGTCAGCCTGTCAAGGCAGGACCTTCCCAAAAGGTGTGCAAGCTTTTCCTGGGGGCTAAATCTGCACTTTGCAGGGAGAAAGTAAGGGACTGATAGTGACCCAATCTTCTAGAACCCAAATTCAATCTCCCATTGCCTGCCCAGCTCCCGTGTCAGTCATCTCAGACACCCCCATCACCCCCTTTTAGAATAGCCCTCATCACAAAACACTGTGATGACCGTTACATGTCTAGTGTCTCCATGAGACCTCAGTCTCCTTAGGGAAGGACCAGTTTTTACCCATCTTTGGCCCTCAGCCTGGAGTAGCATCTCACCCACAGAAAGGGGATGACTATAACCAGATAAGCAATGCCAGCCATGAAGGGGGGACTCGGCTTGAGCCCTGGAGTGCTGGAGTGGTCACTTAGCTCCTCTGAACCTCCCCTCCAATGAAATGAGAAAATAATATCTGCCCCATGGGATTTCCTGGAAAGCACATTATAAAATGTAAAGTGATGAAAAGTGTTATTCCTTTCAATTTTTCACTAAGATCCACATTTTCATGCGTTTTAACACCTCTGAAACTGAGATCCATTCTTGCAAGGGACTGAATGCTCATGTTTCCCCCAAATTCGTGTGTTGAAAACTAATGCTCAAGGTGATGATATTAGAAGGTGAGGCCTTTGGGAGGTGCTTAGGTTATGAGCCCCTGTGAAGGAGACTAGTGCTCTCGTGAAAGAGACCTCACAGAGGTCCTAGCCCTCTTGCCATGTGAGGTTACAGCTAGAAGGCACTGTCTGTAAACCAGAAAGCAGGCCCTCACCATACACCGATCTGCCAGCACCTTGGTCTTGGACTCTGAACATCTGAGGGATACATTCCTGTTGTTAATAAGCCATGTAGTCAATGGTATTTTGTTATAGCAGCCCGAACAGACTAAGACAATACTGCAATCCACCTATGAGTACGCACCATACTTTAATCGACAGTGTTTTGTCTTACGTAGTATCTCTTAGTATTACATAAAATAATGGTGAATCTTACAGTTAAAGGTGTCTGAGCGTCAACAAAATATGATGTTATCGATACCCATGCATTATTTTGCCTCTGACAAATGCCCCAAAACCTAAGAATCAATTATTCTATTTGATGTGAAACCAAAAAAAAACCCCAAAACAAATGAATAAACGTAATTAAATAGAAACAGAGTCATAGATACAGAGAACAAATAGGTGGTTGCCAGAGGGGAGGGGGCTTTGGGGAGGAGATGAATAGATGAGGGAGATTACGAGGTGCAAATTTTCAGTTACAAAATAAAGGAGTCACAGGTATGAAATGTACAGTGTGGGGAATATAGTCAAAAATTATGTAATATCTTTGCAGGGTGACAGATGACAGCTAGACTTATGGCGATTATTTTGAAATGTATAGAAATATTGAATCATTATGTTGTGTACTAAGAACTATCAGAGTGTTGAGGTCAATTATACTTCAAAAATAAACAAACTCGGGGCTTCCCTGGTGGCGCAGTGGTTGAGGGTCCGCCTGCCGATGCAGGGGACGCGGGTTTGAGCCCTGGTCCGGGAAGATCCCACATGCCGCGGAGTGGCTGGGCCCGTGAGCCATGGCCGCTGAGCCTGCGCGTCCGGAGCCTGTGCTCCGCAACGGGAGAGGCCACAACAGTGAGAGGCCCGCGTACAGGAAAAATAAATAAATAAACAAACTCATAGAAAAAGAGATCAGATTTGTGGCTACCAGAGGCAGGGGGTGGAGGGATGGGGACTTGGGTGAAGAGAGTCAAAAGGTACAAACTTCCAGTTATAAGATAAGTAAGGATTAGGGATGATAATGGATGATAAGGATTAGGGATGATAATGATAAAGGTATTGAACACTGCTGTACATTATATATGAAAGTTGTTAAGATAGTAAATCCTAGAGTCCTCATCACAAGGAAAGAAACTTTTTTCTATTTTTTTAATGTTGCATCTATATGAGAGGATGGATGTTCACTAAACCTACTATGGTCATCATTTCATGATGTATGTAAGTCAAATCATTATGCTGTATGCCTTAAACGTATCCAGTGCTGTATGTCAATTATATCTCAATACAATTGGAAGGAAGAAAAAGAGAATCAACTCTTCTATTTGTCAATCTCAAGAGATTGCCTCGACAGCCCTCAGAGCATCCCGGATGCCTTTTATAACTCCCTATCCATCTGACGTGTATCCAAACCTTTTGGGAAATGATTTATATTTTCACTTCCGCATATGCTAGTTACAGTGTTTAGTACAGCACTTAATCTTACTTGTCCTTACTTTCCATTACCATCTTATCACCACTGCTACCAAGCTTTAAGTAATGGGAAGAATTCTTCAACGTCTTGGAAGGAATACTTTTAGTTCTGCTCTGGTTTTGTCACTAATTAGCTGCATGTCTAATCTCTGTCATCTGCAAAATGGGGGTGCCAACATTTTCCTCACTGTTATGCAAGGTCGAATGAGATCATATATGTGGACGTCCTTTAAAATTACTGCATTCTGAAATCTGGTGAACAGAAAAGCCTCTCTTTCCCTCGGTATATTTACCAATCTTGGGCAGCTTTCAAAAACCACACTTCAGAAGAAAGGGTGTCTTATCTTTGTTGTTTTTGTTTTTGTTTTGCGGTACGCGGGCCTCTCACTGTTGTGGCCTCTCCCGCTGCGGAGCACAGGCTCCGGACGCGCAGGCTCAGCGGCCATGGCTCACAGGCCCAGCCGCTCCGCGGCACGCGGGATCCTCCTGGACCGGGGCACGAACCCGCGTCCCCTGCATCGGCAGGCGGACTCTCAACTAGTGCGCCACCAGGGAAGCCCCCAAAAGGATGCCTTTTGAGGTGCATTTGATTACTTCCTACATTCACCACACGATCACTGAGATGATTTCTGTTCTCCAAAATTCTACAAGACATGGACAACAAAGTGACTGTTACATTTGACCAGCACCCGGTTTCCGGTAAGAATGTGAACTCATTGCTTCAAAAGTCAGTGTCCCCTTGACTTTACCTTCCCGCAAGAACTATTTCCTTTGCAGGCGCCTGCTTAGGGAAAACTTATTTTGATGTTTTCAAGACAGAGCAAGATTTAACTTGAAACTGTGAGTTTCTTTCCAAGTCACTTACCACAGACAAGCACCTTTTTTATGGTGGTTGATAAGTAGTAATAATTTACATCCGGCCCTCGGTATCCACGGGTTCTACGTTGGACCAGCGAGTGGTTGGTTGAATCCATGGATACGGAACCAGTGGATACCGGGAGGGGGAGGGGCAACTGTACTATGTCATTTTATTTTATTTTATTTATTTTTATTTTTTGCGGTACGCGGGCCTCTCACTGTTGTGACCTCTCCCCTTGAGGAGCACAGGCTCCGGACGCGCAGGCTCAGCGGCCATGGCTCACGGGCCCAGCTGCTCCGCGGCATGTGGGATCCTCCCGGACCGGAGCACGAACCCACGTCCCCTGCATCGGCAGGCGGACTCTCAACCACTGCGCCACCAGGGAAGCCCTATGTCATTTTATATAAGGGACTTGAATACCTGCAGGTTTTTGTATCTGTAGGGAAGGGGGCTTCCCTCCTCCACTGCCACCCCCATACTGAGGGACTACCGTGTTTGCAGTTTCTTCTTTTTAACTTTGTGCTTTCCCCTACTTTGCACACTATTAAAACTGAGTTTGTCTGTTACTTGGCTCAGGCTTAAATTATGAAGTGGGAGTGGGGCGGGCATGAGGGCAGTACCTAATAGATATTTAGTGCCCACTTTGTGCTCAATTTACCCACATCACCTTGTCTCTATAGACAGCTCACAGCCATCTGAAAAAGTTCAGTGTTCTATATTTGAGACGAAGGCACTGAGGCAATTCGTCCAAGATCATAGAATCAGAACTGGACCCGACCTCCCTGATCACAGACCCCCAACATTTTGTTTTTGATTTTAGGTTTTGGTTTTGTCTGGGTATAAGGGGGAAAAGGGGGTGAATAAGAAAGTATTTGAGCAAGCATTTGGCATTATGTGTTTAATTCTCTTAAACCGGAGGTCAGCTTCTACTTTCCGTATGTGAAAATGCATTTGTCAGTGGATCATTTTCCTTTCCATTTTCCTAGATTCTTAAGGCATTACAGAACAAGTCTCTAGCTAAAGGCATTCCATAAAGCAGACAGCCTTAGGGGAGGAGTGGGGCATAAATTACATGAATGAGTTAGTACAAAGCTGCTAATAAAACCTACAACACAGGTCAAGGCAGAGGGTATAATTTTCTGACAAAGCTATTTAGTACCAACTACCGAGAACTAAAAATATAAAAAAGTAAATATCTTTAAATTAAATTGCAAAAAGAGAGATTTACCTAAAGAGGAAAATGAAAGTATTTCCAAACCTGAGATTTATTAGTATAAATGATCACAAAGAAAGGATTTCTTTTTGATTTTAGAGTATGTTTTCCTCGGACAGTGGAAAAAAAAGAATTGCATTGTGCACTTGTCAAACTTCACTTGTGATTACAGTTCATAAGATACAATTCTTATAATGTATTCAATCTTTTTCATTTCACAACTTTTTTGCTTATTTTTAATGTGTGATTATTGTATTGTTTTACTACTTTCATAGCAAAGTTTTTTTTTTTTTCTTTTGTTACTTTCCTAGTCTCTAAAGAGTAAAGGGAATTCCTCTTTGAGAAGTCTTTACATGAGAAAGGAAAAAAATTAGCTCTGAAATTAATTAGATTTCTCAGACTCACAGATACAGACAACTTTATATTCCTGGTTTCTTACAAAATCATTAATAGTTTAAATGATTTAAGAACATAAAATAAAATGAGACTTCCAGGATTTTCAGTTAACAAAAAAAGTACGGAAAATACAATATATTTGGAGAGGAAGGTGGAAGAGAATGTCTATGGAAAGTTAGGCTGGCACCTGATTAAAGCGGAAATTATTTCTAAAATACCATCAAGCAGAATTTCTTTGGGGAAATCTGCAGTAACAGAAAGCGAGCACCGTTTATATTCTATGTATCATTAATTGGCTCTTCTGTGAAGCAGATTTTCCTGGGGCAGGAAAATCCCATTATAAAATGCTGCAGGAATAAAGCATGCTTCTTCAGTCTTAGCTCTCGATTGCGTGGCCCGGGGGCGGGGGACTGGTGTCCCGGGAAAAGAGCAGCGTGGGCTTCCTGGGCGAAGCCTGGGTGACCCGCGCGCACGGTGCGGCTGAGCCTCGCACGGGCACATCAAGCGCTATTCGGCTCTTGGCCTTGGAGTCAAAGTGCCCCTCGGGCTAACGTGTCCGCAGACGTCAGGAAGCAGAGTTGGGAATCAGGAGATGTGGTGGCCGCCCTGACGGGGCTGCTGGGGGCCCGGCACCTCGCTGGGCCGCTGGGATCCCAGAGCACCTGCTCTTCCGCTGCCTCCTGGCGGGGTCGCCGCGGGGAGGGGGCCGGGGCCCGGAGCGTCGATCGCGGGCGCCCTGGGGTGAGGCGCCCTCCCCGCCCGGCTCAGGACGGGCGCGCCGCCAGGGCTGGGGAGGGGCGGCGGGAAGGGCGGGGGCCGGCGCGGGGCAGGGCCAGGCCGGGCTGCTCCGGGGCCGGCGCTCTCCGAGAAGCCCAGCGCTCGCCCCGAAGGTGTGCGGAGCGCGTGCCATGAGGACCCTGTGGATGGCGCTGTGCGCGCTGGCGCGGCTGTGGCCCGGGACCCTGGCCGGCTGCGCCGACGCGGGGCGCTGCTGCCCCGGCCGGGACCCCGCCTGCTTCGCCCACGGCTGGAGGCAGGACAGGGTCTACGGGACGTGCTTCTGCGACCAAGCCTGCCGCCTCACCGGGGACTGCTGCTTCGACTACGCCAGGGCGTGCCCAGGTAGGTGGCGGGCCCGAGGGTGGGCAACCGGCCGTTCGCCCGCAGCGGAGGGGCACAGGGTCCCACGCCAGGGACCGCAGCCCGACAGCCAGGTGTCCCGGTGCCGTCTATCCCGGCCCACCCCGGATGCCTCCATCCAGGGTCCTCCAGCACCCCGCTCTCTAGGTGCACCCCAGACTCTCCATCCTAGGGTCCCCAGCCCCGTCCATCTCGGGATCTCCCCGTCCTCTCCATCTAGACCTACGGCTCCAATGCCCCCCTTCCCACCAGAGCCTGGGTGGAAGGGGCTGGAGCCCTGTTGTCTGGAAGGGCGCTGGGCACCTCTGCCGAATGAATCCCTCCGCCTGGGAGCTGCGGCTTGGTAGGGCCACCTCCCACCTGGAGAGATGGCGCTGACAGGTCCCAGAGGCACGCCCCTGTGCTGGTTCTGCTGCGTGCAATCTGTTAACCCTGGAGGGGGTGATGAGCGGGGGGGACGTGTAATTATCCCACTTGGCGCCAAGGTCTTGTCCTGGGAGGGTACTTTCTTCTGAAGAACAAGTTCCTGGAGGACCTCAGTTGTCCTCACCTGCACTCCAGCGTGTAGCACAGCCCCTTCCTCCTAGGAGGTGTTCCATATATTCGTTGAATTCAATTTTATCCATATAGCATGGTAAAGATTTTTATCTCAAAGTTCCTAGTATGTTTTTAATCTTGCCGGTTTTCCTTTAGGGTCAATCTTTTTCATCTTTAAATCTCCCACAATATCACAGCCCCTGATATAGGCTCAACAAATGCTGATTTAATTAAATTAAAAGGTAAAGGAAGACATGGTGAGTACAGTCCTGAAAAACAAGGCGTACCTGAGAAAAGCCAGCTCTGGAAATAAAAGTAGCCCTGATCCCTGATAATCACATCACCCCAAAAGCCACACATACATTAGGGTTTGACCTCAGGGAGCCCGGTGTTGTGGGACCTTCAGCATCTTCCTGGTAACCTGCAGGGCTGTGTCATTTCCCGGCAAACCGGATGCCTGGTGGAGACTAGCACCCCTTCTGCCTCTTTTCTGCCGGGAGAGGCCACCAGCCCACTGCAGGACGGTCACCCAGGCCTGCTGCTGAAAGAACACAGTTGAAAAACATTAAGATTTTTAAAATCTTGATTGAAAGCTAATGATTTACCTGAGAATATTGATCTTTTTGATAAGCTTCTTTCCCTCTTCTGCTCCAAGGCCAGGGTACTTTACTACTAAAGTAAGGTGAAGAGTCAGTTACTTAGGGAATGTAGTACCCTTGGGCCAGGCGTCCCCTGCTCCCTCCCCACAGAATCCTCCCTAAACTCCTGTTGGCCTCAGTTACCTGGATCACTCAAACCTTTCCACCATGGCAGCCTCTCTCAGTAACCTTTTCTCTCAAGGGATCTGCCTACATTTTAAAGGTAAATACAGAATTCCTGCAGTTCAGATAATGGGCCCCGGTCTGTGGTAAGCACAGCAAGACAAAAACAATGAAGACACAATCTCTGCCCCCTGGAAGTTCAGAGTGGAGCAGGGAAACACACACAAAACCATTTGCAATACGCTAAGTGCCAAAATAATGGATCCGGGAAGCCAGAGAGGAAAAACTCAGAAGACCAGAGGAATTCAAGGAAGACTTCCCAGAGGAAGCCTGGTCCCAGAGAATGAGGGAGACGCCTCTAGAAGGGGAAGGGGGGTTCTAAGAGGAAAGCATCTCATGACTGTTCAGTGTTTCCTGTGAGCGCCAGCGTTTTGTGACAGCGCTAGGCTAGGCCCTAAGGCTCACCTGGGGAGCAAGACAGACAGCGAACGCCGCTAGACAGGCGAGTGTCAGGAGGAAAACTGGCTTTTTCGTGTGCCCTAACAGCGCTATGAGGAGTTGCAGAATCCTCCAAGTCTCTATTTGGTCAAAAATTAAACCCTCATTTTCAGTCCAGAGATATTAAAACAAAGAGCCTATCATTTCGGACTGAGGATTTATTGGGGAAGTAATGGCAGAAGAGAGAAGACCTTACCATCTCCGGGAGAACTCAGAAAGAAATCCCAGGACCTTCGTGGCTAGGAGGAGGCTGTGAGCTGTGGGCAAATAAGCCCAAGCCAGAAAAGGAAATGGTGCTAGGATTTTTTTTTTTTTTTTTTTTTTTTGCGGTACGCGGGCCTCTCACTGTTGTGGCCTCTCCCGTTGCGGAGCACAGGCTCCAGACGCGCAGGCTCAGCGGCCATGGCTCACGGGCCCAGCTGCTCCGCGGCATGTGGGATCTTGCTGGACCGGGGCACGAACCCGTGTCCCCTGCATCGGCAGGTGGACCCTCAACCACTGCCCCACCAGGGAAGCCCCCCTGCTAGGATTTTTAAAGGAGCATTTTCAGGAGCCTTAAATGCCCTTCCCCAGGGAGTTAAGAGAGGCTCTTGCAGGTCTAGGCAGAAAGCAGACTTGCGATGGAAAAGGCTCCTCGTTGGTAGATTCTCTGTGCCTGGAGTTTTGCGGCAAGGCAGTAAGAAAATAGAGACAATTGGAAGGTGGCCCACTTGGCGAGCCCAAGCCTGCTCTGTCCTCAGAGCTGAGGGCACGAGTGCAGGGCAGGACACAGCCGAGATGCTGGGTCTCCTCAGCCCTGGACCAGCATCACAACTGTGCTGACTTGGGGATCTGGGGAAAGGGGAGGTGGGCCTGCATTATTAACGTTTTCCAGCCGCAGGAGCTGGGGCTTTCAGAGGGCTCTCCTGTCACAGCGTTACCACAGGTGGGCAGCAGAGTGAGATCTGAACCCACGCTGCCTGCTTTCAAGTTGCCATCCACCCCATCTGTTTGTGGCAACTCATAGCTGTAATTGATCATACCAGATAAGGTGCAGCGGCGCAGAGCCTCCAGTTACTCTATGTACATAGAGCCATGCGGCCCCTTAGAATCCACTTCCTTCTTACCTAATGTTAGGTTAACTATTGATGCTGCCCGAAGCAGTTTTGACTGAAATGACATTAAACGTGAATGAAAAATGTAACTGTGTCAGTGGAACTTCTAGCGCGTCTGATTTTTTCATCTTGAGAAACACATTATTTTTTGGCGTGGCTAAGAGATGACCGTACTGGAACTTTTTTCTTCCTAAATAGAAAGATGTTGTTTTTTAAAATTTATTTATTTTTGGCTGCGCTGGGTCTTCGTTGTGGTGCGCGGGCTTCTCATCGCCGGCAGCTTCTCTTGTTGCAGAGCGCGGGCTCTAGGCACACGGGCTTCAGTAGTTTGTGGCACGCGGGCTCAGTAGTTGTGGCTCGCAGGCTCTAGAGCGCAGGCTCAGTAGTTGTGGCGCGCGGGCTTAGTTGCTCCGCGGCATGTGGGATCTTCCCGGACCAAGGCTCGAACCTGTGTCCCTTGCATTGGCAGGTGGATTCTTAACCACCGCGCCGCCAGGGAAGTCTGAAAGTTATTTTTTTACTCAGTAAAATATAAAAATAAGTTGAATCTGAAGAATTACTAAACTGCCCAAGAAAGTCAATTCTGAAATTAATCATCTCAGAAAAATCTAATTATGTTGATGGTATGGGTTTCAACACCAATAACGTATCTTCGCAACCACCCCCCACCCCCCAGAGGATAAAGGATAGAGAATTCTCCACTGGCTGAGCCTGATCAGGGATGGGGAGAGACTGAGGAGGGGACAGGTCTGAGTTACCCTGCCCTGAAGAACTTCCTGGAAGGCTTGCCTATCAGACTCATAACACGCAGTCTCTAACTCATTAGATGGGTTCGTGGAGTCTGCATTCTAAGACCGTAGAAGCAGTAGGTTGCATTGGATCTTGGATGAGCAACTTAAGGACAGAGTAATCATTAACCCAAGTGGAGCGGGACAAAAATTGAGTCACCTCTGTAGCCCAGTGTCTTCTCCTAGATTTATGGGGAATCCAAGAAACCAACTGGCCGTGCTCTCCAGGTACCTCCCAGCTCTCAGTCTCCTTAGGTCTCACCACCCACCCAAGTATTCTTCATTTTGATCTCACTTTATGGACGAGGCAACCAGAGCGCAGAAAGGTCAACTAGTGTGTCCAACGTCACACAGCTAATAAGTGATGAAGTGAGATTTGAACCCAGGAGCTCTGGGTCCAGAGCCCACACGTTTAAACGTTACGTTTTCACGGCCTCGGAGAAACTAGCCTTTATGAGAAGCTGTGGACTTTGCGGGTAGGCTCCATATAAATACTGGGAAAGTGAGTGAGTCTTCTTTCTCCATCAACTATGCCCCTCAAGGGTGAAAAAACGTGTCCCACTCCTCTTTGCAATCCCATAAGAGCTATCGCAGTGTCGTTTACAAACATTTGTCCAAAAACATATGACCACTGGTTTCCACCTGGAGGATGTTAACTGTGACTTCAGAAGGCCGTACCATCTGAGGCATATCCACATGTCCTTTTTAAAAATAACATTCTCTGGGAATTCCCTGGCGGTCCAGTGGTTAGGACTCTGCGCTTTCACTGCGGAGGGCATGGGATCGATCCCTGGTTGGAGCACTAAGATCCTACAAGCCACCCGGCGCGGCCAAAAAAAAAAAATTTCCTTCCTGATCACAAAATATATGTTTGTTGCAGAAAGTGTAGAAATGCACAAAAGAATTTACCTGGAAACTTACTACCCAGAAAAAGCATCATTATCTTTTTGATTTTGATTCCCTTTTTTCTCCCAGGCTTTCATGGGGTCTAAAATTCTGTTTTTCTAAGGTGACAGTTCATGTCACTTTCTTGTTACCATTTCATAAACTTGTCCAGTTAACGTCTCAAAAGAAAAAAAAACGAAACAACCTACCAGGGGCCAGATAACATAAGTTTCTGCAAGAGGAAACAAATACTTGATCATTTTATTGGTGCTTTTTGAGGGGGTCCATAGGCACTTGGGCAATATTTATGCTCTCATTCGTCTTTCAGAGAAGTTGTGACAGGGTTCCTGGGAAAGGGTACACATACATAAGGAGAGGGAAAAAGGCAGATGACATACAGTTAAAACTGTGTCACCATGAGATGTGTGTGTGCGTGCGTGTGTGTGTGTGTGTGTGTATAAAGGGACGGTTTTATTTTTCCTCTGTAGATGGTCGAGAAACAGAAGTTACGCATCAATGGTACTGCTGCGGGTAAAGTGTGAAAAGAATATTTCCTTAGGAATGATAACGACTAGACCTGATTAGAACTTAACAATGTGAGGGAGAAAGTGCTTGAGTGTGGGTGGCCTTCAACTTTTAGGTGGCGAAGAGCCAGGCCGGCAGGGCCAGATTGCAAAGAGGAAGGCTTGAGTGTCTGTGATTAACCAAGGTGAGGCTACACGAAGATAAGCAAGGTCTTACATTAAGAAGAAATAATCCAGACTATATTTAGGAAATGAAGGAGCCTGGCTTTCAGCTCAGTTTGCTGCCGTGTGTGTGTCTCTGTGTGTGTGTGTGTGTGTGTGTGTGTGTGTGTGTGTATTTGGCATCATCAAGAAAGGCATTAGAAAACAAAAGTTTTTTTTTAAATTACCCTATGGTACCTGCATACTGAGAATAGTGTGTCTAGTTGCCACCACTCACCGGGCTGTGAATGGGTATGGGGAAAGTCCAGCGGTAATTCTGAGAGGGGAAACGTCTATAGAGAGATGTATCCAAAGGCTGCAGGGAAGGGGGTCTACTGAAACAGTAAGTCCACCAGTGGAACAGGTAAGATAAAAGGGGGTCTACTGAAACAGTAAGTCCCCAAATGGAACAGATAAGATAAAAGGGGGTCTACTGAAACAGTAAGTCCACCAGTGGAACAGATAAGATAAACACAGATTTTTTTCCACCATATTCTGAAATTCTCAAGTGAGGGAAATTGGACTCAAATAAAAGGAAATACCACTTCACGCCATAGATGTTAATATTAAAAGAGCTTGTCACTTTCAAGAGGTGGTACTGGCAGGGGCTAGACATGGATTAAGAAGGCCTTGACAGGGTGTGGCCGCCAGGAGAAGCTGGGCTCTACCTGACCTTAAGGCATGGAAAGCAATGCTCCGTCCAGTGGACACCCTGTGGGGCCACCATCGCCAGGAGAGCCCAGACAGCGCTCGCCCGGTTGAGGAGTGTCTTCTGTGTCTGGCTCTGGGAGTTTCTGACTTTGTCCCTTTCCTTCTACCGGCTTTCCTTCCCACCCTAGAGCCTCGGACAGTGCTTTGGCTTCTTACTTCCAGAGTCTGTTTGGATGTAGAATGTAATTCAGAAAGGAGGAGCAACTCACCCAATGCCATTTCATTCATTCATTCACTCACTGATTAGACAAATATTTGCTGAGCGCCTGCCACGTGCCAAGTGCTAGGCATGAAATAAAAAACTCGGCAATAAACAAAATAAATAACTATGTAATTTGAATTATGGAGATGTTAGAAGGCAAGGAGCACAGAGCTCTGAGAGGAAATAATTTTGTGGGGGGTGTGTGTGTGTGTTTGTGTGTGTCTAATTAGATGCGTTGGCCAGGAAAGTACTCCCTGAAAATAAAATAATTCAGCTGGACCTCAAGGATGAGCCGAACCCAGCCATGCCCAGTGTGGGAGGAACATTCCAGCAGAGGGAGAATACAGACAAAGGTCCCAGAGTGTGAAAGAGCCTGGGTGGGTGTGGCAGACGGGTGAAGAGGCCAGAGTGGGTGGAGCCTGGGGCAGAGGGGGCACTGGGGGTGCCTCCGGGTGGGAGCAACGGGCAGGCACAGACAGGTCACCCAGGACTTTGTGGCCATGCAGGGAGGTTGGATTTTATTCCAAATTCAATGGCAAAGCCATGGAAGGAGGTTAAAAAAATCATTAAAAAAGAAAAAAAAAAGATTAGTGGTACATCTTTTAAGGTAATTGTACTTGGATATGACTGGATATCCTTGTTAGGACATGGAAAAACGTACCCTACGCTTGTGTGCAGATTCGTTATTGAACTGTGTGACTTACTTTTCTGCTCTTGGCTGTTCTCCTTGTGGCCGTAGTGGGGACGTCTGATAAACAGAAAGCTCCAGAGGAAGGGGTACTAGCTGGTACGTCATGAACGGCTTGATGATTCCTTGCGCTCTGGGTCTATCCACTGTCTCACTGCCCAGTGAGCCCAGAGCCAGAGGTGCCTGCTGGACCCAAAGTAGAAGCTTAGGAGTCTACTTCCTACCTCTACTCTCTTCTATGTCTTCTTCTCTGTCTCTGTTCCCCATTCCCTTATTATATTTCCTGGGATCACCTCCCCAAATAAATTGCTTGCATTCAGATCCATGTCTCAGGGTCTGCTTCTGGGGAAACTCAACCTGAATGTTATGTTGATTTGAAACAAAGGAGAAAAAAGGAGCTTTTGCCGCTCTTCCAGGCACCCATTAAATCTGGGCTTCTTCAGCCGAATAGCACAGGGAGATCGCCTGGAGGGGTGGGATAGGGAGGGTGGGAGGGAGGGAGACGCAAGAGGGAAGAGATATGGGAACATATGTATATGTATAACTGATTCACTTTGTTATAAAGCAGAAACTAGCACACCATTGTAAAGCAATTATACTCCAATAAAGATGTTAAAAAAAAAAAAGAAAAAAAAAATCTGGGCTTCTTTCCGCTAAAAGGGGTGGGAGGGTGTCATCAAATCCCAAGTATTAAGACACAGGGAAGCTGGGGCAGACTTGGAGTTAGGAGATGATTGTGCTCACTGGGTAACAGTCTGCCAGCCCCCAGTGACAGCCAGGGAAACGAGAAGGATGAGAAAGTCAGATTTGAAGACAGAATATTTTGATATGCTAAGTATAGATGTGAGTTAGGTAAGCTTTAGTGGGAAGGGAACACTAATGGAAGAGTTCAAAAGGAAATCTGTGTCATGCAGTTGAGATATATGACTTGTGGTAATAAATCTGTCAGAAGTTTCTGTACTTCTCCCAAGCTCCGTGACAAAAGATCACCTGTGACAAATTGTAATCCAAATAATCAAAAGTTCACAAGTTAATTAATAATAGAATTTTTTGTGCAGAATAGGAATAAATACTTCAGACTCATCTTCCAGCTCAAAATATTTTGTGGAACCCCTTTCCACTGGTGAAACTCTATGTGAAGTTTTTTCACTTTCTCTGACAGTAAAGTCCCCGAGATGTGATTGTTCAGGGCCCCAGAACTTTCTGATTCTCTTTAAAGTCATGAATTGGAAAGACAGGGCATAGTATTTTGCCAAGGACAAACCTTAACCTATAGGAACAACAGTTGATTCAATGATTCTGTGATGTGAGGACGTTGCCTATTGGTCAAACCAAATAAAATAAACATTTATGAGACATGAGACACAAATATTGAAGAAATACTGAGAGACTAAATTCATCCCCCCATGTCAACTTTTACCATATGGGCAGGGTGTAACCCAAGGCCGTATTACTAAGTTCTGAGTTAAAGCCATGGCAAAATTGTGTGTTTTTTTTTTAAAGTGCTCCCAGAACCTCCCTGGTAGTCCAGGGGTTAAGAATCAGCCTTACAATGCAGGGGATGCCACTAAGCCCACGTGCTGCAACTAAGACCTGATGCAGCCAAAAATAAATAAATAAATATTTAAATAAAAAAAGAAAGTGCTCCCTACTTAGGCTATAACTTTTTTTTTTTTTTTTTTTTGGCTGTGCCACACGGCATGTGGAATCTTAGTTCCCCAACCAGGTATCAAACCCGTGCTCCCTGCAGTGGAAGCATGGAGTCCTAACCATTGGACCACCAGGGAAATACCACAAAGTTGTATTTTATAGTGATGTCTAAATGTTTAATCTTTGAATTAAGTGTATTATTTTTATTTTATTATTATTATTTTTTTGCGGTACGCAGACCTCTCACTGTTGTGGCCTCTCCCGTTGCGGAGCACAGGCTCCGGACGCGCAGGCTCAGCGGCCATGGCTCACGGGCCCTGCTTCTCCGCGGCATGTGGGATCTTCCCGGACCGGGGCACGAACCCGTGTCCCCTGCATCGGCAGGCAGACTCTCAACCACTGTGCCACCAGGGAAGCCCTAAGTGTATTATTAAGTGTAGTTCAAGTCCAACATACCAGGGCAGGACTAGCTAGACTCAGGGATGAAGAGATTTGGGGGAGAAAGAGTTATTAAAGGAATTAAGGACAGAAGGTGTCTTTCTCAACCAGCTCCTAATCTGGCAGCCTCTTTAAATGCCTTCTGGTTCTATGGGCCAATTAAATCAGGGGACTGTGAAAATAAAATGGGAAGGTCAACAAGAGATGAAGAGCAGGAAGTGACCTGTTATTGATTTTCCAAAGGATGTGTGCGTGGCAGATACTGGGAACCAAGTCTCACGTGGCTCGTTCTTGCTTCGTTAGGTAGCTGACATGTGATGCCTGTGAGTTTTTAGATGATTAGTAACAGCATCTTTTAAAGCAGTCTGAAATTTTTGGATTACTGACCGAGCTTTATGTTGTATGTGACCCTTTTCATGTCAGGTGTAGTTATGTGCTACCAAAGGATACAGCTTCCAAACGCCATGAACCCTAAACTAGAGTTTGCTGAGAGGCAAAATGAGTTTTTTCAGGTACAAACTGTTGGAAGTCCAATCGGATTTCAAAGAAGTTCAGGTGTTTTCGTGGTGAAGACTCTGGAAACTTGAAAGTATGAGGGTGATTGGGAAAAGTGGGTCACATTTTGTGGGAAAGAAAGAGTTTTGGCATCCGGTTCAGGGTACATCTTCTGTCTCCTTGTCCTTATATCCAATTTCAAGTCCTCAAGTAATTCAATTTAAAAACTCATTACGGTCCTTTTAAAAGACTCCTTGGGATTTTAAATGAAAAAGTTAAATGTGCAACCGCATTGATTTTACAGTCTTGGACAGAGCATTGAGAGCCAGATTCTCACCCCGACTCTGCCTCTTCATGCCTGACCCTGGGTATTCTTACCCTCTGTGGGCCCTGGTTGCTGGTCTCTAAACTTCGCCTCTTACAGTGTATGAGCCTCTGAGCCATGGAGGATGGGACTAGAGCACCCAGGAGAAACCTGCTGGGTAGGGGTCCTTCGTGCGGCCTAAGTCATGTTTTATGGAGGCACATTTCCCAATAAGAATTGGGCTTCCCTGGTGGCGCAGTGGTTGAGAGTCCGCCTTCGAATGTAGAGAACGCTGGTTCGTGCCCCGGTCCGGGAAGTGCCGCGGAGCGTCTGGGCCCGTGAGCCATGGCCGCTGAGCCTGCGCATCCGGCGCCTGTGCTCCGCGGCTGGGGAGACCGCGGCGGTGAGAGGCACGTTTACCGCAAACAAAACAAACAAAAAATTGACCTGGGTAAGTGGTAGGAGAAATACCTTTTCTTTTTTATATATTTTTTTTCCTTTATGTTTTCTACAATGAATGTGTGTTATTGTTATCATAAAAATGTTCTGGCCAGAGGAGGATAAAGTTACACTCAAAGGAAAACAAGAGCAAAGACCTGATCTAAGCCCGGGGAGTAAGAGGAAGTACCCTGAAGACATCTGTCTCTTTTACTCGGGTGTGTCCTGGCTCAGACCCATCTTCATGATCCTGGAACATCCGCCTGCCTCTAAGAGATACTCATTTATCAGTTCACCATCAGGGCGGGTGACATCAATGTCAACTTGGGGTGTTCCCCCGAACCAGGGCCGGGTCCAGGCGCAATGTACGCGGGCTGAACTTGACTGTGTGCGTTGGCGGGAACGGCCGGGCAGGCGCTAGGTTTGCTCAGGTGTGCGTCCCGTCGTGCTGTTTTTCAGCTCGCCCGTGCATCGTGGGGGAGTGGAGCCCCTGGAGCGGCTGTGCGGACCAGTGCAGGCCCACGGCCCGCGTGCGGAGGCGCGCGGTACGGCAGGAGCCCCGGAACGGCGGCGAGCCCTGCCCGGCCCTGGAGGAGAGAGCCGGCTGCTTGGAGTACGCGACGCACCAGGGCCAGGACTGCGGGCACGCCTTCGGTACTGCGCTTTCCCTGATCGCTGCCCCTGGGGTCTCTGGTGACTTTCCATCCCTTCGTCCCATAGAAGGCCATGTGCCAGGCCGGGAAAGTTCCATGAGCTGCAGGGAATGGGATGGGCCAGTCTGCCCAGAGGAGATAGGAAGCTCAGGAAATACTTGATCAAGGCATTATACGTCAGCTGTGTAAAGGCCTCCTCCCACCGTCTCCCAGTTACAACCCGGCGGTGGCCCCTTGCCGCTGTGCGTGCGCCCAGTGTAACGGACGCGCACTGTGGTTTCTGAGCAAACTCAGTCAAGCTGACCACAAAGGACTTCAGGTAGGATGAGAGTATTTCACTCAGGCTAGGATGTGTCCAGTAAGGATAACCCTGTTTCACCTTTCAAGGTCATTCCTGTTGAATCACGCATGCTTGCATACATGTGAAACTAGTAGAAAACATAGAAATTCCGAAAGGATGATTAAATGATTAAAACACCTGCCTCTCCTCTCAAGCCGTCTGGATTGGAGCTGATCGGATCTATGATTCGGGAGGATCGTTCTGGCTGTGGCATGGCCAAGGAGACCAGGAGGCGGCTTGATCACGAGTCAGGAGCCACAGGAAACACACAGACACAAACAAAAAGGCCAAAACAGGGGTGTTCATAGGGATTGAATCTGATAGAGTGAAACACTGATTTCTCAGGGTAGCAAAGATCCCATGTTTTTCATAGGAACCTGGAAAATTCCATGTCAGCGTGACCCTCACTAAGCCATTTTTTCCCTTTTTTCCTTCCACACACAAATATTTATTGAGAGTCTACTTGATGCCAGGCACTGGGCTGAGTGCCAGTTACAACGGGGGAAAAATGTTGACATGGAGTCTGCTTGTCAGGGAGATCACAGTCTAGTGGGAGGAGGAGATGATACGCAGATAATCCTAGGACACCAATCCCAGGAAATTACAGCTTCAGTGTGGTACCCCAGGTACTGCACAGGGGAGAGGTGTCGGGAGCTGTGAGTGTGTGCTGGAAGCAGATTCCCCCAGGCCTTGGTGGAGGAGGGCAACCCCAGAGGCCAGGAGGGGAGCGACTTCCCTGAGGATGTGGAGATGAGGCTGAGAACTGCAGAGCTACGTAGGCAGAGAGACCAGTGTGGCGAACCAGACAGTCAGGTGCAGGGCGTTTGAGGGATTTGGGGACTGATCTAGGAAAAACGCATGACCACGAGAGTCAGTAACACACAACAACCTTACAGGGTTGCGTGAGAGGGGATGTCCAGAGGCTCTGATATGGCGACCCCCATACAGAAGGGGAAGAGAGGAATCTGCCAGGAGCTTGTGTGTCTAGGTGATGTTAGCCAAGCAGCGTGGTTTGGAGTCTCTGGGGGCTTCAGAGCGCAGGTGCCATGACGGCTTGGGGTCTTGTAACCATAAGGCTTTACCTTATCAACGGCCGGCCGATGTTGGGTGTAATTTCACAGAGTATGCAAAACAGGCAGGACCTAAATGACTAAAAAACTGCTTTTTTGGCTATTTTAAAAACAAATTGGGGCTTCCCTGGTGGCGCAGTGGTTAAGAATCCACCTACCAATGCTGGAGACAAGGGTTCGAGCCCTGGTCCGGGAAGATCCCACATGCCGTGTAGCAACTAAGCCCGTGCGCCACAACTACTGAGCCTGTACTCTAGAGCCCGCGAGCCACAACTATTGAGTCCGCGTGCCACAACTACTGAAGCCCACACACCTAAAGCCCGTGCTCCGCAACAAGAGAAGCCACCACAATGAGAAGCCCACACACTGCAACCAAGAGTAGTCCCCGCTCGTCGCAACTAGAAAAAGCCCCTGCACAGCGACGAAGACACAGTGCAGCCAAAAATAAACAAATTAAATAAATAAAATTTTTTTAAAGATTGGATGTATAAAAGTTTGAGTTTGGTGCCAGTAGCTATTTTTTTTTTTTTTTTTTTTTTGCGGTACGCGGGCCTCTCACTGTTGTGGCCTCTCCCCTTGCGGAGCACAGGCTCCGGACGCGCAGGCTCAGCGGCCATGGCTCACGGGCCCAGCCGCTCGGCGGCATGTGGGATCTTCCCGGACCGGGGCACAAACCCATGTCCCCTGCATCGGCAGGTGGACTCTCAACCACTGCGCCACCAGGGAAGCCCAGTGCCAGTAGCTTTTGAGGCTAACAGGTCTCAGCCTGCTGTGAGAAAATAAACCACCTAGGGCCCATCTTTGGCTGATTTATATAACACGGGGGAGGCACAAGGCCCATCTGAGAAGCCAAAGGAAGGCCAGTGTGTGGGGAGCAGAGAGCGAGCCTTCTGGGCTGACACCCCCCTGGATGCAGGGCCTTGGGGTCCCTGTTTAGGATTCTGGTCGTTTTCTTAAGAGCCGTGGAAAACCTCTGGGATGTTTTCTGCAGGTGCCAGTGTGATCAGATCTGTGATCTGAAAAGATCTCTTGGGGAGTGGAGTGGGTAGTGGCAGGGCCAGGGCAGAGGCCCTTCATGGATACAGCAGTCGAGTTGAGCTCGCAGGGAAATAATTTAGGGCTCACAACAATGGTCACAGAACGAGCTCTCATTCAGCTCAGGCACTCTGCAGAAACACTACAGAAAGGCTGAGGGAGGAAGTCGCTGTGGGACATTATTGATTTTTTGGATGGCTGTCACAGCCTATAGCAGATCTATCAGAAAAAGCAACTGCACCATTCAGTTATAGGGATTGGCTGCTAGACCGTATACCTGCAGCACATCTGAATCTTCATTGTGGCTCCAGGATGCCCAGACCCCGTCCCCTTCCCAGCCCTGGATCTCTTCAGAGAAGGATGATGCAGGTCACAGGAAAGGGAACAGGAAGCATGAAAATGCATATCTTCCATTTATTTGTATTTTCTTCAGTTTCTTTCATCAGTGTCTTATAGTTTTCAAAGTAGTGTTCTTTCACCTCCTGGTTAAATTTATTCCTAGGTATTTTATTCTTTTCCATGCAAGTGTAAATGGGACTGTTCTGTTAATTTCTCTTTCTCATAGTGTGTTCCTATGAGAAACCGAATTCTTTTATTTGTTCTAACCGTTTTTTGGTGTAGGCTTTAGGGTTCTCTCTATATAGCATCATGTCATTTGCAAATAGTAGCAGTTTTATTTCTTCCTTTTCAATTTGGATGCCTTTTATTTCTTTTCTCTTACCTAATTGCTGTGGCTAGGACTTTCAATACTATGTTGAATAAAAGTGGCAAGAGTGCCCACCCTTGTCTTACTCCTCTCTTAGAAGAAAAGTTTTCAGCTCTTCACCATTGAGTATGTTAGCTGTGGGTTTGTCAATAAGGCCTTTATTATGTTGAGATACGTTCCTGCTATTCCCAGTTTGTTGACATCAACAACATAAATGGATGTTGAATTTTGTCAAATGCTTTTTCTGCAACTTTTGAGATGATCATATGATTTTTATCCTTCGTTTTGTAAAGGTATCACATTGATTGATTTGCAAATCAATGTAACCATCCTTGCATCCCTGGAATAAATCCCACTTGATTGTGGTGTATGATCCTTTTAATGTATAGTTGGATTCAGTTTGTTAATATTTTGTTGAGGATTTTTGCATCTATGTTCTTCAAGGGTATTGGACTGTAATTTTCTTTTTTTGTAGTGTCCTTGTCTGGTTTGGGTATCAGGGTGATGCAGGCTTCATAAAATTTGTTTGGAAGGTTTTCCTCCTCTTCAATTTTTCGGAAAAGTTTGAGAAGGTTATTAAATGTTTTTGAATGTTTTGTAGAATTCTCCAGTGAAGCCGTCTGGTCCCGGGCTTTTGTCTGTTGGGAGATTCTTTTATTACTGTTTCAATTTCCCTCTTAGTAATCAGTCTATTCAGATTCTCTATTTCTTCGTGATTCAGTCTTGTATGTTTCTAGGAATTTATTCATTTCTTCTAGGTTGTCCAATTTGTTGGTGTATAATTATTCATAATAGTCTCTTATGATCCTTTGTATTTCTGCGGTATTAGTTGTAACTTCTCCTTTTTCATTTCTGATTTTATTTATTTGAGTCCTCTTTTTTTCCTTGGTGAGTCTAGCTAAAGATTTGTCAACTTTGTTTATCTTTTCAAAGAACCTGCTCTTAGTTTCATTGATATATTCTACGTTTTTTAGTCTCTATTTCATTTATTTTCATTCTGATCTTTATTATTTCAGGAAGAACTGAAATAATATTTTTAATCCTCATGAAACCAGGACTTGATAAACTGTGAAATTCTCAGCCTACCAAAATGGTGAAGGACAGTAAAATGAAGAGATTCACTCACAGGAAAACATGTTCTAGAGGAATACACGCAGGGTATGGTTGTATTACCTTTTGTCAATACTTCAGAAAGCTGGAGGTAACAAATTATCACAAACTTAGTGACTTAAACAACACAAATGTATTATCTTAGAGTTTTATAGTCAGAAGTCAGACAGGTCTCACTGGGCTCAAATCAAGGTGTAGGTGCGGCTGAATTCCTTTCTGATGGCTCTGGGAGAGAATCGGTTTCTTTGCGTTTTCCATCATCCAGAAGCTTCCTTGTCCCATGGCCTCCTTCCTCCATCTTCACAGCCAGAAACATTGCATCTTTCTGTGCCTTTCTTCCACGGTAACATCTTCCTCTGACTCTTTGAAGGACCCTTGTGCTTCCATTCAGCCCGTCTGGATAATCCAGGATGATCTCCTTATTTTAAGGTAAACTGAGTAACAACTTGAATTCCTCTTTGCCTTGTAACATAACATATTCACAGCTTCTGGGGATTAGGACACAGACATCTTGGGGAGGGGCCATTATTCTGCCTGTCATGGACGTAGGACAGTGTCACATTCTTGGTTTACACATGAAGACATTGGAGCTCAGTAAGATGACAGCATTTGTAAAGGGACCAGAATTTAAACCTGGATCTCATGGCTCTAAATCCTGTGGGTTCCCCCCCTTGATAGTTTTGCTGTTAAGTGTTATCATTAGTTATTATTATTATTATATTGCAAATTAATATTGATATTGTAAATTCATTACTATTCGTATATTAGTAGTAGTATTATATTTTAAAATCACAGTTACAGAATCTGGTAACTAAGTAGAAATATAAAGGCCATGCAAGGCCAGTGAACGAAACATGATCACTGAGACACTCTTATTAATAATCGAGTAGCCATTGCATTCTTTCTGTTTCATTTAACGTGTATCATGAGTCTATTTCTATCATAAAAACAAATGCAAAAGCCCATATTATATATTTGTTGCCCATCCTGACAATTGTTTATATGCGTTTTCCTCTTGCGAGCTTGCCGTGCATATCATGAACCGTCTACTTCCAGGCTGGTGTTATTTGTCAAATTTTCACTCTGTCGTCTTCTACACCATATGCTACAGACTAGTGGTTCTAAGCCTGCTTTTGTGGCACCCCACTGTGTCAGAGGGCTTTATGAAATTCTCAAAGCAAATTTAATTTACTTTCATGTTCAAAGTAAGCAGGTGCAGTGCCACGCTTTTAGAAGTGGAAGTTGTTGTAAAAGCGAACAGTGGTAGGTGGAAGGGATGCCAGAAAAGCTGGCAGATAGTCTGTTAACAGAGAATCTATTACATTGAATATTGTTGCCAGAAAGGGGAAAGGAGGGGTTGCTGACGTTTATTGAGAGCCTGGGGCACCGGTTACGTGCTTCCACACAGAGGCAAAAGCGGGGCTGGAGGCAAAAATCATTTCTGAATTACTTACTGCTCTTAAGTAATGAAAAATTGAATTTCTGGGGGATGTTGAAAAGTGGTGCTGGTTCAGAGCTCGCCAGGAGATCTGGATCGTTTACTGTAGACTCTTGCCAGAGGGAAGGACGCCCCCCTCGATAGAATGTGCCACCGAACCAAGCCCGGGCTGGAGGAGGCAGGAAACGGAGGAGACAAGGTCCAGGGTTACTGGCTTGCTTCTCTGATGGGTCATAAGCACAGAGGCTTGACACTGGGCATGGACAGGAAGTCTTCAAGAAGCTAGTGTCTGTACTGGGGCTCCTGCTTGGTCATTTACTAGTTATTTTCCCTTCACTTAACCTCGAGGAGCCTCAGTCTTCTGATGAGAAAACCTGCTCAGAACACCTCTTGACAAAGCTTTGGTGAAGATCGGTAACATACGACGTGAAAGCACCTTGTAAACGAGCAGGCTAAGGCTGCGCACGTTCAAGGAGCCATGCTGCTCCAGGCGTTAATCTGCGCCCACCATGAGCCCTCCGCCACCTCCTGGACCACACTTCCCGCCCCTCCCCCATGCCTGAGGGAAATCCGAGGGTCAGGGCTACCATCTCCCTCTCTCCTCTCTCAAATCTCACTTCTCATTAAGGGCAGCGATCAGGCACAGAAAGGGAAAACACAGCCGAATTTAAGCAATTCATCGGTAATATGCTGCAATATTGAAACTTAAAAGAGTGAAACTTTGTCATCTGCATTGCAATAGAGGCAGCCTGCCACATTTCGACATGAGCCTTGAATACGTTTCTTAACCTCTCTGGGCCACAGTTTCCTCATCTGTGAAATGGGGAAATAATAGGGTCTATCTCAGAGCAGGGTTATGAGAATTAAATGAGTTAACACATGAAAAACACTTAGCATCATGCCTGGAAACTTAGAGGTGCATCACTGTTAGCTTTTATTTTTATTATCTTAGAACTTCTTCTTCAGATTTTGTATCAGAAACTATAGTCATACACTTGCCCTCTACTTCCTAACCAAGTTTCCCACCCACCCTCCGAGTTACACATTAAGTGCATTGCCTTTGAACTTTTGTAATAATACCTGCAGTACCAATTAGGAGCTCAGATAAATGTTTCGCACTAAAGAAACACATCCTGAAAATGTTATAGTTTGACTGATATAATGCTACGTGGATGTAGCAGTAAACGCATTCCTCACTTAGTGAATAAGCCTATAAATGCGTCAGAAGAACAGAAATGAAAACAATACATGAGAAAATGAAAAGCCTTTCGCTGTTTGTGTTTCTGATAATTAGGTCTAAGAGAAACAGAGAAGGATCCTAACGTACATGCATTCACTTGTCCTTTTTGATTCCGTCCGTGGATTTTGGAAGTGCAAAAGCTACAGTCACATTTAGAAAGAATGACATGTTCTCTTTGGAAAACAAACATGTTAGCACAGCGAGGAAGAGCCACTCGGCTGGGAGTCTGTAGTTTACACTAGATGTGGGTAGCGTTCAGACTCCAGAGGTTAGGTGCTCAGACACACGGGGCAAAAGCTGTGCCTGCGACGCTTAGGATCAAGTGGCTACACTTGTCTTATATTCCCATGCCGTAGAAAAATGACTCCTCATTCAGAAAATCTAAAGAAGAATTAAGGCTGCCATCTTGTGGCAGGAAGGAGCTTAGCAAGATGAGCATGCGGGCTTGAAGCCTCTATTTTGCTGCTGGTACCCGCACGCCCTTGTGCTCTTGTTGATGATGGGGCATCGCAGAAGTCAACCTGAGCTGGTATCTCCCCTTCCTGGGATGGTCCAGTTTCTGAAAGGAAAGCTAAGAAGGATGGTTGAGCCATCTCAGCTGCAAGGCTCAGTATAGGAACAGAAGACCTCAGGGAAGTAGGACCCGTGAACCGTGGTGGCAATTTCATTCATTCATCCATTCATTCATTCCCTCATCGACCCATTCATTCCTCGCACACATATTTACTGAGCATGTAAATGTGTGAGGGCTCCCGTGATGAACAAGGCAAAACCCTGCCTTTCTTGAATTGACAGCAGGGTGGAATCAAGAGGTTATCTCCAGGTGCTACACAAAGCAACAGATGCCCGCCCCCCCCAGACTAAGAGATGAAATAGGAGGTAGACAAACAAAATAAGAGAGCAGAGGTGGGAGGGAAGGATTTCTGGCTGTTTTCTTTTCTCCCACCCAGAGTGTCAGAGGTGGGAGTGGGGGGAGGGGCGAGGAGAGGTGATTTAGGACCTTCCTTCTCGGAGTTTGGTGTAGAGAGAGTGCTATGCCGGCCGGCACCTGGTGGTCACACCCTGGGCTCTAGGGTTGATGGTGAAACTTCCAGGCTGTGGTTATCAGAACACCTGGGAACATTGACCCTTTCCTCTTTTTGTTTTTTCCCTTTCTCATTTCCTGTCTCTGGTTGTCTTTTTTTTTCTCCTTTTACCCCCTTTTCTCTCTTACCTTCCTTCCTTCCTTCTCTGTCTCCTTTTTCTTTATTCTTTCTATCTTTCCCTTTTCTTCTCTGTGTCTCCTCTTTCCATTAAAAAAAAAAATCCTCGGGCTTCCCTGGTGGCGCAGTGGTTGAGAGTCCGCCTGCCGATGCAGGGGACACGGCTTCGTGCCCCGGTCCGGGAAGATCCCACATGCCGCGGAGCGGCTGGGCCCGTGAGCCATGGCCGCTGAGCCTGCGCGTCCGGAGCCTGTGCTCCGCAAGGGGAGAGGCCACAGCAGTGAGAGGCCCGCGTACCACAAAAAAAGAAAAAAAAAATCCTCTCCCTTTCTCTAGTACCTTACTTTTTTCCTTGGTTCCCCCGACCTGCCCATCTTTTTATTATTCCCTCTGGGCTGTGCTTCCTGGCCCCTCTCCTGCCTTTCCACGCGGTGTTATCACTGCAGAGAAGCGTGCTTATCAAAAGCCTACTGTTCCCTTCCCTACCCAACTACACTGCACAAAGCTTTATGGAATTCGTTTCTGGGGACTCTGACTTCACCTCCTTGCACTCCTTGATGGTGTCCCATAGATTTAGGGATGGAAGGCTTTAGACGGGTTTGAAACCAAGTTTGGGAAATGTCGCTCTGGGTACTTCAGGCTTCACGTGTTCAAGGTCATTCTCCTTTTCCAGTCCCTGCCTTTATAACTACCTCTGCGTTCAACAAGCAGCGAACAAGACAAGCGGCCTCCCCACAGTGGTCCACAGACACAGAGGATGCTGGGTAACTTGCTGTTTTTTTTTACTTATGTTTTTCCGGTTAGTCGGTCAAGTCAGCCCACAAAGGTAACTTGCTACATGGGTTTTCTTCTGTTATTTGTTCATTGACAAATGTGACTCTTTATCACAGAACTGGGAAGTACTTGTCCCTCCCCTGTTTTACGTTTAAAAAAGATTTGTTTCTGGGGTCTGATCCCTGAGTAGAAACATGCTGTATAAAAATGAGGTGATACTATTTTGTCAGTCCCACTAAGGCTGCTCATCTTATAGTCCTTAGGGGACTGTGGACTCCAGCACCGCCTCTGTCTGGTGAATTTGAACGTGGCCTCCACCTGAGCTCTGAGGACTTTATCAAGACCTAATGGCTCAGGCTGGGAGGAACCTCTGACCTCAGTAGAAATCCACCCTTCTGCGGTCAGAATAGAGACGCCAGACGCACTGCATGTTCTAATCCCCACACTACCTCTCACTGCTCCTTAGTTTTCCTTCTTGTAAAGTGAGAATATTAATTCCTACCCTGTGGGTTGCTATGAGAATTTAATGAGAAAATATCATTGAAAAGATGTCAGAGTTAAGCTGTCTGAAATTGACTGAAGCTGTATCAAGAGAATTTCCTCCCTTAATACCTTAAGGTATCTAATAAATAATACTTACCGTCATTAAAGATCTTCTTTGAAGCAGATTCTCCAGACACTTTCCATCTAACTTTTTACAGCTCATAATTGTATGGATTTAAAAAAAACTAGCCCATTTTAGCATAGTTAGGACCTAAAATGCCACATTGTTTTGTTTCCCTGAAGAATTGCCAAATTGTGTTGCTTTTAAGTACAAGACTCTAAAATATTCATCCATGTCTGGCTGCGCCCCCAGAGCCTTCAGAGTCTAGTCACATAATAGAGTGTTTCCTGCAGCTCAGTATTAGGTGACACTAGTCTGTTACAGGAAAACATGTCTCAGCTTCCCATGTCCTTTTATCTGTGATGCCCAGTGTAACTTTGATGCTTGACTTCAAGTCAAAACTCATCTGCCAGGTGGGGAGAACAGGGAAGGCCCCAGGAATGTTTGTGGGGCAGAAAAACACAAGTGCTGGGCTGGAAATCCAGGACTAGCCGTCCTGGGGCTCACATGTTCTCAGGCTCAAGCAAGGTCTTGTTCACTTTCTGTAATTCATTAAAATCTCAGCAAAGTTATCATGGGCAATTTTCCTGCTGACATGTGCTTTTAGACACAATTTCGTGGTCAGACTAGACAGAATATGAAAACAAGTTTCTGCAAATTCGTGTTGACCAGATAATTCAACCGTGGACTGAAAAACAGCAAAAACGTTCAGTTGTCAGTCAGACATCATAGCTCAGCGAACGAGAAACCTGACAAGGCATTCTGTGACCTGTGACCACGCAACGCCCTACCTTCTCCAGGCTGTCCCGTGTCCTCGGGGAGTTCCGGCTTCCTAAGCCTTTCTCCAGCGTTAGGCCATTTCTAATTAACAGCAAGTGAACTCGCTCCTTTTTTTTTTTTTTGCCCTAGATACTGTATGGAGTTCAAGACAGAGTCATTGACTCACCACTGCGCCACGGAGAACCGGCCCCTGACCCGATGGATGCAGTATCTCCGAGAGGGCTACACGGTGTGCGTAGATTGTCAGCCTCCAGCTATGAACTCTGCGAGCCTTCGATGTTCTGGAGACGGCCTGGACTCTGACGGGTAAGGGAGGGAAACTGGTTGGAGGATGTTTCTTGGGACTCATTTGGGGAGATCTGTCCTCTCCATGTCTTGAACAGCGGACCAGGATGTAGCAGATCAAGGCATGATTTGGGGAATCAGAACAGTGAGGAGAACATTCCATCTGGCAATTCCAGAGTCCAGGACCCAGTTCATACTCTGGGACTTAGAGGCTCTGCATCAGAGATGCGTGAGTGAATTTGGATATTGGGGTTCAGGCCGAGCTCACAAGTGACTACCGAAGACCTGTCCAGTAGCAGCCGTAGACACTATATAAACCGATGAGTTTGTCTTTGCTCTAATAATACTGTATTAATGGACACTAAAATTTCAATTTATATAATTTTCATGTATCATGAAATATCCTTTTGATTTTCTTTCAACTCTTTAAAAACATAAAAATCATTCTTTTCTATTACTATTTTTTTTCATTGAGGTATAGTTGATTTACAATATTATATTAGTTTCAGGTATACAACATAGTAATTCAAAATTTTTACAGATTATACTCCATTTATAGTTATTATAAAATATTGATTATATTCCCTGTACTGAACAATATATCCCTGTAACTTATTTATTTTACACACAGTAGTTTGTACCCCTTAATCCCCTCCCCCTAGTTGCCCCTCCCCCATCCCTCTCCCCACCTGGTAACCACCAGTTTGTTCTCTGTATCTGTGAGTCTGTTTCTTTTTTGTTATATTCACTAGTTTGTTTTATTTTCTTAGGTTCCACATATAAGTGATAACATACAGTATTGTCTTCCTCTGTCTGACTTATCTCAATAAGCCTACTACCCTTCAGGTCCACCCATGTTATTGTAAATGGCAGAATTCCATTCTATGTCTGAGTAGTAGTATATATACCACATATCCATTTCAACCATTGATAAACACTTAGGTTGCTTCCATGTCTTGGCTATTGTACATAATGCTGCTATGAGCATTGGGGTGCATGTATCTTTTCGAATTAGTGTTTTCGTTTTGTTTGGATATATACCCAGGAGTGGAATTGCTGGGTCATAAGTAAACATCATTCTTAACTCATAGACTACACAAGGGGGTGGGCTGGATTTGGCCCATGGGTCACAGTCTGCTGAACCCTGCCCAGGTGATTCGTACCCACTGCAAAATTTCAGAATCACTGCTCAGTGGGGTAGTCATAAAATCATGACTGAGATAGTAGCCGTGTGCCCAGCTCTGCAGGGTCAGAAACTCTTTTGATGTTCGGAGCCCCCATTTCCCAGTGTGGGGGGCAGGGGGTTCTCCTCGCACAACACGAAGCCATTCGTGGGACGCCAGCTGGGCATCCAACAGTTTAGCTCAGTTCTGACACTATCTACCCAGTGATGGCATCAGATGCCACAAGGTGAGGGGCTCAGTCCTACAAGACCGTTCCCTTCCGCAGCCCCCTTCCAATCCCATCCTCAAGCTCAGGCTGTTACCTGTGCTTCTGACCAGCTGGCTATAAATCGGAGATGCCCATGACCTTCTCCTCAGGTTTGATTAATTTGCTAGAGCGCCTCACAGAACTCAGAGATACATTTACTTACTAGATGACCAGTTTATTGTAAAAGGATATAACTCAGGAACAGCCAGATGGGAGAGAGGCACAGGGTGTGGGAAGGGGTGGCATTCTCCCCACATCTCCACGTGTTCACCCGCCTAGAAGCCCTCTGAACCCTGTCCTTTTGGCTTTTACGGAGGCCTCATTATGTAGGCATCATTGATTAAATCATTGGCTATTGATTGATTCAACCTCTGGCCCCTCTCCCCTCCCTGGAGGTTGGGGATGGGAGGTGGGACTGAAAGTTCCAACCCTCTAACCACCTGGTTAGTTCTCCTGGCAACCAACTCTCAACTTCAGGTGCTTCCAAAAATCACCTATTCACATAAACAAGACATTTGCGTCACTCTCAACATTTAGGAAATTCCAACGGCTTTGGGAGCTGTCAGCCAGGAATGGTGAACAAAGGCCAAATATACTTGAAAAATATATTTTGGTCATTTGAATGACCAAATATATATTTCTTGTAAATCATCGTATCACAGAAGTCTACAGAAATCTATAGATCGTCCAAAAGAATTGACCCTTGAAAACATTTTACCACCCTAAAAATCCATGCCAGTCCTGTACTTATCTACTAGTTAAATCCGATAACACTATTCATAACCAAAAGAAGGGTAGAATTTGTGATGGGCACGGGTTATGGTTTTAAATATGTCAGACAGAACTGGGAAAAATACAGATTTGAAAGAAAAATACGGACCTTCCCAGTTAATCATTATTCCCATAGTATATTTTAATATTTAATAACTTGAATTTATGTTTATTAGTCCCCTGTGCCCAACAGCCTCTGTACTGAGTACACATACGAACAGTAAAGTGGGTAAGGAATTCACATGAAATAGAAACTTAATATCTAGACTTAATATTTTCCTGACTACCTCATCCATATTTTAACTTTAAATGAATATTATAATTTAATTTGTACCTGTAAAGCACCTTCAACCCAGGCTGAAATTCCAGTGACTTTAAAAATAATAATTTCAATAATATGGCTTTTTTCTTTTCACTGCTCCCATTTTTCATTATGGAATCAAAGAGCTGGAAAGGATTTCAAGGGATCGTTTGGTTCAGACCCCTCTAATTTATTTTTATTTATTTATTTTGCGGTACGCGGGCCTCTCACTGTTGTGGCCTCTCCCGTTGCGGAGCACAGGCTCCGGACGCGCAGGCTCAGCGGCCATGGCTCACGGGCCCAGCCGCTCCGCGGCACGTGGGATCTTCCCAGACCGGGGCACGAACCCGTGTCCCCTGCATCGGCAGGCAGACTCTCAACCACTGCTCCACCAGGGAAGCCCTATTTTTTTTTTTTAAGAGGGTATTAAATCGTTTATTGATTACACATGATAATGCATGATACACTAGCTTCATTCCCATCTCTAACTTTATCTGGTACCATAATTCAACTTAGATATATTGCATAGGATGTACCAACAATCATATTAATAACCAAAAAACTCCATGACTTTGCTTAGGTGACCCTCTTCACGGTGAACTCCAGGTCACAACACAATAACTGTCAGTTCAACTACACCAAGGTTTCGGAAGACAATAGCTTCTCCACCAAAGCAGGTTGTAAATAAATTTTAACGGAACCTGGCATCACCCTGAAGGAATTCTAACTTCGCACTGTTGGGGTAGAGGTAGAGGAGGGTTGGGGTAGAGGAGGTTCACTTTACACAGCACATTTTAAGAAAAGACACATTTATTCAAGCGTCATGATGAGACTATTACATTTAGCAATCAACAGCATGGGTGCAAAAAAGAAAAAAAAAAAAACTACATTAAAACTCTTTGTTGGGATGTTTTACACTTTCCACAGAACAGAAACTAAAATAACCTGTTATACAATTAGTCATAAATACGGTCCTCGAGTTTTTTTGCCCATACACATGAGTATTGTCAAAACATGTCTTCTTTGTAGCAGCCAGGCCCTGCCACCACTGTGCTCGGCTGAGTTCACACATCTGTTGTAGCCTGGAGCTTCCCTGTCACTTCTCTGGCTCTCCTCTCCCGCAAAGCTCTGTCTCCTGGCAGTCATCAAAACCTCCTCCCACTGCCATAGCTGCTGCTGGAACCGCCACAGCCACCTTGGTTTCATGGTTCGGCAAAGTATTGGCCTCCACCACCATAGGGGAGAACTTGTGCCTCCAAAGTTTCCTCCTTTCATGGGTCCAAAATTTGAAGACTGGTGATTGTAACTGCCAAAATCATTGTAGCTTCCACCACCTCCAAAATGGCTTCCACCGTTACCAAACCCATTATAGCCGTTTCCAGTGCCACCATATCCCCCACCGCCGCGGCTGCCACCAAAGGCACCTGGGCCACTGACGTTTCCTCCACGACCAAAGCTGTCATCGCCACCAAAACCCCCTCCAAGACCACTACCAAAGTTTCCAGAACCACTTCGACCTCTTTGGCTGGATGAGGCGCTAGCCATCTCTCGCTTAGATAGGGCTTTCCTTTCTTCACAGTTGTGGCCATTCACAGTGTGGTATTTCTGAATGACAATCTTGTCTACGGAGTCATGGTCATCAAAGGTTACGAAAGCAAAGCCTCTCTTTCTGCCACTGCCTCTGTCAGTTGTGATTTCAATCACTTCAGTTTTCCCACACTGTTCAAAATTCTCTCTTAGGTGACGTTATTCAGCGTCTTCCGTAACGCCACCAACAAAAATCTTTTTCACAGTGAAGCGGGCACCAGGTCTTTGAGAATCTTCTCTTGAGACGGCCCTCTTTGGTTCCACCACTCTGCCAGCCACCTCGTGTGGCCTTGCATTCATGGCCACATCCACCTGCTCCACAGTGGCGTACGTGACAACCCCAAAGCCTCTGGAACGCCTGGTGTTTGGATCCCTCACTACCACACCATCTGCGAGCGCTCCCCGCTGCTCACAATGGCACAGTGTCTGTCTGAGGACAGACACTCACAGGTTATTTCAAAGCTCAAGCCTCCGAGGAAGAGCTTCCGCAGCTGTTCGGGCTCTTTGGGTGACTCTGATATAGACATGACAGCAGTGGAGGGGGCGGATGTCGACAATGCTTACTCGGCGGCACCCACAGGCAGAAAGGCCAGACCCCTCTAATTTAAATGTACACAAAACAGAAAGCCATTTTCCCTTACGTAGCGCTTCATATGCTCAGAGCAAGTGAGAGACACGAATGCAGTAACCTCAAACTACAATCTCAACAGGGGGTGTTCTCAAATAGGGATTAATTGGTAACTTGTTGCGACAGAGCCTGAAGAAGGGAAACTCAGTTTTGTGATCATTTTTTTTTTAATTTCAATTTGTAATACACTTCAAAACTCAAGGTGTGATCATTTTCTAAAAAAACCCAAAAAAACAACAAATCTCGATTTATAATTCCGTAAATTAGAATTTTCTTTGGTATGCTTTAGCATAACTCACATTTTCAAAATATCATTTCAGAAATCAGACCCTCCACTGGCAAGCAATTGGCAATCCTCGATGTCAAGGAACTTGGAAAAAAGTTCGGCGAGTAGAACAATGTTCCTGTCCAGCTGTTCACAGTTTTATTTTTATATAGATCGTGATATAAGTATTTCAAAATGTGCTTGCAAACATGTTAAATACTAGCAAGTCATGTTCAGCGCTTCATAATTCTTTAAAAACCCTTTGGCCAAAGTTCCTGAATATATGTCGTTGCCACACTCTGAAGTAGAGAAGGGAAATTTGGGGGCCAGTTCTCAAGAAACACAGTGCCTTTATTTTCATTTTTACTAAGTTGAGGACCCACCCTAAAGTCTCCTGTGGTTTTCTGTCCTCGATCTGTCACCTGGAGTCTCCTCATTCAATAGGTGGCCCATTGGACACGGTGTTCATCTGTTTGCACTAAACTTACTACATTTTAATGGTCCATTTATTGGTAAGTTGTCATTTAAGGGTATCCACGATTTGAATCTTGCATTCTTTCTTTCTATTCTGTAATCTCTTAAAAACTTCTTTCTTTAAAAAATGTCTACAGATATATGTACACTCACACATACATTTCCCATGTATTATTCCATAAATTCTGAAATAATAAGTTCAAGCAAATTGTCACAAATAATTTTCCACAGGACAAGTTGTCTGAGATTTAGTAAGCATTTTGTTATGCGAAACCAACAGTTCTGCTAAAACTACTTTCTTTTTCGTTTTTGTTTTTTTTTTTTGGCCGCGCTGCTTGGCATGCGGGATCTTGGTTCCCCGACCAGAGATAGAACCCGTGTCCCCAGCAGTGGAAGCACAGAGTCCTAACCACTGGACCGCCAGGGAATTCCCTAAAAATACCTTTTTTTTTGAAATAGAAGAAATTTTCTTCGGTTAATTGAAAAGCATCAATCAAACGTTCGTTATAGGTCAGCACAAGTTCCTTTAAATGTTATAATTTCCATGAAGTGAAATTTTGGCACCAATGAATGAAACAATTGCTTTAATTATGGACATTCTACCATCATTAATATCCAAAATTATCTCCAAGGCTTAAAGCCTGAAGTTGACTAAAATAATTTTGGAGTCCAACTTCAAGTTTAATTGAAGTAAACTTACTACTTTTTTTCCCCCCCTACAGCACGTATTTTCTTTTGTTTGGAGTAGAAGGCAGAGGTATAGATTATGGAAGGCAAAGATTTATTACGAATGCTATTATCCCCGCCCCCCCATGCCCCTCCCCGCCATACACACACAGAGAAGTATTAGTCTCCTTATTTTATGATTGGAAAATCAATGGACCAGCGTCAAAGTGCCTTGCTGCAGGATCTGGGCTGCAGTCAGAGCCATATCTCAGCTTCTCAGCCAGAACTCAGCTTCGATGGAAACCCTGTCGTTGCCAAAGACTGTGCTGTAAAAGCGAAGCCCTTTTCATTTCTGAAACAAATTTTAAATTCAGGATATTTTCTTCGGAGAATTGAATCTCAAGATTTAAACTACAGGCAAACTTCGGAGGTATTTGGGTTCGGTTCCAGACCACCAAAATAAAACAAGTAACAAGAAAGTTTTGGTTTTCCAGTGCATATGAAAGTTATGTTTACACTATACCGAAGTCTGTTAAGTGCGCAATAGCATTATTTCTTAAAAAAACAGGTATATACCTTAATTGAAAAATACTTTATTGCCAAAAAAAAAGCTAACAATCATCTGAGCCTTTAGCGAGTAGTAACATCAAAGATCACAGATCACCTTAACAAACAGAATAATAATGAAAAAGTTTGAAATATTGTGAGAATTACCAAAACGTGACACAGACATACAAAGTGAGCAAATGCCATTGGAAAAATGGCACTGCAGACTTACTCAATGCAGGGTTGCCACGAACCTTCAATTTGCTAAAAAAAAAATGCAATATCTGAGAAGCACAATTAAACAAGGTATGCCTGTATATGAAATTCCTTTGGTTTCATTTGTATAAAATATTATTTACTAACAAATGATTTACTAAAATACGTATTTCTTGGTACTTATCATGTAATGACATAATGACAAAAGCAAGTTTAACAGGGATGGAAAAGCCCCCAATATTTAATGCTGAAAGTAGCAATATTTCTGACTATATGTTCATTTAACTGTCAGAATTGTCTTTGTGGTAAATTAAATTCTTCAGAGATTAATAATTAAAATTTGAGTCTCATCAGGGTTGGGAACTTCAACTGTAAGTTCATTATTAACATTTTAAGACCATTTGTAAGATCTGTAAAGCAAAACATTTGAAGGCATACTTGGGTAATTTTCAATGTTACTTAAAATTTTATACCAGTAAATAAACTTTCTGTTCACATTTTTAAAAGCTCTTTCTTTATTTGACTAGAAAATACCTAAATCTTCTGGACTGGTCAGAGAATAAACAAAAATTTCACCAAAACCAAAACAAAACACTTCAGAATTGAGAGGCATAGTTACGATGATTAACAGCAATAAAGCTATGATGTATTTATGGTTCCAACATGTGTTATAATAGTTAGCATATTTGAGTTGTATAAAATCAATTTTTCAAATTACATATTTAGCTTTCAGTACTTGGCCATTAATTACTTTCATATTAAAGCATATTTTTATTTCTATTCTTGAGAAGAATTTCATGGGCTAGAAGACATAGTATTAAATAACGGTCTTGAAAAGCTTGTTATTAGTTCTAGCAAAGGAAACAGTACAGAACTGAAACATGTAGTCCAAGTGATTAATGAAGAACCAAAAGTTCTATTTTCAGAGATAAAGATCAAAGAATTTAAGACTGCTTTGATATTCCTTTTTAACAAGTATCTTAGAGTTGGGATCCTTTCCACGGACACTCTACAATGATTTACGGGCCCTAGCATTACGTAATAGGCTGCTTTTCAAAAGTGCACGAGAAAAGTAATTTGAACAAAAATAAATATAACCACTCAGGAAAGAAGGGGAAAGGAATTAGAGATGTTGATACTTAGAAGAGAAAAGTGGAAAAAGAAAAAAAGTAGAGAAGGGAAAAGAAAAGAGTAGAACAAGGGGAACTATAATCTCACTATTCTTTTTTTAGGGCCTTTCTTGCAATGTTTTTATTCAAGAATGTTGCCATTATGCATAAAAAGTCATAGGAACAATTTAAGTTGTTTAGTCCTACTCTGGCATAAGAATCTTAATTAGCCATCTTTTCTAGGTATGCACCAAAATGATGTAAACCAAAACTGGTTCTGCCCTCTAAGAATATTCTAGTGAAGTTTCATACAAATAACTGTAAGTTGATTTAGACAACCTGAGCATTCCGAAGTATAAGCAACCAGGTAATGAGTATATTGAAAGAGAAGTGAAACTTCTAGGTCAAGGTGACAGATGGATATACATGTTTACCTTCTTCCTCAAATCTCATGGAGATTACAGAATTCACGGAAGAGAATAAGTCTATAACATAGATGAGAAGGCAGGAGTGGGAATCAGCCCAGAGATTTTGAAGATTTTTTTTGAAGATTGAAAGCACATGGGATTCTACTGATGGATAAACCAGAATGAAGGGACCATACTCTTTATTTATTTTTTTATAAATTCATTTATATTTTTGGCTGCGTTGGGTCTTCGTTGCTGCGCGCAGGCTTTCTCTAGTTGTGGCGAGCGGGGGCTACTCTTTGTTGCAGTGCACAGGCTTCTCATTGCGGTGGCTTCTCTTGTCGCAGAGCATGGGCTGTAGGCACATGGGCTTCAGTAGTTGTGGCACGCTGGCTCAGTAGTTGTGGCACGCGGGCTCAGTAGCTGTGGCGCAAGGGCTTAGTTGCTCCGTGGCATGTGGGATCTTCACGGACGAGGGCTTGAACCCGTGTCCCCTGCATTGGCAGGCGGATTCTTAACCACTACGCCACCAGGGAAGCCCAACAATACCCTTTAAAACATGTAGAAAAGAAGGTGGAATCAGAGGTAAGAGACATTCTTCTTGGGGTGGGGAGGTCCCACTCAGCACAAACAAGATGAATTTTTTAAATCCCCACCCCTAGAGACAAACTTGTGAACTTTAAAATCAAGGATAAAGAATAGACTAAAACCTTCCAGAGAGAGAAAAACAGATTACCTACAAAGGAACAAGAATCCCCATGAGAGACCGCAGTCTTCTCATCAGCATCAGTGGATACTTGAAGTCTAATAGAGCAGGGGTCCCCAACCCCGGGTATCGGTCCGCACCCTGTTACGAACAGTGCCGCAGAGCAGGAGGCAAGCGAGGCCTCAGCTGCCACTCCCCGTCGCTCCCCATAGCTCGCATTACTGCCTGAACCATCCCCCACCACACCCAACCCTGTCCGTGGAAAAATTGTCTTCCACGAAATCAGTCTCTGGTCCCAAAATGTTGGGGGCCACTGTCATAGAGTAAAGCCTCCAAGTTCTGGGTGAGAATAATTTCGAAACTAGCATTTCTATGTAAGTCAAGCTACTAATAAAGTGTGAAGGCAAGATTCAGCCTTTCAGGGGTGTAGAGTTCAGAAGCCTCGTGAGATGGTCCTAAATAGGGTATTTTTTTTTCAATTAAACATGGCAGGTTGAACATATATTTACTTCCTTTACCTTCAAATAAAATTACAGTTAAAAGGTTTTTTTAAAAGACAAAAAATATAATGATAAGGAGATTGAGAGAAAAAGGCTGAAAAGAGATGGTCACAAAATTTCAGGACTGGTAAAGCAGAAGATAGGAGAAAGCCAAATGTCTACAGGAGGGAATTTCAGCGGGCAAGGTCATTTACAGCACCCTGGAAAGGCTCAGGAACTTAAGGATCCAGATGCTTCCGTCAATGGAATGGTTGACAGTTGGTATAAGAAACAGTTAGAGCCTTAGATGGCTCTGCAGCCAGGCAACAACTCTCTACAGGGGGCTCCAGATAGGAAACACCAGCAACAACTGAGAATGGAGACTTATCTATTCTGAATGGTGACCACCCCCTCCCCAGGTCCCTCGTCCATGTGCTCTGAGAAAACTACTCTCACCCGTTCAGAACAGTTTGCTAGATTCCTCTCTGAGGAAATAGATCATCCAAGAAAATGGTTGCAGGTACCAGCAGCTGCGATAGCCAAGTCCCTGTCCAATCACTACCTTGACCTGTGAGTGCCCATCAGTGCTCACAGAGCTTCCAACCAGCTTCTTCATACTCACTCATAAATAGAAATGCACAGCCCAGTTCAACCAAACATTTGAGGAAAACCATTGACAAAGCAAGAGGGAAACCAAAATTAAAAAGAAACGAGCAACATAACAAAACTCAGGCAATAAACACTGCCAGGGTCAGAAGAGATGCAATGATATCAATCATGAAATAAGAACACAATGTCCTAAAAAAGAACATTCAGAGAATTAAAAGCTCTTGTAAATTAAAAAGTTTGATAGTAGATATATGGTATGAAAACTTGGAAGGTAAAGTTTTGTGACATTTTCCCCAGAAAGTAAACAAAAAAATTAAAGATACAGAAATTTGGAGACAAAAGATAGGAAATTAGAGGATCAGTCAAAGAGATCCAACATCTGACATCCAACATCTGGGAGTTCCAGAAAGAAAGTGCAAAAAAAAACAGAAGGGAGAAAATAAGCAAAGAAATAACACAATAATATTTTTTAGAACTTAGCACAGGGATTTCAGAAGTCACTGAGTGCCTGGCTCATTAGTTGAAAAAGAAAAGAAGACTCACAACAAAGTATGTTACCATGAAATTCTAGATCACTGAATACATGGACGAATCTACAAGCTTCCAGAGAGGAAAAAAAAAAAAAGTAGGTGACATGAAAAGTCTCCGTAATCAGAACGGTATCAGACTACCTAAAGCAACATCTTGACACTGATGATGACAGAGCAATGCCTTTGAAATCCTGAGACAAAATGTTTTCCAAATGAAAATTCTATATCCAATAAAATTATTAATCAAATGTGAGGCTAGAAAAAGGATATTTTCAGACATGCATGATATAAACATTTTTCACTCTATGCATATTTTCTCAGGAGGTATAGGATGAGATGCTCTAGATAAACGAGAGTTAAAACCAAGAGAGAGGATCCAGGAAACGGGGAATTCAAACCAGGAGAGAGATGACTGGGATGCCCAGAGCCAAGATAAGGGAGATGTAAGCTTGACAGCTGCGCAGCAAGCCTGGAGGGCAAGGAGTAGGAGGGCTGTCACCAAAACAAAACAACCAAAGGAAAAAAAAAAAACAACAATGAAATTGGGAATTCCCTGGCAGTCCAGTGGTGAGGACGCAGCGCTCTCACTGCCGTGGCCCAGGGTTTGATCCCTGGTCGGGGAACTAAGATTCCTCAAGCTGCACAGCGTGGCCAGAAAAAAGAATGTCAATAGAATGACATATTTCAATGTATTCAGAGGTCTTCAAATTGGTCAGAGAATTTGGAGATAAATAAGTGATGAGTACACACAGCTCAGGTGTAAAAAACAGTTACAGAGTTATAATACAAACCCTGAATATTGGTTTAACCAAAAACCGATGCAAATACGCTCGAAGAACCGGGGAGAAGCATCTGTATGGGTGCAAGCTGTGTACTTATGGAGGGTGGAGGGGGAACGTGCAAGAGACCTAAAATGTCATCCTATATAGTGGGGGATCACTAATATAATACCTCACACTGAAAAATAACAAACAGCAGCATAAGCATATTTTAAGTAAGTATAAAAATCAGTACTCGAGAAAAGAGATGAGAATCGCCTTTAGGGAGCAGTGTAATATTATTATTCCTAATTTTACACTTCATGTAAATTGGAAAAGCCTTGCAGCCATTCACTGGAAACAACTCAGGGACTGAATGTAAAAACTGACAATGGGCAGACCTTATAGGACAACTCCGAGCCACCACCTCTGCAGCAATGAGTTTAGAACACCGAACTAAATCCCCGCAGTTATCTACCCAGAATGGGTAGGACTTGGTCGATGATTGCCAACATCCCTATTTTTGGTCCCTACTTCCAACTCAGGACCAACCAGAGAAAGCCAAATATGTTCTCCCAAACAATCACATAAGATGCCCGCTGCTGGGCTTCCCTGGTGGTGCAGTGGTTAAGAATCCGTCTGCCAATGCAGGGGACACAGGTTCGAGCCCTGGTCCGGGAAGATCCCACATGCCGCGGAGCAACTAAGCCGGTGCACCAGTGCTACTGAGCCTGCGCTCTAGAGCCCACGAGCCACAACTACCGAAGCCAGCACGCCTGGAGCCCGTGCTCTGCAACGAGAGAAGCCACCGCAATGAGAAGCCAGCGCACTGCAACGAAGAGTAGCCCCCGCTCGCCGCAACTAGGGAAAGCCCGCGCGCAGCAGCGAAGACCCAATGCAGCCAAAAATTAAATGAATAAATTTATTAAAAAAAAAAAAGGATGCCTGCTGCTAGTTGGCCAGCCTCAGCTTCCTCATGCCAACAATGCCCAATCAGAGAGCACCTGAAGCCTTAGTTTTTCACTAGAAAGCTTTCCCACTATGAACGTCTGCCTGCACCTCTGCCAAACACAAGTGATGGTGGCTGACTCCTTTGCTATGGCAAGCGCTGAATAAACAGCCTGTTTGTTTTTCTCTTTTGAGTGGTCTTCGTTCATTTCCACAACAACAGCACAATGAATGGCTGTGATAGAATTATACATTACTGTATAGAAACGCAAATGAACAAGTACAGCTACGTACACAAACATGTTGAAAGAAAAAATGGCAAAGAATACAGAGTATTTCATTTAATTTCCTTAAATCAAACAGAAAGATATGCTCCCAGCATTGGCAGATTGGCTGAGTTGGGGCACTCGTTCAACGCCACCTACAACTCTGCCTCAGCCTCCACCTCCTGCACTTATGAAGCCTAAAGGTCACTGAGCGTACAGGGCTAGGGTCCCCCCAGGTCTTTGCTGAGACTGCGTCGAGTCCTGGGCATGCGCCTGGCCTTCTGGATTCCCTGGTTTACTCCAGAGTCCTTCAAAGCCTTAACCCGCCATGTACCTTCCTCTCCAGGCTTTTCAGCCTGTCTGCTGTCCCTGACCCCAGGCAGACGTAGGTAATGTTTTTAAAGCCCTTAAGAGTTCAGAAGGGGCAAAACAAAGGCAATCCCTGAACTGAACCCTCAGGGAACTGCCAGACAGGTCAAAACACACCACCCACGATCCCGAGCACTGTAGTGGCACTTGCCGAAGCATCAAGCCACAGCAAGGGCACAAGTCACTTGTGGCCTTAAGCCGGGTAAGCAAAAACACCAAAATCCTCCTACCAAAATTTAGTAGCCTCTTTCTTCATTAAGCGTGTCCCGGTTGTTTTATTAGATTTGTTTCCAAAAGTTGATTCTAACAGTTTTTGTCAGCTTACTACTTGCCTCAGAAGAGGGACGGCTCTTTGGATCTCCCTACTCTGCCATTTGTCACTCTCTATGTAACCTTTTGAATTAAATCTCAGAAATGGAGGGCAGATTAGTGGTTGCCAGGGGTTGCAGGAATGATGGAGAGTTGAGTGGCAGCAGAAGGGATCCTCAGTGTTGGAGTATCTTGCCTGTGGTAGACACACGCCCCTACACAAATGATAAGCTTTTTGGAATTAAATACACACACTGCACACACATGGTACATGACTGGGGAAATCTGGATAAAATTGGTGAATTATATCAATGCCAATATCCTGATGGTGATATACCATAGTTTTACAAATTGACATTGGGGTAAGCTGGAACAAGTGTACAAGGGACCTCTCTTATTATTTCTTACAACTATATATGAATCTATAGTTATCTCAACAAATTTCAATTTAAAAATTCAAAAGATTCAGATTAAAATGAGGAAGTACAAGGAATACAATTAATTACCCAATTTATTTTGCTTTTCTTTTTTATGCACCCAGAAGTTATACGATAAAAATCTATGCTTACATAAATCTATAACAGCTCTTTTAATTAAAGTAAAATAAAATTCTAATTAAGAAAAAACCATATTATAGTATAACTGATAGTGATGTTTTTAGTGGCACATAAAATAACTAGGCATCTTACAGTTAATATCAACTTAGATTTGATGACTTAGGGTATGTTTGGAATGAGGTTGACCAACTGGTCTGTTTTGGCTCATGCCATCGGCTTTGGCACTAACCATCAAAATGTCTGCAATACACATGGTGACAGTAACTAGTGGTGTAACAGGACAGACCGAGTCAGGAAACATTATCCACATTTCTATTTATTACACGTATAGGACAACAACTTCAGGAACAATGAGAAAGTAATGTATAAAACTTTCATAAAGAAATACAGATTACAAAATAGTCATTTAACTTTTTAAGCAAATGCTTAAGCATTTTCATGCATTTGTTAAATAAAGCATACATAACTCAAAATGCTAAATAATTCTAGTTTTTGACTAAATCCTCTAAAGAATATGTTGGTGAAAACTCAAAACTGTCTAATAAGGTATGCATGATCTTGTTTATTTAGTATTTATCACAGTCGTCAAAATGATCATGGTTAAAGTGGCGGGTGTGGTGGTGGTGGGATGAACTGGGAGACTGGGACTGACATGCATACACTAATACGTATAAAATGGATAACTAATGAGAACCTGCTGTATAAAAAAATAAATAAAATAAAATTCAAAAAAAAATGATCATGGTTAAAATCCATTTAAGCATTTACAGAATACCATTTAGGCCCGATATCTATCTAACTAAATGAAAATATCAGAGAAACGGATATTTATTTAAAACCATCTTTGTCAAAGTTTTAACACTAGAACAAAAATCCAATGTACCTAAATGAGACATAAGCTATTCTTAGTAGTAGTATAAACTCTGTCCTATGGGTATTACTATTTTCAAGTTTTTTCCTTTATATGAAAGTACCAAAAGAAAAATGTAAGTATAACTCACAGATTACTTCGTATATTTATCATTCTATAAGCAAATATCTTAGTAATTAATATATTAAGGCCATAAATCAAATCATTACCCCTTATGTCAAAGGCCTATTCACTGATTTAGAAACTTCACTTTTATGTGTGTCATGGAGTTGAAATCAGCCCACAGACACAGAATAGGTTAACAGCAATATATTTTTTCTCTTACCAGGCTTTCACCTTTTTATTGGAACAGGGTTTGGAGGTAGGAGTTTTGAAAGCACTAGGGTTCAAAAAATTAATTTTTTTATCAGAGTGAAAAGATTCTTAAAGAATACAATGATGGTCTATAATCTTGCTCGTACAGCACAAATCCTCATATTAAATGACTGTGCCGCAGAAAAATACTGTAATGCTTTAAACAAAATTTTAAGCTACATTAATGACCACCAAGTTTCACGCAAAATGCAGGAATCAAAATGTTTAACTGCCGTCTTATCGGGCTCCACAAACACACTCAGTCTTCATCGTCCGAGTATATCAGCTTCAGCTTCTTCATAGTCCTCCATCTGTCTTTCAACATGACGCTTGTTCGGTTGTTGAATTTATAATGTGATAGTATTTTAGACCAATTTCCCTCTCCGTATTTCTTCACGCCAGATCTCAGATTGTTGTCTTCTTCCCAAAGCCATGCCTTTTGATGAAAAGTAAGATAGTTATTCACAGAAACAATTATGTTTTTTTCAGTTGAGGTATAAATGACAAATAACATTTTATTAGTTTCAGGTGTACAACATAATGATCCAGTATTCATATATATTGTGAAATGATCACCACAATTAGTCTAGTTAACATCCGTCAAAAGTAGATAAAACGTAGAAGAGTTATTCACAGAAACAATTCCTTAAATAACGTATCTACTATAAATACAACTTTTTTTATCAGTATCATGTTACAATTTCTTAACGGTGGAAGAAATTCTGTAAACATATCTTAGATTTCTGTAAGATCTTATTGTGGTGATATTGTCAAGGGTCCTGACTATGTTACTGTTCATTTTACATGAACACACCATGGCTCAGCTGCCCAAGATCAGACAGCTACAAAATGATGGAGCTAAACACAAACCCAATTCATCTGACTTTAAGCCCACACTGTCTCTTAAGATGCTTTTCTACAACTGTTAATAGATTAGAGATATGTAGGATTCACAAATACCGAGAACTTATGAATATTTAATTCTTCCCTAATGAACTCAGTGAAAACCCTGTTCTGTCTATGTTGGGCAAAGTACACACACACATAAAACTCAAATCTTCTCTAAAACAGATTTTTGAGAACTAACACAAACTAGTTAAAAAAACACTATTTTGTTTTTGGAGAAAATGACTGAAGAATTTTAAAAGTAAAATTCATTATTATACACAGAAAAAGACTGCAGACACCTGGCATTTGCTATAGGTGACCAACTAATCACCCCTTCTGCTGACATGCTGAGGAGCAATATGATCACCTGAGTGATTATTTACTGTTTCTGAACTATGAATAATCTCCCCGCTGACTCACATTTGCTTTAAAAATCCACTCATCATCAGTCACAAGAAGCCAAATACTGTAAGATTTCACTTACACGAGATATCTAGAGGAGTCAAATTCCCAGAAACAGCAGAATGGTGGCTGCCAGGGAATGGGAGGAAGGGGGAAATGTCTTATGAGTAGAGTGTTTCAGTTTTGCAAGGTGAAAAAGTTCCAGAAGTTGTTGCACAACAACGTGAATGCATTTAATGCCAGTGAATCATACACTTAAAAATGATTAAGGTGATAAGTTTTATGCTATGTTTTACTACAAATAAATAAAATTTTTAAAATGAGCAAAGGACTTGAGTAGACAATTCTCCAAAACAGATATACAAATGGCCAATAAGCACTTGAAAAAAATGCTCAACATCACTAATCATTAGGGAAGTGCAAATCCAAACCACCAGGAAATGTCACCTCAAACCCATTAGGATGTCCACCACCCAAAAAACTAGAAAATAATAGGTGGTGGCGAGGACGAGAAACTGGAACTCACGTGCTGTTAATGGGAATGAAAAACTGTGTGACTGCTAGGGAAAATACTATGGTGGTTCCTCAAAAATTAAAAGTACCATGTAACCCAATTCTACTTGTGGGTATATATCCAAAAGAACTGAAAGCAGAGACTTGAAGAGAAATTTGTACACCCCTGTTGATAGCAGTATTACACATAATAGCCAAAAGGTGGAAGCAACCTAAGTGTCCACTGATGGAGAACTGCATAAGCAAAATGTGGTATATAAATACGAGACATTATGCAGCCTTAAAAAGGGAAGAAAATGCTGACACGTACTACAGTGTAAATGAACCTTGAGGACATTATGCTAAGTGAAACAAGTCAAACACAAAAGAACAAATACTGTAGGATTCCACTTATATGAGGTACCTAAAACAGTCAAATTCAGAGACAGAAAGTAGAAAAGTTGGTTGCCAGAGGCTTGGGGGGAGGGGTGAATGAGGAGTTATTGTTTAATAGGTACAGAGTTTTAGTTTTGCAAGATAAAAAGAGCTCTGTAGGGCTTCCCTGGTGGCGCAGTGGTTGAGAGTCCGCCTGCCATGCAGGGGACACGGGTTCGTGCCCCGGTCCGGGAAGATCCCACATGCCGTGGAGTGGCTGGGCCCGTGAGCCATGGCCGCTGAGCCTGCACGTCCGGAGCCTGTGCTCCGCAGCGGGAGAGGCCACAACGGTGAGAGGCCCACGTACCGCAAAAAAAAAAAAAAAAAGAGCTCCGTGGATAGATGGTGGTAATGGTAGCGCAAGATGTGTTTAATGATGTTGAACGATACATTTTAAAATGGCTAGGATGGCAAATTTTGTTTTGTGTATTTTATTACAATTAAAGAAAAAAAGAATCCAGCTCAGCTGTCTGATACACTATCAAAGAGAACCTCCAGATGCTTGTAGACAAACGTGAGATGAAAACTATCTTGTGTATGGCTCAGGGCCATAAGATTGGCAGTGTCCATCATTATACCTCTTGTGGGTCTGAGCCGCCACCTATCAGCAACTGTGCTGCCTACAAGGGCACGGCTAATCAACCTCTAGACAAAGACATTTTTTTGTGGTATGGAAAAAAAAAAAGATAATGTATTTCAGGACACAAGCAAAAACTGTGCCCTTAGTACTATTCTCTTTTGTCTTTTGCTTTACTTGAAAAATAAAAAATAAAGTCAATTAAGAGAATCATAACAACCCTAGCCATGCCCACAACTCAAGATACAAACAGCATACAACAAATTAAAATGCACCAATCTTTTCTTTCCATAAGGTTAAAAAGTTTATATTACTTATACTTCAAAAATTGCGTATCATTTCTAGTGCCTTTTAGAGGAAAAAACAATGCTTCAATAATGCTTTAAAAATGGTATTTACTTACACCAATGGAATCCTTGGGTTTAGTGCTATGTCAGTAAATGGCAGAAGCATTTTACAGTTTCTGATCTGTTGAAATGTACACATTCCAGTCTAGTTTGGTCTATTTTTAAAGCCTGATTTGGTGTGAATAATCAAGTAGAAAATCTAAACTTGGATAATATGTAGTGAGCAACTACCTTTCACTGGTCCAGATAAATCATTTCAAAGACCTCTATTTAAAAAAAAAAAAAAACAACCTCTATTTTAGATCATAAATAGTAAAGTCTATACTTTTGTTTTTTAATTTTTGGCTGCACCCCACGGCATGTGGGACCTTAGTTCCCAACCAGGGATCGAACCTGTGCCCCCTGCACTGGAAGGCAAAGTCTTAACCACCGCACTGCCAGGGAAGTCCCAGTAAGTCTATACTTTGGAGAAGGAATTGTTTCTCACAAGGCCACCGGGTAAGCTCTAGGCTTGCTCTACTGCCTTCTCCATCGATGACTTGGTGACTCAAAGGTGTGCCCCTACTTGCCCCCTTCACTTTCCTTAGATGACGGGGAGCCAGAGCTAAGGGCTCATCGCTTTCCCATGATGCAAGACCTTCAGATTGGCTACTTTGTTCAGGAATATGGAGATCTTAGCCTGTGATGCTGAGGAGGCTGCTGCAGGCCCAATGGTGCCAGAGACTGAAGTGTTCCAGAAACCAAGAACCATAGTGGTGCCCAAACAGAAAGAAACCCTGTGTGTGTCTCTGAGACTAGAACCCGCCAGTTTTCTAACATTTACTTTCTGCCTCAGAGGAAAGATATAGGAAGCAAACATAATCACATAAAATACTAACTTTAAAAAAGCAGCTGGATTTAGAGACCCGATTCCCAGTCTTCACTGTAAACCACATATTTCTGTGGGCTCATAACTGAATATTATATATTGGCACCATCCAACTCAGGACATTTCTTCCCACAGGCCAACTGGATTCTTTCCCCTAAACAAAAAGTTTTTATACTGAGCAGACGCTGTGTCACGACTGTGGTTGTGCAGTTCTTATATCCTCTAAACTTCACAGGTTCATAAAACAGGAAAAAGTAAACTACCAGTCTGAAAGCACAGCCCATTCCCCCCATTGTTTGCAGTAATGTGTGGAAGTTGTTTTAAACAGTGTGCCCTTGTGTTGTTCAACTCTAGCTGGCCCACCAACCCAGGTTCCATGTTTAAACATCAACTGATTGTGAGAAGGGGCTTTGGAAGACCTTTATAAACTGAAATATCCTTCCATTTCATCACTCAGATTCCTGAACAGGAGTTGGGAACAATGCTTTTTCATCTTTCTTATCCTCTCTTTTTTCTCTTACTGTGAAAAATAACAGGCAACCTCAAGTCACACATTGGACCCACTGCCTGCTGAGACAGGATTGTGGGTTTCTTGGTCACACCTGTGTAGGTGCTCAACGTAGTGTAGACATGTTTTAAAATAAAACATGATGTATATTAAAAAATGATATCATTTGTAATTTAAAAATTATTGTATCGTGGGCTTCCCTGGTGGCGCAGCAGTTGAGAGTCCGCCTGCCAATGCAGGGAACACGGGTTTGTGCACCGGTCCGGGAAGATCCCACATGCCGCGGAGCGGCTGGGCCCGTGAGCCATGGCCACTGAGCCTGCACGTCCGGAGCCTGTGCTCCGCAATGGGAGAGGCCACAAGAGTGAGAGGCCCGCGTACCACAAAAAACAAACAAACAAACAAAATATTGTATCGTAATTCCCATTACATACCATCTATGGGAAAAAAGTCTTTATTGTAGAAAGGTTCTTACTTTTCTTCTTGAATAAAGTTACAAAAGGAAGGCCTCTTTTCAAACTGTGATGAGGCAGGCAAAAATATCTTTGTCTGTTTAACATACAAATGCAGTGAGAAGAAACTGTGCAAGAAGAAACTGTGCAAGACTACTGCAATAAAAAATTTTAAAGAACCAAAATCTCAACACAAAGTAAGATAAAATCATTTACTCATCTGAAACAAATTATCCCACCAAAAAGCCAACAGTGGAAAGCTAAAAATAAAACCAGACACAGAATTGTTTTTTGACATAGTAAATAGTGATAGATGATATCACCTGTATTCTATGTTATGTAGTTGATATTCCATATTTTGTTTCAAATACAAAAAAGACAGAACCTTTTCTTGATATATACCTATAAATAACACCTATAATCCCATTTAGAACTGTTGCCAGAAGAACAACAGGGAAAGATAAAATGTATGAGGCAGAGACTTCTGGATTTTAGACCAACCTGGAGAGCTTGGAAATATCACCCCAGTCGTCATAACAAGAAAAATGGTGAACAAACTGTAAAGTCAATAACTCTTCCTAGATCCATCAGAAAATTAATGTCACAGGGCAAACAGAAAGGTGGATACAGAGAATCATAGATTACTGAAAGCAGAAGGCCAGGAGAAGCAGCTCACAGCTGGGGCCAGTACTGGGAGGAACATTTAACTGTGATGGACAAATTGAGGGAGGCTCATTGTGAACAAGCTTGAGTTAAAAACTCCAGGGGCCCAATCTTAGGGGGCCCACAAACTTGTGAGTTTTCTCTCCAAAAGCCCCACCAGGTTCTCATGGTGAAGATGACAGAATAATCTCCTCCTGCTTCTAGCAGGCGGAAGAGGAAAATACCCATTTCAAAATACATCCAGAGCATTCTGTTCTCATTAACAAAGCCTGCCCTCGGACCTCCCTGGTGGCACAGTGGTTAAGAATCTACCTGCCAACACAGGGGACACGGGTTTGAGCCCTGGTCCGGAAAGATCCCACATGCCGCGGAGCAACTAAGCCTGTGTGCCACAGCTACTGAGCCTGCGCTCTAGAGCCCGCGAGCCACAACTAGAGAAAGCCCGCACGCAGCAACAAAGACCCAACGCAGCCAAAAATAAATAAATAAATTTATTAAAAAAACAAAACAGGTGCAGGAAGCTCAGAGAACACAAAGAAGGATAAATACCAAAAAATCTACATCTTGGCACATCATATTCAAAGTGGGAAAAAAATCAAAGACAAAAAACATATATGACTTTTGGTTGCATATAGTGGCATACGGTCAACATTTCCTCATTCTCCTTTGGGAATTCACCCAACAGCAACACGGAAAGAAATGAAATCCCAAACTCATAAAATTAAGAGAACCCTTTGGCCTGAACCATAACATAGGTGAATGGGGTCCATTATTGGTGGAAACTGACAAAAGGTATGTGAAGAAGTGGGGCACAGCCACTCTACCTATAGATAACAGAAAGCCCGTGGCATACACTTTTCCAAAGTAAGGAACATATCCTGAGGTATACACCTTAAATCCCCGGTCTGCAACAGCAGGAGCCTCTCTCAACCAGCATTACCTCCAAAAAGTAGAGGTGGTGGACCTAAATTAGGAATCATGCAGACAAGCAATAGTTGCAGGAAGCAAACCAAAAACTGGAGTTGACTGCTATGTTCACTGCGGGAGAAGGCAGGGTCAAAATAAACTTGGGTCACAGGAGATATCCCTAGTAACCTAGAACTTGACCCTAGCCCAGCACCTCAACAATGAATCATTTGCAAATAGCTTATCAAAAAAAAAAAAAGCATCTTAAATAAAGAAGAGTAAGAAGAAAAGTATAGGATCATCTTCCACTGCCAACATGATCAAACAATGACCAGATTTACTCACCTGCTGTGAACAACTAGAAAACCAGATAAAATACAGTAAACAATGGTTTCAGAAACTGGACGGATGGCACAGGACTATAATCACTGAGAGGGCAAACAAATAAAATGAATCCTAAAAGGAACCCATTTTAGCTTTCTGAATAGAAAAATTCTTTACCAAATGATATTTTTTCTTTTCCTTTTTTTTTTTTTTAAAGCACAGAAAAATCTTATTTAAATTGCATCTATGGAGGCTTCCCTGGTGGTGCAGTGGTTAAGAATCCACCTGCCAATGCAGGGCACATGGGTTCGAGCCCTGGTCCGGGAAGATCCCACATGCTGTGGAGCAACTAAGCCCGTGCACCACAACTACTGAGCCTGTGCTCTAGAACCCATGAGCCACAACTACTGAACCCGTGCGCCTAGAGCCTGTGCTCCGCAACAAGAGAAGCCACCACAATAAGAAGCCTGTGCACCTCAACGAAGAGTAGCCCCTGCTCGCTGCAACTAGAGAAAGCCCGTGCACAGCAACGAAGACCCAACACAGCCAAAAATAAATGAATTAAATAAGTAAATAAATAAATAGAATCTATGTTAGGAAGATACAAATATAAAAACTTATCAAGTAGATTTAAGTTCCACCCTACATCTGATGAACTGATTTTATGATGACAGTAATACAATAATTCTAAATAAATGTCACTAACATCCAGCTTAAGAAAATCTTTAAAATGTGGGTGAACTCTGAATAGGCAAATTGGTCAACAAATCTAAGATGGCAAAATTAAAGATGGCAAAGAGAAAACATTTTATCCTCAAGATTTTTTAGGGTTGAACAGAAATAATGTGAAATAATCACAATTATTCAAGTTATGACTTTAATATCCATTAAGTATTATTTAATTATAATAAACATACCTGTTTTTTTCTAGGTTGATGTTTTTCAGGAGTTAGACGCTGACTATTTAAAACACGTATTCTCTCGCTTTCAGTGGCTTGCCTACTCTTCTCTTTTTTCTTTCTTCCACCTAAAAGTAGAAATGCTGTCATCAAAAATTGTCTCACATTAAAAGAATTATATAATTTTTTTTTTGGCCACACCGTGCAGCATGTGCGATTTTAGTTCCCTGACCAGGGATGGAACCTATGCCCCCTGCAGTGGAAGCATGGAGTCTTAAGCACTGGACCACCAGGGAAGTCCCAGAAGAATATTTTAAAGGTTACCATGAAATTCCTATCTACTGGTTAGCTATTTTTTTAAAAGAAGAACTCTGTGTAGTTATTTTCCTTTGAATCTGGAAGCAGCGTGATACAGTGCAAAGATCAGTCTTTGAAAATCAGGGGTGTGTGTGTTTCCTTTCCAACCTGGACCTGGCAGAACTGCTCCTGCAAAGGGTGTCAAGAAGAAGGGCCATTCTAGGATAGAAAGCCCAGAGATAAACCCACGCACCTATGGTCAACTAATCTATGACAAAGGAGGCAAGGATACACAATGGAGAAAAGACAGTCTCGTCAATAAGTGGTGCAGGGAAAACTGGACAGCTACATGTAAAAGAATGAAATTAGAACACTCCCTAACACCATACACAAAAATAAACTCAAAATGGATTAGAGACCTAAATGTAAGACCGGACACTAAAAAACTCTTAGAGAAAAACACAGGAAGAACACTCTTTGACATAAATCACAGCAAGATCTTTTTTGATCCACTTCCTAGAGTAATGGAAATAAAAACAAAAATAAACAAATGGGACCTAATGAAACTTAAAAGCTTTTGCAAAGCAAACTACAAACAAGACAAAAAGACAACCCTCAGAATGGGAGAAAATATTTGCAAACGAATCAACGGACAGAGGATTAATCCCCCAAATATATAAACAGCTCATGCAGCACAATATTAAAAAAACAACCCAATCAAAAAGTGGGCAGGGCTTCCCTGGTGGCGCAGTGGTTGAGAGTCCGCCTGCCGATGCAGGGGACACGGGTTCATGCCCCAGTCCGGGAAGATCCCACATGCCGCGGAGCGGCTGGGCCCGTGAGCCACGGCCGCTGAGCCTGCGCATCTGGAGCCTGTGCTCCACAATGGGAGAGGCCCCAACAGTGAGAGGCCCGCGTACCGCAGGAAAAAAAAAAAAAAAAAGGGCAGAGAGAATGGACTTGAGGACACGGGGAGGGGAAGGGTAAGCTGGGATGACGTGAGAGAGTGGCATGGACTTATGAATATTACCAAATGTAAAATAGATAGCTACTGGGAAGCAGCCGCATAGCACAGGGAGATCAGCTCGGTGCTTTGTGACCACCACCTAGAGGGGTGGGATAGGGAGGGTGGGAGGAAGACGCAAGAGAGAGGAGATATGGGGATATATGTATAGCTGATTCATTTTGTTATAAAGCAGAAACTAACACAACACACCATTGTGAAGCAATTATACTCCAATAAAGATGTTAAAAAAATTAAATTAATTAACATAAAAAAGATGTACAATATTGTAAACCTTGACAATGTAAAAGTAGGGTATAGAGGACAGCAGTGAGAAGGCAGAAAACGTGGGTAGAAGAGAAGTGAGGTGAAGGAGTGGTAATTTCCTCCTTTCACATTATAGGGAGTCAGGAGGTATTATCTAAAATCAAATAAAATATAGCAGTATATTATTTCGAGTTATAAAGACAACCAATAGTAGATTTAAAACTAATAAAACTCTGGAAGTGAGTATTAAAGTTCCTAGTTTAAGAGCAATTGTTGAAAGAAATGCAAATACAAACATATTATTTAGAATTTATATTAGTACCAACCAGAAGTAAAAAATAAACTTTTAAAACAGTTATATCTGCTATAATAGGGCAACACAAGGTATCCTTGCGGTGATGCAACTACTTCATATCTTGGTTGAATCAATGTCAATACACTACTTGTGATACTGTACTACAGAATTGCAAGGTGTTGCCCAGTTATATTCTTAATTCTACCAAAGATTCTACCAAGTTAATATATTTACTTTCTTTTTCCCCTTTCCTGAGGTATGAGTGACAAATAAAATTGTAAGATGTTTAAAGTGTAAAAGAAAAAAAAGGGCAGAAGACCCAAACAGACATTTCTCCAAAAAAGACATACAGATGGCCAAGAAGCACATGAAAAGATGCTCAATATCACTAATTCTTAGAGAAATGCAAATCAAAACTACAATGAGGTATCACATCACACCAGTTAGAATGGGCATCATCAGAAGAAAATCTACAAACAGCAAATGCTGGAGAGGGTATGGAGAAAAGGAAACCCTCTTGTACTGTCGGTGGGAATGTAAACTGATACAGCCACTATGGAGAACAGTATGGAGGTTCCTTAAAAAACTAAAAACAGAATTACCATATGACCCAGCAATCCCACTACTGGGCATATATCCAGAGAAAACCGTAATTCAAAAAAACACATGCACCCCAATGTTCACTGCAGCACTATTTACAATAGCCAGGTCATAGAAGCAACTTAAATGCCCATCGACAGACAAATGGATAAAGAAGATGTGGTACATATATACAATGGAATATTACTCAGCCATAAAAAGGAATGAAATATTACTCAGCCATAAAAAGAAACGTCATTTGTAGAGACGTGGATGGATCTAGAGACAGTCATACGGAGTGAAGTAAGTCAGAAAGAGAAAAACATAGCGTATATTAACGCATATATGTGGAACCTAGAAAAATGGTACAGATGCCCCAGTTTGCAGGGCAGAAATTGAGACACAGATGTAGAGAACAAACATAGGGACACCAAGGGGGGAGAGTGGGGCAGGGGGTGGTGGGATGAATTGGGAGATAGGGATTGACATATATACACTAACATGTATAAAATAGATAACTAATAAGAAAAAAAATATGTGTTTAACTAAACTGAAGTATAATTCTGACAAACTTTTTGATAGCAGCAGTAATTAGGTTCTGTAATAGGTCAGCTTAAATATAATTCCCAAGATCCTTAGTTAACTTTAAAATCTAGTATAAACGGTAAGTATAATTTTGGATATCTGGGTAATTTCTAAGTAAGACAGGATGCTCAAACATAGGTCATGAGGTATAGTCTGTATCTAGCTTTGCTGCTGCTTCTTTTTTTTTTTTTTTTTTTTTGCGGTATGCGGGCCTCTCACTGTTGTGGCCTCTCCCGCCACGGAGCACAGGCTCCGGACGCGCAGGCTCAGCGGCCATGGCTCACGGGCCCAGCCACTCCGCGGCATGTGGGATCTTCCCGAACCAGGGCACGAACCCATGTCCCCTGCATCGGCAGGCAGACTCTCAACCACTGCACCACCAGGGAAGCCCTATTGATTCTTTTATGCCTTTAAACGTCATCTCACCTCCTAGTGCCTGCCTTTTCATTATCTGTTTAAAAAAGGAATAATATTTACCTTATACAATTGTAATTTCTTAATATAATGTTTAAGGAGTATTTGACACAGTGTAAGAAGTAAACCCTTCCCTCTTTCCCTCTTATTCACAGTTTAGTAAGACAAGAAATAAATGTATATGCAACTCAAAAGAAACAGAATGGTAATTATTGAAAGAAAATTGTGTGTACAGTTGACCCTTGAATAACATGGGTTTGAATTATATGGGCCCACTTATACACGGATTTTTTTTCAATAAACATAGTACCTGTATTTTCATTTTACAGATCTTTAAGTGTGGGGAAGAGTTTGTGTTCGATTAGCGATCACAATATGTGGAATCAAAAGAACTAGGGTTTGAGTTCTGATTCTGCTAACTGTTTTAGCTTCCTGCCCTCAGGTGAATCACTTATCAATTCTTTCGTTTTTGAGGCAGAGATAGCAGGATGCATTGACTGCACAGGAGTCGGTGCCCCGATCCCCATGTTGTTTAAGGGTCAACTGTATAGAAAACCTAAAAGAATATACACATAGAATTAAAAAGGGTTTAGCAAGATGGTTGCATATGAGATCAATAAACAAAACTCAACAGTGTTTCTGTACATTAGCAACAGTTTAAATATTTAACTAAAATAGTCAAAAGATAATATTTACAATAGTAATAAAATATTTAACATTCTTAGGGATAAATCCAGCAAATGCAGTCAAGATCTGTATGTAGTAAATTATAAGCTTTACTATATATATGCGTGTGTGCATGCACATATACAAGTTATAAGAATATATATACGTAAGACAATCTAAATAAAGAAATATGCTTTTTGCTCATGTAGAGGAAGACAATATAATTGTGTCAGCTGTCTCCAAAATTGTCTACTAGGACTTCCCCAGTGGCGCAGTGGTTAAGAATCCGCCTGCCAATGCAGGTGACAGGGGTTTGAACCCTGGTGCTGCAGAACAACTAAGCCCATGCGCCACAACTACTGAGCCTGCACTCTAGAGCCCACGAGCCACAACTACTGAGCCTGCATGCTGCAACTACTGAAGCCTGCGAACCTAGAGCCCACGCTCCGCAACAAGAGAAGCCACCGCAGTGAGAAGCCTGCGCACCGCAACGAAGAGTAGTCCCTGCTCGCCGCAACCAGAGAAAGCCTGTGCACGACAACGAAGACCCAACACAGCCAAAAATAAAATTAATTAATTTAAAAAAACAAAAAAAGAAAACTGTCTACTATTACAATGTAATTTTAAATCAAAATTTCAACAGGGTTCTTTGTAGAATTTAACAAGGTTATTCTAAAATTATGTATTAGGAGAGTTAGTCCATCATGGGCCCTGAGCATCCCTTCAGTTCTTGCTGAATGTACAAGGCTTACTCATTCCCTGATACTAAACAGTTTCTACAGTTAGTCAGGAACCTAAATAGGTCAAGGGAACCACGGTCTGACCACCATGTAACTAACTCTCTCCTGGGGAAGGCAACTGGATTATTTGCTACGTTTTGCTTGCTCCTTACTCAAAACGTGCCCTTGGCCGCAGGTTCCTCCTTGCAGTACAACCTACTGCCTGCAGAGCATCTACCTGGGCCCACTGCACTGTCTTTGGGACCTGGCGAGGGGAACCAGCACAACTACGCTGATGCCATATGCTGTTGCTATCTGTTGTGCTGTAATAAACCGTCTTGTTCTGACCCAAGTCTTGTTGTCTACTTTTGGCACCTATGGAGTGGTAGCAGCGTCACTGCTTGCAATCTTCTATAAAGTGGTTTTCTTCCCCCTGACAATATGGAAGACCAAAACACCAAGAATACTCAAGATACTCCTAAAGAATAACAGAAAGATGAAGGAAATTGCCCTATCACACACTGAGTTATTACTAAACTACAGTAATTGAGACAATATGGTATCAGTGCAGGAACAGATCATATGTGCTGGTGAGGTTAATGGAAACCACACCAGTTATTTTGAACAGAGATTTTCATATTGGGAACTGTTCTAACAGGTGCTAGAGGACCAAAAAGGCAAAAATAAATTAACGGAGATTAATAATTAAGAGAAATTCATATATAGGTGGAGATTTCAATACTTCTCTCTCAGTAATTAGTGAACAAGAAGACAAAAAATAAGCATGCATACAGAACACCTGAGAAGCACTATGAATCAATTTGACCTAATCGACATTTTATAACACTCCACTCAACAATAGCAAAATTCACATTCTTCTTAAATGCACATCAACAGTCACCAAGACAGACCATATTCTGGGCCATAAAGCAAATCTTAAATTAAAAAAGAAAAAGAAAGAAATCCTCAAAGCATATTCTCAGGTCGGAACCGAATTAATTGGAAATCATTAACAGACAGGTATCTAGAATATCCTAAAATTTTTGGAAATTGTTTAAACAAAGAGCTGCTTCTTCTTTTTTTAAAAAATAAATTTATTTATTTATTTTTATTTTTGGCTGCGTTGCATCTTTGTTGCTGCACGCGGGCTTTTCTCTAGCTGCGGCGAGAGGGGGCTACTCTTCGTCGCAGTGCACGGGCTTCTCATTAGGTGGCTTCTCTTGTTGCAGAGCACGGGCTCTAGGAGCGCGGGCTTCAGTGGTTGTGGCACTAGGCTCAGTAGTTGTGGCTCGTGGGCTCTAAAGTGCAGGCTCAGTAGTTGTGGCGCACAGGCTTAGTTACTCCGCGGCATGTGGCATCTCCCCAGACCAGGGCTCGAACCTGTGTCCCCTGCATTGGCAGGCGGATTCTTAACCACTGTGCCACCAGGGAAGCCCAAATGAAGAACTTCTTAATAGCCCAGAAGATCAAAGAAAAAAGTCTCAAGGGAAATAAAAAAATATATTTTGATGAAAATGAAAATATAACATATAAAAATTTGTGGGATGCAACTAAGGCAGTAATTAAAGGAAAATTTATAGCATTAAATGCACATATTAGAAAAACTTGGGCAACTATGAAGAAAAAGCAACTCATATACAAAGGGGGAAAAAGTCAGGTTGATGTCAGATTGTCCACAGCAGCGCTCATAAAGTCAGAAAATAATGGAGCAAAATCTGCAAAGTTGTAAGGAAAAGTATTTCCAAAGAATACTACATTTAGCCAAAATTTTTGTGCTAATTTCACCCATTACAGCTGAAATCAATCAGTAGTCTAAAGTTGAAATTTAGTTATAGAGGCAAACTGACCCAACCTATCAAAGCAATTCATATTATTTATTCTTCATTTTGGAGGAATCATATGGCTTACTGATATATTTCTTATGAAACAGCATCTATGTGAAGTTCATTGAATCCTTCAGTTTCACCTTCAAAAAGTTAAATGTAAATATATTTTAAGTACATATGCAACCTCATCACATTTTTATAAATTTTTATTTGCTTTGATTCTATCTATTCTTCCATTGAGGCAGTCTATCTATCTCAGTATTTAAGGACATGGGCTCTGAAGTCAGAAATGTCTGATTTCAAATTCTGGCTCTGGTTCTGTTCATGACCTGTGTGACCAAGGGCTTTTTACACTTAACCTCTTTTTGTCTCAGCTTCCTCATCTGTAAAATGGGAGTGATTAAAAAAAAAAAAAGTACTGATCCAGATTGTTTTGAGGATTGAGTTTATAGATAAAAAGCTTTTAACTCAAATATTAATCATTTCACTGAATGCTGGTTAGACTTTTCTGCATAGAAAGCATTTAAGTGATTTTTTTTTCAATTTTTCTGAATTACTTGATTTTTTAAAAGTACATAGCAATTTTACAAAACTGAAAAAAAATTGTTTTTAAAAGATGTCTAAAAAATTTTTTTTAAATGTTTAGCATGAACGAAATAAATATCCTCTATTAGGAAAAAGAGGATACCTAGGTAACATTTAAGCAACTTGGACTTTTTTGGAAGGTATATGTATATATTACTAACATCTAACAGAAAGTCAAGAAATGTACTAAAACTCACAGGATCTTCTAGGTTCAGTATCCATAGTCACTGTCAAGCCACTCTACAATGTGACTATGGTCTTCATTGGTTCAATTACTGATCAGCTAGAGTGTAAAAAAGTGTATGCTTCCATTTCTTTGAACTTTTTATTATGAAATTAAAAGTCCAGGAAAATCCCCAAATTATTTTACTCTAGAATTATGATTCCTAGTCATTTTGCAGCTAGGAACTCCACCAACATGAAGCAAATATTTCTTTGAGTTTAACTTTACCATCTTTAAAGTGAGGACGATGATAATATCTACAGATGTAAATGTTTTAGAGCTGTAATTTACAAATACTAGCTAACAGTGGCCCTATCATCAGCCATCAGCTAAGAATAAATTTATTCAATTAATATTTACTTCAGGCATACTATGTACCTGGAATCAAGTTGGTACACCTATTATTTTTATACTGATCAGTAAGTATTTAGATTTGGATCAATAAAGTTTAAAAATCCTTGCATTAGAACATAGTACGGGTTCAATAAACATTTTTTGAATGAATATATACCAAGGAGGAACTTACAATTATATTACCATCGAAAATAATTACAGACTGCTTTTAAGATTTTTTTTTTTGGTTATTGTTGCTTGTTTTTTAAATCTAGCAATGCCTTTTATAAGGATAATAAATTCTAAATGCAATGAGGAATAAATTCTAAATGCAATCTGCAATGCCAGAGTCTGTACATAGTCAATCCTCATTATATTCATGGATTCTGGTATTTGAAAATTCACCTACCTGCTGAAAGTTGTAACAAAAATCAAAACTTGCAGTGCTTTTGTGGACACCGGTGGACATGCACAGAGTGGCAAAATATTTGAGTTCATGTTCCCAGCTGAGGTTAAACAAGGTGAAGCTCTGCTTTCTTATTTTAGCTTCCAGGTTAGAAATAATTGTTCTTTTTACGGTCTATTTAGTGCCATATTTTTGTGCTGTTTTGGGGGTAATTCTGCTGTTTAAAATTTTCCCCAAGTGTATTGTGGAAGTGCTGTCTAGTGTTCTTGAGTGCAAGAAGGCTATGTATGATGTTCCTTACAGAGAAAAATATGTGGTTAGGTAAGCTTCATTCAGGCGTGAGTTACAGTGCTGTTGGCCTGGGTTCAATGTTAATGAATCAACAATGTATATTAAATAAGGTTTCTTTAAACAGAAACAGGGACTTCCGTGGCGGTCCAGTGGTTAAGACTCCGTGCTTCCACTGTGGGGGGCACGGGTTCCATTCCTGGTCGGGGAACTAAGATCCCGCATGCCACATGGTGCGGCCTAAATAAATAAACAGAAACACATAAAACAAGGTTATGTATTGAATAGTTGACCAAAATGTTGTAACCATAGGCTCAAAAGAACCTAACCCTGTATTCCCCCGTAATCATTCAGTATTCACTAAGTGTTCACAATGACCTTATAGAACATTACCGTAAATAACAGGAACCAACTGTAACTTTCTAAATTAAGCACCACCTCTAATTATCTCTTTGAAGTCATGACATTTAATCCCTTCGTGCTTTAGTTTTCTGATGTGTGTTTGTGTGTTGTGGGGTGTGGTCAAGGGCTGGATCGCTTTCAAGTATCGATTCTCCACTCTGAAAACTGTAATAAATGTACTTACTTTGAAGAGTTTCCGCTCTTTCCTCTTTCTTATCAACATCTTGTTGTCGGTTTCCATGTTTCAACTTAGATAAGAAGAGATTTTTGTGAGACCTAAATGAAACACAAAAGCTTGTGACTTGTTCTGCAAAGACTAGAAAAGCTATAGAAAAAGGTAGATGATTTGTCTCAATCTCTATCCAGGACCTGCTTCTACTTTGGTCTGTTTCCCTTTGGTGCTCTCCTTGCACTAATGCCCCATCTTTTTTTTTTTTTTTTTTTTTTTTGCGGTACACGGGCCTCTCACTGCCGTGGCCTCTACCGTCGCGGAGCACAGGCTCCGGACGCGCAGGCCCAGCGGCCATGGCCCAGCCGCTCCGCTGCACATGGGATCCTCCCGGACCGGGGCACGAACCCGCGTTCCCTGCATCGGCAGACGGACTCAACCACTGCGCCACCAGGGAAGCCCTAATGCCCCATCTTAATCTTTAGCCTCTTAAGATTTTTCTTCTTCAGACTTCCCTCTCTCCCATTTATTTTCTCCATCTCATCTACTCAGAAATCAAGATTCTTTTGGCATTCCAGTTAGAGAAATTCCAAAATTCCATTATACATGATGGTAGTTATCACTTATCTTCATAGATTCCAGAAAGGGCTTTCCGGAAAGGTAAGACTGTTTGGATATACAGGATGTGACAGAATTTTTTGACAACCTGCAATGTTCGTATTACTCAAACTTACAAAGGAACAGACTAAAATGGAAAAAAAAAAGTTCAACTGAGCTTAGGCAGCTATTTTATCACCACCTAAAATCTACACTTTGACCCCTGTAAGTGCTCTATGCAACCTACTAATGCTTTCCCGCCGTCCCCAAACTTTCTATTGTGCTCTCTGGAATGCCAGTCTCAACTTCGTCGTCTGTCTAAAGTCTAGCTCTCCCCGGGAACAATATTTCTCTCCTTTGTGGCCTCCTTAAGTAGAGATTAGCTTCATCTTCCGCAAACCACAGGCTCCGAGAGGTGGGTCTGTATACTTTCCATTTCCTAATGGATGCCACCTTCAGGATCCTGCTTCCACAGAAATCTTAGCCTTTGAGGATTCATGCCACTGAGGTGTATTGCTATCTACCATGCTCCATAATCTTTCACTATCCTTCCAAGCACCTCCCATGATTCGCAGATCTTTCTCTATCCCCGAGTGCCGCCATCACCATGAATTATTTCCGTGTTTCCATGGATAACCCAGATAACAAACTGGCCCCTCAACTCCTCATCTCCAGTGACCTCCTCCACACCAAGTCAGCCACCCCCGCCCCACGGTTCCACTTAGCATCCCAACTGCTCTACACTATGAAATCATTCATGTGGACGTTCTGCTCTCTGAACACGTTACATTGTCTGTTACAGCATTCTAATGATTAGACAGCTTTTTAAGTAATTGCATAAAATCGCAATTTGGGGCATTCCTCAGAAATGTAAGCTCCATCCCCTTCCTGCCCCAGCATCACACCCTTGTTTCTGACAGAATAAGAGTTTACTAATTATTTGCTTTAAGTTCAGGTACTCCCTCCACGTGCACTCCTTGTAGAAATAATGTGAAACAACCCAGGATCCCAAAACGCAGGTCTCCATAGTTTGGCTTTTCAAGACCCATCAGGGTCTTAAATATCTGTGGAGGTTAAGTAGGACCCTGCGATAATTCTTCAAACCATACCATTTGCGTGGCAGCTATTATAACCTACCTAGGTTTGCATGAATTGTTTCAAAGATTTTAAACACAGAGAAGAAAAATGTCAATTTACTTCACCTCAATAAGGATACTGTATCCCCTGAGGATTCAGTTACCGCAGACTGTTTGTCACTAACACTTTAAAAGAAGAAAACATTTGTAAGAATGTAAACAAGAGAAACTTTTCATCAGGATTGTACTTTCCACATAATCAAGCCATTTTTCAACTTATAAAACGTATCTCTGGTAAGAAACTCTGGTAAAATTAAGACCTTTACAGTCTATTACAACATGGATAATTTTTGCCCAGATGTGCTTACCAGAGACATTAAATCAATGTCTTCCCCAAACATAAGTTCAGCAGAATTGAGCTGTAACTGAGCATTCACAATGTCACTCTTTCAAAAACTCTCTCATGGATCTTTATTTCTATGAATTCAAGTTTAATTTCTTATCCTCCCCAGCAGTCTCCAACCAGCCTTTTTAATAAAATTCCTCCCCTCTGCTACAGTTAAAATTAGCTCCGACAAACACAGCAGGACCATCTACAGCTCGATGCCTTCACTGGAACTCTTCCTCTCTCCTGAAATGACATTTCTTCTTCCATCCACCTGTAAAAACCTTAACCATCCTTCAAGGTCCGGCTCCATGTTCACACTTTCTTGAAGCTGTCCGTCAAACTCCTTCAGCATTTAAGTCTATCTTTAAACTTTAACAACAAATTATGTAATGTCTGCTACTGTTTCTGTTTCAAGTCTGTAATTCTTATTGCCTCAAATAGTTTATAAGCTTTACCAGAACAAAATATTTTATCTAGTATTGACAGCACGAGGGTTTCATCTTTCCCGGCATTTGTCGGACCTTGAAATCACACTTCTGTTTCTATCCTTGCTTCACTTACGTCTTATTCATTCTTGCCTTGAAACTGGTGAATTTGACTCCCAGGATGGTTTTGATATTTGCTTGATTCTTATCTTTACCATGTCTCTACTTTTTGGTTTTTCTCCCTGTGTCTAGTGCACTACAAGATGTAATGCATGCCTGGTAATGAACTAGGCACCAAGGATTCAAAGCTATTTAAGAACCTCCAAAAAACTCTCCATCTAGTGAGATAGACAGGTAAACAGATACGTTATTCTCGAAGATAAGTCCTCCTATAGAGGTATGACTTGGTGCTGTGGGAGCACACAAGTGACAACTCTGCTCAGAGCTCAACAAGACTTCTTATAGGTGAACTTTGAGCTAGAACTTGAATGGCAAATAAGAGCTTACCTTGAAGAGAAAGAAGGAAATCCAAAATTGAAGCAAGAGTCAAGGCATGAAAGAACTTGTAATATTTGAAGATCAAGTTGTATAGCTAGAAAGTGCCACGGATGTGGGCAGGGAGGGGCTAATGCTTAGGGACAAGGTGTATATGAGGGAAAAAAAAAAAAACCACCCAGAAAGGGGCTATATACGGCTTTGAAAGCCATGCAATAAAATCTAATTCATCAGGCTTCCCTGGTGGTGCAGTGGTTGAGAGTCCGCCTGCCAATGCAGGGGACACGGGTTCGTGCCCCGGTCCGGGAAGATCCCACAAGCCGCGGAGTGGCTGGGCCCGTGAGCCATGGCCGCTGAGACTGCGCGTCCGGAGCCTGTGCTCCACAACGGGAGAGGCCGCAACAGTGAGAGGCCCGCGTATCGCAAAAAAAAAACAAAAAAAACACAAAAATCTAATTCATCAAGTAGGAAACAGAAAGCCAACAGAGGTTATTAAGCTGGGAAGTGAGTTAAACAGATTTATTTTTATGGGAAGGTAGCCCTGGAAGTCACATCAAGAATGGATTTGTGTGGCACAAAGCTAAGTAATAATCTAGGATATAAATGGTAAGAATGGATTAGAGAGGCATTTCTGATATGGAATTCGTAACACTTGGGGAGACAACCAACTGGATGTGTGAGGTAAAGGAGGAGAGTTAGGGTAGAGAGACAGATGAGAACATCTAGAGCTCTGTCTTACACACTGAACTGTGTTTGTGTCTAGGAGGGCATTTGAAATAAGTGGGTAGTACTACATTAGGAGAATACATAGGAAACATGTTCATTATATGCAAGAATCACGGTAAGTTCTAATCTTACTTTACTTTAAGGCAGTATTACAGTAGGCAGGAAGGCTGGGCCACAGAATGCATTGGGTCTTGGTACTACTAAACTTTGATTTCCTAAACAAAATGAAATAACTGAGCAATAAAAATGAAATCCCTACTTCTCAAAATGGGTCTTAGGAAAAACCCAGTGAGCAATAAGACTGCAATAGAGCCCTTGGGGAGATGAAGCAGTGAGGAACAGATCATGCTCTGATAGGCAGGGACAAAAAGAACTGTAAGACTGAGCTCAGTCCTGAAGTGTGACCAATGCCATGTCCATCCAACTCAGACTCCAATCCCCACCTCTCAATAAGTAGTTAAGATGGGGACTTACAGCGCTTACGTCATGGTCCCAAGAGAAGAGTAATATTACATCCACTGCCAAATACATCCATCCAGAGACCAGAAGGATTTGACTATTTGGCCTTGGTTTAAGGGTGGATGAAGAGGAGGAATGGACCATAGGTTCAGTAGAAAAGATCATTATAATGGTAGAGTTTATCTTCTTCAGTAGGGTTAGTTTCTAAAGCAAAAGGTAAAAGCCAATTCTGTAAAAATTACCCTTGAAAATCCCTAAAGAAGAAATAATTTTAGAAACTGAACTCTTGTCTCTCAACTTGTAGGACTGACACAGGCTTGTTTCCCTCCCGCGCTGGAGCAAATCACTGTTTCTGCACTTGCGCACCAGATGAAGCAGTTAGCCTACCCTTAGAGAAGATGAACAATATTTTAACATATTAGAATAACCCTCAGTACAACAATCACATGAGGGCATGTAGGATTTGAGAACTAAGGGGCACAGATGACTCAGGCTTTCAACCTCAACACTGTTCTAGAGTTCATGTTCCCTGAGAATGATAAATGATGTCACTCACACTAGCTACACAGTGCTATTTTCTCTCTACTTTTGCTTAGCATATGTAACAGAATATGCGTAAGCCCTAACTCTACAGCACTCCCAAACATCCAAACGTTAGCCATCAGTAACGCAATATACCTACTACTCGATAATCATTTTTATTAACAATGGTTCGCTAGCATCACTCTTACATAGATATTACATTCATAAGACAAAAAATATACTAATGAATTTACAAACCTTTCTCCTATATCCAAATTAGCTTCCGTTTCCAATTCAATATCATTACTATTAGGTTTATCTTGAGAAGCTGCTGTTCTTGCTCTTTTACTTTCCACTACTTTTGCTGCTGCCTTAAAAAGGGGGTTGCAGGAGACGAAGGGATGCATTAAGACATTTAAAACAAGTAACATTTAATTAAGCCTTCTTGTTCTTTGACAGTCATAACCCAAGTGTCTTGTCACAGGTCAATAAAGGGCAGTGCGTTGTTATTTTCCTCAGTAACTATAATATCACCATCAGCAACCTGCTTGGTTTATAAGAATCATGGAGAAGGGCTTTCCTTGCAAAGGTACTTGATACAGACAATGCTCTCTAGTCAGTGTTAAGATAAAAGTTTACTTTAAAAAAAATTTTTTTAAAGATTCTATCTATTTTAAAATAAAACTATCTCAAATTAATGCTCTCGTATAACATATTAAGTTAAAACTTTTTGAGGCTAACACAGGATAAAGTGTAAAAAGAAAAATTTTAATGATCCTTCTTCAGTCCAATTTGACTTTTCCCAAAAATATGCTAAAAATTTCATTTAAATTTAATTAAACTATTTCTTTTCACTTATTTCTTAATTCGTTTTGATAACTTTCCCCTCAACTTTCTATTTTGAAAAATTTCCCCAACTTTTACTTTGAAAAGTTGTAAAAATACTACAAAGATCACCAATAAACCCTTTAGATCCACTAATTATAACATTTCACCACATTCTTCTACACAATCACTAAATAAAATTCTGAATAGTTTTGAAGAATTTCTATTTCAAGTATTCTCCTTTATTGTAACAATTACTCTTAAGTCTGTTTAGAATCTCTCTGAAATATGCATACCTTCATTAGAAAGGTTGACGATTTTTCATTTAGCACGTAATTCACATAACTCTTAATTTTCTCCATCATGCGGTTGTAGCTGAAGTGTTGAAAAATGGAATGGAATGTATCTTTCTGAGAGATTATCATAAGCAATTTCCTTTTTAAAGGCTAAAGAAAACAGAAGAAACTCACTAGCACATAAAGCACAAATAAAATACGAGAAATTTGTCATATTATTTAATTGAAAAAAATCACTTTATAAACAAAAACTCAAGAGGTTTTAAAAATGCTCCCGTTTTAAATGCCCACCAATATATTTTTTGACTTAAAAAAATTTAATATTTTACACATATGCAAAAGGATTAAAAAACCTTATGAACCTAAATATCCATTACCAAGTTTAAGAAATAATTATCTGTATAATAGAAGCCTTATTTACTACCATAATCTGATGGCGCCCTCCCCCACCCTGGTCTTCCTCTTCTCAAGGTAACCATTATCCTGAATTTAGAACTTTAGCACATCCACGCATTCCTCTGCACTACATATGTATGCATCCATAAACAATATATATAGCATTGTTTAGCATGGTTTTAACTTTATACCAATGGTGTAAAGCCCTAAATGGTATTTTTGATAAAAGCTCTAAATGGTATTTTTGATCAATGGAATACTGTACAACAGTGAAAGTAACTAGTAATTCTATAAATATCAAATCAACATGGATATCAGAGAGTTGAGCAAAATATAGAAAGTTTCGGGCTTCCCTTGCGGCGCAGTGGTTGAGAGTTCTCCTGCCGATGCAGGGGATACGGGTTCGTGCCCCGGTCCGGGAAGATCCCACATGCCGCGGAGCGGCTGGGCCCGTGAGCCATGGCCACTGAGCCTGCGCCACCGGAGCCTGTGTTCCGCAACGGGAGAGGCCACAACGGTGAGAGGTCCCCGTACCGCAAAAAAAAAACAAAAACAAAAAAATACATTTAGGGGCTTCCCTGGTGGCACAGTGGTTAAGAATCCGCCTGCCAGTCCAGGGGACACGGGTTCAAACCCTGGTCCGGGAAGATCCCACGTGCCGCGGAGCAACTAAGCCCGTGCGCCACAACTACTGAGCCTGCGCTCCAGAGCCCGCGAGCCACAACAACTGAGCCCGTGTGCCACAACTACTGAAGCCCACACGCCTAGAGCCTGTGATCTGCAACAGGAGAAGCCACCGCAATGAGAAGCCCGCGCACCGTGACAAAGAGGGGCCCCCCCATCGCCGCAACTGGAGAGAGCCTGCGCACAGCAATGAAGACCCAACGCAGTCAAAAATAAATAAATAAATAAATAAAAGTAAATTTTAAAAAATATATACCATTTATTCACCTTTCCCTCCAGCCTGTTGAAAGCATGTAGGCTATTTTCTATTACCACAATGCTATTAAACATTTTCCTACATGTCTTCTTGGGCACAGTACAAGTTTTTCTTAGACAACAGTTCTTTCAATGCTGGTTGCACAATAAAGCTATAAAGCTTTAAAAAAATTCCACTTCTCAAGCTCTATCCCAGAACAATTGTCACAGTACAGCCTAGTTTTCTTTTTTCAGTTTTTATTTTTTTAATAAAGCTTCATGGTTTTAAAAGTATGCAGTGAAAGTAAAAACAGTTACTCTAGGGCATTTATCTAGAAGTGGAATTGCTGGAATGCATGCTTACTGATTTTGTTAAAATGCTCTCCAAAGCTTAAGTACCAATTTACCCTTCTGAGAGGAAGGTATGGCACTTTTATCATTTCTCCACATTTTGAGCCAACTGTTGGTGTGCTAAGACATTTTTAATCATTGCCAATCAGAAGTATAGGAAATGCTATTTCAATATATTACTTGGTATTAACCTGATCACGAATATTATTGAGGTTAACACTTTCTCTCTTAGGCTTACTGGCCATAAAGTTTCCTCTTCTGTGACGTACAAGTAGAGTGGAATTTTCAGTAGTCTCACAGCACTAAGGCAAAAAAGTAAGGGCAGGGAACCCAATAAACATACCAGGCTTCCAGCTGAAATCTCAGGAGGGTTACACCATAGGAACAGGGGCAAATTAGAATAAGCCTTACTAAAGGCTCAGTCCTTCAGTGAATTAAGGTGATTCCCTCTCCCCTAAACCACCATGTGAAAAGGTACTCAACTTCATTAATAATCAAAGAAACAGAAATTAAAACCCAATGCGATAGCACTACATATTTGCCTGAATGACTATAATGAAAACCACATATAAGGTCTGTGAAGCAACTGGAACTCTCCCACACTACTGCAGGAATTGATAATTACTTTGGAAAATTCTGGCAGTATCTACTAAAACTGAGTATGTGCATATCCTACAACTCACCAATTCTATTCCTAAGTATATACCCAATAGAAACACATATATTTTTTCTACAAAAGACATGTAAAGGAATGTAATGGAAAAAATACGGAAATAACTCATATGTCCATCCACAGTAGAATGGATAAATTGTAGTATATTCCTACAGTGGAGCAATGAGAATGAACAAACGATTGTTATAAGCAACACCATGTATCTCTCTTACAAATATAAACTTGCTATATGATTCTGTTATATAAAGTTCAGAAATAAGAAAGACTAATCTTGGATGTTACAAGTCAGGATAGCGGTTACCCTTGAGAAGGTGGTTGGGATAGTGCCTGGAGGGTGCTGGTTATGTTCTGTTTCTTGATCTAGGAGGTCACCACACAAGTGTGTTCCTTTTGTGAAAATACACCTACTTATACACTTATGATACATGTACTCTACTAAAGGTATGCTATTGTTCAATAAAGAGTTCACTAAAAACTGTATAAAACTACACTTCTTTGAATAAGCTTAATTTGCTCTCATAACTTTGTTTTTAATACTGAAAAATTAACTTCTATTGACCTTAACATTACACATACACACAAAAACTAGTGATAACATAAGAAACCTCCAGAAAAATAAGCAAGTTATAATGCATTTCCCTACACCTGCACTGCTCAGTATGGTAGCCACTAGCCACACAAGGCTACTCAGCCCTTGCAAGGCGTAAGCCTGAATTTAGCCTTAAGTATAAAATACACCCTAGATTTCAAAGACTTACTACAGTTGTACCTCGGTATCCACATGGGATTGGCTCCAGGACTCCCCTCGGGTACCAAAATCCAAGGATGCTCAAGTCGCTTATATAAAATGGTGTAGTATTTGCATATAACCTACACATTCCTCACATATACTTTAAATCATATCTAGATAACTTATAATACCTAATACAATGTAAGTGCTATGTAAATAGTTGCCAGTGTGTGACAAATTCAAGTTTTGCTTTTGAAACTTTCTGGAATTTTTTCCCCCTAAATATTTTCAATCTGCAGTTGGTTGAATCCCCAGATATGGAACCCAGGATACAGAGGGCTGACTGTACAAAAAAGGGAGTGCAAAATATCTCACCAATACTTTTTACATTGATTGTTAAAAAGAATAATGTTTTTGGATATACTGGGTTAAATAAAGTGTTACTAAAATTAGTTTTACTTGTTTCTTTTTACTTTTTTAATGTGGCTACTAGAAATTTTTTTTTTTTTTTTTTTTTTTTTTTTGCGGTACACGGGCCTTTCACTGCTGTGGCCTCTCCCGTTGCGGAGCACAGGCTCCGGACGTGCAGGCTCAGCAGCCATGGCTCACGGACCCAGCCGCTCCGCGGCATGTGGGATCTTCCCGGACCGGGGCACGAACCCGTGTCCCCTGCATCGGCAGGCGGACTCTCAACCACTGCGCCACCAGGGAAGCCAGGCTACTAGAAAGTTTAAAATCACATACGGGACTGGCATTATATTTCTGTTGGACTCTACTGTTTAAAAGAGAAAACGTTTCTTTTCTCCTCCAATGTTCTTTCAATTTTCCTTATTCCATATAAACGGCTCCAAACTTCTGATTCTAATTTAAATAATTACCGTGTAAGAATTTGGGTCACCAAATATTCTTTCAAAGACTTCTTCTGCTTCCTTAAAATTTCCATTTTCCATGCAAACAGCTATAGCCTAAAAGACAGGATGACAAATACAAACCTTAGATTGCTTTTTAAAATATCTAATTGTTGTTTAATATTGAAATAACTCAGGTAAGTCTAAACTACTTCATTTAAAATATTCTTATGTAGCTTAATAATTTTGATTTGATAAATGATATTAAAGGCAGGAATTAATAAATAAATCAGGAGCTACATTATATATATTGAGGACCCACCGAAATAGTCATTTTGAGCAAAAGGGAAGAGAGAGAAGGGGTAGATGGATGGTGTTTGTGATGATTAGGATATATAAAAGTTGCTACTTAGGACCCCAGGAAAATCTCTAATAGAAACTCAGGAAGCCAGATGCTTTTGAATAATCATTTTATAAACTGGCCTTTTTTGCTACTATATGTGGTAAGATATAGGACCACCATTACCATCTGGGTAGGTTTGTAAACTTGGGAAAGCTATTTAACCTCTTGGCGCCTCCGTTTCTTTACACCAATGTAAAATGGTGAAAATAATAGTACCTATTTCACAGGGCAGTTGTGAGGATTAAAGAGTTATATATAAAAGTGCTTAGAACAGTATCTGGCAAACAGTAAACAGTATATTATTACACGTTTGCTATGTATTTTATGTAACCCGTTCAACTTTACTGGTATATTTAGCAAAGGCCTGCTTCCCCTAGAACTCCAAAAGATTGGGACAACATGACAAATCCCTTTGCCCTGGGTTGAAATTCTTAAAAGCAGCAGTCATTTTTCTGCCGATTCTCCTCAGGTCTTAATTCTAATTGACAGTCACCACACCGTCAATAATTAATTCCTGAGAAGGTGGGACACCACCTGGATTTTCTCCTACCCAACCATGAAAATTTTTTTAAAAACTAGAAAAAGTTTATTTAACTATGAAATTCCTGAGTACATACTTTGCCTGTAAACGAAACATTTTCCCTGCTATTATATCTTTGAATGACTTTCTTTGGTTTTTCACTCTTTAATAGGCTACTCCTACTAAAATTTTCTCTACATAGTTAAAATTTTACATTCTCTTAATCGCAAAAACCCATTCATTTCTTATTATTTGATAATCTTTAGGGACTTCTCTAGTGGTCCAGTGGTTAAGACTCTGCGTGTCCACTGCAGGGGGAGTGGGTTCAATCCCTGGTCAGGGAACTAAGATCCCGCATGCCATGTGGTGTGGGCAAAAAAAATATTTAAAAAAAATAAAAATAAAAGGTAATCTTTAAATGGGAGAGCATAAACCACTGGTTTTTGAAAGTTGTTTAGTAATCTTTAAATAGATTTGGCATATTTTCCAACGTGGGGGCAATATGCACTTAGGTAGAAAACACTAAGTCCCAGCTCTTAGTCCTCATGTGAAGACAATAAATCATAGGTCAAATTTCTAAAGAGAATGATTATATTATATTTTACTACAGGTTTACCATCCAACTTCTATTAGTTGGCTCTTAGTTTCTTTAGATGTTGTTTTTATTTTCTAGCAAAATAATAATAATAAACACAAAGTAACACTCATACCTGAATTTTAATTAAATTCTGTATTTCTTCATGAAGCTTGTCATGTTCCTTTTCAATTGATGCCCAAATCATCAGGGCTGATTCCAAGGGTGTAATTTGTTCATCACTTTCAAACTGTGCATCTTTTAAAACCAAAATAAAAATAAGTAACTTAGAAAGCCATGAAGAACTTTACTTTGTTAATTTTTTTATAAACTCATTTCTTTAAACATTGACTGAGTGTATACTATGTGCCAGGCACTGCTCTCGTATATACCAGTTTAGGGAAGATTTTTCAAGTTAATTTCCTCATTAAAATCAACTTAAAAAAAAATAAAAAACAGAAAAGGCTATATATGAGTCCACAAAACATCTGAAGATTTTCTCTACTAAAATACTGATTTTAAAACCTGAAATAAATTATATTTTATAAGGTGTCACAATAACAGAATTCTTAAATGGTTTGTAAGTCTAACTGCAGTATAACAAACTTCACTGAGATAGAGCATGAAATTAGTTTATTGTGAAATTTGATTTTCGCATATACTACTTTAAATCCTTGTTATATATTTTGTAGATATTTGAAACAGGATCAATCAAGAACTTATCTCTCTACCAACATTATTCCAATCACCAAAGCTTAAAAACCTAAGGAGTGACTTCCCTGGTGGCGCAGTGGTTAAGAATCCGCCTGCCAACGCAGGGGACACGGGTTCGAGCCCTGGTCTGGGAAGATCCCACGTGCCGCGGAGCAACTAAGCCTGTGCACCACAACTACTGAGCCTGTGCTCTAGAGCCTGCAAGCCACAACTACTGAGCCCACGCGCCACAACTACTGAGCCTGCGTGCCACACTACTGAAGCCCACGCGCCTAGAGCCCGAGCCCCGCAATGAGAAGCCTACACGCCACAACGAAGAGTAGCCCCCGCTCGCCACAACTGGAGAAAGCCCGCGCACAGCAACGAAGACCCAACGCAGCCAAAATAAATAAATAAATTTATTTAAAAAAAACGTAAGGAGTCACCGTTTTACTCCTTCCTCTTTCTCATCACCATATACCATCTGTTGCAATATTGTATAGTGGTTTTTAAAACTTTGGAGTTTATTCCAGACTCTATCATGTACTACTACCTGTGTGGTGTTGAAAAAGTTATTTTGCCTTTTTAAGCCTCAGCTTTCTCACCTATAAAATGCTGTAAATATGGGCTTCCCTGGTGGCGCAGTGGTTGAGAGTCCGCCTGCCGATGCAGGGGACACGGGTTCGTGCCCCAGTCCGGGAAGATCCCACGTGCCGCAGAGCGGCTGGGCCCGTGAGCCATGGCCACTGAGCCTGCGCATCCGGAGCCTGTGCTCCGCAACGGGAGAGGCCACAGCAATGAGAGGCCCGCATACCGCAAACAAAACAAAACAAACAAAAAATGCTGTAAATAAATACTATGTGAATATTTAATGAGATAATATTTGTACTACTGTTAAACTTTCTTAAAACAGAATTTATCAGCTTATTCTTATCGAAGACTCACAGTGGCTGGTAACTACTTAGCAAATTACACACAAACATCTCCATTTGAAATTCAGGGTCCCGTGTAGTTGAAAATCCAATACATAAACTAAAACTAAGTTTTAAATGCTGCCTCTCTTGAAATATAGTGATTCTTGATCACTGACCCCAGCCTATTATATCTAAGATGCACCCTGGTGAATTTCAAGATTAAACCATGGGGTCACACACAAAACAGGGATTTTTTTTACACCCTTGTTTTAAGAGAAAAAGTTGTTGGAAGGGAAAATAAGAATATAATGAACAACTGCTATATGTGAAGCCCAGCCAGGCACTTCTAGAACATTCTGTCACATTTAATTTACCAGACGGCTCTGTGAACCATGTTAGCTTATGGTCTACATCGGCCCGTTTTCTTCCTCTGCCACCAGCCCAGCCAGCCTACCTACCTACCGTCTTCCGCACGTCTGCTTTGTCTCTAGCCCTAATCCACTGACTGTCCGGGTCCAACTCACCCCCACAACACAGCACACCACATGGGCCACAGCTGGATGAGTGTGGGCTCCCAGAGTGGTCCTAATAGGGTGGGATTTCCTGCCACCCAGTCTGTTTATAAGTGAACAGTTCCGTGCGATTACGGCCCACCACTGGAGACTGCCAGGAAAGCATTTTGTAAATTGTAAAACCCAATATAAATATGGAATTATTTGCCTCAAAAGGTCCTTTACAACCTGGAAGAAATGGACAAATTCTTAGAAATGCACAACCTGCCAATACTGAATCAGGAAGAAATAGAAAATATGAACAGACCAATCACAAGCACTGAAATTGAAACTGTGATTAAAAATCTTCCAACAAAAAAAAGCCCAGGACCAGATGGCTTCACAGGCGAATTCTATCAAACATTTAGAGAAGAGCTAACACCTATCCTTCTCAAACACTTCCAAAATATAGCAGGGGGAGGAACACTCCCAAACTCATTCTACGAGGCCACCATCACCCTGATACCAAAACCAGACAAGGACATCACAAAGAAAGAAAACTACAGGCCAATATCACTGATGAACATAGATGCAAAAATCCTCAACAAAATACTAGCAAACAGAATCCAACAGCACATTAAAAGGATCATCACATACCATGATCAAGTGGGGTTTATTCCAGGAATGCAAGGATTCTTCAATATACGCAAATCAATCAACATGATACACCATATTAACAAATTGAAGGAGAAAAACCATACGATCATCTCAACAGATGCAGAGAAAGCTTTAGACAAAATTCAACACCATTTATGATAAAAACCCTGCAGAAAGCAGGCATAGAGGGAACTTTCCTCAACATAATAAAGACCATATATGACAAACCCACAGCCAACATCGTCCTCAATGGTGAAAAACTGAAAGCATTTCCACTAAGATCAGGAACAAGACAAGGTTGCCCACTCTCACCACTCTTATTCAACATAGTTTTGGAAGTTTTAGCTACAGCAATCAGAGAAGAAAAGGAAATAAAAGGAATCCAAATCGGAAAAGAAGAAGTAAAGCTGTCACTGTTTGCAGATGACATGATACTATACATAGAGAATCCTAAAGGTGCTACCAGAAAACTACTAGAGCTCATCAATGAATTTGGTAAAGTAGCAGGATACAAAATTAATGCACAGAAATCTCTGGCATTCCTATACACTAATGATGAAAAATCTGAAAGTGAAATCAAGAAAACACTCCCATTTACCACTGCAGCAAAAAGAATAAAATATCTAGGAATAAACCTACCTAAGGAGACAAAAGACCTGTATGCAGAAAATTATAAGACACTGATGAAAGAAATTAAAGATGATACAAATAGATGGAGAGATATACCATGTTCTTGGATTGGAAGAATCAATATTGTGAAAATGACTCTACTACCCAAAGCAATCTACAGATTCAATGCAATCCCTATCAAACTACCACTGGCATTTTTCACAGAACTAGAACAAAAATTTCACAATTTGTATGGAAACACAAAAGACCCCGAATAGCCAAAGCAATCTTGAGAAAGAAAAACGGAGCTGGAGGAATCAGGCTCCCTGACTTCAGACTATACTACAAAGCTACAGTAATCAAGACAGTATGGTATTGGCACAAAAACAGAAAGACAGATGAATGGAACAGGATAGAAAGACCAGAGATAAACCCACATACATAAGGTCACCTTATCTTTGATAAAGGAGGCAGGAATGTACAGTGGAGAAAGGACAGCCTCTTCAATAAGTGGTGCTGGGAAAACTGGACAGGTATATGTAAAAGTATGAGATTAGATCACTCCCTAACACCATACACAAAAATAAGCTCAAAATGGATTAAAGACCTAAATGTAAAGCCAGAAACTATCAAACTCTTAGAGGAAAACATAGGCAGAACACTCTATGACATAAATCACAGCAAGATCCTTTTTGACCCACCTCCTAGAGAAATGGAAATAAAAACAAAAATAAACAAATGGGACCTACTGACACTTCAAAGCTTTTACACAGCAAAGGAAACCATAAACAAGACCAAAAGACAACCCTCAGAATGGGAGAAAATATTTGCAAATCAAACAACTGACAAAGGATTAATCTCCAAAATTTGTAAGCAACTCATGCAGCTCAATAACAAAAAAACAAACAACCCAATCCAAAAATGGGCAGAAGACCTAAACAGACATTTCTCCAAAGAAGATATACAGACTGCCAACAAACACATGAAAGAATGCTCAACATCATTAATCATTAGAGAAATGCTAATCCAAACTACAATGAGATATCATCTCACACCAGTTAGAATGGCCATCAGCAAAAAATCTAGAAACAATAAATGCTGGAGAGGGTGTGGAGAAAAGGGAACACTCTTGCACTGCTGGTGGGAATGTGAACTGATACAGCCACTATGGAGAACAGTATGGAGGTTCCTTAAAAACTACAAATAGAACTACCATATGACCCGGCAATCCCACTACTGGGCATATACCCTGAGAAAACCATAATTCAAAAAGAGTCATGTACCAAAATGTTCATTGCAGCTCTATTTACAATAGCCCAGAGATGGAAACAACCTAAGTGTCCATCATCGGATGAATGGATAAAGAAGATGTGGCACATATATACAATGGAATATTACTCAGCCATAAAAAGAGACGAAATTGAGCTATTTGTAATGAGGTGGATAGACCTAGAGTCTGTCATACAGAGTGAAGTAAGTCAGAAAGAGAGAGACAAATACCGTATGCTAACACATATATATGGAATTTAAAAAAAAAAATGTCATGAAAAACCTAGGAGTGAAACAGGAATAAAGACACAGACTTACTAGAGAATGAACTTGAGGCTATGGGGAGGGGGAAGGGTAAACGGTGACAAAGCGATAAAGAGGCATGGACATGTATACACTACCAAACGTAAGGTAGATAGCTAGTGGGAAGCAGCCGCATAGCACAGGGAGATCAGCTCGGTGCTTTGTGACCGCCTGGAGGGGTGGGATAGGGAGGGTGGGAGGGAGGGAGACGCAAGCGGGAAGAGATATGGGAATATATGTATATATATAACTGATTCATTTTGTTGTGAAGCTGAAACTAACATACCATTGTAAAGCAATTATACTCTAATAAAGATGTAAAAAAAAAAAAAAAAAAAAAGAGTCATGTACCAAAATGTTCATTGCAGCTCTATTTACAATAGCCAGGAGATGGAAACAACCTAAGTGTCCATCATCGGATGAATGGATAAAGAAGATGTAGCACATATATACAGTGGAATATTACTCAGCCATAAAAAGAAACGAAATTGAGCTATTTGTAATGAGGTGGATGGACCTAGAGTCTGTCATACAGAGTGAAGTAAGTCAGAAACAGAAAGACAAATACCGTATGCTAACACATATATATGGAATTTAAGAAAAAAAAATGTCATGAAGAACCTAGGGGTAAGACAGGAATAAAGACACAGACCTACTAGAGAATGGACTTGAGGATATGGGGAGGGGGAAGGGTAAGCTGTGACAAAGTAAGAGTGGCATGGACATATATACACTACCAAATGTAAAACAGCTAGCTATTGGGAAGCAGCCATATAGCACAGGGAGATCAGCTCGGTGCTTTGTGACCACCTAGAGGGGTGGGATAGGGAGGGTGGGAGGGAGGGAGACGCAAGAGGGAAGAGATATGGGAACATAGGTATATGTACAACTGATTCACTTTGTTATAAAGCAGAAAGTAACACACCATTGTAAAGCAATTATACTCCAATAAAGATGTAAAAAAAAAAAAAAGGTCCTTTAAATAACCATGCTGTAAATATTAGCCATTACTGATAAACTGAAACCGGCCTGGCCATTACAACCTAAAATAAACTATAAGGGGCTTCCCTGGTGGCGCAGTGGTCGAGAATCTGCCTGCCAATGCAGGGGACACGGGTTCGAGCCCCCGTCTGGGAAGATCCCACATGCCACGGAGCAACTAGGCCCGTGAGCCACAATTACCGAGCCTGTGCGTCTGGAGCCTGTGCTCCACAACAAGAGAGAACACGAGAGTGAGAGGCCCACGTACCGCGATGAAGAGTGGCCCCCACTTGCTGCAACTAGAGAAAGCCCTGGCACAGAAATGAAGACCCAACACAGACATAAATAAATAAATAAATAAAATTAAAAAGAAAAAAAAAAAAAGAATGATCCATGCTTTAAAAAATAAAAATAAATAAACTATGAGGACAAGGGAGAGAGAGAATTATAGTTATAAAATCATATTCCCTTATTAAGTGCTAAAATCAAGCTCAAATAAGAGGTTTCAAATATCATTGTTGCCAGTTAGAAAAAGAGTATGCATGATAGTAATAGGAGTCACCACAAAGTTACCATAGCCCCATTTAGTGACGTCTTTAAGACAGAGTACACATGGGCTTCCCTGGTGGCGCAGTGGTTGAGAGTCCGCCTGCCAATGCAGGGGACACGGGTTCGTGCCCCGGTCCGGGAGGATCCCACATGCCGCGGAGTGGCTGGGCGCGTGAGCCATGCCCGCTGAGCCTGCACGTCTGGAGCCTGTGCTCCGCAACGGGAGAGGCCACAACAGTGAGAGGCCCGCGTACCACAAAAAAAAAAAAGACAGTACACGGAGCATGGTCCCCCAACAGCAACATCAGAATCACCTGGGAACTTAATAGAAATGTAAACTCCAGGGCCCCTCACTCACCCTACTGAATCAGAAACTCACAATGGAGAAGGGGACTCACCATTCTGTTCCTTAACAAGTTCTCTAATAATTCGGAAGCAAGCTAAAATTTGAGAACCATCACTCTAAGAAGATAGGGATTATATTTCCTTTACTAGCTTTAAATATGTCTGTGTATAGATGTACATGCCAAATACACGTGAGCAAACTCTCAAAAACAAAGGACTACTCCCATCTGTTTCTTCTCATTGTCTCCCCTTTAGACATAGATTGAAATATGTCCAATATAAGATAAAAACATATTTACCAAGGGTTTTTCCAGCTGCAATTCTTGTCAAAAATTGACATATGTATATAGTTCTCAGTTGATAAGCTGTTAGACTGGACAATCCATGAATAATAGCTGAAAGTGAAGAAAGTGAATCTTATTAAAACATTAAAACAAAACTCCAAACTTGACCCATCAGTGCCCCTGCGTGGTTTGCGGAGAAATAAGTTACAAATATCACCCAAAGATTACCATAAATTTCGAGTGTATGCTTTATTTATAGACAATTTTTAGGAAATCAGAACAAAAAAGAATAACAATGAAGACTCTGCCTTCAAAATAAAACTGATGTTTCACAGGTAGAATAATAAATCTTGAAAACTACGTACTTTCACAGGTAGCAGTCTAAACTAAATGAAAAGGGAGATTTAGATCCAAACTGTAAAATGTGTCAAATCATTACCTGGAATCTTCCTTTATACCTTAAAATGCCTAATATTATAGGAAATATATTATTTCTGTCAAGGTTTCAGTTAAGCAAGAGTTTGTTCAGTTTACGAAGCTTTATTTTAAAAACATTTATTAATGTTAATCTCCCCAATATTTGAACACCCACCCAGATGTTATGCTAGGTAGTAAGTATATACAACACTGAGTAAACCATAATCCTGGTTTTCACTGAATTTACCATGTAGCAATAAAAGACAAAGATTAAATTAACCAGCAAACCAAAAAACAGTCCTGCAGCTGCTAAGCAGATGAAACAAATAAATACATTTATTTGTATTTATTTCCTCAATTTTAATATGCCATAACCTTATGCTACACCAGAGATTATCTGGACCAAATATAGTCATAATATAATTAAATAGGATTCAAAAAGAGCACAAAATTTATATAAAATTTAAACACAACTTATTCAACATGGGCTGAACATCTACTGCTGGCCAGTGGTAGGGACTGATGTCTGAATAATAAGATAGCCAGTCCCTGCTCCTCAGAAGGTTTTAGTCTGAGAAGGCAGGAATTAAACAAAAAATTATGCAAGAGACTAATTAAAATTTTAATGTGTCATAAAAGGTAAGTATGGTATAGGAGCAAAACAGAAGGAAGACCTAATCTATTTTAGGGAAGAAAGTCATATCCTTTCTGTCTTCACTTCCCTCCATATTTAGTCTACGTATGCAATAACTACAGATACCCTACACACCACTGCCCTTCTGCTCTTTGTACCTGTTAGGCATAAAACAAAACAAAAACAATGAAAACCTACCCTGGTTGAACCTGGCTATCTGCTTTTTCCACACCTGTAACCAAACACTACATTAGGGAGGATCTAATGACCAGCAACAGTAACAACTATATTTAAGCACTTAACTATAATACCAGGCACTACTCTAAGCACTGAGCAGTGGTTCTCAACTAGGGGTGATTTTGTCCCCTAGGAGGCATTTGGCAATGTCTGGAGACATTTTTTTTTTTTTTTGGCGGTACGCGGGCCTCTCACCGTTGTGGCCTCTCCCGTTGCAGAGCACAGGCTCCGGACGCGCAGGCTCAGCGGCCATGGCTCACGGGCCCAGCCGCTCCGCGGCATGTGGGATCTTCCCGGACCGGGGCACGAACCCGTGTCCCCTGCATTGGCAGGCGGACTCCCAACCACTGCGCCACCAGAGAAGCCCCTGGAGCTATTTTTGATTGTCACGAGTGGGAGGGGTGCTACTGGCACCTAGTGGCTGAGGTCAAGGATCCTACAATGCACGGGAGAACCTCCACCTCATTCCCCCTCTACCCTCAAGCATACACAGAATAAAGAATCATGTGGTGCAAAATGTCAACAGGCTGAGGCTGGGAAACCTTGCTTTATACATATCAGTTCATCTGCTTCTCTCAACAGCCCTTTGAGGTAGATGCCGTTATTACTACCATTTTACAGATGAGGAAATTGTAGTACCACGGGAACTGGTGGTACCAAGTCGTTGCTTCAAGTCTTATGGCTATAAACCAGCAGAGCCCGGAATCAAACTCAGACAATTTACTATGGAGCCCACGCTCTTAATTACAATTCTACACTGCTTCCCACGGTGGAGATAGGTTAGGAATATCAGTCTGGAAAAGGCATTATCTGAGATAAGTGAGGTGGGAGAATAATTCTGAGTTGGAATGAAAGAACTAAGAATTTTCTAGGAAGCGTCAGAGTTGTATATGTTTACAATCTTGAAAAGCGTAGTAAATGAAATTCTATAAGAGATAAAAGGGAGTCATTTTAGTCAAAAATGGAATACCGAGACAATATTATGTTCACAGTTTGCATATCTGTTTTAGCAATACAACCTGAAAAAGTTTACTCTTTCTGGGTTTCTGTGCCTTTAACCTTCAAATAATGGAGATGACCTAGATTATTCCTTGGGTCTTGGGCTAGAACCTTACAAGGTCCTTTTTTTTTTTAAATAAACTTTATTTTTTACGATGGTTTTAAATATACATAATGTAGTGAAGAAAGATAGTAAAGAGGTCCCATATACCCTCCACTCAGTTTACCCTGTTATTAGCATCTTGCATTAATTAGTATTCCATGTTACATTAATTAACCAATAGTGATACATTAGTAACTAAAGTCCATGCTTTATTCAGATTTCCTTAGTGTTTACTTAATGTCCTTTTTCTGCTGCAAGATCCCAACCAGGGCACCACATAACATTTAGTCATCATGTCTCTTTGGGCATCTCTTGGCTATAACAGTTTCTCAGACGTTCCCTGGTTTTGATGACCTTGACAATTTTGAGGTATTTTGTACAATGTACCTCTCTATTGGGATTTGTCTGATATTCTTCTCATGATTAGACTAGAGTTATGGGGTTTGGGGAGGAGGGTCACAGAGGTAAAGTTCCATTTTCATCACACTGTATCAAGCGTACATGCTACTAGCTATCACTGCTGATGCTGACCTTGATTACCTAGGTGGGCCAGTGTCCGTCAGCTTTCTCTACTTTCTCCCCCTTTGTATCCTGTGCTCTTCGCAGCCCACACTTAAGGAGTGGGGAGTTACGCTCCACCTCCTTGAGGACAGAGTAGCTACACGAATTACCTGGAATTCTTCTGCGTCGGAGATTTGTCTCTTCTTCCATTTGTATATTTATTCCACCATTTATTTACATCAGTATGAACTTTATGGATATTTATTTTGTATGTTGGGTTATAATCCAACACTACAGTTGACCTTTGAACAATGCCAGGGTTAGGGGTGCTGACCCTCTGAGCAGTTGAAAATCCCAGTGTCAGCTCTCTGTATTCCCAGTTTAACCAACCACAGATTGCGTAGTACTGTCTTATTTACTACTGAGAAAAAAATTGGCTTGTAAGTGGACAGGTGCAGTTCACACCTGTGTTGTTTAAGGGTCAACTGTATTTTCTTGCTCGAGTTATTTCAGCTTTGGCCATTGGGAGCCCTTGCGGTTGGCTCCCGTGTCCTTTTGTACTACTCCCATAATTGTGGGATTTTTTTTTTTGTTTCTTTGGGGGTTTTGTTTTGCTTTGTTTTTAGCACTTTCTTACTTTCTGTTACAAGATGCTCCAGGCTAACTTGTATATTTCCTGTCCCAGTCCCAGAATCAGGCCATTTCTCTGGAGAATGGTATTGGAAACCAAGACTTGAGTGCTAAGTGTACCCCTTGCTGCTAGGGTTACATTGCTTCTACACCCTTTCATCTGACAGAACAAGGAAATATATGAGTATATCCTAACCTGTGTCTATATATGTATAATATGCATTGATATTTCTATATGTTATAAACAGGAGCTCATACTGATATTTCCAATTCAAATTCATTAACACATAGATAATTTTAGCCTCCTCCCCAAAGAGGCCTTTATAATAATTCGAATTATTAAATGAACTGGCTTCATTCCAGGATTTAACTTCCTAATTAGTGTTAATTAACCATGGCTCTAGTGTTATCTGTGACACGGAGGAAAGTTTCTTGAATTGGAAGATAAGACATGCGTCTGGAACAACCCTTTAACCTATCAATGCTTTAGGTTGTTTTAACTAGTACACTCCTCTATAAACTGAGATTACTTGCCTAACTCACGGGATAACCGTGAAGCTGAAATGTACCAATACGGTTTTCTGAGGTATTTGATTTCCTACTAAATAGTATCTTGGGGTTGCGTTCGGCTGCAATAAGTTGACGGCCAACTCATATAAATACCAGAGCATCTTTCGGTTATCATTCAAAAAGCCAGCTAGCCTTCTCTAGGCGTCAAGGTCTCTGTCCATCGCTTACAGGCTGTCTTGTGTAGGCGGTAGATTTCATTGTCAGTTACTTTTATTCTGAAGCCTATACGGAGCCAGCGGGCTAAACCAGGTTTAGATAGCTCCCGAAGTAACAGAAAACACTGATGCCTAGGTCACAGTGACTTGTTAAATAAATGCCTTTACACGAGTATCTCTGCCGAAAAAAGCAAGAAACACAAGCGCCACAGGCGACAAAGGGAACTGGACACTGGATTCAGTGCAGTTTTGTTCATTTTAACCCACTTAACCCTCTTTCAACTCTAATGAATCTGAGCAAAACTGAGGAGCTGAGAGGAGGCGGATGCGGGATTGGAACCAACGATCAACTCTGAGCTGGGGGCCCTCCGCTCGGGCGCCGCAGCAGCCCGATCCCCGACCCCCTGGGGGACAGCGCCGCAAACCTGGCCTCGGCAGCCCGCCGCGGTCCCCGCCCCCGGCCCGGGCGCGCCCCGCACTCACCCTCGGCGCTGTCGCGGGTGCGGTGGAAGTCGTCCGACCGGCCGTCACGGAAGGCCCGGCAAAGAGACAGGCAGAGGAAATCGAGCATCCAGCCGGCAGCTACCGCCTCGGCCTCAGCCACCAGGCCCGCGTCCTCCTCCTCCTCAGGGGCCCCCAAGTGCATCTGGCACTCGAGTGGTTCCTGGCACTCAAACTGCCCCTGATCATCTCTCGCCGTTTCCGCCATCCGCTCCTCCAGGGGACCTGCATCCTCCCCATCCGCAAGCCCTCGCGGGCTCGGAGCCGCTGAGGCGGCGCTCTCCGCCATATTACATCTCTCGCACTGCTTCTGTCTTTTCCTGCGCGGAGCGACGATTGGCTCGCGCCGCGCGGGGCGGAGCCTCGGAGGGTCTCTTCCGCCCGCGGGAAACCACCAATCACACACCACCGGGATGGGCGAGCGGCTCGAACCTGGCTTCTGATTGGCCGAAATCTGCTCCCGCCTCTGGATGTTGAATTCCCCGCCACCCAGGGGTGCAGTTTTGTTGGTAAACTAGACAAGTTCTGGCTGGATGCGGAGAGAGAATAGGAGGTCGGGGAGCGGGCGACTGCTTTATTCTCGTGCTAAAATGCAACACTGATTAGAACACCAATACGGTTAGTTAAAATGGAAAAACATTTTACCCTCAGTGTGCTTCAAAAATGAGATAGGTGATTAAAACTTGTCACTATTTTTTGAGCGTAACACTTTAGATCCTGGTATTCACTTAACAGTTACTGTGCGATCACGAACCAAAACTCTTCCAACAGACTTAGATCCGTGCTTCTCCAACCTTAAGGGGCATCAGAATAAGCCCCTAGGCTTATTAAAAACACGAATTGCCGGCCTCCACCCCCAGAGTTTTTGTTCTGTAGATCTGGACTGGGATCCTTGAATTAGCAAGTGATAAGTTCGCAGGTCAGTGATACTGAGGCTGCTTGTCTGGGGACCAAATTTTCCGAATTATCGCTCTAGGAAGAGTATATTATTATGGGAATGAATTTTATTCAGGGCCTGAAATTGACTGTAGCATTCAGCTTTACAACAATAAGTGAATACTTATTTTGAACTTTCAAACTTACCTTTAAGCACAAGAGGGCGTTGGGGGAAGGGGGCCTGGTTATGTTCTATTTCTCTATGTGGGTGATAGTTACATCAGTGTGGTCCTTTATGAAAATTCATTGAACACGATATATGCACTTTTCAGTATATGGGTTATAACTAAATAAAAAGTTTCTTTTAAAAACCTTTCTGTGGGCTTCCCTGGTGGCGCAGTGGTTGAGAGTCCGCCTGCCGATGCAGAGGATGCGGGTTCGTGCCCCGGTCCGGGAAGATCCCACATGCCGCGGAGCGGCTGGGCCCGTGAGCCATGACTGCTGAGCCTGCGCGTTGTGTTCCGCAACGGGAGAGGCCACAACAGTGAGAGGCCCGTGTACCGCCAAAAAAAAAAAAAAAACCAACAACAACTTTCTGTTTATAACACATCCAACATTATCAAAGCCTTTATGTTTTAATTTTACACATTTATTATTATCTTAAAGCCGGAGTTGAAACGTTGAGTCCTTAAAGCACCATATTATAGCCGTTAAGAATACCTAGGTTGGGGGACTTCCCTGGTGGCACGGTGATTAAGAATCCACAGTGGTTAAGAATCCACAGTGGTTAAAAAAAAAAGTAAGATTCATAAGGGAAGGTATTTTGTATGTCTTTTCTACTACTGTATTCCTAATGCCTAGAAAAGTGCCTGCCACATGGTAGACATTCAATCAATATTTATTGAATGAATGTATGTTACACTTTTTAAGACGTGCTTAGAGAAAAATTGATACTCAGAATAACAGGAAACATTTTTTTTTCCAGGCAAGGCTTTATTGGGGCCCCTGCAGCAGCAGGGGGGAGAGATAACAGACAACAGGTTCCCTTGCTTGTGCGTTCCCTGAGGTGGGTGTCAAGCTTGTTCCTTAGATGGGGTGAGGGTAGAGGTGTGTCCAGGGGTCGGGCCACAGGTGTGGCTTAGGTGTTTTGCCCACCCTCTGGTGGTGTTGAGTTCAGGGGCTGTGCTCAGTACCCTGCTTTTGCTCTGGGCTCTTCAAAAGTGGCAGTTGGGTTTTTTGGTCTTTTTGTATCTTCTGTCCAGAATTTGCCCCAACTGGCCATGCACGCAGTTATTTTTAGTCCCTTATAATTTCTGTGTATTTTGTTGTTCAAGGAGAGGTGCACTCAGCAGAGGGTCCCAGGTCCCAGCCTGTCTCATTCCCCCCTGAGAGACTCTACACCCTTATTCTTAAGGGGTAAGGGGCTGAAGGTCTCTTCTCCTGAAGCTTCTTTCCGCTGGACAGGGGCCACAGACCCTAGCCTAGCCTAGAGGTGTAGAAGTCCCTCGCTGACTGTTCTAAGGACCTGTAGGGACCTGGGCCACTTTCTGCTGGAATAGGCTGAATTTCTTGAGCCATCATGAGCCTTACTTCAAACTGTTGGGGCCCACATTCTTACCAGTAAAATTCTTTATAGAATTTGAAAACTTCAGCTATTAAGTACTAAATAGTACTTTAAGATTTGCTGTGGGGCTTCCCTGGTGGCACAGTGGTTGAGAGTCCGCCTGCCAATGCAGGGGACACGGGTTCGTGCCCCGGTCCGGGAAGATCCCACATGCCGCAGAGCGGCTAGGCCCGTGAGCCATGGCCGCTGAGCCTGCGCGTCCGGAGCCTGTGCTCCGCAATGGGAGAGGCCACAACAGTGAGGGGCCCGCGTACCGCAAAAAAAAAAAAAAAAAAAAAAAAAAAAAGATTTGCTGTGTTGGGACTTCCCTGGTGGTGCAGTGGTTAAGAAGCCGCCTGCCAACGCAGGGGATATGGGTTCGAGCCCTGGTCCGGGAAGATCCCACATGCCGCGGAGCAACTAAGTCCGTGCGCCACAAATACTGAGCCTGTGTGCCACAAGTACTGAAGCCCACGCGCCTAGAGCCCATGCTCTGCAACATGAGAAGCCCGCGCACCGCAACGAAGAGTAGCCCCTGCTCGCCGCAACTAGAGAAAGCCGGTGAGCATCAACGAAGACCTAACACAGCCAAAAATAAATACATAAATTTATTTTTTTTTAATGGTTTAAGATTTGCTGTGTTGATTCACAAAAACCAGATACCTCCATTTCTGTCTTTGCCCTCTTTCTCTATAGGTCAGACCAAGTCCCTTTAGCCGGAAACTAATTATGATAATGATCATGATCGTATCAACCACACTTAAAATTTATTGCATGTTTAATGGATGTCAAGAACTTTTCTATGTGCATTATATGAATTATTTCATTTAATCTTCACGGCTATTCTATTAGGTAGATACTATTATGATTCTATAGAGGATGAACCTGCAGCACAGAGAGGACAGTTAACTCACCCAAGACCGGTAAATGAGTTAGCTAGTTAGTAAATTAGGGACCCAGGACCTGAAAGCAGGCACTCTGACTCTATACTATTCCCTCTTCTCCCTAGAAGGCCTCCCCAGGGGAGCAGACACCAGCCAGAGTTCATTTTCTCTGTAGTGGTTCCTGGATCCACAGAAGGTCCCCCTCCCCTTTCTTCTGCTAAAGAATTAACGCCCAATATGCATATCAACTTTTACAAATAAGTGCATAGCCAGCTGTAGGAAGGCAGTGCTGTGGGTCCTCCCATTTAATGACTGAGGTTATCACAGCACATTCAGTTATTCTCCCTCACAGCAGAGATTATTTCAAGTGGAAAAGGATGATGTATTACCTTGTTTAAGAGAAGGTTAGCACCTTCTTTTTGGGAGGGAAGAGAAAAGCAAGGGTTTTATCATGCAGATATGCCTCTTCTTCCTCAGGGAGATTAGAGAGGGCCCACATGACAGATTAGTCATTGGGCTGGGCCAGAAAACTGTAGACTGGTTGATTAAGATTACATTTCCGGGGAAGGTCAAAACTGCAAGTCAGGTATTAAGCCTAGATTTGGCATCATGGGCTTTAGCACAAGTGGCATCATTTGGGGCCTGTGATTTTCTTTTTAACAGGCAAGTATGGTCAAATGTTAAGATTTGACAAGATTGAGTGGCAGGTATTTATTATATTATTTTCTATATTTCATAAGTTTGAAATATTTCACAAAATCTTTTTAAAAATAAAAATATTCGGAGTTCAATTGGGCCTTAATTCTAAATAACAGATTTGACCAGCACTGCCTTTCCAAATTAACCAATTCTTTGACCAAACAGACTGAATTGGCTACTTTTTTTGGTCAGCCCTGGTGATACATTTACTCTTCCCAGTAAAGTTCACTATGGAATGAAATCTTTGATTAAACAATAGAATACATAGTATAATTCCCCTCATTCAATTAAAAAAAAGAAATCTATGAAATTCTTTCTTACTAGCTCACTTGTAAGCCCAATATGCAAAAAAGCCAAGCACAAGATGGGATGAGGGCCAGAGATCTAAGAAGCTGGTTTGAAAGCTACTGTACAAATACAGTAAGCTGGTTTGAAATACAGATACAGCAAGCTGGTTTGAAAGCTACTGTACAAATACAAGTAACATGCATGAATGTGGCTTAGTGTGTTTGCTCTTTTGGCTTCAGGAATTTCTTCTGATTTCAAATCTAAGATTCTTCTCTCTGCTCTACACAGAGCACCAGTGTGGTACTTGCTGGGACTAAATCCATAAGAACCAGGAAACCGAGGAGCCCCGTGCTGCTCAGTCAGAGGATGGTGTCTCCTCCAGAGCCTGTCTTCATGGCCTCTCTTGAGTAGGAGAGACTGGACTTCTTTCAATGACAGCTGTGCTTTAAAAGGGCAAAATCATGGGAATTCCCTGGTGGTCCAGTGGTTAGGACTCGGCGCTTACACTGTTGTGGACCTGGGTTCAATCCCTGGTCGGGGAACTAAGATCCCGCAAGCTGTGCGACCAAAAAAATAAATAAATAAAAATAAAAGAGCAAAAGCAAACGCTTTTAGGTCTCTGAAGGCCCAAGCCCAGACTAGCACAGTGTTACTTCTTCCATGCCCGTTCGGTCAAAGCAAGCCACAAGGCCATCCCAGATTCAGTGGCGGACAAGTAGACTTCACCTCTTGATTGGAGGAGGAAAATGCATGTACAGGGATGAAAGGAACTCACAGTTGAAGGCTATCCTTATGAACTATGTACCAGAGTGTTTGACTGCACGTGGATAAATGAGACACTGGGGTCAAAAGGTTAGTCCAGGCTGGTGGTTGCCCAAACAGGGTTGTATCTAATAGCCAAAATGACTCAATGTAATGATCTCAGAGAGGCAGCAGTAAGTGGTGGCATGAAGCGAGATCTTAATTCCCTGCCCAGGAACTGAACCTGGGTAGCCTGGATGAAAACCAGGAATCCTAGCCACCACAAAACCCCTGGCTCTTGCCTCCAGTGAAAAATGCATTTCTCAAGGAGGCAAAAACTGTAAAAACAGGTACAAAGTTTATTATTAGAGACACAGCACAAGTGGGAGAGCACACAGAGAAACAGTTTATTTAGTTAAGACAGAGGCAAGGCAGAGATGCACCCGGAGAGAAAGGGTGTGGGCGTCCTCCCTAATGAGGGTGGAGAGCAATAAAGAGATGGTGAAGTCATTCATACAGGGCAGTTCTTCTGGGTCTTTGTTTACCTTTGCACAGTTATCTGGCTTCTTCTTCTACACCTGACCTGCCCTAGGACCCTCCTCAATATGCGTGCGCAACTCTTTTTCCAAGATGGATTCCAGCCCAGAGGCCTATGGGGCGGCCTTAGCATCACATATTATGGGGTGGTGCCCTCTCCTTTTGACCCCCAAGGAGCCTTTCTGCGCATGTGCAATGTTTCCCTTGCCCCAAGGATGGGAAATGTATGACCTCTTGATCTTTTAACAGGGTTTAGCCCCTCTCTGTCCCTCTCGTAAAAGTGTCCCATGTCCGGTTATCTACCCTATTCCTGTTGTTGATTCTTATATCGAAGTGCAGATCTCGAAATATAGACAGGAGTCCCGTCATAAATATGTAGTCCGGAGCCCGTTTCTCTCTTGCCTCAGGAAATGTAAACAGGGGGCTGGTAATGAACGTCTGGCCTGGAGCCCATCTTCTTACCCCAGGAAGTGTGACCAGGAGGCCAGCTGGAAATGGGTAGCCTGGAGCCCATCTTTCTCCTGCCCCAGTAAGAGAGGGCAGCTCTACGTGGGGAGAATACAAAGGTTTCTGGCAAGTAGCACATCAAGTAGAAAGAGACAACATAAGGACGGTGGCTGAGAGTACGTAGAACGCTCTGCATATGGCATTTTCCTGTTAGCTGGCTGTGAGATGGTCAGACAGGAACCCCCATGACCTTAGCAGCCAGGGGGAATGTTTAGCTGCTAAACGGAAAGCGCCATGGGGAGCCTATGTGTCTCCCCCAAAGGTCTTTTGCCGTGAACAGACTAATGTAGAATTTATCCTCCCACTAAAAGGATGAGATCATAAAATACCCCTTCCATGACCACAGCTTGGGCAGAACCCAGAAGCAGATGGCCAGACAATACGGAGGCGCTAATTAGGGAGAGAGAAGCTGCAGGGCCACCAAAATAGGACACATTTTCCTCTGGTAGTAACTAAGCAGTTGTAGGCATTTTGCAGAGCGTTTTGGAGGAAAATAAAGGCTTATTTTTGTCGGAGTGTGCTATACAAGGTCCAGGTGAAATTCCACGGCTCCAAGTGCTCTTTTTTTTTTTTTTTTAAATTCCACAAGGGAGTATTTTTGGTTTTGATTTTTAAAGGCTTTGAACAACTTCTGGTATTCCGAACCCTGGAAGAACTGAAAGTGATAACCATTTCAGTTTTATGCATTTAATGTTCTGTGGTCCATACAGACTCTCTCTCCAACCCCAAGGGCTAGTGTTATTATGGCAGCAGCAATGATAAATAATAAGCAACTGATATTTAAGAGAGATGTTTCACCTTTTTTTAAAGGATGTTCACATTTATTATCTTGTTTTATCTCCCTAGTGGGTCTGGGTTTCCCATGGCTCATGGCACTCTAGATAGTCTGTAAGCATCAGAAACCATGAAACAGAAAATGGTGCCCCTTTTGCATCCATTTCCTTTTAATTATTTGGGCATTTTAGTATTTCCTTCTCCAGTTTGTAAGTTCACTATTTTTAGTGAAATGCAAAAAAGCATCATATTTGGAAGGGAAAGTTTAATTAGAACCTATAAATACTAATTTTGTTCTTCCTCTAATGAGAGTCATTATTTTAGTAGTTCCTGTATGTGTCTCCATTAACACACAAAATGAAAAGTAGCAGTGTTATCGGTTTAATTAGGCTTAACATTTAAAGTTTGTGTTCAGATATTAAGGTTTGTTCAGAACTAATGAGTACAGTGCTCAGCAGTAGGTTGACTTAGAGGGAAGAGAAAAAAGGATGGGTTTGCCCATTCCTAACTACCCCTCCCCCATAGGCCTGGGAGCTGCTGTGGGGTGTGGCTGAAAAGACCCCCCAGCTATCCCCAGATTAAGGAATGTTCCTGTCCCATGAAATAGTCTTGGGGCAGAGCCAGATGGTGTAGGGCCTGAGGCTACTGCTCCTTCAAGGACTTGGAAAGGGCCTTGTAATGAGACGCTCTGAAGGTAGCACCGTACATTTTCATAAGAAGTGGTGGATCCTGCTGGGGCTGGAAGAGCTGTGAGGATTGGGCTCGGATGAGCAAAGAGAGGTGAATAGAAGAAAGACTAGAGAGGACAGATGGGAGCCAATCTTCCAGGAAGATTGTTTTCCAAAACAAAGATGAATACTTTGTGTTTAATGTTCCAATTTTTAGTCATAGCACACGTCGGACATTTAGAAAACAGCAATGTAGGCAACAATCGTAGGACACATTTCAAGCCTGGACACAAAACTAGAACAAAGTGAGCAATGGCCTCTGGGTCTTTCTCTCTCTCTCTCTCTCTCTTTTTTTTTTAAAAAGCAGCACAGGGACTTCCCTGGTGGCACAGTGGTTAAGACTCCGCGCTCCCAATGCAGGTGGACTGTATTCAATTCCTGGTCAGGGAACTAGATGCCACATGCATGCCACAACTAAGAGTCTGCATACCGCAACTAAGAAGCCCACGTGCTGCCACTAAGGAGCCCATGAGCCACAACTAAGGAGCCCTCCTGTCTCAACTAAGACCCAGCGCAACCAAGTAAATAAATAAATATTAAAGAATAAATAAATTAAAAAATAAAGCAACACACCAGGATTCTATTTATTTATTTATACATATTTATTTATTTGGCTGCGCTGGGTCTTAGAGGCGGCACGTGGGATCTAATTCCCTGACCAGGGACCGAACCCGGGCCCCTGCTTTGGGAGCATGGAGTCTTAACTTCTGGACCACCAGGGAAGTCTCTGGGTCTTTCTGGACCCTGAATTTTTTCTGCATATAATGGTGTTCTTTTTGAAAAAGAAACCGAAATCACAGTGAAATAGTATCAACTGAAATTTGACTCTATTCTGGACATTTTTTGTCTAAATTTAAAGGGAAAGAAATTGCAAACTCTAGATGAGGCAGAGTAAAAAATACAAAGCAGCACTCAGCCTCGTCGTCTTTTCTCAGCCTGAATCCAGCAGGGAAATTTCAGAAGACTGTCCACAGCAGGAGGCCTCGTGGAAGAGAGTGTGTTTGCTATTCAAGAAAGCAGTGACTCCTCAGGCCGCCATGCTGCATGGGTTAAAGATGGTAGCTGGAGACAACGGTATGAATGGCAACAAGTTCAACCATCACATCCTTCAGAGACCTTCCCTGACCTTCCCAGGAACTGCTGAGTGCATATCCTCTGAACTCCCTGGTTCATATTTTTCTGAGGCTACTCAAAACACTGCACTACTTATTCTTCCCTACCCTGTGACTAGCTCTTTTAGCCTTTAATGTCATGAGGGATAAGGACTATGCTTTAAGCCCTCCCACCAACCTTCTCTTTTTTTTTAAAATCCCCCAGGCCCTCACTTGCTAACCGGCTTATGGTAGACTTTAAACAACTTTATGGGGCTTCCCTGGTGGCGCAGTGGTTGAGAGTCCGCCTTCCGATGCAGGGGACGCGGGTTCGTGCCCCGGTCCGGGAAGATCCCACATGCTGCGGAGTGGCTGGGCCCGTGAGCCACGGCCGCTGAGCCTGCGGGTCCAGACCCTGTGCTCCGCAACGGGAGAGGCCACAACAGTGAGAGGCCCGCAAAAAACTGTATGGAGGAATTATCATTTACATAAAATAAGATGCAATCATTTTAAGGTACAGGTCCATGGATTTTTGATAAAAATGTATGTAAAAATGTATGTAACCAATAATTGACTTTTTCTTTTCAACACTTTAAATATTTCGCTTCGTTTTCTTCTTGCACGTGTGATTTGTGATGAGAAGTCCACTCTAATTTTTATCCTTGTTCCTCTATAGGTAAGGTGATTTTATTCTGAGAGGTGATGCTTGCTTAGTAACACCTTTACTAATATAACAGTGTCAGACGTTTTCATGTATAAATTCTGTAATGCTCACACAGCCCTACGAGGCAGGCTCTGTTATTAAATCTACAAAAAAAGGCAACAGAGAGGTTATGCAATTTGCTCAAAGTCACACAGCTGTAATGACCAGAAGCAGGGTTTGAACTAGGCACTCTGCATCCAGTCTCTGCCCACTAAATCAATGCACTCCAGTATCTGTTGCTTAGAGATGAACTCTGAAGAACCAGCCCAGATTAAAGGAAGACTTTCCCAGGGTTCATAGAATTGATGGTAACAAGCAAATTTTCTGTGTAATCATTGCTATTGTTCTTCAAAATCACAGATGTTTAGAAGATACTTTAGAGATCACCCAAGCCAACCCTTTCATTTTTACAGACAAAGGAATTGAGAGCCAGAAAACCAAACACCCCAGACTCAAATGTGGTAAAAGAACAAGTTTTCTTTTTGGAAGTGACTCTTGACTCTCAGAGAAAATGAGTTTTAATTTCGCTTAAAGACTCAAAGTTAAACAAAAGAAGAAATTTCTTCATGTTCAGAGCTGTTAAGCATTGAATGGGGAATTCCCTGGCGGTCCAGTAATTAAGACTCAGTGCTTTCACCACAGAGATCCGGGTTCAATCCCTGGTCTGGGAACTAAAATCCTTCACACCAGTGAGGTACGGTCAAAAAAAAAAAAAAAAAAAAGAAAAGAAAAAAAGCATTGAATGGATAAAAGAAAAAAATTATGGAATCTCTTCAATTTCCCTAATAATAGGTTTATCCCTAATGACAGGTTAATCAGGTTAATCACCTAAAATAAACCTATCGCAATTAACCTGCGATGGGTGGTCATATGTTGTTTTCTTTGTCCAGTTTCCATTCACTCTTCCCTTTGGAATGACATCCTGATTTTTCTCAGGGAAACACACCCTCCCTCCCGCTCTGTCCACGTCCATACTTGGGTAGGGGTGATTTTCCCCATCCTGGCTGACCTAGGCCAGGCCAATCAGAGCTTTGCCTTCCCTTGGGCACCATGGTTGGTTCATGGTTGGGCAGAGCATACAGGCAGCCAGACTCCTCTCTGGGAATATTAAGGAGGCATGCATTCTCATTCAAGTTTCTGAGAGAACATTGCTGATGGGAAGAGGCTGCCTGAGAATGAAGGCAACATAGAGAAGGCAGAGGAGACAAAAGGGTATCATTTGAGCCACTGGATCCAGCCCTGTCTAAATCCAGAAATCCCTGCATTTTTGGATGCTCGAGTCCATGTGATTGTAGTCACAGAGCACATTCATGGAGTGCTTCTGAAGTGTCAGGCAATGCTGTAAGCATTATAGGTGTTATTGCATTTAGTTCTCATAACAGCCCTGTTAAACAGTTAATATTATTATTTCTATCATATAGACAGAAAACTGTGGTTTGGAAGCGTTCAATTAGTTGCCTAATGTACAAAGTTAATAAATGGTGGACAGGAATTTGAATTCAGGCCATTGAACTCTTGGATTTGAATTTTTAACCATTTACATTTTCATCAGAGTCTAAAAAACAGCTGTGACTCAAAAAAGATTAAAACCCACTACCATCCACTTCTAATGGAGAGGAAATAATTGCTCCAGATCTTTTTTACTTTTACAACTACAATTTTACATGGTGTTGCTTTTTTTTTTTTTTTTGGTACGTGGGCCTCTCACTGTTGTGGCCTCTCACGTTGTGGAGCACAGGCTCTGGATGCGCAGGCTCAGCGGCCATGGCTCATGTGCCCAGCCGCTCCGCGGCATGTGGGATCTTCCCGGACCGGGGCACGAACCCATGTCCCCTGCATCGGCAGGCGGACCCTCAACCACTGCGCCACCAGGGAAGTCCGCCAGTTTCACGGTCCCATGTCCCCTGCATCGGCAGGCGGACCCTCAACCACTGCGCCACCAGGGAAGTCCGCCAGTTTCTTTTATAGAACAGAGAGGGGGATGAGATGAGGAAGTAAAGTAAAAAGGCCGTAAGATTTGCAAATGTCCCCTGGAACGGCCAGCCTCGGGGAAGGGATGTGTTCATTTCTTCTTTCTTGCAGCCATTCACAGATGGACTGGGTCAGGATGTTTCCTTGAACAAAGGCACTTTGGTTTAACATTCATGCAGCGGAGCAGGGTTCCCTGAGGCCAGCAATTGTGTATAGAGTCCTTTTAGCGAACAAAAGCAACAGGATGCAAAGGTTAAAGTAAAAGAAAGCAATCCCACAAGTCAGATTTGGCTCTTCACTGTTAGAAAGGGAAAATGAGCAGGGAAAGGTGAGGCGATGGATTTGGTACCTTCCGGTGCTGACTCTCAATTGGCTGTGCAGACTCCTAGCGCCTTCCTTTTTCCCACTCTGCCTGCTGAGAACTTTCTGCTCCCAGATGTGCCTCCAAAAGCACCTCCTGTGAACATTTTCTGGGACCTTGGATTTTTCTCTTAAACTTACTTGAAATTGCCCTGGGAATTTCCTAGATACTGAAGCACTCAAAGCAATTTCATAAAAACAGACTAAAAATTCTTCTTTGTGCAAATGGAAAACTTTGCTCTTGCTGAACAAGTAATCAGCCATATTCTCCAAAGAGCCATTTCCTCTTCGTGAGAACAGAAGCCCATTTCAGAGACTTCATAAATGTAACTGTTTTACAAACCAGCCACCATCAGAAGGGCCGCTCCACCGTTAAAGATGGAAGCAGCAACCCAGGAAATAAGGGACTGGAAGTAGAGGGAATTCCTTTAACTCTGAGAAGTTTTCTACGCTGCCTTTTAGGCTGCAGTATTTTTAAATGGGCCAAGCAATTCCAAAACCCAAAATATTATTAATCATTTAATCATCAACAGAAAAATCAGGCTGATTTAAATTTGTGAGGGAAAAGATTGCTTTAATAAGATCAAAGCACTCTTTTTTCAGATGAACCAGGATACAAAGAGTTAAAATTCAGCCGTCATTTTTGCGAAATATAAAAGCAACACAGGGCTTCCCTGGTGGCGCAGTGGTTGAGAGTCCGCCTGCCGATGCGGGGGACATGGGTTCGTGCCCCGATCTGGGAAGATCCCACATGCCGTGGAGCAGCTGGGCCCGTGAGTCCATGGTCGCTGGGCCTGTGCATCTGGAGCCTGCCCTCCGCAACGGGAGAGGCCACAACAGTGAGAGGCCCGCGTACAGCCAAAAGCAAAAAAAAAGATGGTTATTTTGAGACGTTATTCTGCCATCTTCTCGGTCACAGGCTTTCCGAATAAAGTCATCTTCCTTGCCTAAACACCTCGTCTCCGATTTATTGGCCTGTCGTGTGGCAAGCAGAGTGAGCTTGTACTCGGTAACACCTTCTTACTTTGTAAAGAAGCCTTATGCCCTGAGCCTTATTCTCCAACCCTGAGACAGTGATAAGGAGCACGGTGGGCTGTGATCAGGATTAAAGAAAAGGGAGGGAAGATGAGCCCAGATGCTGCACTCCTACCTCCATTCCATGCATTTCTTAGTTTAGATTTCCTTTTACTCCCTTGCACTACAGCTGCAGGCTTTCCCGCTTTACTGAAACCTTTTCAACATTTTTTTATTTGAAAAAAAAAGTTACAAGCACGTGAAAAAAATCCAAATAGCACAAAAAATTTACAGCAAAAAGTACTACATCTCCTCTCCAATCCAGCTCTCAATCACCCAGCCTCTTTCCCAGAGGCAACTATGGTTACCATTTTCTTTATTCAGTTAGGAACTTGTCTTAAATTTTCTTTCTTTTTTTTAACAGCTTTATGGAATTCATTCTCTATGCTGGGATTAGTGTAACTACCTGGGTATTAATGGTGCAGGGGAGGAAAGGCTTTCTCTCTACCCTCCTAGATTTGATAGCTGGGTGTATGAAATAAACTGACAACAGGCATAGGAGAAAATGTCTACACGTTTATTAATTTTTAATATTACATGCACTGGGGCACCACAGGAACAAAGAAAAAGTGAATATCCAAAAAAACCACAGGATTTGAGTGCTTATATATCATTTTAATAGGGGAAGGGGAAGAGAGATATAGGTCTTTTAGGGGAGAATAAATGATTCTTAGGAACAATGGATGAATGGGCCCTAAGAAGGATAGATGGGAGGTATGACAGTTTGTGACAAAGTTTGTCTGGGTGTGGTGTCAATTTCTAGTCTCCTCCCCTGTGATAAGAGTCAATCTCCCTTGGTTGATGGAGGGGGGAGCAGAGTGGAGGGAAGTGGGGGGAGGAGGGGTCTTACGACAGTTGAGTTCCTTTTGGAGAATCTGTCTTTAGGCAGATAAGGGGAGTTCAGAGAAAGGCTTACCCTGCATTTGCAATTCTTTAAGTGCCTTCAGCTAGAAATAAATGAATACACCAAAACAGCATATTTGGGGTGGCAAGTCCTGAGCTCCTTCAAAGGACATTTAGGTCTCTTCAGTGTTGCTCTTTTAAACTAGGCTGCAGTGAACTTCTTTGTACACATGTGTTTTTGCTCATATGGGAACATTTCTTTAAGATAAATTCCTAAAAGGATGCATTGCTAGGGCAAATAAGATGTTCATCTTTTAATAGATATTGCTAAATTTTCTTCCAAAGAATTTATACCAATTAACACTCCCACAGTGTATAAGAATGCCAGTTTCCTATGTTGACCTGAAACAAGAGTGCCAGATATTTCTCCAGCAACGATGGGTTTATTTGGGATCAGCAGAGAATTGCAGTTTGGGGTCTGCAACCATGGTGAACCACGGGCAAGTCCCCACAGGACAAGGGAAGGGGAAAGTTTTTATAGGGAGAACAAGGAACTTGGGAGGGCTAGGAAAACTAAAAGTCCCTGGCTTTTCATTGGCTGAGTCCTTGCCGGGAAAGGAGGGGAGTCTTTGTTTCTCCTGTTGGCCTCTGCTACCTCCACAGGGCATGAGAGCTCCCTCTGCTGGTCTCCCAACTGTGCTTGAGGTTTCTGTTTATTAATTTTTTAACACCTACATAATGGCCAAATACTTTGTATTGTTATTTAAAACAGGTCTCTCCTATTCTGATAGGAGAAAAAAATGATATCTAATTTTTGTTTTAATTTTCATTCCTTTTGAATGAGGTTGAGTACTTTTTAGGCATCCAAAAACCCTTTGGAGTTCTTTTTGTTGTTGTTAACTGCTTCTTTGGGGTCCTTTGCCCATTCTTCTATTGCACTGTTCTTTTTCTTACTGATTGGGAAGAGCTCTTTAGAAGTTAATTAGCTCTTTCATGGTTACGTGCAAATATATTTTTCCAGTTCTTTGTTTTCGTTCATGGTCTCTGCCATTTAAACATTTTTGTTGCCAGATTCATCAGCCTTTTTCTTATAGATTCTAGATTTTGTGGTCAGGAACCTCTGTTAATCCACAAATCCAATGAGCACTCCTCAGTCCCTATAGAGCATTTGACAGAGTTCACCATCTCTCCTCTTGCAAGTCCCTCCTTCTTTCTGGGTCTCTTTCTAACTCTTTTACTAATTGCAACTTCTTTTCTGCATCTTTCTGCTCTTTTCTTCTAATTGAGTGTTCTCAGCTGCTCTCTTTGTTGGAAATCCCCACGAGCAGCTGGATCTGATCCTGGACATTTAAGCAAAAGTGCAGAGATGTTAGAAATGGGAAATAGAATTTGTTAATCTCAACTTTACCATTGTCCAATGACAAGGCTAAAACAGTTTAGTAATAGGCTTGATGTCCTTTATCTAGGGGAAAACAATCCATGGATTGGGGGACACAGTGCCTCACAAGCAGTGGAGCATTCTTCTTGAGGGATTTTGGGCAAGAACTTTATAAATGTTAGAAGAGGCAGGTGGAAACAGGGCAACAGGGCATGATTGACTGGGATTTCTTTCTTTCTTTTTTTTTTTTTTTTTTTTTGCGGTACGCGGGCCTCTCACTGTTGTGGCCTCTCCCGTTGCGGAGCACAGGCTCCGGACACGCAGGCTCAGCGGCCATGGCTCACGGGCCCAGCTGCTCCGCGGCATGTGGGATCTTCCCAGACCGGGGCACGAACCCGCCTCCCCTGCATCGGCAGGCGGACTCTCAACCACTGCGCCACCAGGGAAGCCCGGGATTCCCATATTTATTAGTTATTTAGTTTATCGATTTATTTAAACCCTACCTGGTTCCAGAAAAGATTTCAGGCAAGAGGACAATTACATACAAACGTTGCTTAGTAAAATGAAACAGAAATACCCAAGAATAACGGGATAGTTAAATATTAATTAACCAGGAACGTAATCTTTATGAGTGATGTAGTGTTGGGGAAGAAAAATAATTTTCCCTTTATTCTTTTAGATTCTTAGCCGAGATTCCATTCCCCACCCTTACCCCATAATAAAGACAGATTCACAAGATAAAAACAAATGGAAGTTTAATAACGTATGTACTTCCTGTATTCATAGCAGATACAAGGAAAGCTAAGCAAAATTCCCCAAAGCAGCCCACGCCACAATTTTGTTTTTTATTTTTAATTAATTAATTTATTTAGTTATGGCTGCACCACATGGCATGCGGGATCTTAGTTCCTTCCATGGCCAGGGATCGAACCCGTGCCCCCTGCAGCGGCTCAGAGTCCTAACCACTGGATTGCCAGGGAATTTCCCCAAGCCACCACTTTATTTACTTATTTTTAAAATTAATTAATTAATTTATTTTTGGCTACGTTGGGTCTTCGTTGCTGCGCGCGGGCTTTCTCTAGTTGGGTCGAGCGGGGGTTACTCTTTGTTGCGGTGCGCGGGCTTCTTATTGCGGTGGCTTCTCTTGTTGCGGAGCACAGGCTCTAGGTGCACGGGCTTCAGTAGTTGTGGCATGCGGGCTTCAGTAGTTGTGGCACGCGGGCTTCAGTAGTTGTAGCTCGCGGACTCTAGAGCGCAGGCTCAGTAGTTGTGACACACGGGCTTAGCTGCTCCGTGGCATGTGGGATATTCCCGGACCAGGGCTCGAACCCATATCCCCTGCATTGGCAGGCGGATTCTTAACCACTGCGCACCAGGGAAGCCCGTCACCACTTTAAAATACCATCTTCAGCTAAAGACAAAGAAAGACGCTGGGGGATGGGGAGGCCAGTTATGGGAGGTTATCTACAAAAAAGCACAGCAAACAAGGGTAAGGTTGTTATTTTTCAGTTTCTAAGAGCTTCATCTTCTGTATCCCTGGTACAGAGAGGGAGACACCCTTACAAATGGAGATTTTCCTTATAAATATAAACCTCCCTTAAAGAAGGTAACTTCTAGTCGATTTTCAGAGCTTCTCCTATGTTTGCTCTTTCTTAAAAATAATCAGCTCAAAATGATCTTTATGCTAAAGAGGCTTATTTTGGGGTGGCCTTACTGTCTGCCCTTCAGTAGTTGATTTAACTGATGGTTGATGGAATGTCAAGAAGAAAGCATTTAGTTGTAATCCCTGCCTGTTGAAAATCTTTCTGAAATATGTTAATTCCCTTGGTTAAGAATCTTGGTTAAGATTCTTCATACAGAGTGTTAAAATTAAGAGAACAGGACCAAAATGGAGCTGCTTATGCTAAACCCCCATCACCAAACTGAGACTCTCGGCTCTCCCAGAAATGGAATCTTCAACCAGTCAATCAGGAATCACCTGATTAGCACTAGTGAGGTCATCTGCCTGATAGACCTCTGCTGTCTGCCAAAGGAAAGTAACTTGGTAATCACCAACTCACTTTTTTTTTTTTTTAACCTAGTATACTTTCCTTGTTCCCACTCCCTTCTGCATATAAAAATCTTTCATTTTGTACAGCTCCTCGGAGCTCCTTTCTGCTAGATTGAATGCTGTCAGATTCGAATGGCGTTTGCTCAGATAAACTCATAAAATTTTTAACATGTCTTTTTATCTTTTCACAAGAGGAACATTATTTAAACTTTACCAAAGAAAGCAATTTGAGGTATAACAGAGATGCAGTGTCATCATTCAGAAGGGGAGCAGAAAAGGCCACCCCAAAACATGCCAGTTTGGTACATGGACTACTTTAAGCTGAAGGTAGTCAAGACCCAGCGAACTCAAGAAACACTTTTATGTCTCTCTTAACTGCCTAAAAGAATTTAGACAGGGGTCCTGGCCCAGAAAGAGAGCTGTTACCAGAGATAACTTCTTATCTGGAATACTTACCTGAATGGAAGGGCAGACATCTAATTACCAAACGTGTTTTTCTTATTGGCCTGTCAATTGCCCTTCTCCCACTTGAAGCCCCAGGTCCCATCCCACTCCGTAGCTCAGGGTGGCATATAAGCCTCAGTTGCCTGACTGTCTTTGAAGTCTCATATTTTTATGGGGCTCCCATATGTACAAAATCAATTTTTTTTCCTCCTGTTAATCTGTCTTATGTCAGTTTAATTATTAGACCAGCCAAAGAAGGGTAGAAGGAAAAATTTTCCTCCCTAATAGTTCCGAATCATACATCTTATTGGTTGTTACTCTAGATAAGTTGTTCTCAACTACCTGGCAACATTTTTCTTTCCTTTTTTTCTGAAGGGAGAATTGGCTTTATTAATTGCTTCATGAATCTGGCAGCATCCCATCTAGCAAGTAGAACGACATTCAGAGGCATTGTACAAAATGGTAGGCATTTATAGGTAGGAATTCTGATGGACAGGAAGGCTATTAGCAAAGAAAAGAAAGGATTGTTTCAGGACAGCTCATCTTCTTTTGGGGGAGAGAGAATGGCAGGAGTTTCATTGTACTGGCATCAGGAAATTCCAGACTGACTGGATTAAAATTGCACTCCTGAGAGAGGATGAAACTGCAGTTTGGTTAGGCATTAAGTCTAGGTGGGCCTTACCCACCTGGTGACTCCATTTTGGGTCCGTGTGTTTCTTTTTTAACAATTCTCCCCTTTTGATCAAACTTTCAATCTGAGAGATGTGATGCAAATGTGAGGCATTAGTGCCACCCTCAGCTACTGCTCTGTAGGCTCTGTAGTCTTCTCAGCTCTAGTGGTCTTCAATGTGGTGTCCATCGGTCCTGGCATTTTTGCTTAATCCTTGTGACAGTCACAGTTTATGGTTCTAGGTTCACAGTCTTTAAGTCAGTCATTCTCTTTGTTCCCTTCTCGATGTTCTAGTTGCAGGGTGATCATTTGGTGGTCAGCGGCTTTGAAGAAGCATTTAAAGCTTTTGAGAGAATACAAGACATCAGGGAGATCATTATCATGACTGTAAGCAAGATAACTCCCAAGGTTTGAAGTGTACTTCAGAGCCACAGGCCACAAGATCCAAAGCAAAGTTAGATAAGTCAGAGGAAGACCTTGTTGAGGCAGTCACCTTTCTAAGCCAAGTGGTTTGCTCAGTGATCTTATGTAACTGAGTTCCAGCTTCTCCAGAAGTGTCAGTCCACGTACAGTAGGTGGTGTGGCTACAGCACAGACACCTCCTTGCGCGGCTAAAAGATTATCCAGGGTTATCCTGTTATCAAGAACAACTTTGGGGAATTCCCTGGCAGTCCAGTGGTTAGGACTCGGTGCTTTCACTGCCTGTGGCCTGGGTTCAATCCCCAGTCAGGGAACTAAGATCCTACAAGCCTAGTGACCAAAACAGACAAACAAACAAACAAACAAACAAAACTTTGGCCAGAGAGTTTAAGGATCTTGCTGGGCAGCTAATGCAACACAATCTACAATGTCTCCAAGCGTTAAGGAGAGGCTTCTGATTATATGCTCATTTGTAATTACTCCTGACCAGGGAAATGCGGCCCTGCCAAAGGAAAGGATTTCTGAATCGTGATTGCCTCTTGGTAGGTCCTTTCTAGAACAGTTAGAGGCACAGTTAGATAAGCCAAGAGGCATTGCCCAGATGCACCATCTGGCAACATTTTTGATTGTTACCACTGGGGAGCGCTACTGGCATCTAGTGGCTGAACCTGGGGATGCTATTAAACGTTCTATAATCACAGGAAGCATCTCCACAGCAAACATGTCAGTGGCCGAGAATGTAAACAGGTTGAGAAACCCTTGTTCACATAGAGAAAAATAGGGCTGAATGGTTCCCAAACCTAGAACAGAAGTGAAAGATGCTTATTTCTGAATTCAGTACATTGTGATTTGCTTCTTTTTCCTCAACGTGTTGGGCAGAAATGCTCCCTTCGTTTGGAGACTCTCATGTGTTCAAAATTAACCTAGGGCATTAGCCTACTGTGGGTCCATGTCTGCTGACGTGCAAACCCTTATTTCCCTCTTTTATAAACAACCAGATTATTATTATTATTTTTGGCCGCGCTGCGCGGCTTGTGGGATCTTGCTTCCCAGACGAGGGATTGAACCCTGTCCCTCGGCAGTGGAAGCGGGGGAGTCCTAACCACTGGACTGCCAGGGAATTCCCAACAACCAGATTATTATCTCTCATTCACGTGAACCTTGCTCTTCTTTCCTGCTTTGGTATCCAGAGCATTTAAGAACTTTAAAGAATGTCTGCTTCCTCTCCATTTAATCTAGTGGGTGGAATAATTTGGAGGGGAAAAAGTGAACACAATAGCTAATTTCCATTTTCACATTGCATCACAAAACCCGCTTCCCCTTCCCTCCTCCAGTGTCTATTAAAATGACCCTGGCCACGGGTTTCCCTGGTAGCGCAGTGGTTGAGAGTCCGCCCGCCGATGCAGAGGACACCGGTTCGTGCCCTGGTCCGGGAAGATCCCACATGCCGCGGAGCGGCTGGGCCCGTGAGCCATGGCCGCCGAGCCTGCGCGTCCGGAGCCTGTGTACCGCAACGGGAGAGGCCACAACAGTGAGAGGCCCGCGTAGCCAAAAAAAAAGAAAAAAAAGGACCCTGGCCAAGTCATATCTACTGCTCAACACTTACACCTCAGAAGTGAAATCACTGTTTTGTACATGACCCCACCATGCCTCATCAATTAGATACTGTTATATCTATTTCATTTCAAGATTTTCTTCTATTTTCAATTCCTACATAATGAGAGAGTTGTTTGGGGACCCCTAAGTTTTCTTCTAGCTCTCCAAGTATCATTCTATATCATTTTCAGTATTTAATTATGTTTTGGCTTTTATTAACCTTTTTTCGCGCGCGCGCGCGTGTGTGTGTGTGTGTGTGTAGGTGGCATCATTAGATATGCTTAAGCTATGCTAAGAGTACACACTAAAATGTTTGGCTTATGAGCTCATTATTGGCAAGGGCCAAGAATCCCAGCGGCTCTTTTATCACAAAGTTCATGAAACTAAAACCTCAGGGTCCCTCACAGTTGGTATCAGTTCCTTCTTCCAAGGCTCATGTTCTCCTCCAGGGACTTGGGTAGGAAGTAGCAGACCCAGCTACATACAAAAGGCATGGCTTGCTGCTCCAGACTGGGGCTCACTTTCCGTGCTGGACGGGCTGTTTTCAACCACCTCTTCCAAGGTCTACTCTACCAAGAACTGCACTTCCCAGAATCTTCTTCCCTGTGTGGTCCTGGGTTTGTACTTGCCAGTGAGAGGAACTTGTATGAGATTTAGCAGGTGGCGGGAGGAGAGGTCATCCTTTTTTTTTTTTTTTTTTTTTTTAGCAGTTGTACGTGGGCCTCTCACTGTTGTGGCCTCTCCCGTTGTGGAGCACAGGCTCCGGATGCGCAGGCTCAGCGGCCATGGCTCACGGGCCCAGCCGCTCTGCGGCAGGTGGGATCTTCGCGGACCGGGGCACGAACCCGCGTCCCCTGCATCGGAAGGCGGACTCTCAACCACTGAGCCATCAGGGAAGCCCTGAGGTCATCCTTCTTGTGAGGTCTTTGTGGATGAGCACTGCTGCTTCTCACTCTTCTCAGGGATATAAATTTCACTGCTGCAGACTGAGAGAGTTGGTGGAAGCTTCCTCAGAGAAACCCAGGGGTTGTCACAGTTTCCTGGTGAAATGTGAGAACTGTTTGCTTTGGTGTCAGGTTGCAATCTTCTTGCCTTTCACTTCTCTTGCTCTTCCCACAGGGTGTGTGCTCTAATACCTCTATTAAATTGTTTGATTCCTGTGATACTTTCCAGTAGCATAATTTTCTTAACCAAACCAAGAGTGGTACATTGGTTGGTATCAGTATTAGGGTGCTGCCTTAACACTCTATGTGGCACTGGCTATGAGGCCATGCTGTGAACAGCAAAGATAGGAGGTTGGAAAAATGGTAACGCATATTATATAGTGGAGAAACATTTGATAAAACTGTTGCATTTGATAACGGGAAAGAAAAATGTATCAAATGAACTCATGGCACTGGGTAAGGTGTCAAGATAGAACATTGCTGTCAAGAACTGCTTATAACAGCCACATTTGAGAAGGTGCCACAAGAAAGAGATGAGCTCAGAAAAGAGCTAGCTAGTTTGCAAGCAGAATTGATAGAGATATAGAGAACCCAGAAATTCTGAAATATGCAAAGTTGAAAAATGGAAATTCTTTTAATCTCCAAGGAATAAAAGATAAAATGGAAAAATTCTTTGAATTAGAAAGGCTTACAAGACTCCATGTCAGTGCAATAACCACATTAAAGTGTGGCCACCATACCCTCTGTTAAGATTTTTGAAAAGTCTTTTTGGCGGGACAAAAAATGGTTCTAGAAATAAGACCAAGGGCATGGTCCTGTGAAAGCTAGATATGCCCAAATTACCTGAAATTATGGAGAGATGCATCTTTCAAAGAATATTCTTAGAGCTGACTGGAATTGAATACACTAAAACACACACACACACACACACACACACACACACACACACACGACAAAATTTAGAGAGAGCTCTGCTGCTATACGTATCATTAGCCTAAAGGAGTCTGTGATTGTTCAAGATGTAAAATGATTCTTGGGGGCTGTTTCTGGGATGACAGTATAAGCAGTTCCACAGACCCATTCAAGGAAAGCTGGTGGAAACTATTTTAAAATAACCACTTCAAGTTTCTGGAAATTGTCCATACAGTCAATGAAGAAACATTTATTCAGGAAAATGTACTGAAACTTGCTAAGAATAAGGGCAGTCTCTGATGTGTCAACCATTACATGTTTCCTCCCTCCCTCCCCTGCCAGTTCAGCTTGAAGCTCCACTCCAGCAAAGAATGTAGGACTCCCTCTCTCCTGAGCTCCCAGTCAAGGGAAACCATATCTCACTAGGAGGGGCATGATACCAGCATTTCTCATCTTCAACTTGAGTCGAAGAGGCTAAATTCTTGGTGAGTATGGCTGAGAAGTCTGGGGTTCCTTCACCAAGCCCCTACCCATGGGATGGAGGCTCTACGGCAAGTGAGGCAGCCCTCACCCCAGGATACTTGGAGGGCAGAGATTCCACACCAGGATAGGTAAGCCAAGAAGACCAGAGGCTACCAGCTCACCAGTGCCCAGAGCAGTGGCTCAGAGAGTTTGCCCCAGGGAGGAGGAAGGCCAAAGGAAAGAAAGATCCAAAATTCTCCCTAAAAAAAACTGATTTTATTTGAAATGTAGAATAACGTTCATGGAAAAGAGGAGACCGGAGAGCTGTAGAGAGGTATTCCCAGGGCGGAAGACCAGAACCTAATCAAATAGTATATCCTATCTCTACGGTACAGAACTTGCAAAAATTGTCCCAAAGGATTTCAAAATGTCTTTGGACCAGCGTTTGCTGTATGCCTATCATTCTTCCACTTTCTGAATGGCAGTGTTTATTGCAGTTATCCTATCCCTGTTCTGCTACTCTACGATGGATGTGCAAGGGCACGTAACTTGCTTTTTAGTTCACAGTCTCCAGATGAAGTAGAGCTGCGGCTGGACCTGCTGAATATCATGAGATTATGGACCTGATGCAATGACTGGATCAGAGTTTGGAGTGTCTTGGTGGAGAGTGAGGATATTTTCCCTGCCGGATAAGAATGAATCATTTGTGCCCAAGAGGGAAGAGTCTGGTAGATGGCGTTTGTGGTTCATGATTCTTCTCTGCCTCCTTGTGTTTGCCATGATTTTTCCTTGGACAGAATATATCTTCTTTCTCAGATGATTTTTGGCTTGGTCATATGACCACCTTCACCAATGATACAACAAATTTAATGTATGGCTTGTCCTACCTGAGGCTCTAAGTGCACTTGCATGGTTTGGCTAGCCCCCTTTCACTTCTGCCATCCACCATGAGAATAATGAGCCCTGATTATTCACTTAGCCCCAGAATGAGATAGATGTGGAATCAGTCTAAACCTAGAATCATTGCCTGAGTCATAGCCACCCCAATTCCTCTGTGGCCGCATGAGTGAAAAAACATAAATGCTTGTAATTTTAGCCACTACGATTTTGGGGGTGTTTCATAACATTACTGCAGCACTGGTGGTAGTCATGGGGCTGGTAATAACCACATTCACGCAGGTCATGGTAGAACTTGCTGCACACGCAGACCCTAACTATGACACCAGGAAGAAGTTGCTGACCAAGAGGTTGCTCTACTCTCTGCTTGGGTGTGTGAACCAAAGCTGGGGTGGCCGAGGACTAGCTGCTTCAGTACTGCCCAATGGAGCCTGTGACTAGCAGGGTCAAAGGACTGTGCTTTCTGTGGGATAGGAAGTGCTACCTACGCAAGAAACTATGGAGGAATTTGCAAAAGGGGCATTTCCAGAAAGAAGTTGTGAAATGGTACGGAAAAAAAAGTCTTTTATAAGCTGGAAATAATAATAATAAATTTAAAAAATTGATCCCAATAGGAGAAGGACTAAATTAATTTCTATATTCTCCACAGAAAATATTACAGGTATTCCCTGGCAGTCCAGTGGTTAGGGCTCCGCACTTTCACTGCTGAGGGCCTGGGTTCAATCCCTGGTTGGGGAACTGAGATCCCATAGACCATGGGTGCAGTCAAAAAAAAAAAAAAAAAAAAGAAAAGAAAATATTACAAAATCATCACATGCAGAGATGTTCAAAGATTATGTAGCCTAAGATATCCTAGGCGTGTATCAGGCAGTTAACCAATAATAAAGTATGCTGCTAATTTTGTAATATTTTGGTATTTGTCAGCTTTTAACATTTGTAGTTTGTTGTGATTTCCTTTTGCAATCAAAAAGTATTCTCTTTTGCACGTAATTTTTCTTTTCTTATCTTTTTTTTTTTTTTTTTTTTGCGGTACGCGGACCTCTCACTGTTGTGGCCTCTCCTGTTGCGGAGCACAGGCTCCGGACGCGCAGGCGCAGCGGCCATGGCTCAACGGGCCCAGCCGCTCCGCGGCATGTGGGATCCTCCCGGACCGGGGCACGAATCCGTGTCCCCTGCATCGGCAGGTGGACTCTCAACCACTGCACCACCAGGGAAGCCCTGCTTTTTTTACTTTTCCTAAAGAGAGTCACAAAGTTATTCAAGGATATGAAGCCTGAAACTGAGGCAGCTCTAATTTAGTGATGAGGGGAGAGCCTAGAGTTGCTAGAGCTTGGTGAGGTGATGAGGGATGAAGCTGTCCCCACCGATGGCAGAGCAGCAGGATGCAGAGCTTCTGGGCTGTGGTCACATGGCCTGAGTCATGGAACAGGCCACACTTGAAGTTATTACTGGCACTGGAGTTTTCAAATTCTGAACCAATCGATTCCTTTTATTCTTTAAGCTAATGTGAACTTTTTTCCTTTTTTGTGATACAAAGTGTCCAAATGGAAACAACAGCACACAATGCATATGAAATGCAATTCTAAAGTACCATTTATTCTTTTCATTCCTTTTGAGTCTTGTTGGGTCGTATTTCAGACCCTCATTCCTTATCTAAATTATTAAAATAGTATTCTTGCTTCCAAAGCTCAGTTTCTTTCTTTTTTTTTTAAATTAAATTTATTTATAATGACTTGGGTGAAAACGATCTACAGGTACAATTAAACCAGTAACTGGAAATACCATACCACGACTTGAAACCTCAACTGTGTACCCTTGACCAAGACATATCATTACAATCACCTTTTTTTTTGTTTTTTAATTATTTTTGGCTGCGTTGGGTCTTTGTTGCTGCGTGTGGGCTTTCTCTAGTTGTGGTGAGCGGGGGCTACTCTTCATTGTGGTGCGTGGGCTTCTCATTGCGGTGGCTTCTCTTGTTGTGGAGCACAGGCTCTAGGTGTGTGGGCTTCAGTAGTTGTGGCGCATGGGCTCAGTAGTTGTTGCTCTCAGGCTCTAGAGCGCAGGCTCAGTAGTTGCAGTGCACGGGCTTAGTTGCTCCGCGGCATGTGGGATCTTCCCGGACCAGGGCTCGAACCCGTGTCCCCTGAATCAGCAGGCAGATTCTTAACCACTGCTCCACCAAGGAAGTCCCCCTGGTGATTTTTCCAAAATGCCGTGCAAAAGGAAAAAGGAAGAAATAAAGACTGAAAATTCTATCAGTGAAAAGGCAGAAAACTCTATATCTTTTTTCCTGCTGTATTTCTTGATTTGATAATGATCTTGATAATTTGTAAACTGCTTTTCTAGCTTCTTGTCATTCATTGTTATTCATTGATTTTACTAATGTTATTCATTGTTTTTCTTTTTTAAAACATTGGAATTTTGAAATTAGCTGGTTTCTACAATTAGTAAATGTTCACGAAATTACACTTGTCCTAAAATAAGGCATTTTGCCACAAATTAATTTATTCACACATGTTACAGTGATTCCTTTGTGTGAGTTTCCAGGAGTTTACCTTTGCATCATGTCTAGCACTTGCCTTGAGGTTTTTTTTTTTTTTAATAAATTTGTTTATTTTATTTATTTATTTTTGGCTGCATTGGGTCTTCGTTGCTGTGCGTGGGCTTTCTCTAGTTGCTACTCTTCATTGCGGTGCGCGGGCTTCTCATTGTGGTGGTTTCTCTTGTTGTGGAGCACGTGCTCTAGGAGCGCGGGCTTTGGTAGTTGTGGCACGTGGGCTCTAGAGCGTAGGCTCAGTAGTTGTGGCACACGGGCTTAGTTTCTCCGTGGCATGTGAGATCTTCCCGGACCAGGGCTTGAACCCATGTCCCCTGCATTGGCAGGTGGATTCTCAACCACTGTTCCACCAGGGAAGCCCGCCTTGAGGTATTTTTGAGAGTAATTCTCCAAACAAGATTTGTAGATACGTGATTAATAGAAGTTTAAAAATATGTTTTTGCAAATTGCTTGCCTCCCCCTCCCTTTGCCAATTTGTCATCTATGCTAAGTGGATGTGGAGACAATTTAATGAATACAGTTTACCACAGACTTTAGCAAAAAAATAAATTTGATTCTGGGGCACCACAAATGATAGAATCTTGGAAATGAAAAGAGCACCGAAAGGTCATCTGGTTTGTCTTTCTTCATTCAGACAGGTTTGCACTTCTCGTTAGAGCCGTGTGAGAATCTATCCTAATTCTGAAGACATCCTGGGAAGCAGATCTCACCAGCTCTCTCGTTATCGCTAATGTGAAACATCGATCACTTGTGGAAAATTCATCTGAAGGACATCCAATTTCCTCATACTGGAGTTTATTCCTATTTCTTTTAAATGAGTCTTCAGTGATGACCACATAAAATTTCTGTTAAGCAACCACTTTAGGGAAATGAAATAGAAGGAGGCAGCGCATAGAAAGTTCTAGAACAGGGCATGGCACACAATAGGCTCTCCAAACATGTTTGCTGCCATGATAACAGTTATCATGATCATCACTGTAGAATGAGACATCAGGGTCTTTGTCTGTCTGGTGATAAAGGAGCATGAGGTAATTTGGGGCTTATCTGCTCTGCCTGGTGGTGGTTGACTTGGGTGTTCTATCCTGGCTCACTGGAAAGGAATGCATGATTAATTGTTGACATGGGGGAGGGCAGGGGGTTGGAAGGAATGGCTACATTGGTGCCAGCTGTTTGTCACCCACCCTGATGATGTCTGCAAGCTCTTTGGGGGCAGGGACCCCCTCTTATTAGTCTTGGGTCTCTGGTACTTAGCACAGTGCCTAGCACAGAAAGACACCATATGTATTGAACACTTGAATATTGACTATGATAAAAATCACTCAACAGAATATTTACGTTATCACGTGGGTGTTATTCCTGTCTTCCAGTGTGGTGGTATAATTAAAAAAAGTTTTTTTTCCTTATACATAGTGCTGTTTCTCAGGTCAGGCCTTTTTCTTTCTTTTTTTTTTTTTAACTTTTATTTTTTATTGGAGTATAGTTGATTTACAACATTGTATTAGTTTCAGGAGTACAGCAAAGTGATTCAGTTATACATATATCCATTCTTTTTCAGATTCTTCCCCCGTATTTTTTAGCCCTCTTTCATCTCTCCCTTTTTTTTTTTTTTTTACTTTGGCCAGAGTGGTCATGGTGTCTCTGCTCTGAAGGTTATCTGTGAGTTACAGAGATCAGAATTAAACCCTGTGCCTTGTTACAACCTTGAGCATTGTGATGAGTTCCGATATTTCAAACTTTGTGCCGATGCTTCCTGGCGTCTCGCTGGTTTCATCTGCATGTGAGGCATGACAAAATTCAGAGTCAGGTGAGGTGTCACAGCGTTTCAGCCAATGGAATCAGAGGCTTCCACATACAATTTGGCCCTGATTAGGGTTGTTGCCCACTTTGCAATTCGAGCTCTAAAGTTCTTTCCAGGGAGCTTTATAATCTTAGAAAACTTCCAGAGGAGGCATAAGGGTTGAGAAATGAAAACCCTGGAGCTGGAGTAGGGAACGTGCTCAGTTTTGGCCCCAGCGCTGTCTCTGCTATTCTGCAGCCGCCTGAGTCACACTGTTAAACCCATCTGCTTCCATGAGGTTGAACACGGGAAAAGATGGAGAAGGGGGAAAAAAATCTTTTTTAGTTGGCTCAGAGTAGATGCCATGCTATTATGCCCCCTCCCACCTCCATCATTTTTGTGGCCCAAATCGTGCACTGCAGGATTTATTTTTCTAAGGCTGAGGGTGGAGCTTGAACAGGGTGCACTGGAGCAGAAAGAAGGGACCATAGCAAAGGGGTGAGAATTGAGCATTCAACGAGGTCAACAAGGGGAAGGAGATGAAGGCTGCTTCTCTTTCAGTTCTTGCGAGATAGATGGAATTCTAGGAATGGGTGGCTCTTCCCCTGACTACTCCTCATTATTTTCTCTCTTAGTCTTGTGTCTCCTGAACTTTCAGAAAAGTAGAATTTGGGAAATGGAGTGTGGTGGATGAGGTGGAGAAGCTTATGTGGGAGAAGATTTATATTTCCTTCCCTGGCTAGATGGCCCTTACCCTGGGGGCTGCCGACCGTCTGGGATGACCAGAGAAGCCTATGGACCTTTTGATTGGAAGGACCGCTCCTGGGTGGCACAGGTAAGCCTGGAGGAGTGTGGGTACAGCAGGCTTTGGGGGAGCCCTGTTTCCTTATCCACAGCTTTGGACCGTGAACTTTAGCCCAGAGGGAAGGACTCTTGCAGATTGATTGGTGAACACGTTGCTTCTTGTCTAATTCTCAGAATCCAGCACTGAATTTCTCTATAGCACCAGCCCCAACCTCTGATGTCCATAAAAATGCATCTTTTATGTGCTTCTTCCTCTTTTTTTTTTTTTTTTTTTTTTTGCGGTACGCGGGTCTCTCACTGCTGTGGTCTCTTCCGTTGCGGAGCACAGGCTCCGGCCACACAGGCTCCGCGGCCACGACTCACGGGCCCAGCCGCTCCGCGGCATGTGGGATCTTCCCGAACCGGGGCACGAACCCGCGTCCCCTGCATCGGCAGGCGGACTCTCAACCACTGCGCCACCAGGGAAGCCCTTCTTCCTCTTTTAAATGAAATGACAACCAGGATGGGGCCCTCTTGCTTTAGGAAGATGGTGGTGGTATCTGCGTTAGGGAGGGAGCAAATGGAGGAAAGTGTCATCGAGCCCAAGTCCAGCCGGTTCTCCTTGTCATTCCTTTCCCCTCTGTCTTCAGGGCAGGATTTAGGTGTACAGAGACTAGGCACTCTGTAGCCATAGCTGTGTTGGGTCACAAATACGCTGGCAACATTTTAATAATTTAACTCAGGCAAGCGTCCTTGGCATTAAGAGCAGGGAAATGTTGCTGTGGAGACTTGCAATTTCTCAGGAGGTATCATCCTTGAAACTTTTAGACTATTAAGGAAAGGTCTTTCAGGTAAGGACTGTAATGCATGTCCCCCACACTCTATTAACAAACAAAATGAGGACATTTTCTTCGATGGAAAGGCAGCATTGCAAAACAGGAGCTGGCATTGGCCTAAATGGTCAGGCATCCAAACTCTGCAGCCGAGCTGCCTGGGTTCAAATCCTGGCTTTACTAGCTGTGTGACGGTCGGCAAGCTACTTAACTTCTCTGTGCCTCAATTTCTTCTTCTGTAAAATGGGGATGTTAATAGTACTAGTATTATGAGGATTAAATGAGTAGATATATGTATAGGACTTGGCACCTGGTAAGTGCTATGTAAGAGATAATTAAATAAATAAGCCTCTCTCCTCATTATCTGTTCACCTCTTGCCTTGGAGAGCCTGACTCAACTGGCAGCCTTATCGTTTGCCTCCCTGGTCAGGCAGGACTGGCTATATAATTTATGGAGTCTAATGACAAATGAAAATACTGGATTCTTCATTCAAAAATTATTCAGGATTTCAAGATGGTGACAGCAGGGCAATAGATTAAATGCAGGGTTCTTCTAAGTACCTGCACCTCTGTGTAACTGCATAGGTCACACAGCCATCCATGAAGCTGGCCCTGGGGTCAGGAGTTAAGACTTGATTTATTCGACAAGGACTCTCCTGAATTGGTTTTAGGAATGGCAGTGGGGGACTATCTCAAAATTCTTTGATGATCTCACCCCAGAGTTTTGGTAAGGTGGTGCACATTGAAGTTTTAAAAAAATAGAAACCGAGTGATGTATCTGTAGGCTGTCTAAAGGATTCATTTAAAAAGGAGAGTACGCAATGGCAATGGATCCAACTTTTTTTTTTTCCCAGCCTTAGCAGTTTTATCCTACACTTTCTTGTCTCAATAGTCAGTAATGAGATGTCAAGAAACCATAGATTGTTGGGTGGCTTCATGCAGAGAACTGAAATGACACAGATGATTCATTTACACATTTATTTTCTATCTTGCTTACTCTACCAGACTGGAATGGAGAACAATGCCAGCAATTTTATAGACATTTTGACACAAAGTAAACAAGTATTTTGATGTGGAACAATTGTACAGACTACTACATGCATATAAGGATGCTGACTGATGCAGAAATATTGAATTGATCAGCAAAACTACTAATACAAAATCACACTTTCTTTTTATGTAGTTAAAATGCAGCAGACATGGGAACACGGATACAAACACCATTAAATGGGAGAGAAAGGCATCATATTAATGGTGCCGATGGACCGCTGAACAAACACGAGTATGCTACATCGTATCCTCTTTACCAAACAGAAATCAAAACATTTTGTTTGCAAATAGAATGAAATAAAGTACGTTGAGGCAGATGAATGAGACTAGACAAGACTTACCACCTATGCATACATAAGCTCTGGCTTCTAGTGAGAGTTTATATTAAAAATATTTCAATATAGTATAAGATGAAATGCTAATGCTATTATGTGTGTGGACGGGACAGGATAACCCAACTGAGAAATCTTCAAAAATAAAATACTGATTGTGCTTCTTTTCCCCTGTGGCATTCAGAGCATTCATAGATAGTACGAAAACCTCTAAAACATTAAAGTTAATAAAAGAGAGTGATGATTCATGCGACAGTCCCTATAAATCTAATACCATATGTAACTTAGAAATATGAAATTGTATTATTTAACGTATACAGCAATTTTAAGAACTATTATTTAGCTTTGAATTTCTGACACTCAATATTCCTTAGGTTTTAAAAATAGTTTTGAGTGTTTTTAATCTGGGAGATTTTAGGGACTTAATAGAAACTATTAAAATCTCTACAACTTGAGAAAAAAAGAATCAGGTTGTTTATCAACCTGTTTTATAGGGAAATCACCCACGATTATTCCCAGCAAGGCTTTTTTTGCAGTACGCGGGCCTCTCACTGTTGTGGCCTCTCCCGTTGTGGAGCACGGGCTCCGGACACGCAGGCTCAACGGCCATGGCTCAGGGGCCCAGCCGCTCCGCGGCACGAGGGATCTTCGCGGACGGGGGTACGAACCCGCCTCCCCTGCATCGGCAGGTGGACTCTTAACCACTGCACCACCAGGGAAGCCCTCCCAGCAAGGCTTTTTATGTGCATTAATTACTGATAGTTTTATAGTTTCACCATAAGTTTTCATAAAATTACTTTGTGAATATTCACAGAGTTGTCCTGAGTTTAACCAGAAGATAATTCTAACATTAAACATTGAATTAATGAGTTTGGGGAGTTAGACACATTAGTTTTTAATGATATATGACTCTAGTTAACCACAAAACCAGAAGATAGTTCAGGCTTCCCTCCTGATTCCAAACACACTCATGTCCACACGCACACACACATACACACACACACACACACGCTATAACCTTCCCAAAAGCCAATCAACTTTTCAAAACAATGTGCATTATAAACTTCAGTTTCCCCTATTTAACTCATCTGAAGATTTGCCTTTCTCTATTAGGTTTTCTTTTTTTCTTTCCCCTTCTCTCTCCCTTCATCCATCTCCTTACCACCTCTTCCTCCCTCTTAGACCCACTTCCCCCAAAAAACAGTCTTTGAAAGTCTATATGTGTTAATTTTGTAGATATCCAACTTTAGCTTTTGAAGACAAAAATGAAAATAATGTATACTTGACAATCGGACATCACTAAATGTGTCACTTCTGAGGAACGGGTATCCTTTGACTAGTGAAAAGAGCTAATGTCAGACAGGTCAGCTTTCACCACACTCTCCTCCTTTTATATTACACAAAACTGTGGTGAAAGAAACCACTTAAGGCAGGTCTACATTGGCAATGGGAAATAAATTAAGCACTTATCTGGAAAAATCAGCAGCTATTTTTCTTTAGTTTATTAACAGACAACACTTTTTAAAACTAAATTACTCGACATATTTAGACTATGTAGATATGATGTAGAGATTTTTATTATGAGCCTGGAAAGACAGTTAAAAAACACGACTTCAGTATTTACGGTAAAGAATGCACAGATCGAAACGATTCAAATAGTGAGCTGTTTTAACTAAAGGCGTTATTGCACTGCCTCAGAACTGTTTTTGGGCTAGCTGTTGAGCAAGCAGTATACAGTTACTTTTGTACCATGGTTTACATACGTGATACCGTAACACAGTGTGCTGACATAATAAGATGAGACAATCACGCTGGTAGCTTTTAAAAGCATCAGACATGAACAGTCGACACTGAGTTTTTACATAAGCTACGTAGAGACAGGTAATAAATACATTTAGTGAGCTGGTTGGGCAGCATAATGCTTTATCTGAATACCATTTAATAAGCTTGGAACTTTATTTCTTGAGAAAACAGGTAGGAATACAGTATTCATTAAGCTATAACTAAATAGTAATGAGATCTAAACTGTCATGCAATTATGCTTTAGAACAGGAATTTTTTTTTTAAGCATCATAATACATTGACTGAAACTCCAAACTAAGTAATGTGTTATACTAAAGCTTTCATAAAATTACTAGGCAAAAAACCAAAAAGAAAACCAAAAACCAACCAACCAAGCAAACAAAACTTTGTGAAAACCAAAGTCTTATTTTGAGTTTACCAATGATGAATACTGGATACTCTGAAGGTGAAATTTTAGCATATCTTGGAAATTCCTTTGCAGAGTCAGTGGAAGATTTATCCAAAGTAAGTCTGTCTTTAACGTTCGAGTTGGTTGCCTCCCCTGGTTACACAGTGACCACCCTGATTTGGTTGGAGTAGTTACATTTAATCAGTGTAAGGACTAGGTGTGCTGCATTATATATAGTCCTTGGTCATCACCCGTAGGAAATAAGGGCTCTAGGTAAATTTTTGTGACTTGGCATTTTAAATAACTTGAAATAGAAAATGACGCTCCTCCTCTGTTACCTTTATTGGTCAATAAGATTTGAACATAAGAAAATAAATAAAACAAATGATGACGGTCCCTACTCCAGATTCCAAAACCAAAATTTAATGAAGAATCTTTTAATACTGAAAGCTTTTGCTCTCATTTTAGAGTTTAATCTGGCAAACAGCCAATTACTGTAAACCTGGAACAAAATTCAGTTATGAATTACTTTGTGAAATATATCCTTAGGTCTACATGTATTTAAAGCAAAAAAAATGGAGCAGTATGTTAATATTGACGTAATGACTAAGTATTTAATTTTGTGCTAATAAGGATGGTGTAAAGGCTCTTCAAATGTATAATATCTCTGAAGTCTTAGTAATTATAGGAAACTGATTTTTCTCTAGAAGAAACTGACGTTTGTCTATTAAACATTAAAAATCTAAGGCTGTGAGGTAAAAACAAAAATTGCATTACATCAGTGTTCAAAGCATGTTATTTATCCAAATAATTTGGACGTTATCCAAATAATGTCAATCTGTCTTTAAAGCCACATGGCATATATATATATACTATATATATATATATAGTATATATATATAATTTAGCAAATAAAATGCTGTCTATTTTAAGGTAACAGTGAGTAAAAACCTACATTTACACGCAGACACACATTTAAGATTTTGACGGTTTAGGAAGCCACAGAAGAATTTTAGAAGACTAAGTAATTAGCACAGAAATGTGAGTTGAATGCTGCTTTCTTTTGGAATATTTAAATCAAAATCCTCCTATTTGTCTGCAGGTACTGTGCTAGGTGCTTTACTATATACTACCTCATTTAATTTATAATAGTCTTTAAAAAGCTCATCTATAGTAAGGTGAGAAATACTAGTTTCAAATGACCATCTAAAGATATTTTTACATAAAAAACTTTAAAAAATCTTAATCCAAATATGACTTATTTCTCATTGGATGCACAGTAAAGTACTATTTTTCATTATGGCCTTTGGTCCACCCCTAATAATCTTTTGCTAAATTTTTGTTTAAATCACCATTACGGTTTTGGCCAAGAACCATATAAAAACTAACACAGTAATATCAGTTTTCCCTGATCAAAATGTTTGTTACCATTGAAAATGATGAAAAGGGTAATATTGGTATTTTCCTTTTTGTATACTGCCCTGAAAACACACACTAATTGGTTACACACAAAATTTTAGTGAAAGTTTGCATTTAGAATATCTTGTGATAACTTAGTGAGTTGGGTACCACTTTTCTCATCAACCTAGTTATTTACCTTTGAAGTTCAAGAAATTAATAGAGACTTTAAAAATTATTGTTCTTTTGTTAACATTAGGAGAAAACATCGTGTCGTTGCTTTGTTGATCAAATCATATTATGACATGGTGCAGAGAGTTCCTTTGTCCTCAGGCTTCTCTAAGGTTTCTGATCTTGACTTTGGGCTCCAAGTTGCTATTGCTAATGGCTCATTTGATCCTGCCCTTGACGTGACACTGAAGTCCTGTATATCCAAGCAGATCCTAGGGAAGGACTGCTACTGGGTACTGCAGACAGGAGAGAAATGAAGAATCTGGATGATACCATCTGAGATTTGATCAAAAGAATCTGTTTCCAAACCAGGAGGATGAAACTTGAAAAGAAGATGGAAGGGAGTGAAAAGATCAAGTCACTTCCACAAATGGTTTCCACTCTGCACCCCAGGGCACAGAACATAATATTAGTAAATTGTCCAATAACTTTCCCCTTTAAGCCCATTCTCCCACTTACCCTCACTTCTTCAAACAAAACAAAGCAAGCAAGGTGGCACACAAGAAACAATATGAAACAGAAAAGCTTTCGGATTGAAAGCAAGGTGCTAAGAGCAGACGTAGTCATTATGCAGTTAAATGAAAGGTTATTAGAAATGCTTCAGTGTGCTAATGGTACCTTACATTTGCTTAATAAATCTTTTTTATACATTCACTGTTGAATTTTTAATGGTTTAATATTATACCTCTTTAAAATTGCATAAGTTTGAAACTTGGCTATTGTATGACAAATCCAGTGTTTTGTAAATTGCAGGTTTTTCTTTCCTTTTTTTGTTTCTTTGGCTTTGAAAAAAAATAGGAAAATTTTGCAAATTCTTTAGTGAGATTTTCATAGTATATACATATTTGTTAATTGTGGTGATAACATTTCGCTGGATAAGTAATTTGGGTAATATTAGAACAGATTACCTTCTGTGTATCTGTTTGTTTGTTTTTTTTTTACAAAAATCCTCCTAATTTCAATGAAACATTATGATGTGAGTATAATCTGCAGGTTAAAATCATAGCCTGACCCATATGCTGCAAAAGAATGTTAGGAGCATCTTGGTTTAAAGATGACAGAAGTGGCCGTAATAGAATTTCTGGCCAGTACCCACAGATATGGTTTGGAAGTTTAGAAACCACCTGTTTTTCTCACCAGGGTCAATTCAGGGATATTTTAGGTTCTACTTGTAATCTTCAAGGAGAATGGAGACTGTAGATTTGTCTTCACAGGTTTGTTTTTCTTAAAAAAAAGTCAGCACTTTGAGTTCTCTTTATCTCTTCACTACTGGCAGAAAGGTCAAAGTAGCATTTACTACTGTGTATCCAGAGAGCAGCCTAGGACACTGCTAAATATTTAGCTAATCTGGTGATTTTGTTTTGATTTGGAGGCAGCAAGTAGGACTCTTGAAAGTGCTGTGCAGAGGGCAGCAACAATTTTATCAGATTTTGGAATAAGAAAAAGAAAACCAAGAAATGATCACTGAAAAAAAATATCTGTGACATAGTTATGATTTTGACTATATGCACGGGTAATAGAAGGTGGAAAACGGTAGAGAACTTTCTTTCAAATCCTCCTTACCACATCCTTTCTTGGCAAATAGAATTTCACTTTCTCTCAAACTGACCACTAGAGGGCACTCAACATAGAGACTAAAAAAGCAGGATGGCGGGCTCCTGACATCCTTCCAGAATCTGTGTTATTTACCTCTGTTGCCACTATTTTGTGTCTATCTCCCTGAGTCTTGATTTTGAAAGTCTGTATAGTTTGGTATTCAATCTGAAGTCTTTTTAGGTTGAAATGGAGCAAAAATATGTAAAAGAAACGCTATTCAGCTACATCCCTTGCCAGCATTACCCACAGCGGATGGGAGATAAACTATATTGCTCAGATTGGCATTAAGCTTTCCTCACCAGCAGGTAGTGATGGCTTCTCCCACAGCATACAGGCTAGGATTTAAAAAAAATCAAACAGAACAGTTACGGGAGTATAAAACAATTATTTTCAACATCATTTTTGCCAGAGTCGTATGTCCTTTGGCTGAAGTGGGCAATATCTATAATGAAAGAAATTGTCACTAGCTTTCAGACAGCTACTATAATTTTATGCATGGATGTTTAGAAAGCTTATGCGGTGGTCATTCAGATTCTAGATTAAGGAATGAAAATAAATAACTTGAGTCTGAGAGAAAATAAAAGTGGATAACAGAAATTCTCAGGCAACAAACTCAAACATATTGCCATACTATTTCCAGCTCACCCTGTGGAACTGGAGTTCACTTGGGAATATAATCTCTTTAAATATGAAATCTCTGCTAGACTGTAAAACTGAGGGAATGAACTGTGCGTAAATTAATTTCTGGCATAGGGTAGAAAATACATGTTTGTTGAATGAAATATTTTATCCCAGAAATATGGAAGCATCTGTTAGCTAATAAGAAATTATTTCTTCAGTAGAGAGATTAAAGTTGAAAGTATGGTCTCAATTGCAAATTTCATGTTAATAAGTATTTAGTCTAAATTATATACAAGAATATATATATATTCTTTTATGTATATATATATATATATATATATACATGTACCAAATATAAATTTCTCTGCTCAAAAACACATTTAGTTTACCGACATATTTCTTAGTCTTTCTTCCTTTGTTTTGGTGGTATTTGTATCTTTTGCTGGTCTTGGGTTGTCTCATTACTGAAGATAATCCCTCACCTTCCTTTATTTATATGTATATTTATAGGCTACAACCCTTTCAGACTTAATAAGGAAGAGATTATGCATTAATGGCAATGGTAAATAAGATCTATGAAATTAAATCAGCCTGTTTTAAGACATCAAGTAGAAGAAATGGTAATTGGAGCCACTAAAGAATAGCATTATATTCCAATGAGTGGTAACTTCAATAATATAGAATGTTCACCAAGTTTTTGGAATTGAGACCTTTCCTCTTTCTTATTAGGGCATGGGCCTTTGAATGTTTGCATTTCTTTACTTAGATTTTGTAGCGTCTCCTTTTTCTTTTTTTAGTTCTGTTTGGGTGATGACAGTGGCAGTGGAAAAGTACTCAATATATTTTCAAATTCACATGGACCTAAGTGAATAAATTCCTTGAGTCAAGTTAAGCAACTTTTGATTACTGAATTTTATTTATTTACTAAAAAAAATTTTTTTGGCCCCACTGCACGGCATGCGGGATCTTAGTTCCCCAACAAGTGTAAGTGCAGAGTCTTAACCACTGGACAGCCAGGGAAGCCCCTAATTACTGAATTTTAAACATCTTTCATTTAGAAATTCAGAAGACTAAACAGAATAGTGATACATTGCTAACATGTTGCCTATAGTCAATAAGAAGTAAGAAAAAACATTAAAATGTTTTGTTTTTCACCCAATAACCATCAACACACTATTAAAATATAAAATTTGTTAGAGATTTTTTTAAACTGGCATCAAATTTTGCTCTAGTTATTGGTGATAGACTATTATTAGCTATTTTGAAAAGCAATATATCTAACTAAAAAATTATTTTTCAATTTATCAGATAATAAGGAAAGACAACCCATAACTTTACTCAATCAGATTAACAATTTTTTATCTCAAATGTAAATCTAAACTGTGATTCAAAAATAATTATGTACCAGTCTTCCATTTATATCCTCCATCTATTTCTTAGGAAAACAGTTCTTTGGAAAGGTATTTCACTTGTTCCTGTCATATGCTTCCCCGGTTTGATAATTGAATAATTTTTGCATACTCAGAAGAGACACTTTCCAGTAACCCAAATGATCCTCAGCCTGGTTTTATTTATTTTTAAAATTTTTATTTATTATTAAAAAGTTTTTTTTTCTCAGCCTGGTTTTAAATGGGCAAGGCAGTAATAAGCTCCAGGAGGCTGGGAGCTGTACGCTAACACCAAGCACGATGCCTTCTGTAGAATACAGGGGCGCTCACCTAGTATTTACTGAATGAATGAATAGTGAAATGCCAATCAAAATCTGTTAGACAGTATTTTTGAACTTTGAAGTATTAATGGCTCTGAAGTTCTTTTTTTTGTAGAAAATCAAGTGGCTTCCTTCAGCCCTCTGTCTAATGTATATTCACGTTACATCATGAGTAATAAATTCTTCTCTTTGACCCAGGAATGTGTACCTTATAACCAGAATCCCGAATGGGCAAACATATGTGCTAAAGATGGTCAATGTCATTTATCTCAAGTCATTAACATTTGGCATGATCCACTGCTGCTTTAAGAAAACTGCATGACGATAAATGCACCTCTGCTTTTATTTACGTAATTTTAAATATTGATAGAAAAAACCTCCTTAACTAAACATATTTTCCTGTTGTTTATTGGAATGCTGGACTTGAAGCCAGAGGATGTGGACGAGGTCTTGTTCTACTATTCACCAGTGACCAGTGTGAACTTGAACAAGATTCCTAACCTCGCTGGTCTTTTATTGATAAACAATACCTGATTCAGAAGGCTGAGTATTAAGCATGACCAAAAACTCTTAAAATACTCTACATACATAAGGCTTTTTTTTTTTCTATTCAAATTCCAAGAGAAAATAGTTGAATTGTTGACTTTCCTCATGTCTACGTGACAGTGAGACTGTTTTGACAAGAAATTAATGGGAACAGATGCTTGGCACTATTCTTGTTACCAAATCTAGTTCATATCAGGATAATGCTTGATCTAAGTGCTTGCGTCAAACCTGTTGGCTGTGCCGGAGTGGAGAAATTTCTAGTGAAAATGTTTAGAGACTAATTAGGTGAACACTAGGCATTCAGGGTGTCACTCCTGTATTTGTGGCCCAACTCAAGACATATATCCGTGCACCCATTTCTATCCTCTTGTGATCGATCTCAAGCTTTAAGCTAAAACAATCTTGTGGCAATTTACACCCGTTAGGATAGCCAGCAGAACTGAATTAACAGTGCCTGGGACTGTGTTATTTTGAGTTCATTCAAACAGTCTTTCCTTGTCGACATTTGTCCCTGGTCACTGAGCCAGGTGACAATGAGCAAGCTCTCCCAGCAGCAGAAACCTCCAGGGCCCCTCAGGGAAACAGCCTATGTCCCCACCACTTAGGCAGTGCTTCTCAAACTGGGGATGTGTTTTCCAGGGGGTACGAAAGAGGTATTTGAAGTTAAAAGAGTATCCATTTTACTAGTCAGTAAGTAAGAGAAAACATGATTTCTTTGATATTGAAACATATGTTACGAAGTAAAATGCAGCATTTTCATGACTTTTTTTTTTTGCGGTACGCGGGCCTCTCACTGCCATGGCCTCTCCCGTTGTGGAGCACAGGCTCCGGACGCGCAGGCCCAGAGGCCATGGCTCACGGGCCCAGCCGCTCCGCGGCATGTGGGATCTTCCCGGACCGGGGCACGAACCCGTGTCCCCTGCATCGGCAGGCGGACTCTCAACCACTGCGCCACCAGGGAAGCCCCTTTCATGACTTTTTAATGGAAAACATAAGACTTTGCAAGAACTCTGTGCTTGGTCTATTCCCAGACCAGTTCAGGCAAATATGTTCATTCTCTGCATTAGGTGCAGTTCATTGAAAAGGTTAAGGAAGCACTGCACAAGTGCATTTTGGGAACCCTAGGTGCTTCCCTGTGAAACAACAAAGTTAAAGTTTTTTTTTTTTTTTGTGGTACACGGGCCTCTCACTGTTGTGGCCTCTCCTGCTGCGGAGCACAGGCTCCGGACGCACAGGCTCAGCGGCCATGGCTCACGGGCCCAGCCGCTCCGCGGCATGTGGGATCTTCCCGGACCGGGGCACGAACCCGTGTCTCCTGCATCGGCAGGCGGACTCTCAACCACTGGGCCACCAGGGAAGACCCAAAGTTTTTTTTAGAGGAGATTTTATTTTATTTTTTCCTAGCTGAAGACTTTTGGCTCAGGGCGGCTGAGAAGAATTGAAGGTTAAACTTTCCATAGGAGGTTCTTGAAAATTCTTTAAAACTTAAGAAAAATATTAAAGGGGAAAAGCTTTTAGGGAGAAGGCCTTTGGGGAGAATGTCTAGAATTCCTTATCTAGGAAAGACTTCTAACATTAAGCATTCTGGAGCAGGATTGTCAGTGAAAGGCCTAATGGACATGAGAAAGGTCGGCGTTAGTAAACTACCAGATAACTTTTAAAAACTTCAGATTCATCAGTACAGAGACATTACAAAATAACTGCTTCATGAGACTATGTAAAGAAAATAATTTTCATGACTTATTTGCTATTTGTCTAACAGCAGATATATCTGTTTACTTGAAAAATTATATATAGAAAATTCAGACACTCTAGATTTACAAAAACTGAGCAACATTTAGTTTCAGACACTGAGATAAGTATGAGTGATGTAAATATCAATGATTAATGACCATAAACTCTTAAAGGTTGTGCTCTGAAACAAACATAAAAACCATCAGGAAATTCTAATAAGCACAGTGAAAAAGAAATGCTTAGAATTATTTTTAGCAGTAGGGCTGCTTGGATTTCAGCTAAGGTCAAAACTTGTTTTCTTATCTGAGACATAATGACCAGATTTTGTTAATAAAGACATGTTATTTCTTAAAGTCTTAAGTGAGGTTCTAAATATTTGGGTTGTCCTTTTTCTGGTGTTTTTTTTTTTTCTTTTAAAAATAGAATAAAATTTAGAATTTTTTTTCCTTAAACAAAAAGTTGTGCTTTAAATTGGGCCCAGAATTTTCCTATTTCTCGGAACTATACATCCACACCCACACACACGTACAAAATGCATTACGTGGAGGCAAACTTGCACATTCCTGAGAGATCAAGGAATCATATTAATTTGCAGTCTTAAGGTACCTTAGAAATAATTTGTCTTGATTTTTATCGGGGTAAAACTGAAACTAAGAGAGGATTTCAAGGCTCATCCAGGATCACCCATCAGGTAGTTGCATATCGAGCTAGAGCCTTGATTTCCTGTGAGGCAAATTTGATCCAAATGACCTGGGTTTTACACAGTCTTCACTAACGGGACAGTCACTAGCCATATCCTAACGCCTCTGGATTTCACTGTTCTCAGTCGAAATGCTGGAAGTATTGCTTTCAACTAGGATAATCCTCCATCTCTTGGGGGCGTTGGAAACACGGGGTGTTTCTAGATGCTGCAATCACTGGATGGTGCTACTGGCGTTTGTGGCCTTCCCCAGGTGGCAGTGTTTTCTCCCCTCACTGGGAAATAATGGGTGACCCATTATCAGGTCAGGGTTTTTTTTTTTTTTTTTGGGCGCACCATGTGGCATGCGGGATCTTAGCTCCCCAACAGGGATGGAACCCTGTGTCCCCTGCAGTGGAAGCGTGGAGTCTTAACCACTGGACTGCCAGGGAAGTCCCAGGCCAGGGTTCTTTATATGTTAACTCATTTCCAAACCCAACTCTATCTACGGGGTACAGGTGGGCGGGGTGGCAGTCTTACTTAAACAACGCTGCTTTTAGTTTGCCAAAAGTCACTTTTTGGAATTCCCATTTTGGCATGTCTACATTCTATCTTTAGATCTTTAGACAGAAAAGGTTATGTTGGATTCAAGTGGAAAATACAGTCGTCTTTAGATGGTCAACATACATTTTTAAAAAATTTTATTTATTTTATTGATTTTTGGCTGCGTTGGGTCTTTGTTGCTGCACGCGGGCTTTCTCTAGTTGCGGGGAGCGGGGTCTACTCTTCGTTGCGGTGCGCGGGCTTCTCGTTGTGGTGGCTTCTCTTCTTGCAGAGCACGGGCTCTAGGCGCCCGGGCTCAGTAGTCGTGGTGCATGGGCTTAGTTGCTCTGCGGCATGTGGGATCTTCTGGGACCAGGGGTTGAACCCATGTTCCCCATATTGGCAGACGGATCCTTAATCACTGTGCCACCAGGGAAGTCCCCTTCTTCTTCTTCTTTTTTTTTTTTAAAGAACTGCTTTCCAAAAGTGGAGGGACATTAAAAAAAAGTTTAGTTGTATAATATCACCTTTTAAGTATGTTCAGGTTTTTAAAAAATGCATTTCTGTAATAGGTTGTGGCATGATACATACTTTCCCCCATGATATTAGTGATATATAATTGACTGGCAAAATTTCAAACTGCAATTCCAAGTTTTTGGATATCTGGTCATTACATCTTGCCTATTTCCATGATTTATAAATAAAACCATAAATGCCACAACTAAGCAGAAGCAAAAAAGAAAAATGTACCCTATGAGTTATATCACAAGTCAATAAAAATACTGTATTCCTTTAAACAGATGTACTTATAAGAGCTTTATAACCCAAAGCAAGATATGTGGGATGCTTTAAGAAAAGGTTGCAATTTTGCAACAAGAAGTCTGTACAGCTCCTCCAGGCAGTAGCTGTGAAGGAGGTGCCTGTGTCTCAGAAACTTCTTTCCATCTGTTCTTGACACTTTTGCATCCCAAGCCCCGTTATTTACAAAGTTACCCATTTCGCAAGCTCAAAGCACCTTGCCTGGCAATTACGAACTCATGCAATGACATTTCATCCTTTCATGTGCAAATTCTAAAATTCATTGTAACGGAAAAGCTCAAAGTCGAAACTCTGTCTACAATTTGAAATGAAAGGATCAAAAATGTCAGACATTGCAGAATACCGGTTCGTAATAGAGCTCTCTTTATTTGTTCACTGTTCTTCAGTCATTTTTGTTTGTTTGTTACAAAATGCAGTCTTGATGCTTTATTTAAACAGTACTTAAACTAAACTGTTCATGCCATGCAAAAATAACATTTTATGCACTGTTTTGGGGAGAGGGGCTTCCCACTTTTTAGTTCACAGGCATTATTAACCGCATTTTTAAGAAACAAGTTTTTTGTTTGTTTGTTTTTGTTTTTATTATTGCCTTTGTAACTAGTCACATGCTGGTTTCACGTGTGGGACAGTAACCTGTGTCTCCTGGGTTGGAATGAATTTCTGGGGCAAACAAGTGGTTTTCCATCTTGCACCCTTCTTGACTGGTGTCCTTTTTAACTTCCGCCACAGCATGGTAAATGTCTTGCCTACAGTTGTGACTTGTGTCCTGTGGAGAGGAAGCGCCCACAGAGGCCTCTTCTCGTAAAGGGTCTCTTCCGTCACTAGGCTTATCTGCAAAGCAGTTCGGGTTGGAGTCCGCCTGCTTGTCCTGCCTCGTGGTCCCTTGGAGCTCTAAGAAATCATCGTCTTCGCCCGTGTCTATTTCCGTGAAGCTCCTCCTCTCTCTGGATGAGAAAGGAAAGAGTTTCTGCTTGGGAAACCGAGGCGTCAGCCCTTTGGAGGGTCCCTGACAATGTGCCGGAACCTCGGCGCCCAGCAAGGGTCTGTCTCCCTGGGAGGGGGTTTCTTCTAAGAGGATGGTGCTGATGAGCTGCGGGGCGGTGAGTGGGAAGTCCGCCGCGGTGACCGGCAGCGGCCTGGCCGTGCTGGGTGGGGTCTGCGGGGCCCCGCCTCTGTTGTCCTTGAAGTTCACCTTGAGCGATCCGGACTTGAGTGGGTTGCTGCCTTTCAGCGAGCTCCTCGGGCTCTCGGCGGCACTGTCCGACTGCGAGGGGCCGTGGGGCCCACCCTGGGACCCACTGGAGTCGAGGTTCACAGTTACGTCGATTGGAGCGTATTCTGGGCTGGCGTCCCTGGCCGCGGGCATCTTCTCTCGGGTTAGGGTGAGGAATGGGGGGGCCCTGGCTCTTTGGTGCTCTTCTATCCGGGCGAGGTCGGGTGGGAACTTCATCTGCAGGTGGCAAGCGGAGGGCGGCGGCAAGGGCGACCTCTCGGTCTCCGTGAAGTCGGTGGCGCAGCTCGTGAAGCTGTCGATGCTGGAGGTGCTCTTCATGTCCACGATGCCCTCGGCCTGCGCCACGGCCAGCTGCTCCTGCGGGCAGATCACCTCCTCCATCTCTATCTCTTCTTCGTACGCAGACGGCCTCTCGGGCTGCTGCTGGCGCTCGGGATTCGGGTGGGAGTGAGGCTGCGTCTTGGTGATCTCGTTGTACAGCATCTCCAGTTTCTGGGCGCTCAGATGCTGTGGGCTGGAGGAAGAAGTGTTGTTCAGCTGCTCGTGGGAGTCTTTTTGGCTGACCTCCTGGTACTTATTCTCGTAAGACTTGTTGGAGCTTGTCTCCGACAGAGCCTTCCGGGCCCACTTCCACCGGCTTGGAGAGAGGCGGTTATCCCCCGTGGAGTCTTTCGTATTGGCCGACTCTCCGGTCTTCTCCACAGCCACGTCTATCAGTTCCATACTGCGAGCAAAGGCATCTTTTAAGTTCATAGAAACGATGCTTCCATTCCTCTTGGCCCGCTCGAGAGCCTCTCTCCTTTTAATGGCCTTCTCCTGGCGTTTCTGCTCCTTGTAGAACTCAGAGAAGTTGTTCACGATGATTGGGATAGGAAGGGCAATCACCAGAACGCCTGCAATACAGCAGAGGCCGCCCACGATCTTTCCTAATAATGTTTTCGGGTAGATGTCACCGTAGCCGACGGTGGTCATGGTGATGGTGGCCCACCAAAATGAGGCCGGGATGCTGGTGAACTTGGTAGCATCTTCGTCCTTCTCGGCAAAAAACACCAGGCTGGAGAATATCATTATCCCCATGGCCAAGAACAGTATCAACAAGCCCAGTTCATTGTAACTCCGCCTGAGGGTGAAACCCAGGGACTGCAGGCCCGTCGAGTGTCTGGCGAGTTTCAGGATCCTGAGGATACGCATGATTCGGAAGATCTGGACCACGCGCCTCACGTTCTGGAACTGCAGCACGCTCTTGTTGGACTCCGTGAGGAAAATGGTGACGTAATACGGCAAGATGGCCAGCAAGTCGATAACGTTCAGTGGGCCCTTAAAGAACTTCCATTTATTTGGTGAGGACAGGAACCGTAAAAGGTACTCCATGGTAAACCAGGCGATACACACGGCCTCCACGTGGGCTAACTGGGGGTTGTCATTGGGCTGTCCAAATTCATCCATCTCCTGCAGCTCTGGTAGCGTGTTGAGAGACAGCGCAATGGTGGAGAGTACGATGAACAAGATGGACACGATAGCCAAGATCTGGAAAAGAAAAGAAAGTCAGGTCAGCAAGGCCTCTTAGTTGCTCAGGCAGCTAGGAGACATATGCGTTCACCATTCTTTAAAGGATATGTCTTGCTCAAAGGTATTCCAAGAAGGTGACTTTACAACCCCAAATTCTCCAACTAATACAAATACGTCCACTTTTTATGAGTTCATTTCACTTAGAAGCCTAATGTGTATAAAACAGATAACTAATGAGAATGTTCTACACAGCACAAGGAACTCTGCTCAATGCTCTGTGGTAACTTAAATGAGAAGGAAATCCAAGAAAGAGAGGATATACATATACGTACAGCTGATTCACTTTGCTGTACAGCAGACGATGACACAACATTGTAAAGCAACTCTACTCTCAGTAAAAATTAACAGTAATAAAAAGAAGCCTAATGTAATATACTTTTTAATTCTAGGGTCTAAGCCATTTGAAAAAATCCATTCTCCCCACCTCCCCCCCCCTTGCCCATTGTTCTTAGGCACCTTTGGAAGAGTTTTCGGGGAATCGTCATCTCTCCTCTCTTAGTTATTTGTAATTTTTCTCTCTTAACCACCTGGTTTATGTTTCCTTACATGAATTGCCATACATGGTATATTAGCTAGAAAAAATTCATGATTGCCAGAAGTTTTAGTCTACAACTAAAAACGCGAATGCAGACCTATGCGTGGAGAGATAATATGGCCTCAGTACAACAATGTTTCCATAGAACACGTGCGATTTGTGTGGTAAGCACTGAAGTGAGGGAGCCCCCACCCTGGGCTATGTGGCCTCTGGCCAGCCTCTGGCGGGAGAGGAGGGTTGTGAGCTAACTTCATTCAGTTGAGAAAGGTTTCAGAACAAAGAACTTGAAGATTGTCCATGGTGATCTCGGTTCAGGGATCCCCGTGGGGCAGAGGCAGGGCCGCACCATATCAGATGTGGAAGGAGAGAGGAAGCGCTCAATAAGAAGTAAAAAGAGGATCAGTGACTGAATTTTGGAGTCAGTCATCCTGACCTCTGAGCTTGGCTTTATCGCTTACTGTGTGACTTTGGGCGAGTTACTTAACCTCTCTATGTCTCAGTTTACAGATCTGTTGAATGAAGACAACGATCGTAGTTATTTCATGGCTGCTGTGAAGATTACCCGGCACACAGACATCACTAAATAAATGAAAATTACTCATAGTGTTAGAGGCTGAAATGAACAGGACTTCAGTCTGGAAAGACGAAGACTAAGAACAGGTATGTGGGAAATCTGTAAAACCATGCAGGGTATAGACAGCTTAAGCAGGGCTTTCCTCACTGTAACCCAGTGTTCTAGATCGATAAGGCAAAGCATGAAGATGAAGGTTTGAGGGCAACAGAATAAAGCACTTCTTTGCTTAGTACAGATTGTGCGTCTGGAACACATGATTCTTGGTGAAGTAGGAAACCTCTCTTACCTAGGTTAGGTCTGGCTTGGTTTCATCTGACCTTTGCCAATGACCTCAAGAGGTATCCCTGTTATTATCTGTAGCTCTGAGAAAAGTATCCTGACACTGTTTAAGTTAGAAATTCAGTATTCAGTAGACAATGGTTAAACATCCTGAGGCCACACATCCCAGTAAACATGAGACTGTGAAAAAAATTATCTATAACTGACATCAGGACTTCTGAACTTCTCTCCTCTTTATCCTTCTAAGTTTCTCTACTTCTGGGTTATTCTCTTTACCCTTGCTCTTTTCTCCTCTTATGCCTCATTTATACCTTTCATTGTTTTTTCTTCCTGTTTCTTCCAGCTCCCATCTTTCCTCTTAAATCACTTTAGAGTGAAAACCATAGTTTGTTCCCGAATGCACTGCAGAAATGAAGTAAAGATTTAAGTTTTCTTAACTTAAAGAACGGTACTGAGGGGCTTCCCTGGTGGCGCAGTGGTTGAGGGTCTGCCTGCTAATGCAGGGGACACGGGTTCGAGCCCTGGTCTGTGAGGATCCCACATGCCGCGGAGCAGCTGGGCCCGTGAGCCACAACTGCTGAGCCTGCGTGTCTGGGGCCTGTGCTCCGCAACAAGAGAGGCCGCGATAGTGAGAGGACCGCGCACCGCGATGAAGAGTGGCCCCTGCTTGCCACGGCTGGGGAAGGCCCTCGCACAGAAACGAAGACCCAGCACAGCCAAAAATAAATAAATAAATTAAAAAAAAAAAAAAGAACAGTACTGAATTACTAGTGTTTTATAATTTTTTCTTAAGCAAAACTAAGTACTTTTTACCTGAGTATACTTTAGGAGTTCCTTTAAAAATGTGGATCAATGAATGACAGTAGAATAAAGGTTCTCTTCATCTACTCCAGAGACTGTGAAGGCTAAAGTTAGAAATCCCCTCAAGAAGGTTTAGATAAACCCATGGATAATGGATTCAGAGGGTTTATTAAGGACACGTTGGGAATGCTCACCTCAAAGCTTTCCCCTCGGGGGCCAATGGAAGGGGGACATTTACAATATTCTGTCACTTAAATATTCTTAGGAAGCATTGGTCAGATTCCGTTTACTCTTATGTTCTTACCATAAGGAACTAGGTTCCTCTGTATTTTCTAGACGGTCACACTGTTCCTGATATACCTTTGGGCATTTTAAGTACTGGGATTGCTGCCAGCATTCTTGTGCTGATAATCTATATTCTAGATTTTCCATATCTTCTTATCTGTTCACCTGCCTGTTTTGGATGCATTTTATTTAGGGCAAGAGCAAGAGAAAAGCAGAAATACGAATGAAACCATTCTACTATCTTCCAACCTTTTAGACAAAGAACAAAGTGGACGATCCAAGGTGGACCTTCAGGTTTTCCATGACTCCACAATCTGACCGAGATTGTAGGTCATTTTACTTTCGTATGTAACTTTGGGAAATAATGAACATTGTATAGTTCTGACTTAGTCTATGGTCTGGTTGATGGCAACTTAATGAATGTGGCTACTTTTAACACCTGAAAATTTAGCACGGGCACAGCATGCTTTGAAGGACATTCTTGAAGAAAAGGAATTACTCAAGAAAAAATATCCAATCACTCAAGTCCTTAGCAACCCCACATTCATGTTAAACTATAAGGTATTGCAGTGCATTATTCTCTGTCTCATGTTCAATCTGTCAAAACCCATTTGCTATCAATGTAAAGGAATGGTTTATTTTAAATATCTTGTGAAACTTGGAATTCTCCAAGAAAGACAGCACCTTAGACAAATTATTCAATATATACCAAGGATGACGTGTGATGCAATAAGCCAAACGCAAGGTTATTGTTTTATGGTAGAGTTTTTTTTTTTTAACACAATAAATAGAACAAATGTGAAATTTTGCTCTAAGCTACAGGAAACACCTCTAAACATGGATATTTACTTTGGTACAGCAAACCCTTATGGCATTTACGTATTGCTTCATTTATTATAACGATGCACAAGTTAGGTTTTTAATCCTGTCACCTCTAATAACCAGCCTCCAGAGCTGGCTCTTTCGGCTCCAGCAAATAGACTTATGTTTGTATATCGCAAATGAAATGGAAATTCCAAACAATTACCTGGGTGATATCCGTCAACCCCCTTGGAATTTGGATTACATCATTTCCAAGATTCCTTTCACCTCTAACATGTGGCGAGTCTCTTTCTCAACTAAAACATTGCGCTAATTCCATTCACGTCTGCAAACCAAACCAAGGACAAGTCACAGTTGAGCCCATCGTTTTGGTTGAATTGCCAACATATAATTTTGTTGCTTAAGAAATAAAAGATTCAAATGTGAAGGTTTTGTAAAACATCATACTCTGTATGTTCCAAGCATTTAGTTACTGGAAATAGACATTCTTTCTGGATAACACTTTTCTTCCCTTTTGCATTGCCTGGATAATGATTTAATTCTTCACTTAGACACAGACTTTCAGAGGATTACACAGAGGTAAGAACAGGGCTCCTGGCACTGGCGTTACTGGGTCCCAAAAGTTGGTTGCATCGATTTCTGTTTGTGAGAGAAGTAAGGCAGGTGGAAATTTGCCCCTATTTACCAACTTGTTGATTTTATATCTTTTGAAGATAGTGGGTGTTTTGTGGTGGAAAGAACACAGGACAAGGAATTGTTTCATGGCCTGATGAGACCTTCAAGATGGCGGAGGAGTAAGACATGGAGATCACCTTCCTCCCCACAAATACATCAGAAATACATCTACACGTGGAACAACTCCTACAGAACAGCTACTGAATGCTGGCAGAAGACCTCAGACCTCCCAAAAGGCAAGAAACTCCCCACATACCTGGGCAGGGTAAAAGAAAAAAGAAAAAACAGAGACAAAAGAATAGGGACAGGACCTGCACCTCAAAACAAAAATAAACCAATAAACTGAAAACGTAGGCAGAACACTCTATGACATAAATCACAGCAAGATCCTTTTTGACCCACCTCCTAGAGAAATGGAAATAAAAACAAAAATAAACCAATGGGACCTAATGAAACTTAAAAGCTTTTGCACAGCAAAGGAAAACACAAACAAGACGAAAAGAGAACCCTCAGAATGGGAGAAAATATTTGCAAATGAAGTAACTGACAAAGGATTTAATCCCCCAAATTTACAAGCAGCTCATGCAGCTCAATTTCCAAAAGATAAACAACCCAATGCAAAAATGGGCAGATGACCTAAATAGACATTTCTCCAAAGAAGATATACAGAGTGCCAACAAACACATGAAAGGATGCTCAACATCACTAACCATTAGAGAAATGCAAATCAAAACTACAACGAGGTATCACCTCACACTGGTCAGAATGGCCGTCATCAAAAAATCTACAAACAATAAATGCTGGAGAGGGTGTGGAGAAAAGGGAAGCTTTTTGCACTGTTGGTGGGAATGTAAATTGGTACAGCCACTATGGAGAACAGTTTGGAGGTTTCTTAAAAAACTAAAAATAGAACTACCATATGACCCAGCAATCCCACTACTGGGCATATACCCTGAGAAAATCATAATTCAAAAAGAGTCATGTACCACAATGTTCATTGCAGCTCTATTTACAATAGCCAGGACATGGAAGCAGTCTAAGTGTCTATCAACAGATTAATGGATAAAGAAGATGTGGCACATAAATACAATGGAATATTACTCAGCCATAAAAAGAAACAAAATTGAGTTATTTGTAGTGAGGTGGGTGGACATAGAGTCTGTCATACAGAGTGAACTAAGTCAGAAAGAGAAAGACAAATACCATATGCTAACACATATATTTGGAATCTAAAAAAAAATGGTTCTGAAGAACTAGGGGCAGGACAGGAATAAAGACGCAGACATAGAGAATGGACTTGAGGACATGGGGAGAGGGAAGGGTATGCTGGGACGAAGTGAGAGAGTGGCATGGACTTATATATACTACCAAATGTAAAATAGATAGCTAATGGGAAGCAGCCACAGCACAGGGAGATCAGCTCGGTGCTTTGTGACCACCTAGAGGGGTGGGATAGGGAGGGTAGGAGGGAGACGCATGAGGGAGGAGATATGGGGATATATGTATACGTATAGCTGATTCACTTTGTTATACAGCAGAAACTAACCTACCATTGTAAAGCAATTATACTCCAATAAAGATGTTAAAAAATAAATAAAACCCATGGCCCTACCTCCGTGGCCACGCGGACAAGCCAGGTTCCTCTGCAAACATCAGTGCCCTCATCTGCAAAATGAGGTGCCTTCCAGTTGCCTCACCTGCCTGAGAGGCTTGTTAAGGACCAGACTAGGTCAAGCACATGAAGCATCTGTAAAATGGAAAGTACTATACGTGCTGGAGTTGCGTCTGGAAAAAGCCTTTGGTCAGCGTTGGGAGGGAATAATGAACACAAACCGCTTCTCCCCCATTTAAATACAACTGGAGACCTATTTCGTGTTCATAGTTTAAAGACTTTCAAGCACATTGTTTCCCCTCGCCAGTGGTTTGCATGCCAAACCCAGATAACTGTAGCTTATCTGCCTTAGGACTGAACCATCTAGTTTGCCAATATTTAAGAACTGGACTGAGGTTGGCTGGGTGTGTGGGCGGAATGGGTGAGGTTGGTCAAAGGGTATGAACTTCCAACAATAAAATAAATTGAGTCCCGGGGATGTACAGCAATGGGTTAATAGAGTAGAAGAGAGTAGATCTTAAAAGTCGCATCACAGGAAAAACATTTTGTTACTATGTGAAGTGATGGATGTTAACTAAACTCATTGTGGTAATCATTTCATAATATAGACAGATATCAAATCATTATGCTGTACACCTAAAATTAAATCAATGTTGTATGTCAATTATATCACAATTAAAAAAGAAAGAGGTAGACTGAGGTTGCTTCGGGTGAATCTGACCTGCCTTGAGTCTTAAAATATGCAGAAAGTTTTCAAGCTTGGGCCTCCTGAGTGGTAATCTGTTTTGTATTCACCAACCCTCAGTACTCCCCCAAAACACATGGGAACTTGGGTGCCTTGCACTGAGGTCAGTGCAGATACTTTCTCTCTCTCATCTCCCCCAAACTCTCCTTCCTTCTTTGACAAGTATGTGCTGAGAGGTGAAACTGAGTGAGTTATAAGCTCTTAACTATATAGCACTCCTGTGTTATCTTCTTAGTGGAATATAGTACATTAAAAAAAACAAAACCTGGTCAGCAATAGGAAACAACATGGGGAAACGTGATTATAAGAATTTTCAGGAGAGAATCAACTTATTTAAGTCGGCAGGAAGAAGGTCTGTGATGAGCATTATTAGAAACATGAAACTTCTTCTATTTTCAGGAAAAGGACAGAGCACAATGACAGTTCTGAGCCTGTAAGCCAAAGACCAAACCATTTGTTGAGGGAAGAAGTGAGAAGTAGGTAAAAATATCATGACTTTCATCTACCTATCTTCTATTTCTAGCTGTTTCCCAGAAGACTACTGGACTCAGCAAACCAGAAAATAAATCCTGTGATTTGCACCAAAGGAAGAATAATCTAGGACTGGTTGCAGTCCTAATATCTCATATTCCTTGAAACCATGATGCTCTCCTCTAAGGCTGGGGGCCCTTGGTTGACGATCAGTCCTTTCTTCTCACAAATATCCCCTTGCCCTCCCAGGACGAATGAGATTCTGTGCTGAAGTTCTCTGATGATTTGCATATACAAGCATGAATCCCTTATGGGCTAGCACCACATGACTCATGCAAAGAATGAGCATCACTGAAAGGGTCAGTTGATTTTTAATTATTTTGGACCCATGGATAACAGGAGCCCAGAAATTCAATCCCCCACCCCCCATCTGTGGACTGCTGAATGAGGGGTTTCAAAAGACTTAGTCATCGACACACAAGCAGATGTCAGCTGGAAGCCTGTATGATGCTTTTCATTTGGGATGGGGTGGGATGTGAGAAGCAATCCAGTTCTGCATACTATCGAATTTTTCTTTTGGTTTTTATTCTCAGATCTGAAACCAATTTTTTGAGAGGAGAGTTTTTGGCTGTCTTATGAATAAAGATACTGTTGGAATATTTTCTTGGTATCTCCTGAAATAAGCTGCGTTTCACTATCCATGATACATTTCTTATTTTAAAAGATTAGATTTGGGGAAGCAAGTCATTAGGTAGAAGGCTGGTGAAGGGAACTTTAATCTCATTCATAGTAACTCTGCAAAGAAAGGAGCAACAGTGAGATAGAGACACCTTTAATCTTACGCCCACTCCAGTGATTAGACAACCTCTTTGTAGGTAATTTGTTCTTACAAAGTCTTCAGGAGCCAGAGAGTAAAAATGAAGATGGGCCAAGCTTGGTGAAACACAGACATTACTGCCTCTATTGGCCCCTGAAGGGCAGGAACTATGGCTCTTTTCTTTAGACTGCTCAGCCTAACTCCAAGAATGCACACCATCAATGTTCAGACTCTTCCCTTTAGTGTGTGAATAACAGATTTTGGGGGAAGGACACAAGAAAGAGAATTAGTGGAGTATATCCTTTGAACAGGATTTCATTTAACTTGATACCTAGAATGTAAAAAAAAAAAAAAATCATAGAACAATCAAGTTAGATGAAATCTTGAAGTATGCCATGTCTTACTTTATAGATAAAGAAACAAAAGATTCAGGGATTCTACTGCACCTGGTGGGTGGAGGGGAGGCAATAGTAAGGGACTTAGAGTTGACAAGTCTGAGTTTGAATCCTGCTTCTGATTATTCTATTAGTTTTGAGGACTTGGGCACCACAACTAGCTTTTTTCTAGGGCTTATTATTCCCATATAGAAAATGTGGAAAATAAAGACTTGTTTTGCTTACCTACAGAGCATTGTTTTGAGGACTGTGCTGGCTAATTTTATGTGCCAACTTGGCTAGGCTGTGGTGCCCAGTTGTTGCATGCAACAGCAGTCTGGAACTTGTGAAGGTATTTTTTAGGTGTGATTAATGTTTAAATCAGTAGACTTTGAGTAAAGCAGATTATCCTCCATCACGTGGGTGGGCCTCGTCCAATCAGTTGAAGGTCTTAAGATGACGACAAGTTTTCCAAAGAAGCAGCAATTCTGCCTCGAGACTGTCACACAGAAACCTTGCCTGAGTTTCCAGTCTGCCTGGCCTGCTCTGTGGAATTTTTTATTTTTTTTTTAAGATTTGGTTTTTTTTTTTAAAGCCATTGCTTTTATTTATTTATTTTTAAAATTTTAATTAATTAATTTATTTTTTTGGCTGCATTGGGTCTTCGTTGCTGCGCGCAGGCTTTCTCTAGTTGCAGCGAGCGGGGGCTACTCTCCGCTGCGGTGTGCGGGCTTCTCATCGCGGTGGCTTCTCTTGTTGCAGAGCACAGGCTCTAGGTGCGCGAGCTGAGTAGTTGTGGCTCGTGGGCTCTAGAGCGCAGGCTCAGTTATTATGGCGCGTGGGCTTAGTTGCTCCACAGCAAGTGGGATCCACGGATTCAGGGATTGAATCCGTGTCCCCTGCATTGGCAGTCGGATTCTTAACTACTGCGCCACCAGGGAAGTCCTGCTGTGTGGATTTTGAGCTCAAGATTGAAACATCAACTCTTAACTTGAATTTTCAGCCTGCTGTCTTGCCCTGTGGATTTCAGACTTGCCAGTCCTCACAGTTGTGTGAGGCCAGCTCCTTGATGTCTATCTGTCTGTCTATATCTGTGTATAAATACACACACCCCTATATATGCATTTACATATATAGGGTTGGCCAAAAAGTTTGTTCGGATTTTCTGTAAGATGTTATGGAAAAATCTGAGTATATATATATATATTCTATTGGTTCTACTTCTCTGAAGAATTCTAATACGAGAACAAATAAGATAAAATACATGATAGCACTTTGCAAGCTGTAGAGTGCTAAAAAATGTTAATTATTTAAACTTATTTATTCATTTATCTATTTGGTCACGCCACATGGCATGCGGGATCTTAGTTCCCCTACAAGGGCTCGAACCCGTGCCCCCTGCAGTGGGTGCGTAGTGTCTTAACCACTGGACTGCCAGGGAATTCCCCCCAAATGTTAATTGTTATAATTATTCGAGAACTTCCCAAATCATACATCTATTCCTGTTGAGCTGTAAGAAGTTCCTCATTCTTTGTGTGACTCCAATGCCTAGATGGTGGTCCTTTTGACATCCTACAGAGAGAGTGTATTCATGTGCATGGCATAAGTTGGAGGGCCATAAGGAAAGACAGTTTTATTACTTGGTACAAAATGAATCAAGAAGAATTCCCTAAGTTGGACTTTTCTTAACAGCTGCCAACCTCCTAAGATGCCGCCTCTTCCACTTACCTGAGCTGAGTGAACTCAGGGAAGGTGAGCAAGTGGAAAATGAAGGTCAACAAATATTACTCTCGAAAACCACATAAGGGGTTTGTTAATTATGTGCCAGTGGGACTCATCCTCAATGTGGGTGGGGAATCAGTAAGTGATTCAAATTTTGAGACCCTTGTAAAGACCGTTATGCTTTCATGTGTTTTTCAGCTGGTTTCATCTTTCCATTCCTTTTTACTCATGCCTGGTGGTTGACCTGGCTTGAATTCCCCCTTCCAGCCAGGCTGGGACCCTCACTGCTTCCTGGGCATGTCATTCCTTTTCATCCCATCAGGCACTGCCTCCCCCATTGTCCTCTATCTGCCCCAATCCTGCCACTTCTCCAGGAAGCCCTCCCTTGCACTCCAGATGACACTGGCGTCTCTCCTCTGAATGCCTGAAGCCTCTATTTCTTGGGTTACCAAATGCACAGAAGGGGTCGCGCACACTTCTTGCATTTACTCACGTGGTCTCCCTTTGCAGCCTTGCCTGCGCTCACAGAGCTGCCTCCTTGCAAGGTTGCCAGATTTAGGAAATAAAGATACAGGATGCCCAGTTAAGTCTGAATCAGATTTTTGTATGCGACAACAAAGTATTTGCTGTTTATAAGAAATTCACTAGGCATTCTGTATTTGATCTGGCAACCTTACCTCCTTGGAATGTTGATCCAGGGGGCAATCCTTGCTCCAGGCTGGCCCCATTGGCTTCTCTTCCTCTTGCAAATCTGAAGTTTGAACTGAGAGGCTTGGAGATTAGGAGTTGCTTGGATGGAGTCACATTAATAGCAGTGTCCCAGAAGAAGGAGCGACAGACAAAGCCCCTCAATTTCTGCCTTGGAACAGTTCCTTCCAATAAGCTCTCTCCCCCACCCTGTATTAGCTTCAGTTGGCCAGAGTTTTGATCTCTTACACCCATAAAACCTTACAACCTTCTTAACTAATCATTTGACAGTTTCACAGAAGATAGTTTTGTTTCTCAAACAGGATTTTTGAATTGTGGAAGGGAATGACTACCTATTTTCTATAGGTAGAAACAGAGCAGACACTTCGCAAATCTGTTTTAAATAAATGAATAACCATAAAAAGGGACTGGAGGAAAGGAGAATAGACCTTGAAGAAACCAAGTATTTTCTAATTACCCAAGAATAATAAGATAGGTTCCTAGTCATTTTCTCTTGCTTCCACATGGTCCAAAGTCGGCCAAAAAGCTTTAACCAGCAATAGACTTTTTTAACGACAGAAATTCATATTACAAATACCCCATTTTGTGATAACAGACCAACTTTACAACTTCAGCAAAATAATCATTTCCTAGTTTAAGCTCTGTCATTTTATTAATCCTTTCTGGTTTTTTTTCATTATGTTGAGCAGATTGCTTTTAAAAAAATTTTTTTACCTTATTCTTTGAGAAGCCTGCTTTTGACTGCATAGTAACTTTCAGCTTCACCTTCACAGAAGGGTACATTTTCTTAAAAAAAGTGTTGTATTCATTTTATATCACTTTTCTTTTTGCTGAGTATGACTTGGCGCCTCAGTTAATCCAACCAGTGAATAAAGTGATAGTTCCTTGTATAGATATGGGTGGATTCAGGTTTGTGCAATAAATGTTAAGCCACTGAGAAGAATTAATAGTGTAGGTTAACTATTAAAAAGTACATACATACAACTATACTTCAATAAAAAAGAATATGAAAAAGACACACACACACACAATCACTGTTCCATGTAACCAAAAGTAAAGCATCAGAGGAAAGTCACCAAAAAACTTCATAAAAGCGTAAACTTACAAGTGTTGCATTTAATATTTATTTACAAGTATAATTTGTTAAAATACCGTGCCTATATAAACAAATATCTTACATGTGTGAAGACCTAAAACAAAATAAGAAAATGAAAAGAAGCTTCCCTCTCTCTTCTCCTTCTTATTCTCCTTCAATTTTCTAGTTCTTTGAAAAGATAATTCATGAAAACCTGAGGGAGAAAAAACAGATTTTGAACACAGGGTATTTTGAACAGTGGAGTATTTACAGCTCTATCATCCTTCTTTTTCCTATTGGAAAAATGTTTCCTTGCTCTCAGGACAATTCTAATCATAAATCTTCTTTTTGTGAGGGAGGCCTTAAAGGATGGATAGAAGTTTCCACACAGAAAAGGGGTTAATGGGCACGATAGGCTGACCTCTCAGGATAAGTGAAGCTTCAAAGCCCAGACTATGTGGTTTGCTCAGAAAGTTCCAAGTAATTTTGTTTGACTGGGGTCCTCCATAGGAGTCCCTGGTGAGTTCAGGGCTGCTGCATATAAGGGTACAGGCTGTGCACTGGTCTCCTCCAGAGGGCACCAATAAAGAGATTAGAATGTGAACGATGCCTCTGTCATCTGTGCAGTAAACAGCTTTCACAAGCTTGCGACAGTCCTGGTTTCTGGGACCCAAGGAGTCTGGTGTGACTGATGCAGGCGGAGGAACAGAGCTGAGCGGGGGTGGGGCGCTTCTGGGAAGTGAGGCAATGGACCAATCCTGAAGGCTGTTGGATGCATTAATGGACAGTTTGGTGGGTTTTCCTCAAAGTGTGGTCCCTGGACCAGAAGCATCAACATTATGTAGTAACTTGTGAGAAATGCAAATTCGCAGGCCTCATTCCATATATATCGAATCAGAAGCTCTGGACAGAGGCCCAGCTACCTGTGTTTTCACAAGCCCTCTAGGTCATTCTGATGCTCGCTAAAGCTTGAGGACACTGCTGTCAGGAGGAGAAGCCATAGACATTTTAAGCAAGGGAATGACATGTTCAGATGTGCATTTAGAAGAGCACAAACTAGGATGTGTGGGACAGATAGGGGTAGGGGTGCAAATGAAGACAAGAAGAGAAGTTTCCATTGCAAGGACAGTAGGAAAGGGCAAGAAGGGAAGAGATTATAAAAATATTCACAGTCGGCCCTCTGTATCCACGGGTCCTGCATCCCCAGATAGGGAGGGGCGGCTGTACTACACCATTTTATATAAGGGACTGGCGCATTCATGGATTTTGGTATCCGTGGGTGTCCTGGAACCAATCCCCCGCAGATGCCGAGGGACCACTCTATAAGCTGGAATTTCAACCTTACTTGCTGTGCAGTTGGGAACTCTAGGACTCTGCCATGTTTATGACTAAGTTTATCAGGGAGACTGAGTAGCCTTGACAGATCTCCATTATTATCTTACACAGGTAGAAACTCTGAGTGATCCTTGACTTAAATAAATCATAATTTGTCTTTGAAAATGATATTTCCTCATATTAAAGAATTCCAATAAGAACTTTAGGTTTTTTTTTTTGTTCTGTTTTGTTTTTTTTTTTTGGTACGCGGGCCTCTCACTGTGTGGCCTCTCCCGTTGCGGAGCACAGGCTCCGGACACGCAGGCTCAGCGGCCACGGCTCATGGGCCCAGCCACTCTGCGGCATGTGGGATCCTCCTGGACCGGGGCACGAACCCGTGTCCCCTGCATCGGCAGGCGGACTCCCAACCACTGCGCCACCAGGGAAGCCCAGAACTTTAGGTTTTGAAATAGAAACAGACAAAATTTTCTCTTAAACACCAGTTTCTTGGTACATGAAAACATTATGAGACACACACTATATTATTTGCCAGAACTATTTTCTTTTATAAAATTTTACCCTAAGTGTACATTCTGAAATCACACAGGACAAAAACTAGTTTAAGAACCCATTTACGGGGGCTTTCCTGGTGGCTCAGTGGTTAAGAATCCACCTGCCAATGCAGGGCACACGGGTTCGAGCCCTGGTCCGGGAAGATCCCACATGCCGCGGAGCAACTAAGCCCGTGCGCCAAAACTACCGAGCCTGTGCTCTAGAGCCCGTGAGCCACAACTACTGAGCCCACGTGCCACAACTACTGAGCCCGCGTGCCTAGAGCCCATGCTCCGCAACAAGAGACGCCACCGCAATGAGAAGCCCTTCCACCACAATGAAGAGTAGCCCCCGCTCGCCGCAACTAGAGAAAGCCCACGCACAGCAACAAAGACCCAATGCAGCCAAAAATAAAATAAATAAATTTATAAAAAACCATTCACTTTATTAGAAAAAAAAAGAAGCATGCTCATTTGTTGAATTATTTCTCACCCACTCCAACTTCCAATTTCTGCAAGGAAGTCTTCAACATTTACAGAATTAACGTGCCATTAAAAACTGGCTGTGTTCCTTGGACACCTAGTCGGCCTCATCAATCACCATTAACAGGGAACTGCAAGGATTTATTTCCACCATTAGCCCCATATCTAAAGACTGTCACAGCAGCTTCAAAGAAAGAAAACAACAAAAGCTGTAATGCCATCATTATTTTTCCTTTTAATGAATCTCTGCAGCAAACGTCTTCTAGAAAGTAGTTTTGGGGTCAACATCATTAAGACGACATTATGGAATGCCAGTAAACAGAAGACTTACGAGGGTCATGCTGAAATGAAGCGGCTCTTCCAAGGGGAAGGTTAGATGGGAGCCAAATCCAGCTGTGACTGCAGAGAACTTGCGGGGTTCACCTGATACCTGCTCCTGGGGGCAGGCTGCTGTGCTGTCCCTGGGCCAGTGGGCAGCAGCAGCTCATGGACGCTTCTGTTGCATGGATGACAGGTGTTCTTCATGGCCTGAAGCCAAGCATCACAAACAAGGGCCTTGAATGGATTTCTGTTTGGCTTGTTTTGACAGCAACCATTGGAGACCCATGATTTAAATGGGCTCAAGCACATCTGTTCTTATTAGGGATTAAGGAGGTGTTTAATTGGGCAGAGAGGTCCTGCTGTTTATAGCTGTCAGATGTGGACATTTTCTACAATCACATAGACTCATTCTGTTATCTGTATAGAGTCCTTCCCGGGTTCTATCATGAAGGCTACTTCAGAGCTTATCAATCAAAATGCGGTCCACGAATCAGCAGCATCACCTTGGAGATTACTGGAGATGCAGAATCTCAGGCTCCATCCAAAAGGCCCACTGAATCAGAACTTATTTTCACAAGATTCCCAAGTGATTCATATGCACATTTAAGTTTGAGAAGCTCTGACCTCAGACACAAATCCATACAATTAAATTAAAAAAAAATCAGCTTAGGAGGCTCTTCTGTAGATTTTTAACCAGTGGATCTCAGTTTTGGAAGCAGGGGTGTGTTGTTAGGCCTTGTGGGGATTTTCAGCACTGTTCAGAGATTCTAGGGTCGTGGATGTAGTTAGCTAGAAAAAAGCTTCACAGATGATGGGGAAGTGGTCTCTACTCCCACCCAGACCTCTTCACCCAGACTTCCTTGCTCTCCCAGTCACTACTTTCAACACTTTCACATACCTGGCAGTAGAAAGAATGCTGGGTGAAGAGTCAGATCACGTGACCTTCCTCCTGGGTCTGCATTACAAAATTAACTGCACGACCTGAGTCAAGACATGGAGCCTTAATTTCTCCAAGTATAGACTGCGGCTAATCATGACAAGTTCATTTACATTACTAGGCTGTAGTGATGAGGAAATTACATAATGCACGTGAAAGTGTTTTGGAAGTTATAGCGTTCTATAGAAATGCCAATATTTTTATGATCTAAGTGCACTTAAAAAAACATGGACTGTAGAGTTTGGGGCAGAATTATTAACTAGTATATAATGTTAGAGGTAGAAGAGCTCTATTCTTACAATTTCTTGTTTGAAGTTAGCACTTTCCTTCCTATGAAATTGCCATTTAGCCCCTGTCTGTAGATGTTGCTGACTGGTAACTTTGATAGAGATAAACATCTAGTCCTTTGGAAAAGTCAGCATACCGGGTTGATAGTGTCCCCTGAAAGTTCATGTATACCCAGGACCTCAGAATACGAGCTTATTTGGAAACAGTCTTTGCAAATGTAATTAGTTAAGATGGGGTCATATTCAACTAGGGTGGACCCTCAATCCAATAGCTGGTGTCCTTAGAAGAAATCCAGAGAGACACACACAGAGGGAAGATGGCCATGTGACAACAGAGGCGGAGATTGAGTGGTGCAGCTATAAGGCAATGAATTCCAAGAACTGATAGCAGCCATCAAAAGCTAGGGAGAGGCAAGGAAGGATTCCTCTTTAGCGCCTTCAGACACCTTGATTTCAGACTTCTAGCCTCCAGAACTAGGAGAGAATAAACTTCTGTTGTCTTTGGTCACCGAGTTTGTGGTAGTTTGTTACAGAAGCCCTAGGAAATTAATACAATTTGGTTGTATTATTCAATGAAAGGGTCCGGTCTTTAATGAGAGGCAGAGTTGAGAACACTCAAGGAGCCATAACATAGATTCCCTTCGAAAGTGAATTTAATGTTATTTGCAAAGGAGAGGGAACGTCATAGGGGTTTGGAACCCTAGTCAGCAGGAAAAACAGTTCTTAACTGGGAGAAACAAAGTTGTATTTACTGTTGGAAGTAAACAGCTACAATTTGTTAAGTAGGTAATTGACACCTGTATTCTAAATAGCAGCCCAGTACCAGTTAGAATATGTGGGTCCAGAGCTGTAAAGGTCACTCGCCCCAGAGGGATGTAGGAAAAAGATAAATAAGGACACACTATAGGATACCGTATTAAAATGGTCAAGGTAGCAACAAGAAATTTCTCTGATGTGAGGAAATTAAAAAAACCAAATTTTAGACGGATGGAAACTAGAATTGTGCTGGTGATCATTTTTTTGGCGTATATAGGTGTTGAATTATAATGCTGTACATCTGAAACATATTAAAAAAAAGAATGATAGGGATTATGTAATCGCTAGCCACATTGCTCTTAGCACTAATTTATACTTTTCTTTTATGTAATATATTATGTATGTTTTATGTGTGTGTGTGTATATATATATATATATATATATATTACATATGTCCCTGCTCCAGTGTTATACGTCTCAAATTCTAGTAAAATATAAAACAATTGGGATTCCTTGGTGGCGCAGTGGTTGAGAGTCCTCCTGCCGATGCAGGGGACACGGGTTCGTGCCCCGGTCCGGGAAGATCCCACATGCCGCGGAGCGGCTGGGCCCGTGAGCCATGGCTGCTGGGCCTGCGCGTCTGCAGCCTGTGCTCTGCAGCAGGAGAGGCCACAACAGTGAGAGGCCTGCGAACCGCGCAAAAAAAAAAAAAAAAAAAAAAAATATATATATATATATAAAACAATTTTTTTGATGGTTTCTGTAGGAGTCATGTACACTAAGACACTTTCCTACTGTGATCATTAGCACCTGTGCTACCCAGGCTATGATAATTTAGAGAAAAAGCAGCCTTCTCAAAAAAACTCTTCAGATGCTGATTAAAATTCAGGGCATAAAAAAGACAGCATTTGTTGTTAGTTTTTGAAGAACTTTGCTATAAAGGAGGTAAGAGAAATGGACCTGTAGCTATAAATGGAGGTGGAGCAATAGCAAAAAAGCCCATAAATAAATGTTATTAAAAAAATTTTAATTGGAGTATAGTTGCTTTACAATGTTGTGTTACTTTCCGCTGTACAGCACAGTGAATCAGTTATACATATACATATATCCACTCTCTTTTAGATTCTTTTCTCATATAGGTCATTACAGAGTACTGAGTAGAGTTCCCTGTGCAAAAAGCCCAATTTTAAACACTTCCTCTAGTGGTGGTTTATAAGTTAAAAGTGCTGGGGAATTCTCATGCTATTGTTTAGATAAACCACCGGTAAGTGTACTGTATATCCCTGTCTCTCTGTTATTCAAGCCCCTAGTAAGCAGATCCCACCAGATCAGGGTGGCAGCTACCTATGAACAGCTCCCTAGAACAGCATTTTTCAAACTGTGCGTCCCAACTCCTTGATGGGTCAGAAATTCTGACAGTCAGAATCAGCCGTAAAAAAAGTGAAATGGTGGGGACTTCCCTGGTGGTCCAGTGGTTAAGACTCCATGCTTCCACTGCAGGAGGCACGGGTTGGATCTCTGGTCAGGGAACTAAGATCCCTCATGCCGCATGGTGCGGCCACACACACACACACACACACACACACAAAGTGAAATAGAATAGGTGAGGATAGAACAGAAAATATCAGGAAGCGTAAGTAATGTTTTGTAAAATGTTGATTTATGTGTGTGTGTGTGTGTGTATACTGGGTCATAATTCCTACCCCCAAGTAATAACAATAATAATAGTTATTATTAAATTATAATTATTATTTTACTCTGATGATCCATATAAAGGTAACATGATCCTACTATTTCCTAGGCTGAGATGTGGATAATTTCTGTCAATGGGAGAGAAGGTAGGTTACCTTTCACAGTCTCCCCAAAAGGATAGACCTTTAAGTCCTTCAACATGCCTTTGACAACTTACATACCTATAGACAGCTTCTGTGTTATTTTCATATTGACCCTTTCTTAGTCCTGACATTTAGATTTCTGACCTTTTATTTATTACTTTTTGCACTTCTGTTTCTATTTGGGTTTTGAATGGATTCAAGTGGTTTATTTTATGATATTTCTCAGCAAATATATTTAGCAAATCTTTGTTATAAGGTTTATAAGGTTAGAAATCTTTGTTATAAGGAAATGCCATAGATTGAATTATGCCTGGTAATTACTGCCAGTTTAGGACATTTTTTATTAACCTCTTCATTAAATAATTTGAGATTTAATAGAAGTTAACATTATTGATAGCCCATCGATTGATATCGGTTTCTAAATATCATGTGGTTTTTCAATTGTGTGATTTGTCTCAAAGTAAAAGACCCAATTTTTTTTTTTTTTTGCGATACGCGGGCCTCTCACTGTTGTGACCTCTCCCGTTGCGGAGCACAGGCTCCGGACGCGCAGGCTCACGGGCCCAGCCGCTCCGTGGCATGTGGGATCTTCCTGGACCGGGGCACGAACCCCTGCATCAGCAGACGTACTCTCAACCACTGCGCCACCAGGGAAGCCCAAGACCCAATTTTTGATTAGGTAAATGTTTATTTATCACATGAGAGTTATATATGACTTACATAGTTAATTTTAAAGTAACTGATTCCATCATTTTTTTTTTTTTTTTGCGGTATGCGGGCCTCTCACTGTTGTGGCCTCTCCCGCCGCGGAGCACAGGCTCCGGACGCGCAGGCTCAGCGGCCATGGCTCACGGGCCCAGCCGCTCCGCGGCATGTGGGATCTTCCCAAACTGGGGCACGAACCCGCATCCCCTGCATTGGCAGGCGGACTCTCAACCACTGTGCCACCAGGGAAGCCCCTGATTCCATCATTTTAAACTACAGCCTTAGCTTATAGGTCACGTTTTGGACTCAAATCCCAGTTATGTCACTCAGCTATGAGGCATCTACTCTTCAGGTAATAGAGCTGATAAGGTCAGGATTAGAGCCTAAATATATTTAGCACCTAGTAGGTACTTATTTAATGGTGGCTAATATTATTAAATCTGTTCCACAAATAGTTTTCATAGATGAAGATTTAGGTCTCTAGTGATTCCTGGCTAGCAAGGCAAAATTCAACCACCAAGATATTTTGTCTACATATAAAAATACACTGACTATATTTAAGTGATAAATGTTCAGATAAGTTTCATATAAAGCCTAAACATTCTCATGATTGAATTTCTTACTTTTTAGGTAGAAGTTTGTCAGTTGTTGACTTACACATGGTCACCCTGTCACAGCCTTGCCTTATAAGGCCATGCCTTATTTCTTGTAGCCTGTAAAACATAAACCAGATGGAAAGAGAGGTGGAAGGTCAGGTCTGAAGGCTACCACACGTCCCTTTCCTTCTAATGGCAGGAAGGAGCATCTGTTCGGAAGTCTATGCTCTATGTGGTATACAACTATTTTGAATCAGGCCTAGTTTAAAAGCTACATCTTCTAAAACAAAATCTTTCTTCATCTCCATAGTGAAAATCACTGCTTCAGTTTTCAAAATGGGGTTTCTGGAGCCTTGGGGTTTTTTGGATACACCTTAGGTGGCCCCTCCTGAAAGAAGACCACTTAGTGGACAGGGCTAGGGGAACCCCAACTGGACAACGAGTCAGGTGGAGCTGTTCTCCCATGTAGTGCTGAAGATGCATAAATATGTGAAGAGGTGACCATTTTTCATAGAAGTACCTTAATTCTATGGTGGAACACATGCATACATACAGATACATGCATTTCTATACATAAACAGCTGTATCTCTCCTTTGGAGACGATGCTAAATATTGCTAGCTGTGTTTGAGGATATGGGTGACCGAAAGCCCTTTCCACACTACTTACAAATAAAAGGCTATTTTATTTGTGGCCACAGCTGTTGTTTGCAGAGTTGATTATTGAGCACAGCTTTGTCTTTTAGGCTTCTAGGTCTCCTAATTGTCAGGCCAGGTTTGTATATGCCAAGAAACTAATATTGGACCTCTCAAAACAGGCAGAGCATGACTAAACACATTATACTAAGATAGCACATCCAACTGCAATCTAATGAGCCCTGGCTGTCATCGGCCAGCTGTACTACATTAACTGGCCTCTAGGAGGCTGAAAGGTTTGGGCAGCAGGAGAGGTGGAATCATCAGCTTTCTCATATCAGAGTACTATTTTATGGTTTTGGATCATTTCGATAATATGATAAAATATAAAAAATTCATTTTGTCACATTATTTACACATTGGTTTAGAATTCCTTAAAAAGCATTTTTGGAACTTCCCTGGTGGTGCAGTGGTTAAGCACGGGTTCGATCCCTGGTCCAGGAAGATCTCACAGGCCATGGAGTAACTAAGCCCGCGAGCCACAACTACTGAGCCTGCATGCCACAACTACTGAAGCCGGCACGCCTAGAGCCCTTGCTCCGCAACAAGAGAAGCCACCGCAATGAGAAGCCTGCGCACCGCAACGAAGAGTAGCCCCTGTTTGATGCAACTAGAGAAAGCCTGCGTGCAGCAACGAAGACCCAACGCAACCAAAAATAAAAAATATTTAACAAAATGAAAAGCATTTTCTAGGATTTTGTCCAGGTCTATGTAGTCAACCCAAAGAATGCCCACTGAATATGTGTGTCATTCTCATCAAATTTTTATTTACACAAATACAAATCCAACAAATGCCATCTGTGGCCCTTAGAGTTTCTAAGTCTTATTTCCTAAGGCATTAAGCGGAAGAAAACAAATTCTAAACCTTTTGTATAAATAAAAGAGTTAACACAGTGATCATAATAAGAAAAACTCCATGGTGTCATTCCCACAGCCGCGTCCTCTCATTGCATAAATAGTGTTTGCTTCTGAAAGTCTAGGCAGAAACAAAGCACAGGCAGACGATGACCTAGCACTGCTGCAAGAGGCACAACTTTTATGCTGCTTGGTCTTTTTGCTTTAAAGTTTTCATCCTAATGATATGGTTGGGAGATTGTCAGGTACCACATATTTGGCAGATACACAGAGAACATCAAAATTCACAGTAGAAATAGACTGAAAAGAACTAATTTGCTCTCTGCAAAATCATAACCAGGTAGGTTGAAAATGAAAATGTAATTGCTCAACTGCATAGTGGCATCCAGGCCAGCCTGGGAGACGTTGTGGGCAAGTTATATTTATCCTGGTTACTCTTCAGCCTGCTTCCCCTTCTCCCCTCTGCACCTTTCATGCTGGTGCCTTCCCCTCCCTTTCCTAGCAAGGCCAAGTTCTCAGCCTCTTTGGGGCTGCTCAGGGCTCTCCAACATAGCACATGCTGCTGCTGCCCGTTCCTTGCCCTGTCGTTTTCATTCTCCATGGAAACATCTGTCTACCTGTCTTTACCTCTGACTCCTGTTCTACCAACCTGAAATCACCATGAGAGTCGGATTATATCCTGACCCAAATGAATACATCAGCAGAATCTCAGGCAATGGAGATATTTTTGATTTGTGGAAACTTTTAAATTATACCACAAAACATTCACCTACTATGCCTAATTATAAGGCTGATATTACTGGAGGAATATGTTTTGGTACAAGGAACCATCATTCTTTTAAAAATTTACTGCTTAAATAAACGGTATATAATATCTTTTCTCTCGCCTAATCTCAACCCCATTGGCAGAATAAAAAGTCTTATTAAAAATAATTAATTAATTTTTGGCTGCATTGGGTCTTCGTTGCTGCCTGCAGGCTTTCTCTAGTTGCAGCGAGCGGGGCTACTCTTCGTTGCCGTGTGCGGGCTTCTCATTGCGGTGGCTTCTCTTGTTGCGGAGCACGGGCTCTAGGCACGCGGGCTTCTGTAGCTGTGGTGCATGGGCTTAGTTGCTTCGCAGCATGTGGGATCTTCCCAGACCACGACTCCAACCCGTGTCCCCTGCACTGGCAGGCGGATTCTTAACCACTGTGCCACCAGGGAAGTCCCCAGGATAAAAATTATGCTTGAACTAAAACCCAAATATGTGGCATATCATTGCCAGTTAAGGACATTTTAAATAGATTTGATTTATTGACTAGGTCTCAGACCTTTAACTTTGGAATTTACTCTTTATTTTCAAGAAAATGACCATATGCTCATTTGAGGACAGTATAAATAAATTCCCTCTAATTTATACTGTCTGTTTTATGGCTTTTTTTTTATTGTGAACATTATAATAAGGGTGATATTTCACGTATTTCACGTTGACTTTTAGCCAACTGATTGTAGTATACACTCCCCCTCATTCCACTGAAAGTATATTTGGTGCTAAATTCAACCCTTTGATTCTTGCTTTCTCTTAGCTGCAGATGGGTGTATTTCATTTTGATTTATTCACTCTCGAAACAGTTAAATCATTCCTCAACTTTAGTACTCATCGAAAAATTCTCACAAGAAAATGTTTTCCCTCTTAACTTAATGATTTACTGTCCTTTATGTCTAGAAACTTCCTTTATAACCAAGAGTCTTTTATATTAAACTAACCTACAAAAGCACATAGGAGTAAAGATGATATCAAATTAACCCTTAATATTAAACAAATTAGTATCATTTCTTTGTATAGCGTTTCGGGGGTTCACAGAATCTCATGGACGCTCTCCATGGATCTCCTGATTCAGAAATCATTTCATGAGACCAGTTTCCAACCTCCTAGGCGATATTTCCACCTACATATCCATCGGTCCCTTTAGCCTTACAGATAGTTGGAAAAGGAAACTCAGATGTCACCCTCTGTCCCACCTTCCTGCAGCAAATCCCTCTTGATTTTTCTGTTTCTGTTAGTGCTGCCTTTATTTCATTTTTCTAACCTGGAATTAAAGTACCCCCCCCCCAGCTCTAATATTCTATGTATAGATCTATGTTTATGTATAACTCTTCTCCCCAAAGCTCTACATCCAAGTCCCTAAATTCTATTCATTCATCCTTTAACATCTTTTTTTCCCCCATCCATTTCTTCTCCCCCCAACCCTCTGTTAATTCAACCCTTCAACTTTTTATTCCTAAACAACTGCATTAACCTTCTAATTGTTTCAATTACCTCCTGTCTTGCCCATTTTCTTTCTGGGGGTGAAATAGATGTGGGGGAAGAGGGAGTTCAAGGAGTGGAGCATGCTTTTGTTGCCATTATCTGTTTCACTCTTCCAGTGGCTTCCCCCTACTGTCTCAGAGATTTGTCATTTGTCTCATCTCTCCTTCTGGATTACAACTCTTCAAGGGTCAGGACAGATCTGACTGAGATCTGTTTTCTTTAGAGCTCCAAACACAATGCTTACACTTTGGTGCTTAATAAATAAAATTTAATTGGTAGTATTCATAAATTTATTTTAATATTCAGTGTTACGTCTCAATAGTTGGCTACATTCTCAATGCCAGTGTGCATGTCTCTCCTGAACTTGTTTTAAATTTTCTCATCCAACCCCATAGATGAAGCTATCCTGTTTGGATCGCTGGATGCCTTGATCACTTTTGTATCATTCAATTGCACTTTCAGGAAGGCACATTCTCTTACTTTGACTCCACATTCCACATCAAAACTAAAACCAAACAAAAGAAACTATTGCATCCCAACAACCCAACTAAGAATGATTTCTTCTAAAGCCATCAAGACTTTTCAATTTTACATGGTTATGGCTAGGAAGTTTAGAAAGTTTAATCAGAATCCTAAGTGTTTTAACTAACGAAACCAAAACCAAAGGGTGATATTGCCATCTCTCTACAAAGTGTTCTCCTCTCCTAAATGTCATTTTCTATCATCTGTTTTTTCCCCATTTCTCCTTTCTGAACTCTTTCTCCTAGAAAAAACTTAGAAAAGTCCACTGTTCAATGTACAATTCCAACCTCAACCAACTGACGTGGTATGGGAGAGAATTCAAATGATTACACATTCATGACATTTTCGATGGGAGAATGTCATCTCTGGGGAATCAAAGTAACATCTGAGTGACCCAGAAACGACAAGAATATCTGATCTGATCAGACCAGGTCTGATTCCTGGGAGCTGCAGACTGGATGGAAAGCACCTGTCTAGATGCCTCAAGGCATCTTGGCTCCTGGCTTCTGAGAAGGGAATGCTTTGTGGGAGGAGCCTCTCTCTCACCTCTCCTTGGAATGCAAGTGTTCAGTTAAGGTCTTTTGACTTGAAATGAGAGTAATGAAGGGCCCCGGGGACTTTGCACCCAGACTGGTGTTTGCCTCAGAGCAAGATCCTAAGATATATCAAGAGCTTGGTATTCCTATAAGGGAGAGTGGAGATCCTGTGCTTGAGTTGTTATATAAATAGTTGGAGACATCTGATTTTTTTCCTTTAAAAATATAATATCCTGTCCATATCCAATCTGTTTCAAATAATGGTGAGAATCTGTCATTCTTAGAGTAACTGATAGAAATCTGTGAAGTGAGGCTCGTTCTCACCAGTAGGTGTCTCTATTCCATCATGCTCGCTCCCAAACTCACCTAGCTTTCTCCTGGAAATACAGATGTTACATAAAAAGTATCTTTGCTTTAGAAATCGTATACTTTAAAGAGAAGAAGTACCACACTTTGGTACTTAAATTAGCTTTGCTGCTAAGCTTTATCTCACTTGAATCAGTGGTGCATTTCTGAGCGAAAGAGCAATAACTAAGTTTCTAGGTACGTGAGACTGCTCAAAAGGTCAGACTCTTTCTCCTAAACATTTATTCCCTTGCCTATAAAATGAAACCTGGGCTTGAGCATCCTCTGCAGTTATCTCAGGTGTTAATTACTGAGAGATGGGCAACATTGACACTCCAGACTATCTGGGTCCAACTGCTGGCTGTGCTATTACTGGATTGATCTTCCTTGAGCTACTTATTCATTTTGTGCTTCAGTTTCCTCACATATAAAAAGGGGGTAATGATAACATTAGCACCACATGACAAAGTTGTTATAAAGCATAAATACCATATCTAAAGTGGGTAGAACACTGCATGGCATGTGATAGGTTGTATAAATATCTTTTACATATACAGGATATATGTATCTTTTATAGATACAGGATATGAAAAATATATAAAAATAAACATATGCAGGATATGAAAAGTGAAAAATAAAAATAAATTTATATGAAAAATGAAAGCTAGTTCCCACTTTGAACTGAGTTAATAAGTAAGGTCACTGTAGGGCATGTGTCCACCTTCTTTGTGACTTGTCTCTCAAAGCCTATGGATGTTGGAGCGATGAAACTCTAAATATAGTGGAGGTTTTCCCTCAATTTAGTTGTTTGGATCACCTCATGTATTTTCATACAAGAGGAGAGCCACAAACCATCTCCCATCCACCACAACCCACAACGATCCTTTCCATGTGAAGTTGGGTTTCATGCCTTGAGTTGTTACAAACACAACATGAAAAGTGGGGAAAGTGAGATAAATTAAGGGACTAAATCAATGGGAAAATGACCCACCATGAAGACCCACAAAAATTCTGATGAACTAGCCCACCAACTAGCCTGATTTTCCAGGCAAGATTTGATGGGGACATAAATTAAATGGAAGGAGATGTTTAAAAGTGACAACTGAGCATTTATATGCATCAGCTCATATCAGTGTCTCAAACATATTTGAAAGTAGGTACAATTATCATCCTTAGTTTACAGAAGGGAAAAGGAAAGACCAAGTGGTTAAGGGCCAAGCACAGTGCTAAACAGTTGACATATGTTCATTCATGTCGTCCTCCCTACTACACTGCCAGCTGATTCTGTTGTCCTTATTATGCAAAGTGGGAAATGGAGGCACAGAGAGATTAAGTGAATCGCCCATAGCTGGTAAGTGGCAGAAGCAGGATTTGAATCTAGCCAGTCTGGCTCCAGAGACTGTCCTGGTAAAGAAGGCATTAGTGCAGTGGTTTGCAAACTTGAGATTGTACAGTAACAATCACCTGCTGCAAGTCACGCCATTGAGGTGATGCTGAAAATTGGAGATGACGAAAACCCTGGCTAAGAAGCAGCGCTGGCTAATGAGAAGGGGTCTGGCTCTGGTTCGATCAGTGATGTTTATCTAAAAATGAATCCTTTGGTGCCTCAGTTCCCTTGGCTGTTAAATGCTATTTCCAGGTGAAAGGCTTTGAATGGTGTGTGCCTGTGTATGACTGTGTGTGTGTCTGTGAGTGTGTGCTGGTGTGTGTGTACATGTGTTTGGAGGAAATAAAGCTTGTTTGGTTTGAGGCTAAAGGTCCTAATACAGATCCCGTACAATGTCCACACAAGGATAAGCACATCCCGAATCTGTACGTTCTCTCTGTTAGTGTTGCTGGGAAGGCAAGGCCGGTCTTAGAAGACCCTGACGTGGAGCCTAAAGATGCAGGCTCTTGTCAGAGCGTCTGCTCAACAGAGACCTCCTAATGCTCTCAATGGGAAAATGAATTCTCCGTGTGAATATGCATGCACTGCAGAAAATTGCTACTGATGCTGTAGAGATTTTAATTCCTTTTCAAAAGAGCCTTGAGAACAGAATAAACACATTATGCTTGGATGGTGTATTCAAGAAGGCTGCTCTATAGGAAGAGACTTTAGAATGATTCTTTTTCCTTTCCTTTGCCAGTGGCTGTCAGTGCACGACAAAAAGCTAGAATGGGGCGTCCACATCCGGGCCCTGAAGGTCTTTTTGTAACACACTGAACCAGTGCACTGACGCAAAAGCATTTCTACAGTCAGAAAACATTTTTAACTTTCTCTTATGCCCCTGCCCTGTGCTGTTTTTTTTTTTTCTTTTTCAAAAAAGTGTTTGCATAGTGAAGAGTGATCCATATCTAGCGACTTCTCTCAATCTGCCTTAATCTTGCTTGTCTCCGCCCTTCTCCTGAAACTGCTGTCTCAGGGGTCAGTGATCCTACTTGTCTCAGAATTCCATGTCACTCTACAGCCCTTACCTTTCTTGACCCACTGGTAGGATTTTAGTCTACGGACCCTCTTCCTCTGGGTACCTCTTCCCTTGGCTTCCATGATGTTCTGGCGTGCTCTGCATTTTCCTTTTACCCACCTGGCTACTTCCCAATCTCCGCTGTGTATGTCCTTTACATATCCTTTCAATGCTGATGGTCTTTCATACACTCTTCTTTCCCTTCATCATTTCTTCCAGTGGTTCCCAATACCATCTATACACTGGCGGTGCTCAAATCTACATTTCCATCCTGCTACACGACCACCACCAGTAAGGATTTATTGAGGCTAAGTGCTAACACCCACCACTAAGGATTTATTGAGGCTAAGCACTATCTCATTTCTTTCTCTGTCCTTTGAAGTAGGTAATATCACGATCCCAGTTTGTGATGAAGAAATACGTTTAGTAATGCAATGTCCAAGCTCACACAGCTCATAAGTGACTTGAACCAAGGTCTCCTCTGACTCAAAAGCCCAGGTTGCTGTGAAATATGCCAACATGGGAACGACGATCAGTCAGAGCAGCACAAAGACTGTGGAAATTTCTGTGCTTAGTTCCAGATCTGTTGACCCAACGAACCACTGAGTACTTCCCCCGGCTTGCCCCATGGGTACTTTTTTACCAACATACCTCAGACCGAATTCACCATCTCTCCTCTGTCGCCTAAATATTCCTCTTCTGCGCTCTCTGTGCAGTGAAAGGCCCCACTGTCCCACAGTGATGCCAGCATTCTGGACACCTCCTCTCTCCTTCCCTCTTCACCGATCAGTCCCGTAGCCTGACAAATCAACCTCTGAAATATTTCTCACACCTATTCGTCACTCTCCATCCCTTCCGCTGCTCCCCGAGTGCAGGCCACCATCATCTGGCCCAGATGAACGCCTCAGCCTTGGAACCGTCTTTTCTCCCCATGCCCTGCTCCTCCTGAGTGTGTTGGCCACCCTGGAACCAATCAGCTTTCCAAAATGCAAAGCCCATCTCCCATCACCCTCACCATGAAGCTCAATTCCTGATGTGGATCACAAGTCACTGGGTGATCTTGTCCCCGGTTAACTCAACAGGCTCTCTGTCACCTCCTGCCCCTTTTGTCTCCTCGCCCACTTGCCTCCCCATCCCGTGCTCGAGAACCCCTCTCACTGCCTCTCACATGCCATGTTCTGTCTTGTTTATGAGTCTAAGCGCATGCTGGGCCCTTTGCCTGGTATGTTCTTCTACTACTTCTCTACTGATTAACTCTTTTTTTTTAATATAAATTTATTTTTATTTTAGGCTGTGTTGGGTCTTCGTTGTGGTGCACGGTCTTCTCTTGTTGCTGAGCACGGGCTCTAGGCACATGGGCTTCAGTAGCTGTGGCACTCGGGGTCAGTAGTTGTGGCACTAGGGGTCAGTAGTTGTGGCTCGCGGGCTCTAGAGTGCAGGCTCAGTAGTTGTGGTGCACGGGCTTAGTTGCTCCGTGGCATGTGGGATCTTCCCGGCCCAGGGCTCGAACCCGTGTCCCCTGCATCGGCAGGCGGATTCTCAACCACTGCGCCACCAGGGAAGCCCTCTACCGATTAACTCTTGGCCTCAGTTGGTTCCCAGCTTAGCTCACATGTCCTCTGGGACCACGTGTCCCTTGGGACCAGGTTGCTGCTCCCTGTGCCTTTCCTATCGGGATGCTTACTGCACTGAGCTGCATGTGCTCATTTGCTGTTTTGCTCATCTGTCCCTAAACTTTGCAAGGGCCGTGGCCGCATTCATGCCCATCTTTCTAATCCTTCTATCCCCACTTCCTGATATACGGCCCACGCTAAATAAATATTGGTTGACTAACTGTCTGACTTAACCTGGAGTTTCAACCTTCCTGAAACTGTCTGAGAAATGGCCAGGAAGAAACGTAGCAAATTGGTGTTCTGCTGATATTGTCATGTGTGTCAAGTCCAAGTTTGGATCAGCCCCTGGCTCAAGGATATTTTTGCTGCGTGGGTCCCCTGAGTCAGAGAGTCTCTACGAGCCAGGCCCTACTCTCTCTATAGGCGGGGAACCATCCTCTGGAGGGTATGCCTTGCAAAGGTTATCGATCTCCTAAGAAAGCAGAGGGATGTCTGGATACTGTGATTCAGCCCCTCCACTTCTACTGTTCTGCGGCTTCTGCCTTTGTGTAAACCTCACCCTCCATGACCCCTCCCTGATCTTCCTGCCTCCCTACTCCCCCTTTCCCATCCTGCCACCTCAGGAAGGCTCCTGAAACACTATCTTAATTGTTTTGACATTTTTGTTGGCTTCTCATTGCCTACAAGATAATGTTGAAACACCTTAGCAAAGCTGTTTATCATTTTGCCCCAAACCTATTTTTCCACACTGAGCTATGCTTACTTCTCTGTAAGAGGCTACGAGCCCTTGGAGGGAAGAAACCACGCTTCATTCATCAGTTCATCTGTTCACCACCTACCAATCAATTCACCAATTAACGGAGCATTGCTGTGTGCCAGGCACTGGGATAAACTGGTGAGCAAAAGCAGACACGGTTCCTGTTTTTAAGTAGGGGAGACAGGCATTGGTAAAATAACCAGTAAATGAGTTTATTTACGAAACAAATACATTCTGTAAAGGAAAGGCTAAGGTGCCCTACAACAAAGAAGACTGACCTAGACTGTAGGTCAGGGATGCTTTCCTGAGGAAGTGATGGTTCACGTAAAGGATATGGAGGAGATAAGTAGGGGTAGAATGAAAAGTTTATATTCCTTCACTGTTCAAAGCTCTCCTTCAGTGCATGGCAGAGGAGAGGCGCTCAGTAAATATTTGCTGAATGAATCAGGAATGGTGGGGAAAAACACCTACGGAAAAGTCAACTTAGAGCAGGACATGCCAGAAGAAGAGATTGAACATAGTCTCAATTCAAGTGGAGAAAGACAGTTCTGTAGACAGATGTACTAGCACCAGCGTCTTAGGAGGTTGGGAAAAAATGAATTCTCTACCTCAACTCCAATAGCAAGGAAGAAATGAATTGGAAGTTACATGTAAGAACTGATTAGTTCCAGATGTAAATCTTATCACAGAGCATTCAGTGGATACCAAGGCTAATTTTAAAATTTGTCCATTGGGTTCACAGACAGTAGGGAGGCCACCCTGGGCTACTGCGAATCTAAATTACTAAAAATGGTAGCACATAGGCAGAGAGACACTGATGCTTTCAGGACCCACCTCTGGCATAGTCTGACTTTGAAGCCTTTTAAATACAGCTTTGATTTTCTATTTGCAAACATATTTTTTGTGTGTGTTCAGAGAATCCAAATGGGTCGCAGTATTCCTCCAGGTCAAATTTTTCTTTTAAGTTTGCATGAAGCCTCTAGGCAGGGACTTCAAGCAGGGTCTGCTCTGTTGGACATATTTTGTGTCTTGGATTCACTTTATCTACTCAATCCACCTTCCACTTTGCATAACATACAGTTTTCTCTTTTAAAAAATAGAATTTTCAATAGTTTATGAGTTCTGTACCTTGGATTTATTTGTTGAGGATACTTCATGGTTGGTTAAATTCTTTGTAAATAAAAGTAGCAAGGAACACGTACTTATCAGCAAGTACCTAATTTTACTTGCAAGCAAACAAACATTGATTTGTTTCTCTGCTATTAATGGAAGCATTCTTATGGTGGCACTGATTGTACCACATCTCGGGGTTAGAATATGAAGAGATACATCTTTGTAATCACAGACGCCCACAGTTAAAATTGCCCAGTGCGTCCTTCAAGGACAGGTAATATGAGGTCAGGACTGGTAGTTCTGGTGCAAAAGTGTGATATTTATAATGGAAAATTTAACATTAATTAGAAAGCAATCAAATGACAAGGCAGTCTTTGCTGTCAGGAAAGATATATTTTAAAAAGTCAAAACATTGTGAGTCACTCACTTACAATGCAATTCACTATTTTGTCTCCACCTCGTTAATTTGCAAACCAGCTTCTACTCTAAGAAAGGAAATGATTTTTTACATAAAATCACGGAAGCAGCTTTCTTTCATTATGTAGTTTGAATTCTACAGAGTATCTTTTAAACTCTTTCGAAGCTACTGAATATTTTAGTTGTAAAGAAACTGAAACAAATACTTTTTCTAAATTATAAATTATCATGTTTAATTTTACCTAACCTTAGGACTAATGGAGATGATCCAAATCTCTTCCTGGAAATGTTTTATTTTATTCTATTAAAAAATATTTATTTAATTTATTTTTGGCTGCATTGGGTCTTCGCTGCTGTGCGTGGACTTTCTCTACTTGCGGTGAGCGGGGGCTACTCTTCGTTGCGGTGTGTGGGCTTCTCATTGCGGTGGCTTCTCTTGTTGCGAAGCACGGGCTCTAGGCACGTGGGCTTCAGTAGTTGTGGCACGCGGGCTCAGTAGTTGTGGCTCGTGAGCTCTAGAGTGCAGGCTCATTAGTTGTGGTGCCCGGGCTTAGTTGCTCCGCGGCATGTGGGATCTTCCCGGACCAGGGCTCGAACCCATGTCCCCTGTATTGACAGGCAGATTCTTAACCACTGTTCCACTAGGGAAGTACCTGGAAATGTTTTAGATACTAGCTAGAGTCTTAAGATCTATAGGGGAATAAAAAAGCAAAAGATTCATCGGTTTCTTAAAATAGGAGGCTTAGGGTAAAAACGGTAAAAGACTTAAGAAATTAAGGCATCAGAAATGAATGTTCTTTAGTGGAGAAGAAAGAGCAAAAGGCACAATGCCAGGTTCTCATTTTGCTTTGTATTTTTTTCTCCCCTAAACCTTCTTTAAATACAGTGAACAGTTTTACTTATATGCAGAAATGAAGCCTAAGATATTCATATGAAAGTGAAAATGGCAGCTCCAGTACCGCTTGACAACTTGACAGAAGTATCAAGGGGAAGAAGAGAGAAAATTGAATAGTGGCTTGCTTCCAATGATGGATGAGAAAGGTCTCGTTGAGGGTGAATCCTGTGGATTTGACCCTGCATTTTCCCTCCTGTGGGCAGTGGCCCTGAGGGATTCTGCACCCTGGATTTTCATCTCAAATAACTTATATGAATTCCCGATGGTCTGGTGGCTTTTGGTGAGTACAGCGTTCTGCACGAGTTCTGGACTGAGTTGAATAATCAGCCTTCCCAAAGTTCTTGGTGGGTTCCGTGTTAAAGTGGGGTGCTGCCACAGACTTTAGGTGTCTGACTGAAGGCCCTTTTGTTAGAAGCAAGCATGTCTCATATGCAGAGCAGTTGAAATGTTCTACTTCCTGGTGACCAATCAGTGGCATTGCAATGCCTGTGCTTTTGGGCAATCAGAGTCACATACTCACAGCGGAGGACTGCGGCCACCTGCCCTTTGCAGAGGTGTCATCACTCTTCTTTTGCTGAGAGTCTTCTTCCTTATAAAAATGCCCCACATCATTAAAATTCACCTAACTTTCTAATCTGCTTATAATTTTAGCACATAAATATTTCCCTAAGGCTCTGAGTTTTATTTCTATTTTCTGCAGTTACGCTTCCAGTGTCTTTCTTTAAATCCCATCTGAATGGCTAAAGCGAAGCAGAGAACTGCAAGATCCTGTTAATTGGGAGCCTTCTAGATGGCCAGCCTGGAGGGAGCAAAAGGAGGAGAGAGACCCCTCCATAAGGCTGGAAGAGTGCATTGCATCAGTCTGCAGTGAGTTTTAAAATAGTCCAGGGCTTCCCTGGTGGTGCAGTGGTTGAGAGTCCGCTTGCCGATGCAGGGGACACGGGTTCGTGCCCCGGTCCGAAAAGATCCCACATGCCGCGGAGCGGCTGGGCCCGTGAGCCGTGGCCGCTGGGCCTGCGCGTCCGGAGCCTGTGCTCCGCAGCGGGAGAGGCCACAACAGTGAGAGGCCTGTGTACCGCAAAAAAACAAAAAATATTCCAGTATCTTCATTTTCAGAGGTCAGGCTTAACTTAGGAGAGGTTTTGAGAAACTTTTAGAGACATTGGTTCTTAGGCCATTTAAATAAACCATTTGATAGAACAGGAGTCAGAAACTCATTGAAAGTGAGGTCGATACTTGGCAGGTGGTTTCATGGTTAAAAGACAATCCTGTGTGGTTCTCCAGATCTTGTGGAAGAGTTCAGTTATAGTTGCCTCCTATCCATCCACCCACCCATCCATCCATCCACCCATCATCCATCCAGCCAGCCGTCCAGTGTTTATCTCTGTACAAGGTACAAGGAATACAAAAGTGAATAGGGCAGGTTCCTGTCCCCTAGATGTTCTATTCTGGTGAAAGAGAAGAAGGGAGGAAGGAAAGGATGGAGGAGAGAAGAAGCAGGTAAAGGGTGAGAGGTGAGGGCGGGCATTTGAGCAAAGGATTACCATACAGTGCAATGCATTTTCAAGTACAAGTTCACATAAAGTGCTATGGGAGCACCAATAAAGAAGGTTTTTTTTTTTTTAAACACCAAAGCTACTTAGAGGCATCCAGCTAAGCTAATTTAATTTGTATCTCAGTTTCTTTCTCTTGTCTAATTGTGAAAGAACTTTGAAATGTCCAAGATCGAAAAATGGGGAGAGATTAACATTATACAGAAAGTGGACAATCCACTTTGGTTAACTGAATCGCAAAGAGTCTAAAATTCTCTATGTACACTTAAAAATAGCATTGTAGTTGTGCATCTTAGTAACGCTATACTTACCTGTAAGCACAGCATTTGAATAAAAATAATTGGCAATATAGCCAACTTCTGTATACAAAAGCAAATCATTTAGATAAAAATAGAAAGAGATGAAAATGGAAAAAAGATGGTCTAAAGATAAGAAATGAGAAATGGGAATATTTCAATTACGCTCTACTTCTCAACACCTTTAAAAAATAACCTGGGGATCTATTTTTACTTCTACTACTCTTATGGGATTTGGCCTACTTTGGACTGTGGTTATTTGTTTATATCGCCACATGGTTTTATCTCCCCTATTAGCGTGTAATTATCTCAAGGGCAAAGAGCTGTGTCTCATCCATCCAAGACCTACAGAAAAGTTAGTTTTTGTTGTATAAAGAAATATGTTTTTCATTCTTAAACCTAAAATAGGTAGAAAGGGAAACCTATACGTTATTGACCTGATCAAGACCGCAAGATCTGACTTCTTAGATGTCTAGCTTTCATGGGGAAGATCTTTTCAGAGATAACCTTTGGTTTAAGGTCATGGAATATTTGAGAGGTGTTTCTATCATTTTGAATCTTATTTTGTGTCAAGAAACTGGCATGATTTCCCTTAAGTAGTTTTAAAAGGTCAATTCAAGAGTTTCAATATTTGTCTTCAAAACAATTTGAAACCAAAATAATTTCAGACTAGATGTATGAATACAACTGGAATTTTTACCTTCTGACTTACTTCAACTTTCACAGTCATAGACACCTGAATTTTAGAGTTAGAAGTAAATGAAGAGATTACCCAAAACCATTTCTTATGAAGAAAAAGGAGCCTTGCCAAAGGTCACAGATGACTAGCAACAATACTGGGATCTTGCAAAACTCTGAGTTCCCAGTTTTTCCTTTATACATCTTTTTTACTATATATTTCTTCACATATAGAGACAAATAAGACACAAGGAAAGATATATGCCAATGTCCCTTACTAGTCAGCCATCAGAGACAAAATCACAGAAGAAGTCAGTAATACTATCCCAAATACTGGTGGTAGATATCACTAATATCTCTAAACCATATTATCTCCTAAAAGCTGATACGTCTGTTCTACAGCAGCTGGGTTTTTCATTCTTTTGTTCACTTAAAAATTCTTTTATGAACTCTTAGGAAATAGGCTCTATCAGAATGAAATAAGAGTAGATATTTCCTTCAGTAATCAAACAATTTGGTCAACTCTAGCCCTATCCCAGGGGACTCCAATGTCTTTCTAATGCCTTTGCCTCTAAGCTTCTCAACCTTCTGAACTTCAATTCCCTTCCAATTTACCTGTTGACTCCCATGGCCCCCAGGACCTTGCTATCACCTGGCACTGCTCCAAATCTGAAATCTCAAACTCTAAAATTGCACACTCTGATCCAAGCTTCATGTTCATCTGGCTTTCTCATTCCTCTCCTTCTACAACACCCATCTTGACTCTTCATCATGGACTTTGGTCCCTTAACTCCTTCCTCATTAGACCCTTATTAGCTTCATTTCCTTCTTCATCCAGCCTAGAATCCATTCTCTTGACAATACCTTCAGTGCCATGGATGCCCTGTCTATACGACCCCAACCCTGACATAGATTAAGTCAACCACTTGCATTTTAAAAAAATTTATTTATTTAATTTATTTATTTTTGGCTGTGTTGGGTCTTCATTGCTGCGCGTGGGCCCCCTTCAGTTGCGGTGAGCAGGGCTACTCTTTGTTGTGGTGAGTGGGCTTCTCATTGCGGTGGCTTCTCCCATTGTGGAGCACAGGCTCTAGGTGCATAGGCTTCAGTAGTTGCGGCACGTGGGCTCAGTAGTTGTGGCTCGTGGGCTTAGTTGCTCCGCAGCATGTGGGATCCTCCTGGACGAGGGCTCGAACCCGTGTCCCCTGCATTGGTAGGCAGATTCCCAACCACTGCGCCACCAGGGAAGCCCTTCTACTTGCATTCTTAAAATCCTGTACTTGGTGCATGAACCATTGCTGAAGAAATTTGCTCTACTATGCTGACTGATGCGAGGAGAAGCTCAAAGACCAGAGTCTAGGCTGAGCCTTCAAAACTGCTGATTAGTTCTATCCTACCTTGTTTCTCAGCTTCAGCTACTCCAACGCTTCCCCGCTCCTCTTGAGATGCCAACCACACACTTACCTCTGTCTCGATTCACTGATGACCCTGTTCTCAATTTCAACAGAAAACGGAAGCACCGGATTTGAAGTATCTCACATTCCTACCCTGTTTCTCCAACATAACATCATCTACTCTTGATTTTCACTGCTGATGGGAATGCAAAATGGCACAGCCTCTATGGAATGGAATATAGCAGCACCCAGCAAAAGTACATATACCTTGAATCAGCAAACCCACTTCTAGGAATCTATCTGAAAGATAAAATGGCAAAAACACAAAGGGACCTATGCACAAAGCTATTTATTCTAATACTGTAAGAAGAAAAGACTGGAAACGGCCCAAATGTTCTTCAGTACCTTGAACCAAGGCACATCCACAATGGAGCACAGTGTAGCTGTAAAAGAGAAATGGGGGCTACGAGGGTGTGATCTTCAGAATTCACTCAGTGAAAAAAGCAAAGTGTAGAAAAAAGTTACTTTTGGTGTAAAAAACGTGGTGAGGAATTGAGAGGTGAATGGATAAAGAAGATGTGGTACATATATACAATGGAATATGAGTCAGCCATGAAAAAGAATGAAATAATGCCATTTGCGGCAACATGGTTGCAACTAGTGATTATCATACTAAGTGAAGTAAGTCAGAAAGACAAATACATACGATATTACTTATATGTGGAATCTAAAATTTGACACAAATGAATCTACCTATGAAACAGAAACAGAACCATGGACATAGAGAACAGACTGGTGATTGCCAAAGGGGAGGGTGTTGGGGGAGGGATGGAGTGGGAGTTTGGGGTTAGCAGATGTAAGCTTTTATATATAGAATGGATAAACAACAAGCTCCTACGGTATAACACAGAGAACTATATTCAATAACCTGGGATAAACCACAATGGAAAAGAAAATAAAATTTTGTAAAAAAAGAGTGCTGAGAATAGGAATCTATGTACATATTTGCTTATATTTTCAGAAAGAACAATGTGTAGCTGTCTGACTCTTATATATTGACTATTGCCTGTGTGTCCCCAGAGCAGAGTTCTGCCTCTCGTTTTGAAACCCTGCTACTGTTTCTTGCCAGTCACTTGCTAAAATGCACCTGAGACGGTCATTCTCCTGGGATAGTCTGCTGCATCTTCCTCTCTGCGTCACCAGCGCTATCCTCTGGAGCAGGTGTCTGTGCCTTTCCCACCAGATTCTAGGTCTCTATCCTTGCTTGGCAGGCTGGATTCCCACAACCCTCTCTGGCCTACTGCTTCCAGACTAGCGTGATTCCAAGGGCCAAAACAATGAAATAAATGATGGTTTCAAAAGCAACTTACAGGCATTCAGGACTACTACAGTTACTACTTAAAAATGGAATCTATGCTTCGTCGTTTCTGGTACTTAAGCATAAAGGTCCTCAGCTAAAGCAATTGCCCTTCAGTTGGGCAAATCACTTTTCTGGAGCAAAAAAGATAAAGTAAGCTGACAGGCTTTCACTTGGAGAAGTCCTTAAATTAAAGAAAGTCTAGAATAAACGTATCAGAAGCCAAGCTCTTTGCTACATCTGAGAAAAGCCCTTAGAATTCGATTGGCTTGGCGTAGTCCTGAGTCTATAGTAAATATTCAGGAGATAGTTACTGAATATGTGTTGAATTTAAACAGTTTTTGTAAAGTTGTCTGAAAAGTGAAGTAAAGTAAAAGTAAAGTTCATGAGCCCACGAAGAAACAACCTTTTAAAATAAATGTCTAGGAAGCTCAGCAAACTTGGAAAGGAATGTGAAAAAGCGAGGGAAAATACTGGCTTGGTTTTGATAAGAGCCCTGGCTTAATTTCAATATATTTGGTAAGTACAGTTTAAGCTAATGTTGCTTTGGCTTCCACAATGCAGTCCAGGAAATAACTATTCCAGAAAAAAAAAAAAGTGGTCAGCTTTTCAATGTCAATGGTGTTTTCTGTCTATAGTTGTAATCTGTCAGATACCTCAGTGGTTTCAAAGAACCCTCCTCAATTCCTTCCAAAGAGGTTCGTTCTTGTTAGACATGCAAATCCTCTTGAATTCCATAGAGAAATAAGTCCCCATTTAAAAAGACAGAATTTGAAGTATGAGACGGAAGACAGATAAGACAGTTCCTAGAGTCCAAAGGCTGCTTTTAGAAAAGCTAAGCAATCCTTAAAAATCTAGAGCTATCAGAGGTGACTGCCTCTGAAGTGCAATATAGGTTTTGTAACTGCCCAGGGCACCTCTATCTTCCCCCCAGGGTCTGTTACAGTCTCCTCCAAGGCACACCAAGTCCTCCAATATCTGAGAATAGGGTGCATCTGAGAAGTCAAAATTATAAATAAAGAACACAGTCTTAGGGTGAGAATTTCTTCTACTTATGGGATTTTATATAGATTTCCCGTATTTTGGATTCATTTAAAACAGCCATCTTTCCTCCCCAAGCAATAATGCTTTCAGGGGTGAGAGCAAGACCGCCCCAATGAGAGGGAGTGCTAGAGACAGGGTTTTGAGTTAATGAATTTGGGACAAGTGGACAATCACTCTGCGTAATGAGGATCAAGCCCCAGCTTTGGTTGTGCATGGCTTGCAGTGGCAGTCAAGGAGCTAATTTTAAATGATTAGCCACCACTGTCTTTTAAATAGGTTCTTAAATAAAACACTTAATCTTGATCTATGATTACACATGCAAAACAAAGACAGAGGATTGGAATAGTCTGTGGCTAATTCAAGCTGAAGATGATTTATACTTCAAAGATCTTGACAGTGGCAAAAGTTGTTTTTCTAAATTTGATATTCAGATAATTTCTTACATTCTCTATTAACCTGCGAAACTGGATAAGTTAGCATCTGGAGGCCTTAATCATCCAGTTTTTTTTTAAAAGAGGGCTTGAGCTTTAGCTCAGTTTTTTTCTTTTTAAATTAATTAATTAATTTATTTTTGCTGTGCTGGGTCTTCGTTTCTGTGCGAGGGCTTTCTCTAGTTGCGGCGAGCGGGGGCCACTCTTCATCATGGTGCGCGGGCCTCTCACTGTCGCGGCCTCTCTTGCTGCGGAGCACAAGCTCCAGACGTGCAGGCTCAGTAGTTGTGGTTCATGGGCCTAGTTGCTCCGCGGCATGTGGGATCTTCCCAGACCAGGGCTCGAACCCGTGTCCCCTGCATTGGCAGGCAGATTCTCAACCACCGTACCACCAAGGAAGCCCAATCATCCAGTTTTATTATTATTACATCAAACAGTAAAATGAATTAGATAATTTTCTTATTTTCACTTGATTTTGCATTGTTTTATTAGTTTTCCATTATCTACAGAGTGAAATTCAACAAAAATTTTGAAGGCCACTGTACTCTAGGTATAAGGAATTATATAAACTTAATGAGATGTGGTCTCTGTCACAGTATAGGGGCACAGATAGGAAAGACCAAGGCAATTTCCTATATTGTAATGACATAATGAAAAAGTTCAGTCTGGAATTGTCTAGAATTTAGATAATGCACTAATGTTACTTAAATCTATGCATTCGTAGGCACAATCGTAGTCTGTATTTTCCATAAGGCAGTCCAGAACAACAAAAAACGATTTAAAAATGCCCATTAGGGATAAATAGATATTAACAACAAAAGGGAAAAGAAATTTTCTGTCTTGAGGTCTGTATCAAGCTGAGTTTCTCTGAGTGACTCATATCTTGACTTTTTCTTTCTAGTGACAGAGACTAGATCTAGAAGACCCTCAACTAAGACACTGTGTCCAAATCAGTCATTTTGAAAAAGTACCACAAGAAAGAGAATTTCTGACTCTTTGACACAGTGCTTTCTTCTGAAATATTTTCTGGGTCATTGGCGTTAGTGTTTGATCTCATAATTTAGTGCTCAGCAATCTGATATTTTGGGGCTGACAACACTGGATGTATTAGGATGACCTTTGTATATTTACAGACACACGTATCTGCACAAATGTAGAAATGCAGAAGCTTCATATGCAAGTACGGGGATTCATACATAATTATAAATCTGAAAAGGCGACTTAGCTCACCGTCTGGGCTATAACTAGAGCACTTCATTTACTTCATTCATGAAATATCATTTAATGTTGGCTTTGTGAAAGATACTGTGCTTGCAGGGGAGGGGTGGACACAGAGGTGAAACATACACGTTGCATCTGTCCTAAGGAAGGAGAAAATTTAGAGACAAATGCTGCACCCACAACAATTCCCACAGCAAAGAACTCAGGTGATGGTATCCTTCCCAAACTGGCTTATGTAACAGACAACCAGGGGCAGTGTTGACTTTCTGGAAGAGGGACTGGATGAAACTTGTCATCAGAGTCAAGCTTATTAAATATCAATATCCACTGAAGAGAATTTCCTGAGCTAACTTTCTCTTAGTCTGGAACATTCAGCAAAACAAGTCAGGTGATGCTTCATCATAACTCCTCTCACAGAGCCAAGGAAGTTTACAGAAACTTATTTTGGAAACTTGAAAAAAAATAAAAGCTCAAGGATATTATGCCCTGCTAATTTGATGAGCTATCAATGACAATTAAATGGTTATGAAACACAGACTTTTAAAATTAGGAACAGAATCTATCCCCTAATCAGCAGCTATATTAATTAGCCCAAATATTTTAAAATGTATCCAGAAATCATTCATAAACACTCTGTACCCTGTACTAATTTGGGCAGGCTGCTGTTCATGAGTGTTGGCTCCAAAGATGTTAAAAGCTTTGCTTTGTCTTACCTACTGCAAAAGGTTTTCTATCATGGGTTTTCAGGACCAAGATTCACCTCCTCTATGAACCCCTTAACCTGTGACTCTGTATTTATCTTTCTCATCTTCACCTCTTGTGCTCCCTAACTTATTCTACAACATGGAGCTTTATTCGACTGTATTAATTTTCTTTTCTTTTTTTAAAAAAATATTTATTTAGTTAGTTTTGGCTGCGTTGGGTCTTTGTTGCGCACGCGGGCTTTCTCTAGTTGCGGCGGGAGGGGGCTACTCTTCGTTGTGGTGCACAGGCTTTTCATTGCGGTGGCTTCTCTTGCTGTGGAGCACGGGCTCTAGGTGCGTGGGCTTCAGTTGTTGCAGGGCGCGGGATCAGTAGTTGTGGCTCGCAGGCTCCAGAGTGCAGGCTCAGTAGTTGTGGCTCACGGGCTTAGTTGCTCTGCGGCATGTGGGATCTTCCTGGACCAGGGCTCGAACCTGTGTCTCCTGCATTGGCAGGCAGATTCCTAACCACTGTACCACCAGGGAAGTCCCTGTATTAATTTTCTATTGCTGCTGTAACAATTTACCACCAACTTAAAAAACACAAATTGATATCTGACGGTTCTGTAGTTCAGTAATTAGACATGGGTCTGACTGGGCTAAAATCAAAGTGTGTTGACAGGGCTGTGTCCCTTTTAGGAGGGACAATAAGGGACAATCTATTTCCTTGCTCTTTACAGCTTCTCAAGGCCACTGGCATTCCTTAGGTCCTGATGGATCCCTCCTCCAACCTCAAAACCAGCAGCATTGCATCTCTCTACACCTTTCTTTAACTGTCACATCTTTCTATGACTTTCTTTTGACTTCTTCCACTTTTAAGGACCTTGTGATTACATGGGGCCTGCCTAGATAATTCAGGGTAATCTCCCTATTTTAAGGTCAACTGATCAGCAACCTTAATTCCATTTGCAACCGTAATTCCCTTTCCTCACATAATGTAACATGTTGACATATTCTGGGGATTAGGATACAGATGTCTTTGGAGGGCCATTGGTCTGCCTATCACATCATAGAAGGCTAGTAAGTATTATTCTGTTCACTGATTCTTTCATGACTGTTGGTCCATTTTCCCAACCACTTTCTAGGGGCCTGAGGGACAGGGTCCAGTGCATTTTAGGAATATTTATTATCTCAGCCCTTGCAGCTAAGAGATCTAAGGAAACAAAACATGAAAATGCTCCCCTGAATATGTACAGTGCTTCTTAAATGTCCCTCCCTTAACTTTAGGCTCTATCCATACCATTATGCCTGTGTCCTGAGTGTTCAGATGCTCTAAAAGACACAATGCAAACCTGTTGTAAAGTCAAATTAAAATTCTTGAGAAGGAGGCAGGATTTCAGGAACTCACAGAAAGTGATGGAGACCTGCGTGAATCACACGTAAGGCTACTGGCAAATGGGGTTTAGATCAGTGAACATCTAAAACAACGTGAATTGACAAGGATGCTGCTGCCATGAGAGAGGTCTTTGAAAAGACTGATGAAGGTGTCAAAATATGGCTTCTTTGTGGTCACGCTGCAAGGGGAAAAGTGAAGGGAGGAGGTGACGTGATGTCATGTAATTTGATCTAATCAACAGGCAACTCATTTGTTCTGTATTCTAAGAATTAGTGCATAGTCACTTAAGTGTCTCAAACATTAAAAACGTAAATAAGATCAGACCCTTCCTCTTGACGCCCTCCAATGTCTTCCTCTCTCATTTAGAATAAAATGCAAACTCCTCCCCCTGGCCTGTAGAGACCCGCGGTGACCTTGCCCTTCTTCCTCTCTATGACCTCATCTCCTCCGCTCTCCACCTCGACCACACACCTCTTGCTAAGCTCCTTCACCTCTTAGCATCTTTGCTTGTCTCTACACCTGTGATGCTTGCCCTGCAGGTTGTTGCATCACTGGTTCCTTCTTGTCACTCAGATCTCAGGTGAAATGTTATCTCCATAGGGAGACTTCCATCATCTACCTACCTCCACCTCTAATTTCAATTCCTGGCATAGCACTTATTCTCTGAGATTTATTAATTAGATAATTAGCTCAAGAGAGCAAGCAAAGTGCCACCTGGCTTACTGCTGTCTCCTCTGTGGCCAGAACAGTACCTGGCAGAGGGCAGGGGCTCAATAATGGAAGGTAGCATGAAAGAATGGACAACTGGACTGATACATGACTTTATTAATGTTATCACTTGGATTGGCACACCCCTGGGTTCAAAATTGATTTTATAGTATCATGGAACTTACTCTGTTCTCTGTGAACATTTCAATGTCCACGTGGCAAATCAATTCAATCAAACTATTTGGCATTTTTGAAAAAAAATCTTTAAAAAAAATTTATTATTTAATTTATTTATTTTATGGCTGCATTGGGTCTTCATTGCTGCGCAGGCTTCTCATTGCGGTGGCTTCTCTCGTTGCGGTGCATGGGCTCTAGGCCTGCGGGCTTCAGTAGTTGCGGCACATGGGCTCAGTAGTTGTGGCTTGTGGGCTCTAGAGTGCAGGTTCTGTAGTTGTGGCGCATAGGCTTAGTTGCTCCGTGGCATGTGGGATCTTCCCGGACCAGGGCTCAAACTCCCCTGCATTGGCAGGTGAGTTCTTAACCACTGCACCACCAGGGAAGTCCCTGAAAAAAATTTAAGGTGTGTTTCTTTTTTTTAAATTGAAATATAGTTTATTTACAATATTATACTAGTTTCAGGTGTACAGCATACTGATTCAGTATTTTTATAGATTATGCTTTATTAGAAGTTATTACAAGATAATGGCTGTAATTCCCTGTGCTGTAGGTATATCCTTGTTGCTTATCTCTTTTGTACATAGTAGTTTGTATCTCTTAATACCATACGCCTCACTTGCCCCTCCCCCTTCCCTCTGCCCTCTGGTAACCACTACAAACTATTTGGCTTTTAAGTTTGTATAACAACAGACATCTGGATCAAAAAAAGAAACTGGCTACACATTTTGGTGTTGTGTAGATATCACCTAAACCTTTTTTCCTGTATTATCTGCTAGGTGGCCAAAAAAAAAGGTAAGGTAACGATATGATGACTTGCTAGTTTCAACTGATTTTGATCAGCAATAAACACAAAGATTGAATAAGGTGATACATATATAAAACCATTTTGCACAGCTCATTTAGAGCTATTGTTATTTTGTGAAAGGTATTATGATTAAATTTTAGGTCTGAATTGTGTTGACTAATATTGTGGACTTTATATGCTAAAATAGGTAGAAGTCCTACTTCCTGGTGGCTCAGTGGTTAGGAATGCGCCTGCCAATGCAGGGGACATGGGTTTGAGCCCTGGTCTGGGAAGATCCCACATGCCGCAGAGCAACTAAGCCCGTGCGCCACAACTACTGAGCCTGTGCTCTAGAGCCTGTGAGCCACAACTACCGAGCCCGCATGTCCCAACTACTGAAGCCCGCGTGCCTAGCGTTTGTGCTCCGCAATAAGAGAAGCCACCACAGTGAGACGTCCTGGCACCACAACGAAGAGTAGCCGCTGCTCGCCGCAACTACAGAAAGCCTGCCTGCAGCAACGAAGACCCAACGCAGCCAAAAGTAAAATCAATAAAATAAATAAATAAATAAAAATAGGTATAAATCCTAGAAGTGCAAGTAAAGTATCTAAAAGTATGAAATGCATAAAAATCACATGATAATGCAATCAACAGAGTTGGAAAGAACAAAATCAAAGATATATTTTCTGCCCCATGCTGGAATGGAAAATAAACTTAGTGTAATAGGACTTGGGACGCAAAATGTATTTATTGTGTCCAGATAGCGAACTGATGAGTATGAATTTTTTTTTAATAAGCAGCATAAATGTCAGGGCAGATAAATCTGTCACAAAAGGAAACAATCTCTTCATAAATAGCAAATCACACTGAGCCACGGCCATCTTGTTTTTTGTCAACTTGCATAAACCTCCTTTCTTTTATCAGTCCTTGGATCAAAATCACCCACATGCATCTTCCTAAGGTCAAACCAAATTTTCTGGCTGTGCAGGAGTCCAAGACAAAATCATTAAAGATTCCCGAGGGTTGATCAGCTGGCACTGCAAAGCTCAGAGTTTCAGAAGCGAAATGTTATCATGGCCATTTCCTTAAGCATATTGCTGCCTTTAAAGATTATTTTGCATACTTGTTTGAACAGTAATTTAATTTATAACCTAATGGCTTTGTGTCCAGAGCTATCAGATGGTAGACAAATTTTCACAGGCAACAATTTTCATAGGGGATTTAGAAAAAAAAATTAAATAAGAATTGAGTGAGATATAGAATTAGGTTACAAGGAGGTGCAGGAGAGGGAAAAGGGCATAGGCTGGGGAGTCTTGTACATGGGTTCACATCCTGCCTCAGCCACTTCGCAGTGACATAAACCTTGGGCAAGCTATGTGACCTTTAGGAACCTCAGTTTCCTCATCTAATAAAATAGGGCTGGGCTTCCCTGGTGGCGCAGTGGTTGAGAGCCCACTTGCTGATGCAGGGGACGCGGGTTCGTGCCCCGGTCTGGGAAGATCCCACATGCCGCGGTGCGGCTGGGCCCGTGAGCCATGGCCGCTGAGCCTGCGTGTCCGGAGCCTGTGCTCCGCAACGGGAGAGGCCACAAGAGTGAGAAGCCCGCGTACCGAAAAAAAAAAAAAAAAAAAAAAAAAAAAAAACCAAAAAAACAAAAAACAGGGCTGATCTGCCAACTTTTCAGGCTGTTGGGGGTTCAGTAAGGTGATTTATGTGAAACACGTGACATGTGCCAGGTACCTAGTATGTGACTCCAGATTAACTGAGAAAATCCAGTTTTCCTATGGAAGAAAAAAAAAAAAGAAAGGATGAAAGAAAGAGAGAAAGAAAGACGGACAGACAAGGATCAAGTAGGCTTAGACATTTGTGGCAAGGCCTTTTAGTTTGCTGAAGAGGTCATTTTTGACTTTCCATGGGTGGTGACCCTGCTGGAAGCTTCTTACTTTTGCTGCCATTCCCGATGATGGGGGGCTCTGCCCTGTAGTCATTGCTCCTGGAAGCCCCTTGCATATACTCAGTCAACCTTCTCTTTCCTTTCAGACTAGGGAAGAGCAGTGAGTGTCCTGCATTCCAGGAATCATGTAGTGAGAGCCCAATGGTGGGAAAATATCGATACTGAATAATCCCCAGTGAGAGAGAAGTTTAGGATGGAAACCTAATAAAGCTTAGGGAGCAACTGCAAAGTTCCTCTCCCACTGGTGTTTTCAAGGGGCACTCAGAGTGGAATGGAGCAAAGCTGAGGGTGTGGAAATGATGGCTTTGGTTTTCCCCCCATCTTTTAACCCACCTCCTCTTTCAAGCTGCTCTGGTTTCTTGGACCTGGGATCACACCTTCAGATCCAGCTGCCAGCCTCCCCAGTTCTCTCTTCTCTACTCAGAGCCAATCAAAACTCCCATTGGATCAGTCATTAATTACAAGGGTAACATCTGATTAAATTATTCACACTAAGGAATAATGGTTGATAGTGAATGTGATCTGTTAATCCTGAGTGCTACTGGTTCTTTAAGAGGAAAATATCCCTAGGTGCTTTTGGCCTGAGCATTCCTTCAGATGAGGCTGACGTGTCACCTCCTCTGTCTGGACCATGGCCATCTTTAGTTAAATCTCAGAAAATGTTCCAGAATACAGGTTTATGAACCATGAATGAATGGTTAATGAAATCATGCATTCAATTGGTCGTTTATTCATCCAAGTGCTTCTCTGCCTTTTAGGTGTTATATGGAGGTGCTAAAATGGATTTATAAGAGCCCAGTTTACCTGAATTTTTAGCCTTGGTTTTCTTGATGCACATCTTGGAAAGGAGCTGGGTCGTCTACAGTCTAAGCTGCATAGGTGCCATTTCTTTTCTTAAATATTTATTTATTTGGTTGCACTGGGTCTTAGTTGTGGAAGGTGGGCTCCTTAGTTATGGCATGCGAACTCTTAGTTGCGGCATGCATGTGGGATCTAGTTCCCTGACAAGGGCTCAAACCCAGACCCCCTGCATTGGGAGTGTGGAGGCTTATCCACTGTGCCACCAGGGAAGTCCCGATAGTTGCCATTTCTGGGAATTGCCTCCTATGAACCCCATCCATTAATAATTCTATTAGCATATCCTTTTGTTATTAATCTTCCTCCTTTCCAACTCTTGCTACATAAGCATGCATGATAATTTTTAAGACAGCGATGGAACTTTATCCAGGATCTTGACAACTTCCCTGTTCCCATCCTGCACATATATGGTACAACTATCCTGCAAACGTAAACAGTAAACAGTATCATCTCCAGCTCTATTCCTTAAATCCGACATCGCTGCTTCATGGTGACATCTGGTCACAATCTTCACAGTTCCAAGAAAACAAAACTTATTTTATATTAAAAATACATAGGGACTTCCCTGGTGGTGCAGTGGTTAAGAATCTGCCTGCCCATGCAGTGGACACAGGTTTGAGCCCTCGTCCGGGAAGATCCCACACGCCGTGGGGCAATTAAGCCCATGTGCCACAACTACTTAGTCTGCACTCTAGAGCCCGCGAGCCACAACGACTGAGCCTGTGTGCCACAACTACTGAAGTCTGTGCACCTAGAACCCGTGCTCCGCAACAAGAGAAGCCACCGCAATGAGAAGCCCGCACACCGTGACGAGTAGGCCCCACTCGCCGCAACTAGGGAAAGCCTGAGTGCAGCCATGAAGACACAACACAGCCAAAATTAAACAAATACATAAATTAATTAAAAAAATACGTAAGCAGCATGGTTTTATAACCACTAAGATTTTTGTATCAATGCAGGAAATTGGTGTCCCATTTCAATAGCATTTATGTAAGATACTTTAGCCTGACATGATCAGAATTAAGGGAGGTGACAATTCTGGTCACTGCTCCTGTTGAACTATGTGCTGTATGGATTCCGTCTCCCCCTGCACAACTGCATTGGCCCTGAGGACAATGGGGTTTGTGCCAAGAGTCTCATGGTAGGAGAGCTACGCTTGGGATTCCTGAGGAGTCTCCAGTGTAATCCAATCCTAAGATGCATGTAATGAGTCGCCATTGTTGAAAGTTAATTTTCTGCCAACAGATTGCAATCTGTACTAAAGAGACTAAACTTACGTACACAGAAACAGGGCTACCTCAGCATGGTTGTTGATAATTATTTATGGGCAAAGCAGTGGAAGCAGTGAAATGTAATGGAAAGAACATGGACTTTGAGGTCAGAGGTGGCTCCTTTGAGTCTTACTATATGATATTGGCCCCATGTAACTTCTCTGGGTCTCAGTGATCTCATCTGGAAAATGCGTTAGTGGTCAGGATTAAATAAAATAATGCCCCCTGTACAGAGTAGGTACTCAAAGTTCATACACATCCACTATTACCTGCACAAGTTTGGGGCTGTGATTCCTGTGGTGACTTGTGGAAACAGATGTGGTAGGTGGTTTTCAGGGTGTAATGGAACTGGGGAGGGAACCTGAGGTTCACAGGTATGAAGAGCATTAGATTCGTGGGCTGAGACTTACAGGTTCTGAGTTCTGTCTCTGCCCTGCCACACTTTATACCTTCTTCTGTTAAAGCATGGACATGTCTATTGTGACTGCCAGTGTCTTTGACTCCCCACTAGACTTGAAGCTCCTTCAGTGCCTTGTGTTTTCATCCCTGTGGTCCCAGTGCCTGGCACTGTTGGGAGAATGAATGAAATGACTTAGGTATTTGTATTTAGGCAGATTGGCCACCTGTGGTTACTCTGTTACAGAGAATGTTCTAGAACTGTAGAAGCTGAATCAGACTTTTTGAGAGAAGATTAGAGAACTTGTTTTCCATCCCTCTTTCCCTCTCCTTTCCAAGCCTAATGAAGAATGAAGACGAAAAACAATGGGATTTGTTTAGGTGCTGAGTTTTGCTTTTATCACTTCATTTTATTTATTGCTCATGTGTTTTTATTTATTTCTTTTTGATTAGGGAGATGTCTGTTTTCCTTGAGAGAGGCTGTGGTGAGAATGTACCTTTAAATTTCTTTTTTATCTTCTGTTGTCCTGTGATCCTGTGTTTTTAGGCTCAGTGAGTGTGTCTTTTTAACTGGATAATGAGAATCTCTCCATTAAGGGATGCTGGGAGTAGTCACACCGAAGTGTCGTGAAGGATTTTCAAACATGAACTATGGTACAGTACCTGGTGCTATAGTGCTAACATCCTCCCTCTCCCCTGACAAGAATGTGGTACTACCTGTCAGATGTCAGGGAAGCCTTACAGAGCGTATGTCCCTTATTGTGCTGTGGAGCTTTCAGAAGTAATCCAGAACATTTCCCTCAGGTTACAGATCCTGAGTAGATTTTCTGAGTTCCAGAGTTAGTGTTATACAAACTGCAATTTGTGAATCCCAAATTTCATAAGAGCAGTAGCAGCAGCAGATGGAGAAAATACATTTCTAATTCATTTAAAACCTGCTCCAAGAAATGAGTTCTCCCTGTACTCTTCACACTGTTATTTTTCTATATGTCTCTTCTATGCCTTCTAAATAAAATAATTATGAAGGAGAGAGACCGGCTTATGTTTCCCTCTGTTGAGAGGCAGCAGCAGTTTATGTTCGTGATCTTACTGGGGAATCATAATAGGAGCCTCTATTGCTGAGGAACTAGGAGCTTAATTTTGTTGTTTTGCAAGTCTGAGGCTTAAGAGAGAGCAAGGTGCTAAGTATAATTTACCTTTACATCCGTGGAATTTTTTCTTACATTAATTTTTTCTTACTTTTCTTACTTTTTCTTACATGTATAGCTGTGTTAAAAGCGATAGTCAGTTTGAGTCAAAGCCTTAAGGAATGACTTCAGTCTTGGTTCTCCAGGAATTTTTTTGTATCAAAAGCAAAGTTTCAGTCACTGTTTAAAAAAAACCACAACCTTTTATAATCATGACTGTGATTATAGGTAAGTTAAAAAATTAACTGACTGGAAATCAATCAAGAAATCTTTATTAGGAGCCTGTCATGTGGAAAACACCTGATTAAAGTGTAAAGGCTCTTCTCTGAAGGAGCGTAAAATCTGGGGATATGAGATACACAGGTGGGGTGAGGCAGACTCTGTTTGTTGGGTGCATCCTCCAAATAGCTCACTTCCGGGAACCAGGGCACAGGTTGAAGACGGAGAGAAGAAGTCCAGGGCCCTGGTCTAGGTCTGGGTTTCAGAGCTGGACTTCACTGAGTGAGGGGAGTTGGGGTAGGATTGAGTTGGGTCCTGTCTGTGGGCAGAGGGGAATAAGATCCAAGAGGGATGATCAGTTAAGTCAGAGAGGAAAGCATTTAGGAAAGTAGAGCTGGAAATATCCCTGGAGCAAGAGTTTGCCCTGGAAGGAAGCCTTTTACCGGGAGACTTTAGCTCCGCCTATATGCAGGGGGCAGGGCAAATCCACTTGGTTCAGAGAGTGTCTCTTGATCAGAAGCCCTTTTCCTGTTCTTGGCTAGACATTGGGCCCATCTTCTGATATGCTCAACAAAGGGTGACTGTTTGAAATGGGACCATCCAAGAAAGTCAGGAACCAGGCCAGGCCCTCACCCATGCAAACACACTAAACTTACGTCATTTGGTAAAGTTTTCTCTACTAAACTTATGATGTCATTTGGTAAAGTTTTCTCTCTCTGTATTTTTCAACAATATTTTCCACTTTTTTTAGATCTTGGAAGGTTGTTCACTAAGTAGTCAAGATCTACCACCACCATGACCAATTTGTGGATATAGAAAACCGTGTAGGATGTGATGCTGGATTGTATTTGCATTAGACAAACAGGTCATTCCGGGGAACGAGGTATTTGCTAATGTGGTTTCATTTTAAAATCCACAGTCAGGATCTGCCTCTGTTCCCTTACCTGATGGCTCAGAAAATAGTTATAGAAGATTCTTATGAGGCTGGCTTAGGGCATCCTTAATAATCCCCTTTCACTGATACAGATCGCCCATAAGCAGAACATGTCCTTCGTCCTGGAGAGCTTTGCCTGGAGAAGCAAAATGCTTTTGGCATGGGGCAGATTCTCCCACCTAAGCAGCTCTACCTGGTGGAACGCGTGCCATCCCTGGAAAATGAGGGCCCGGCATCTGTTTCGTGTGACCTTGGTTAAGCCATGAGATTATTCTTCTGTCTCTCTTCAGTGCCACCGGATAGCTATTGATTAATATTTACCGAATGTTCACAATGTGCCAGCCGCCGCCGTGACGAAAGCTGATTATCTGTTGAAACCTGCTGCCGTTTTGTTCGGCTGACAGAGTTTGGGGCTATTTGAAACTTGCTGAGACAGTTGGGGAACGTCATTGCCAGGGGAAGTGTCAAGGGCAATTACCCTACTGGGGCTGGGGCAGGTCTAGGCTTTGTGGGTACAAGTCAAATGAGCTCAGAGGTGCAGGCAGCTCTGCTCCCTTCCTGAAGGAACCTGCTTTAGGAAAAGGATCTCTTTCTGAGCCAAGTAGCTGGTGGGGTTTTATGCTTCCCAGAGAGACATATGCTTTATGTCTAACTCTCGGGGGAGGCACAGAGTCTAGGAAAGAAAGAGGATAATTTTTTTGTTTTGTTTTTGCGGCCATGCCATGTGGCATGCAAGATCTTAGTTCCATGACCAGGGATTGAACCTGGGCCCGGCAGTGGAAGTGTGGAGTCTTAACCACTGGACCACGAGGGAAGTCCCAAGAGGAGATTTTTTTTTTTTTTTTTTGCGGTACGCGGGCCTCTCACTGCTGTGGCCTCTCCCGTGGCGGAGCACAGGCTCCGGACGCGCAGGCTCAGCGGCCATGGCTCACGGGCCCAGCCGCTCCGCGGCATGTGGGATCTTCCCGGACCGGGGCACGAACCCGTGTCCGCTGCGTCGGCAGGCGGACTCTCAAGCACTGCGCCACCAGGGAAGCCCGGAGATTTTTTTTAAAGTAGAACTTTTGGCCAAGAGCCAGAAGGTTGTCACAGGAACGCTGTGCCCCACTCCCCAACCGCTTTCTGTTTGATTTACTCTTCTTTGTGGTATCTGGGAAAGAGACAGAGAGACTAAGATAGAACAGCCTTTAGGATAACAGGAAAGTGTCAGAGACTTTGAGGTGCAACAAGTCCCCAGATTCTACGAGGTGACAATGCACAGCTGGCGGAGAGGGGTGAGGCACAGAAGGGCAGGGTATGAAGATTAGAAGGCAGGTGAAGAAGCTCATGGGCTTTCTTTGTAGTTAAGCACAAGAATATATGAACAAATACCTAAAAAGGAACACATTTTTCTCTTAATAAGTTTAATCTAAACAATATTTTAAGCTATATGAAATTTAGCAATTAAAATTATTTCTGATATAGAGAAAGATAATTTGTGGGATATGAAGGCAGGGAAGGATAAAAAAATTTTTTTTCTTGCAAAACAGCTAGTTTAGAAGCCCTAGGTTTGGGAGATGCGGTTTGATTGTACTCCAAGTTGCAACATTGATGTCCTTAGTCAGAATTAGAAAAATACCAGGGAAAATAGGAGATTAAAATACCAGGAGACAATCTTTCTGGCAGCACATTCTACCTAAAATCATGCATATTTAGAAATAGGCCTACTTACCATCTCAGAATTCAATTATAATTTCAAAATTGTAGCAGAAGAAATTACTATTCAGAGTTGAGCTTTGTGATGACATGTGTAAATGAAAAAGTAAAAAAGGCAGGAGAAAGAAAGGATGGAAGAGACAGAGATAGAGGAGTAGAAATAGTAATAGAAAAATATTGAAATCATAAGGGGGATGTAACTACTGATACTGTAGAAATTAAAAAAATAAAGTAGTATGATGAACATGTTTATGTCAATAATATTGAATACTAAGATACTGGATAATTTCCTAAAAAAACGATGAAATACCAAAATGACTCAAGGAGAAGTTGAGAGTCTGCATACAATAACAACCATTAAAGAGATTGAAATCAGTAAACAGAAGCCTAACTTTGCCCAAAAGACACAAAGCCCGAATAGTTTTATATGTGATGCTTAACAAATCTTCAAGGAACAAATAATCTCTTTATTATACAAACCATTTTAAAGAACAGGAAAAGAGAAAGCTACCCAACTCATTTGGCTAACAAATAAAAGTGAATAGAAAGTACATGAAAATTATAGACTAATCTCACTAATGAGTATGAATGAAAAATTCTTAAATAAAATATTAGCAAATTAGTTCAGCAGTACGTATGACTAAGGAGAATTTATTCAAGGAATGCCAGCATATAAAGACTTAAATGGGGCTTCCCTGGTGGTGGAGTGGTTAAGAATCCACCTGCCAATGCGGGGGACACGGGTTCGAGCGCTGGTCTGGGAAGATCCCACATGCCGCGGAGCAACTAAGTCTGTGCACCACAACTACTGAGGCTGCGCTCTAGAGCCTGCACGCCACAACTACTGAAGCCCGCATGCCTGGAGCCCATGCTCCGCAACAAGAGAAGCCACTGCAATGAGAAACCTGTGCACTGCAATGAACAGTAGCCCCCACTCACCACAACTAGAGAAAGCCTGTGTGCAGCAACAAAGACCCAACGCAGCCAAAAATAGGTAAATAAAATAAATAAATTAAAGAGAAAAAAAGACTTAAATGTAAGACATGACACCATAAAACGCCTAGAAGAGACCATAGGCAAAACATCCTCTAACATAAATCATACCAATATTTTCTTAGGTCAGTCTCCCAAGACAATGGAAATAAAAACAAAAATAAACGAATGGGACCTAATCAAACTTACAAGCTTTTGCACAGCAAAGGAAACCATAAACAAAATGAAAGGACAACCTACAGAATGGGAGAAAATATTTGCAAATAATGCAACCAACAAGGGTTTAATTTCCAAAATATACAAACAGCTAATACAACTCAACAACAAGAAAACAAATAACCCAGTCGAAAAATGGGCAGAAGACCTAAATAGACATTTCTCCAAAGGCGGCATACAGGTGGCCCATAGGCACATGAAAAGATGCTCAACATTGCTAATTATTAGAGAAATGCAAGTCAAAATTACAGTGAGGTACTACCTCACACTGGTCAGAATGGCCGTCATTAAAAAGTCTGGAAATAGCAAATGCTGGAGAGGGTGTGGAGAAAAGGGAACCCTCCTACACTCTTGGTGGGAATGGAAGTTGGTGCCACGACTATGGAGAACAGTATGGAGATTCCTCAGAAAACTAAAAATAGAGTTGCCATATGATCCAGCAACCCCACTCCTGGGCAGATATCTGGACAAAACTATAATTCAAAAAGATACATGAAACCCTATGTTCATAGCAGCACTGTTCACAATAGTCAAAACATGGAAACAACCTAAATGTCTATCGACAGTTGAATGGATAAAGAAGATGTGAGACATATATATCTAATACATATACACACAGTGGAATACTCAGCCATAAAAAAAGAACAAAATAATGCCATTTGCAGCAACATGGATGCAATTCGAGATTATCATAGTAAGTGAAGTAAGTCAAAAGACAAATACATATGATATCACTTATATGTGGAATCTAAAATATGACACAAATGAACCTATCTGTGAAACAGAAACAGACTCACAGACATAGCAGAGTTGTGGTTGCCGGGGGTGGGGTGGGGAAGGAATGGACTAGGAATTGGGATTAGTAGATGCAAACTACATATAGATGCAAACTACATAGTAGATGCAAACTACATATCCATTACATATAGAATGGATAAGCAACAAGGTCCTACTGTATAGCACAGGGAAATATGTTCAATATACTGGGATAAGTCATAATGGAAAAGAGTAGAAAAAAGAATGTATGTATATGTAAGGCTGAGTCATTTTGTTGTGCAGTGGAAATTAACACAACATTGTAAATCAACTATACTTCAATTAGAAAAAAGGGACCATGGAACTGATGGGCCCAAAGCTTAAGAAAAAAAGGAATGCAAACACAGTTTAATATTTAAAATCTATTCATGAAATATTAATGAAATATAATAAACAGATTAAAGAGATTATGTCATAAAACATATGATCCTATCAGTAGACACTGAAAAACATTTGATAGCATTCAACACTCATTTAGGATGAAGAATTCTTACCAAACTATAAATAGAAAGAAACTTCCTTAACCTTATAAAATATCTCTTTAAAACAACATTCCAAATTAATCTAGAGCAATGCAATGCCAATCAAAATCCCAATAGAGAGTCTCATGAAATACCATAAGCTGATCTTAAAATTCTCACAGAAGAGCCAAAGATTAAGAAGAGCTATGGGGGGCTTCCCTGGTGCTGCAGTGGTTAAGAATCTGCCTGCCAATACAGGGGAAACGGGTTCGAGTCCTGGTCCGGGAAGATCCCACATGCCACAGAGCAACTGAGTCTGTGTGCCACAACTACTGAGCCTGTGCTCTGGAGCCTGTGAGCCACAACTGCTGAAGCCTGCACGCCTAGAGCCTGTGCTCCGCCACAAGAGAAGCCACCACAGTGAGAAGCCCGCATGCAGCGACGAAGACAAATGCAACCAAAAATAAATAAATTAAAAAAAAAAAAGAAGAGCTATGGGGATGAAATATGCAGCATAAGAGATATGGTCAACGACATTGTAATAACTTTGTATGGGGACAGATGGTTACTATACTTATAGTGGTGATCATTTTGTAATGTATTTAAAGGTTGAATCACTATCTTATACACCTGAAACTAACATAATATTGTATGTCAACTATTATTTCAAAAAAAGAAAAAGAAGAGCTAAGATAAGTCTGAAATACAAAAAATAGTTGGAGTTGCCAGTGTTATGAAGCCTTTCTTGGTAACTAAGGCATGTAATAGCAATGTGGGATAGATTGAAAAGGACCAATAAAACAGAATAGAGAGCCCAGAAACAGCCCCAAATATATATAAAAATAAATATATGACAGAGATGATATTGCAGATTGGTATGGAAAAAATAAAGTCTTCAATAAAAGTGGAAAATTAATAGATTCCTATTTCCTAATGTACACAAATTCTGGTAGGATCAGTGATTTAAATGTGGAGAGTAAGGACTTCGCTGGTGGCGCAGTGGTTAAGAATCCTCTTGCCAATGCAGGGGACATGGGTTCGAGCCCTGGTACGTGAAGATCCCATATGCCGTGGAGCAACTAAGCCCGTGCGCTACTACTATTGAGCCTGTGCTCTAGAGCCCAAGAGCACAACTACTGAGCCTCCTCACCACAACTACTGAAGCCCATGCGCCTAGAGCCCCTACTCCACAAGATAAGCCACCACAATGAGAAGCCCACGTGCCACAACCAAGAGTAGCCCCTGCTCACCACAGCTAGAGAAAGCCCGTGCGCAGCAACGAAGACCTAACGCAGCCAAAGATAAATAAAAGTTAAAAAAAAATGTGGAGGGTAAAACTTTAAAACTTTTAGAAAATAACAGAAGAAAATGTATTTATGATCTCAAGGTAGGAAAAAAATTTTTTTTTAAACCAAATATGTGTGACCAACTTGATTAATTAATTATTTGGCTGTGTCGGGTCTTATTTGTGGCATGTGGGATCTTCGTTGTGGCACACACGTGCTTCTCTCTAGTTGTGGTGCACAGGCTCCAGAGTGTGCAGGCTCAGTAGTTGCAGCACGTGGTTTTAGTTGCCCCGTGGCATGTGGGATCTTAGCTCCCCAACCAGGGGTGAAACCTGCGTCCCTTGCATTGGAAGGCAAATTCTTAACCATTGGACCACCAGGGAAGTCCCAGGAAAAAATTTCTTAATTAAGACATAAGAAGCATAAGCCATTAAAGGAAAATATTAACAAACTGGACTACATTAAAATTCAAAACCTCTGACAACTGTTAGATTCTTAATCATGGGAGACAACTCTAGATTCTTATCAGCCCAGAGAAGTAAGAGGAATCTACATAACAAACCTTACTAAAATAACCCTTATCTTCCATGAGTTTCCCCCCATGCACTTACCTTTCCAGTTTCCTGTCCCTAAAAACCTAAACCTCTTTTCCTTTGTCTTGTCATTTCTCTACAAATATACTGTTCTTTGTTAAGACACGGCACAAGCCTCAAGTTCTAACCACCCCTTTGAGTTACTCCTCACTGAATTTTTCCCACATGTATGTTCACTGCACATGTTAATAAACTGTTTTTCTCTTACTAAAATAATTCAAAACCTCTGTAAACAAAAGACCCCATATTAGGAAAAAAAGAAAAAAAAGCACTGGGAGGAGACATTTGTGAGGCACAGAACCTTCAAAAATTTGTTACTGGAATTAGAAAAGCAGGCCTACAAGTCAATACAAAGAGGCCAACCTGATAGGAAAAAAAAAAGTGTAAAATCAGTGAACAGACAATTCACAGAATGGGAAATTCCTATGGTCCCTAAACACATGAGAAGATGCTCGACCTCCCTAGTAATCAGAAAAACAAAAGTTTACACAATGACAAGATGTCATTTCACCCTCAGATTGGCCCAAATTAAGAGCCTTGATGATGCCAAGTAGTAGAAAAGTGAAAGGAAAGGAAGCCCTCTTACATAGCTTCTAAAGAGCTAGACAATATTTTGGAGAAGGATTTAGTGAGAAAATAAAGGTAAAGAAGTGCTGCTTTGTGCTTCCAGGCATCTAAAGAGACTTGTACACGTGTGTGTGAAGACAGCTACAGGAACATTCACTGCAGCATTGTTGGTAATAACAAAGAGTTGGGAACAGTTTATATGTCCATCAAGAAAAGAAGAGATTGGGCTTCCCTGGTGGCGCAGTGGTTGAGAGTCCGCCTGCCGATGCAGGGGACGCGGGTTCGTGCCCTGGTCCGGGAAGATCCCACGTGCCGCGGAGCAGCTGGGCCCGTGAGCCATGGCCGCTAAGCCTGCGCGTCCGGAGCCTGTGCTCCGCAAGGGGAGAGGCCACAACGGCGAGAGGCCCGTGCACCGCAAAAAAAAAAAAGAGAAGAAGAGATTAAAATCAGTCATACCATATCTTCCAGTGGAACGCTACATAGCACTTAAAAAGGAACCTGTATCCGATGGTTAAATCTAAACAATGTTATTTTAAATAATGTGAGAGAAAGATAATTTAGGCTGCGGGCAATCTCTGGGAACTGAGAGAAGAGAAAGTGATCACAGGGGGATACCTGTACCATTTTATTCCTTAGGAAAAAACAATCTGGAGCCGGGTAGTAATGTGTAGGTTTCAAAAAAAAAGTTGGGAAGCAGGTAGGTTATGCTGTCCTTGGTTCTTTTCTACAGATCTGAAATAATTAATAATAAAAATTAAAACAAAGGAACAGCAACCCATGAGTTGCTTTTAGATAATTAAAGTGGAAGGCAGCAACAGGGGGCAGTGAGTAAACTGAGAGGCTGAGAGCATCCTTGCAACTGGATCCGTGAGGATGTAAAGGGTCTGCCCCCAGATGGTACACAGCACGGACGGCAGAAAGTTCCTGAGGGGAGGCTGGAGCCAGGGAGAGGCCCAAAGGAAGACTGACAGTAAGAGGAACCTGCTAGTTAAACTGCCATTAGATGCTAGTTGGCGGCTGGCGCCCCGTTTAATCGCTATGTCGTTTCACCACACAGTGGTTTAATTTTCTTCTCAGTGCATTCCTTCTTCTTTTTTTCTTTCATCTGATGTTCTGAGATAAAGAAACATTTTTAGTGCTTTGTAAACCAAATCAAGTGGACCCTCCCACCAGCCATGTTCTCAGCCATCTGCCTCTCACACACCAGCCCTGCGACTGGGAACCCAGCTTCGCATCAGGCTGTAAAAAGGGGCTGGAAACGGAAATGCCTTCTGGGCGCAGGTGAGTCATAATCAGGAGTGAATCAGGAGTGAGGCCTGGGCAGCGGGAGACTCTGGTGGGGAGCGGAGAGGGTGGGATGCGGCTATATATTTAGCTGATTGCTGCCACAGGGAAACGAGGGTGTCTTCAGATTTTCCAATTCAAAGGAAGCCAGAAATATGGATTTTTTGTTTTTTAAAAGATGGTCACCCAGCGTTGACCCACGTCCTCATGTCACCTTCTCCCTTTGCTTTAAGTCCCTCCTCAGCCCCTCACTCACTTTCATTCCATGGGTGGCCCCTGAAGGCATCTGAGCTTTTATAACAGCTTAGTGCAAAAGGGGAAACCGAGGACTAGAGACGTAAAGGCAGTGCTGCACGGTTACATGGGAGAAATCGTCCCCGCCGTGGAGGGATCTGATGAGAGCGCTGTCGGGCACAGGTGTGCCTGAGTGTCTAAAGGACACCTGAGTGCTTTCCTATGTTTTTTTTTTCTTCCTGCTAAGGAGAGAAGACTGTAACATCAGAAGAAGAAATTTAGAATTGTTGTGGAACTGCTCTCATTTGCAGCTATAAAAAGGAATGTATACTTCCCCAGCTTACTGAAATGATAACTCTGGGTTTTATTTTTGGAAAAAGTACTTTTCCTCTTGTAAAAAATTAATGGCCTTTGAGTGACAGGGAAGTACCAAGTGGTTTTCACTGGCTCTTTTCTGGCGGAAGGAAGAAGTGAGGGCCAGGGCCTGCCCTTGCTCGGAGGGTGGACGGGCATCACAGCAAACATTCCACTCCATGGTCTGGGTGTTTCTACTTAACAAACACAGGCTCTTTTCTCCAGAACCTCTCTGAGCCGGGGGCAGGGCACAGGTAGCCGGAGCTCCGCATAGTATCGCGAGCGTTAACAACTAACTTCTGTGTAGTTGTGCTTTTCAGTCTACAGATGTTTCAGTGTCTTCATTACTTTTTATTCTAAGATTTGGAAGAAGCAGACATTTCCTTCCACTTGAAGCTAATATAAAACAATCACACATCTGATCGTGAACAGAAGACTCGGAGTGGGGCTTCTTGGATTTGACTGTGCGTAGGAATCATCCGGGGATCTTGTTAAAATGCAGATTCCGATTCTGTGTGTGTGTGTGTGTGTGTGTGTGTGTGTGTGTGGGTGAGTCTGAGATGCTGCAGAGCTATGGAGCTCCCAGGTGATGCCGATGGTGCTTGTTCATGGGCTACACGAGGTGCAAGGGAGGGTAAGGGCTAAGCGGGGGTGGATAGGCGGGGGAGGATGCAGCTTCCCTGTTTTCACTTGGAAGATGCGCTTGTCCTCTCCTTGCCCAGGATGGTTATCTGTCATCCGAGCCTTGTTGGGGCAGGTCCCTGGCTGGGCTGTGGCTGATGACACAGCAAGGGCCCAAGGAGGACAGGCGTGTTCCTCTGTGGAGAAAACAGCAGCGCCATCCGTCACTGTTCTCAGAGGGCAGCTCTGGAGGAGGTGAGCTTCAGATCAGAGGGTCTCTGTAGAAGGAAGCTCCGTGGACTCACGAAAGCTGCAACTTATCAGTGGTGTGTTTGCTTGGGGCTTGTGGCAGGTTACGTAAGTGAAAGAGAGGAGGAAAATTCTGCTTATCCGTTCCAAGACATTTCCTCGTTGCAGACTGGATGGACTGAAATGAAGCCCACGTGTGCCAGGCCTTTTGGCCCGAGTCCCCGGCGCACAGATGGTGTCACGGTCGGGTCTGCGCCCTCCTGTTTCTGACATGGAGGTGATGAGGGCCTCTGGGCCCCGAAGGACTGCGACAGATGTTGTTTGTTTCCAGAAGCCGAATAAGAGCCTCGTCCCCAATGTAAACATTTCATCTGCTCAGCTGGTCGTGTCGTGGCTCTGCCTCTGAACAACTTTCTTCCTCTAGGTCTCTGCATCCATGCATTCCATGTTGGAGATGACAACCTTTGGAAGGGCGGGGGCTGGGTTGCCCTCCCAAAGCTGGCCCTGCCTGCTATTCACGCGCAGTGGGTGGGGAGAAGCGTTAGACACAGACCTGGGTGGAAACTGGACTCTGACAGTGCATCTGGCTGTCCCAGGGGGCAAGTTCTGCTCAGGACCACCTCACACAGGCTGCGCCTTTGGCACGTCTGTGTGCATCAGTGGCTGGAACAGAATGGAGCCTTCAGCTTCACGTTAAGATATCTTCAACAACTGTGGAATGTCTCCAACTAATCCTGATGACTCTGGGCAAAGCCACATTGCCTAAGATTCTTCCTAAATAATTTTGGGCCGTGGTGAAGATATATAATATATATATATATATATATATATTTTTGCTGTACGTGGGCCTCTCACTGTGTGGCCTCTCCCATTGCGGAGCACAGGCTCCGGACGCACAGGCTCAGCGGCCATGGCTCACGGGCCCAGCCACTCTGCGGCACGTGGGATCTTCCCAGACCGGGGCACGAACCCGTGTCCCCTGCATCGGCAGGTGGACTCCCAACCACTGCGCCACCAGGGAAGCCCTATTTTTTTTTTTTTAAATGAGAACCACACAAACTACACAAACCAAGGGGAAAAAAGTTAAAGACAATCTCCAACAGGGAAAAGAGCAAATAACCCTGATTTATTTTAAATTGAAGATATGAATGAGCATGAGTAGGACAGTTCCCACTTGCCTATTGATGCTTCTTCTGGAAATAAGGAAAAGGCTACATCACTAGGTATAGTGCACGGAATACCAAATCTGTCAAAACTAGAAGCAACACGTTATCTGCTATCAGAAAACAGGAGTTTCTGGAAATGCTATTCTAGGGGAGAAGTTTGAATCTGTCAGAGAAGAGGCTCTGGCCTCAGTTGTGTGTTTGCTTGGAGGCTGTGGTGGATTAGGTGAGCGAAGGAGGGGATGTAAGGGAACTCAGCTAAGATGTACCACCTGGGTGGGTACCTCGGACTGCATCCCTAGCACTATCGCCAGAGTAACTTACAGGGGAAGATGTGGATTTCCCTCTGTGCTAAATGGAAAGGCTCTGTGGGGAGGCATCCCCACTATGTAGTGTAGGATCATGGACCTGCATCACGATCCCGCTCTCTGTGGCTGTCACACAAACACTGAGCCCCCGATTATGCCTTCTTCTCTTTGCCATGCACTCATCACTGATGATCATAGGCTCCTGTTCGATTGTTGGTGGGCTTGACCCTGCCAGAGGCCCTTGGGGAGAGCCAGCAACACTCGCTGAGAAGCTACTCTGCACCAGGCTCTTTCGTGTATCTCACCTAATCCCAGGGGTAGAGCTGGGGGCACTTGAATTTAGTATTCCAATTACGAGAAAACAAAATTGAGCAAGGTTGGTTTTTGTTTTTTTAAATCAAAAGCTGCATGGCCTACGTCAGAGCCAGGTTTCAAAGTCACATTGACTCTAAAACTAGTGCCTTTTTATTGGTTCTGCTACAGAGCGGGGGTGGGGGGGGGACAGTCCCTTGCATTCGTGTCTGGCGGTCACGAATAAATGAAGCTGCCTGGTGTCCTGTTCCCCGGTCTGTCGGGGAAGAGGAAACATCTACACGGAAGTGCTGGCCATTTTGATCCCTTTCAAGTGTGGATTTGAACCTATAAGAGTTTTGAAGATAAAAGTCATCCCTGAGACCCCTCTTGGGGTCTGGTGGGACGTGGACGTGGCTGGGGGGCTGTCTAGGAAGAGGGTAGAACTTGACCTTGTGTTGGGCCAAGTGTGGGGTTGCCAATTCAGGGTACACAGCCGAGCCTATGTGACTCACCCAGCCAAAGAACACTTACTGAGCTCCTGCTATGGGCCTGGGGAGGCGCTGGGGATTCAAAAATAATGTGCAGACACAGTCTATATGTGGAGGAGACGTGACCCTTCAGAAAGATGCTCGATAGGGCTGGCCCACACAGAGAAATGTAAAAGTTGTGGTCAGCAGGTAAGTTAACCCCCTTGCATATTTCAGAAGATTCTGTGCCAGGACTTTCTTTCCACCTTAATAGTTGAATTGCTTTATCCTAATGAGATAAGGTTTGGCCCAGGATGAAGACCCCATTTCTACTTTGTGCAATTTTTTTCATGCAAAGGTAAACGTTTCTGTTTTGAAAAGCTGTTCTCTGTCCCAGGTAGAATAGCTTGCTGTCATGAACTATTAGGTACCACTCGAGATAGTTTACAAGTGACCGTCCATCATTTTCAGGACAGACAGGAGTCACAGAAACCTCCCACAAATTATAAATGAAATCGGAAGACTTCCTTTCATTTTTTCCCCCCCAAATGGAAGCTGATTAACATCCAAACACCTACCTAGGGGCAATCCCAGCAACCACACCACATTAGAACTGATGGAGGAAAGGATAAAACTGCAAAAGATGCACATCAAAGAAAGCCAGTGACAGAGATCTACCTTTTAAAGGCTGATGGGGAGGTGTTTGGAATGGGGATTTTCTGACAGAGCTATTGGCTGGAGAAAGATGGTCAGTGCCCTTTCTGCTGAGAACTTCAGTCAATTATCATCACAGCTGCACCACTGAGATGTCAATTTATTCTCAGATGCCGCCAAAAGGAGCAATTTTCACAAAATGCACCACACACTAATTCTCTAAAGACACTCTCTCGTAACAGGCAAGTGGTCACAGCTTCAAAGATTCAATAGGCTGTGTGATGCTGACAAGCTGGCGGGAGAGCTCTTTACACTTGAGCACATAGTTTTTGAACACTGAAGGGCCATTCTCCAAAGCTGGGAAAAGAGCATGCAGGACTGGCCCCATCCCTGAGAAACTCCTAGATTTGGTCATGATTCTTCTCCAAGGTACAATGGGCTTGTAGGGTGATTCATCCATCCAAGAATCATGAGTGGAATTCTGAAGTCTGATCGATTAAGATACCATATGAATTTAAACTATTCTATTGTATCTCCCATAATAAAAAAGTATATTTTCTCAAGCATCTGTTGGTTGTATGGTTAGCAACACAAATTTAAAAGAAAGTTACAGTGGGAAACATTAATTTATTCAGTCAAGCAATACGTATTGAAAGTCCTTAATTTGAGAGTCTTACACAAATAGCAAAGGAAGAACTTGGGGGAAAGAATGGAATTGAGAATATTTCAGTATGAAGAGAGATTAAGATTGGCTATAAGAGCAAGACCTATTGGGTAAATTCAGTTCAATTCAATTTTCAAGCATTTGCTGAGTGCCTATTTTCTATCAACCCTGGGATGGGAAATGTGGAAGATACAAAAATACAAGTAATGTGTACCTTCCAGAAGCCTGCAATCTTACATGTTGGTGAAAGTTATAGTTAAGGGTTATTAGTTCCAATCTCCTTCTCATATAAAGTATGCGTTATTTTTGTCTTGAGCTGCCTTTGCACTGATTTTCACCATCAAGTACAGCAGTGGAGATCTTAGTGTTTCGAATGTTGAAATCTTTGTGAGGCATTCATTTAATAAACATCTACTGAATAGTTTTTGTGTGCCAGACACTGGGCACTTCCCTCTACATAATTTTCTACTTCTTTGGTAATAACCTTAATTCCTGTATGTAATGCTTTTAACTCTAATACACGTGCTTCTACATCCATTATCTTATTTGTTCTTTCAGCAATCCTGTGAGCTTGGCAGGGTGGATATTATTACAGATGATGAAACTAAGACTCAGAAAGGTTAAGTGCCTGGCTTAAGGTCACACAGCTAATGTGTTAAAAAAAAAAAAACCTAGAAGCTACCCATTTTGATTCTATTTAAGTGCTTTCCTATATATCACACACTTGCTGTCACTATTAATAGCTATCACTTACTTAGTGGTTTAAAACAGGCAGTAGGCAAAATATGTTGTATATGTGTCCTTTAAATCCTCATAATTACAATTTATGAGGAAGCCAAGACTCAGAAAAATTAATTTGCACAAGGTCATGCAGCTTACAGGAGGAAGAAGTGATACTTGAGCCATTACCCTACACTTTCCCATTCTGTCCCACCTTGTTTCCTTCAGAGAGAATATAGTATGAGGAAGGTTCAAGTTCTCCCTGACTTGGCAACCTTGTCCTTTAGACACAGTGCCCACTGTGCCCAGGAGTATGATACTTTTAGGGACCTACTAAATGTTTTCTTTCTTTCTTTTTTTTTTTTGGCCATGCCCCCCAGCTTGTAAAATCTTAGTCCCCCAACCAGGGATTGAACCTGGGCCCACAGCAGTGAAAGCGCAGAGTCTAACCACTGGACCGCCAGGGAATTCCCAATGTTTTCATTTTAAGTTCACTTAAAATCAGAAGAAGACATGAATATCACAACTAATATATAATAATGATTGAGCCTGGATTATATATTTTTTAAAATTCAATTTTACTTATTTATTTTGGTCGTGCCATGCAGCGTGTGGGATCTTAGTTCCGGGACCAGGAATCGAACCCGCGCCCCCTGCAGTATAAGTGCGGAGTCTTAACCACTGCACCACTAGGAAAGTCCCAAGCTTGGATTATATTCTAATGCAGTCATAACATATAATTTAAAAAATGTTTTTAATGGAGCAAGGGGCCCTCAAAATGCAGCCCTATGATCATGTGCCCTTCCTGATGTAGATTAACCCTCCAAGAGAGTCTGTGAGTTTTCCTGCTGTCTGATTTTCTCCCCCCAACCCCCCTTGGCGGCTTGGAGGCACAAACCCACTGCTCCCTGCCTCTTAAGGCTGTTTAAACCTGCTGCTGTCATCATGCATGGGACGGGGTGGGGGGCAACTGAACCACACCCCAGTTCTCACCTCCAGCTGCTTCCTGAGTGGGATGCTTTTCCTCCCAATGGCAGCGATGCTGGCTTGGGCTGGAGGGTCACTTTCTTGGGTGTGCAATTTCTTCTACCCTGTACTACATCCCTCCCAACCCCCCAATTCTTGGCACTTGCTTAGTTCTGACTTTGATAAATGAGGACTTTGGAGGAAGAAAGGCACACTATCCCACTGAACAGTGGTTTGGTTGGTGATGGGTGGTGTGATATTGGGATATAGGGAAGAACCCCACTTCAATCTTCCAGGGCGTGGATGCAGCCTTCCAGGGACACGGATGTGCACCTTTGGTACAAACATGCTCTTCTCCTGATACTCCACCAGCTCTATCTTGAGGGCTTTTACTCTTCTCACCAGATCAATTCAACAATGCATTTTACATCTTCCCGTCTGGGCGGTAACTCAGACAACTAAGGTAGTATTTTTTTTAATGTTCCCTTAAAATAGACAGTTAAGCTTCAAAGGGTCTCTTTTAATAACAACGTCCTTATTAGAACTGGAACACATGAATGTGCAATAATTAAACTGAAAACACTAGAATAAATCCCAAACCAAGTAGACTGTAGATTATTATTTCATTGATCAATGACGTGGATATCTGCCATGTTCATGTTATCCATTTCAAAGAACTGAACAGACTTTTTCCTGTGAATCCTTTTGCCATCCTTGTGAGACAAAAGATGCAAAGAAGATAACAGCCAAGTAATGTTGGAATATACCCAGAGCTAATGCCCATTGCTCCTCTGCTGCAGTCTAGAAAACAACAGTAGTGATGTCCTCTTCATTTGACACAAAAGAGAAAGAGGCGTTGAAATGAGAATTTTGTCACTGGATCGATGGTTCAGGGCACACCGTGTCTATCGCAGGCTAATAGCTCACTTTAAATGTGAGTGGATTTCTTGGGTTCGCCTTTTTGAAACCCGAACAAGCAGGAGCAAAAAAATGTATCCCAGCTCAGTAGTTATGTTCATGAGAAATGTGGCCTATTATACCGTGGGCTGCTTTCTATAAAGCTCTCTTTTTAGATCACAGACTCATCTGACTAATTTAAGTTGAAACAAGAGCCATTATTTATTATCAAGAAGAAAATCCGTGGCCAGAAGCTTAAAGAATTGCTCACAAAGTACTTACTGCCCAGAACAAAGGTAAGAATGGTTTCCTATAAACTGAGTAAATAGTCACATCTAGAGTTACCTGACATCTCAGATTAGGCCATATGCTTCACAATATGGTATTCAGTGATAGATTCATCAGGTATCACTTGTGTAGATAGAATGATTTCTAAAATAGAGGAAAATGAAGAGGCGTGAGCAATTGATTAACAGATTTCCAAGTCACGGACTCATTCATTCATTCATTCGTTCATTATTAGTTTGTAACCTCTTACTCTGTGCCAGGCAGGGTGCCGGACATAGTTTGGGATATAGAAATTCCTTGGAATTCAGAGCAGAAAGACAGAGAATTTATCCTCAAGGAGCACATCTTTTGTGAGAGTGTGCAATGCAGGTATATGGAGGAGGTGATGAGAGCACAGAAAAAGGCACCAAGCATACAGTGGGGGTCAAGAAGATGACCCTTGACCTCAGTCAATTTCAAAGCCTGCAATTGATTTCATTGGGATTCCCACACTTATAAAAACTAATACTTTCCTACCTTCTTTAAATCATTAAAAAATAAATGAGATGAGAATTTTGCTTTTCTTTTACAAAATAATTCATAGAGTGGAGGGTGTCATAGAGGCGGTTCTGCTTGCATGTAGGAAACACACCTACTTCTCTGAATGTCCCTGCAAGTGGATCCTGAGAGGTCCAAGAGTGTTGTCTGGACAAAGGTATATTCCAAAGAGGCTTGTTCTGTGTGAAATGTGCTCTAACAGAGCGACTGTAATGATAAGAACATTATGAGCCTTCCTTTTAAGCTTTTTAACTCTCCAAGTCAAGTACCTCTGGCCTGGAGAATGTGATCTGTGTATGGCTATATTGCACTTGATACGCAATGGTGTACAGTAGAAATTTAAACTGGGTAATTGAAATTGAAGTAGAAATAAATCTGTGCAAACATACTTAAAGGTAAGTTTCCCATCTTTGAAGCTTGGCTTCACTGAGTTTTCTTACAGGAGACTCTACTGAACGTGGAGCCCTTCAATGCTTGGATCAGATGATGGTTGTTTTCCAGTAGAACGCTCTTGGTTGTACCTGGACCTGAGAATGATGGCTTGTCAAGCCATGCATGGGAGGAGCAATGGGAATGTATTCCAGGAGCAACACGGTACAAGTTTCACAATGAGAATTTTGTTTTTTTTTTTTAAAGTCATAATGCTCATACTGACCATTCTTGGCAGTCCTCATTTTCACCATCGGAATGTAAATGTCAATTCTGCAAATTTGGTTTCGGTTGAAATTGACAATTAATTGAATCAATATTTATTGAGTGACCACAATGGGACAGGTTTTGTTCCAGGAGCTGAAGATCTGGTGGTGAATAAAACATCACGGCCCCTGCCTTCATGGACACGATAGTATAGGCTGAGAGGAAGACGGTAACACACAAACTTACAAACAAACATTACAAGTTGAGCACCATAAAGAAACGGGACAAAGTGAAGTTAGCGAAGACAGGAGGGTGGTCACAGACGTTTGTGCTGAGGAGGTGACACTTCAGAGGAGACCAGAGGATAAATCAGAGGCAGTGAGCTGAAGAGCAGGAAGACGAGGATTCCACACAAATGCGTAAAAGAGTTTAGTGTGTTGTTAACTCTGAGTGTCAATAGCTTTTAAAAAGGAGAACCATTTATAATTTGGGGAGTTGCTTATAAATAATGTAAATAGGGATTTCCCTGGCCGTCCAACGGTTAAGAATCCGTGCTTCCACTGCAGGAGGCACGGGTTTGATCCCTGGTCAGGGAACTAAGATGCTACATGCCGTGCACTGTGTGGCCAAAAAAAAAAAATATATATATATATATATATATATATATATAATATAATGTAAGCAACTTAAAGAGGGGAGAAGACTAACATTTTTTTTTTCTTTGCGGTACGTGGGCCCCTCACCGCTGCGGCCTCTCCCGCCGTGGAGGACAGGCTCCGGACGCGCAGGCCCAGCGGCCACAGCCCACGGGCCCAGCCGCTCCGCGGCACACGGGATCCTCCCGGATCGGGGCACGAACCCGCGTCCCCTGCATTGGCAGGCGGACCCTCAACCACTGTGCCACCAGGGAAGCCCAAGCCTAACATTTATTAAGCAATTATTACATGCCAAGGACTATTCTAAGGGATTTAATAATGACAATCATAATAATCATCATGATCATTATTATTAATTAGAACATTTATTATTATTCTAGTAAATAATTACACTGAATTAATTTAGTGAGTGCTAAGCACTATGCTATAGGCACTCAACATATATTTTCTTACAAAATCTATGCAATAAAATACGCCCTTGAAGTTGAAGGGAGAACGCCAGTCTTCCTGAAGGGTTGAGAAGAATCAGGCAGAGTCGAAAGGGAGCTGAAGCCCTGGCCTGGGAATTGGATGCCTTGGAGCAGAGCATTCCTATAGTGAGCAGAGGCTTATCTGATGCATGGCTAAGGGGATAGAGGCCCTATCCTTTGGGGGCCAAGCAGTGGGTAACTGTCGGCTGCAGAGATGGGGAACGAGGGCAGGAATGGTGAGGGGCCCTCACAGATTCCTGAGTGGAGGGGACACAAGCTGAGATAGTTGTACGGCTCTAACTCTGCCTATAGCAAGATGAAGTGAGTGGGCCTCAGAGGTCAGCCAGGGGCCGGCTGTCATAATTCTGGGAAGAGACTCTGAAGGCCTTTGCCAGGAGAGTGGCCACGGGTGGAGAAGAGAAGGCAAGGGTGGGCCATGTGGGAGGAGAACTCAGCCAGGTCCGAGGTTGGGGGAGCTGATGAGTTTATTATTAGAGATTTTGATTTGAAAATGTGTCAGCATGTGTCAGCAGGACACACACATTTCCTAAGTATTTAACGCTGGTTCTGATTCCTTCTCACACCCATTTCATTAAACCAAACAGAATCCCTTCTGAGAGACTTAATTAAGCAGGGCTGCTCTAAGAGAGCCTGGCCAGCAGCAATTCCTATTCCTTTACAAATGCTCTTAAAGAAACATCAGATGGGTAATCAAGCTGGGCAATGAGAGAAGAGGAAGTGCTGGGAACGGCTCCACACCACATACTATATATAGAATACTATTACAGTCATCTTCTGTCTTTCGGTTCATTTCCATATCTGTATTGGCAATTACATGTCAGGACACATCTGCATTCACTGAAAGCAACAGAAACCTTCCCTATCTCTATCTTGGATCATTAGCTCGATGCTTACGTTCCTCTGACACTGTAGGTAATAGACACTCAGGTTGATCCTAATGGAAGCTCCATAAATTATTTATACCTCCTCAACAGCAGGCAGAAGGTGGCTACTCAAGGAACTCACACAGGGTTTTTTCCTTTTGTTTTTGTTTCTGTTTTTTTTTTTTTTTTTAATGAACCAGGAGAGAGAAAGAGAAGATATATTTTCAGAATAAATAGCCCACTTTCAAGATATAAAAGATGGACTTCGCAACAAAATACCAGTTTCGTATTTTCATAGATCTACTTAGCACATGTGTTTCTTGATAAGCAGCATGAGAGGGCATACATTGGTCCTCTGGGTGGACAGTGGGTAGACACTGTACTCTTCCACCTGATGAAGAGAACCAATCTGTTGAGTGACTTCTGTATTATTTAGGTTCTGATTCCCATAATCTTACCCATCACCTTGCGTTTCTGCACAGGAGCTACAGTTGATTTGAACGAGGATCAGGGATAAGTTGAGGCAATTGGGAGGCAGGATGGAATTGGGTTTTAGAAAACAGTGATGTTTCCTTACTTTTCCACCTGGATTGAGTGTGCAAAAAACGGTTATGTGCTTTTTGCACACTCACCACAGTTGGTCAGACTTTCACAAGTTGAGAGGCTGCCATGTGGGCTCTGTCACCATATCAGAGGCCAGGGGTCCATGTAGGGGACCTTTACCCCTCCAGTGAATGAAATGTCCTCTGCGTAAAATGCCAACTCTTAGAATACACATTTTTAAATTTTATTGAAGTATAGTTGATTTACGATGTGTTTAATTTCTGCTGTATTGCAAAGTGACTCAGTTATACATATATATATTCTTTTCCATATTCTTTTCCATTATAGTTTACCACAGGATATTGAATATAGTTCCTTGTGCTATACAGTAGGACCTTTTTGTTTATCCATCCCATATATAATAGTTTGCATCTGCTAATCCTAGAAGCTTAGAATCCCAGCTCTTAGAATATGGACCACTAATGATGACATGATGGTGAGTGCCCAGGTGGGATGACAGCTTAAAGGATGCTATGCTGATAGGGAAGCTGATACAAAGCCTGACTTATTATTTTTTTTTGGATGCATTAACTGACTTGGGTTTTTGCATAATAATCTGATATGAATTGTGAAATCCATTAAAATATATAACAACCCGATAAAAATTCCACTAATTCAGAATTTATGATCATTTTGACAGGAACAAGCTGGGTTGGCTTATTTTTGCTTGGTAAAACACTTTCTTAATATTGTAAAACTAATAGTGCAAACCAGACTGCAGAGGGAATGTTTAAAATACTTAAAGGACAAATTGTTTTCAGCACTGACAAGCCCTGCAGGAGTGCTGCTTACATAGAAACAAATGACATGCTGCTCATAAACCATTAGAATTTGTTAATTAAATCATATCTTCCCTACCAGGCAACACTGAATTGGCTTAATTTGAGTTACTGTATGTTTTTTTTTCTTTTTTGAGAGAATAATGCTGCAATAATGCTGAGAATAAATGCTGCAATTTAAAAAAAAGGTACTTGGAAGAGTGCAAAAAACACTATCTTGTGACTCTGGGTGGGTGGCTTAATCTCTCTGAACCTTCGTTCTCTTTTAGGATAAGTGAGGCTTATATACTGACCTTTGTGGGTTATTGGGAAGATACCACAGTTACATGTAAAGCTACTAGAACCCCCATGAGCACATAATAAGAGATCGTTTGTGTGGGTTTCAGAGATAAAAATTTAACTCTACAGAATATAATACAATCTCACAAACTGGAGAGAAAGTAAGCAGGGATGGTAATTTGCCATAAAAAAGAATGAAATTTTGCCATTTGCAAGAACATGGATGGACTTGGAGGGTATTATGCTTAATGGAATAGACAAAGACAAATACTGTATGATATCACCTAAATGTGGAATCTAAAAAATGAAACAAACCAGTGAATATAACAAAAAAGAAACAAACTCACAGATAGAGAGAACAAACCAGTCGTTACCTGTGGGGAGAGGGGAGGCGGCAGGGGTAAGATAGGGGAAGGTGATTAAGAGGTACAAACTACTATGTATAAAACAAATAAGCTACAAGGATATATTGTACAACATAGGGAATATAGCCAACTTTTATAATAACTATGAACGGACTATAACCTTTAAAAATTGTGAATCACTATTCTGTACACTTGAAACTTATATAATGTTGTAAATCAACTACACCCCACTAAAAAAGAATGGTGATTTGACTGCTTATAATAAAAATAAATATAACATCTTTCACTTACTGAGTACCAGCTATTATGGAATCCCCTTTTTATAGATGAGAAAACTGTGGAAACTGCTGTCTTTTATAACTTTAGTGTTAAATTTAGTGGCCTAGACTTAGAAGAGGAAAAGATTCTCAATAAAAACAGCATCTTAAAAATCATAAAGTCTCTTTAATGTCAATATTTTAGAAAGTTTCATGTTTTAAACATTTAACAGCAATTAAAAATTTTAAAGGTCTTCGGTTTCTTGTAAATATATTAAGAAAGAAATTGTACAGTTAAAAGCCACTTTTAACTAATGGCCACAGCTGGCAAAAATACTGGCAAGTTCACGACTTTTATTTCTTTTTAACATCTCTGTTTATACTTGAAAACTAATGATTTGTTTAACTAATTAAAGAAAAAATTCAATTCGGCTTGTCTTTAGACTTGAAGAAATTAAAAATGGTGGCCATTTCACAAAATTTTAGGCTCCGGACGCGCAGGCTCAGCGGCCACGGCTCACGGGCCCAGCCGCTCCGCGGCACGTGGGATCCTCCCGGACCGGGGCACGAACCCGTGTCCCCTGCATCGGCAGGCGGACTCTCAACCACTGCACCACCAGGGAAGCCCCACAAAGCTTTTTGAGTTTCAAATTTCTAGTGTTTCTCAATGAAATAAAATCCCAACCAAGCATTTTAACTTGGTAACAACTCTGATAAAGACAGTCTTTGGCCACAGTAGACATAAACTATCCCCAATTTACAGAGCATTCACGGGACATTAGGACGTCACCTTAATTAACAGAAAGATTTAAGCAGAACGTTTATTTTAATAAGACTATGTAATGAACTTTCGAGAATTAGTCTTTGATTTGCTTTGTTTTTCAGGTCAAGCAAATTGGGATTTTCCCTTTGTTAGGGAGCACCCAGTCCAGTCCTGACGTAGGAAGGGTCAGTGTCAAAACCAGACAGAGCGCCCACCCACATTCTGCTATGCAAAGCCAACCTTGGCTCTAAAAGCCAAGTCTCAATGCATTTGCTTGTGAGCTATCGGGCTCGCCTGGAGAGCTTTCATCTCTCAAGACCCATCTCTGGGGAGTGGTGCTGTCACTACCTCTGAAAGGCTGCAAGACGAGCTAGTATGCATTTCTTGGCTTTAAATTGCATGGCTCTGATCAAATTCTTATTTTTACCCAAATTGCATTATAACAATGACATAATGGCTTTGAGGTCAGAAATATACAGAAAAATCACATTTTGTGAATTTGATCATTTTGATTTGTTTCCACTGGGGACATCAGTCAATGCATAGGAGCTCAACATTTATAAACGGCCTCTGCTCAGACAAGACAAGCACTTAAGCTGAAAAGGAAGAAAAGTCACTCTCCTCGTTATGGATCGTACTATTTTGAGAACAAATGAATGCACATAGAGGAAAAACCCTCCTGTGTCTTTCTAGTCTTTTGAGATGAGTTCAATGTGTGGATTCTTCTAAACTGGACAATTCACTTACTAACATACTTATTTGTGAGCAGCTGCAGTATGTATTTGTATGTATCTGTATGTATTTGTGAGGTACTTTCATGTTATTGAAAACTAAGAAGACAGAGTCCTTGATTTGGAGTAGTTTATAATATACTATACACACACATACACAAAAGACAACAACCGGGGTGTAATTATAGGCAATATGGATAAGCTAATATCATAGAGTAATAACTATATGTTAGGATACATAAAAATTCTTATATTGGCCATTGGTTACCTTACCTGAGAATGATTAAGCAAATAAAACAAAACAAGCTTACGACCACCAACAAAAAAACAAACAGTAATTACAGTTTGAAAGATGATCAAGCAATTAACACATGCAACAACATGCACTGAGAACCTACAATAGGCAAGATATATGATGATACAAATAAAAAATTCTGGGGCTTCTCTGGTGGCGCAGTGGTTGAGAGTCCGCCTGCCGATGCAGGGAACCTGGGTTCGTGCCCCGGTCCGGGAGGATCCCACATGCCGCGGAGCGGCCGGGCCCGTGAGCCATGGCCGCTGAGCCTGCGCGTCCGGAGCCTGTGCTCCGCAACGGGAGAGGCCACGACAGTGAGAGGCCCGCGTACCGCAAAAAAAAAAAAAAAATTCTCTCAAACTTTTATTAACTGAATGCATAATTTTTTGGTTAGGTGGGAACCAGTTCCAAAGGACTCTCTAGAATGTTCTTAAAGACCACAAATTTTCAAGTATCTTCTAACACATTCAGTATTGTTTTCTATTGTATAAATGTGTTTTAAAATAGTGATAAAAATTTTATCCAAGTACTGGGTGGACTGAGCTCACAATGATATGGGGTGGGGAGAACATTATAATCACAGAAGACTTCTCGGAGAAGGAAGAAATTTTAAACCAAGTTTTAAAAGAAATAAGAGACACCTACTGCTGGATTAAAGCAGGGAAGGCACTTCTGGAAAGAAGGATGGCACGAACAAAGGCTTTGAGATAACAGCCGGAATTAAGTCGGGAACAAAACCAGTCTGGAGCCCTCCTGAGCTTTTCGGCACATTCCCGTCATAAAGCTGGTAGCAGGGACAGTAAGCTGTTTCCCTGATTTGGTAAAGAAGGGATTTGCTAAGCAACCTCACCCCTCTTATCCTTCCAGAAAGAGAGTATTGGCCTGGACACTGGAATGACAGCAGCCTACAAGGAATTCTATTTGCAGATTTTGTCTGGACTCTGCTGGTACCATTCTAGCCGGTGTGCCTTTGGCCACATGGCTCCAGGGACAACTCTCTCTGGCAGCAGAATTATGCTTGTGCAAGAAAGCAGAGCTTGCATCTGCTCAGTGGACACAATACTGTCTCAGATGTTTGCACAAGCAGATTTTTGTTTTAGTCTTTAAATTTTGGCATTGTAGTAGGTTTTTTTTAAAAGTCAAACATGGACTCCAGCCTCTGTAAACCTCTTTCCATGTAATTAATTATTTCTCCCCTAATAAGACAAATCTAGAGTAGGTTATAGCTGGCTGGCCCTGCATGCCCAGTGAGCTTTGCCTCTGGGTTTGTTTTGTTTGCGGGGGAATCTTAGTTCCCCAACCAGGGATTGAATCCGGGCTCTCAGCAGTGGAAGCGCAGAGTCCTAACAACTGGACCGCCAGGGAATTCCCTAGGTTTGGTTTTGAAGGGGGCGACATTTGTTTCTGGCCCTCGTTCTTCCTCCTGTCTCTTTCATACTTACCGGTTGATCTGGGCTGCCAGGGACTCTTCACTGCTGTGTCCTCCATTTCCTGCCCCTCCTCTCCAACCTGCTCTGCACGGGCACCCCATATGCTAGACCTGGACACCAGCAATGGCATGACCCCCATCTCCATCAGCCTACCTGTGAAGCCTCCCCAAATAAACATAAAACTAGACTGAAAACTGTTCTTTCTATGCAGAGCTTCAAGAAGTATTCTCGAGGGTCCCATCCTCCCACCAAATGTCCACTCCCAAAGCCATATAGAGTGAAGTTTTAGAGCTGCCAGTGCCCAATAAAGTACCATCGAAAAGGAGCCCCACTAGATTCCTGGAATAAGAAACTGAATCAGTTAATTCATGTCAATAGGCACATAGTAAATGCTCCCTAACCAGCTCTGGAGGCAGTATGGTTCAGTAGTTGATAAGGCAGGCTTTGGAACTAGTCTATCTGGGGTCAAACCCCACCTCTGCTACTCACCAGTGGTGTGATCTTGAACAAGTTAGTAGCCACCTGTGTACCCGCAGGCTGAATGTAGGATGAAGGAGTTAATAGGTGTAAAGCACTCATAGCAAATAGCAATTTGCTCAATTGCTATTTGCAAATACATAGCAAATGCTCAATAAGTGTTTGTTGTTATGTCAATAATAGCTTAATCAAAGTTACAGACGGAGGAAATGAGGTAAATTTCTCACACTTTGGCAGAGAGATGTCTGTGGTATGTGGCCTTTTGGTACCTGAAGGTCCTGCATGTGTGTGGCTACATCCTTCCCTGCCTCTGCTTAAGGGAACTACTTTTTTTTTTTTTTTTTTTGCGGTACGCGGGCCTCTCACTGTTGTGGCCTCTCCCATTGCGGAGCACAGGCTCCGGACGCGCAGGCTCAGCGGCCATGGCTCACGGGCCCAGCCGCTCCGCGGCATGTGGGATCTTCCCGGACCGGGGCACGAACCCACGTCCCCTGCATTGGCAGGCGGACTCCCAACCACTGCGCCACCAGGGAAGCCCTAAGTGGTGATACTTTTAAAACCCGGCCGAGAAATAGATTTAAAAAGAGCATCAATACAAATGGCTAATAAGCACATGAAAAGATGCTCAACCTCATTAGCCATCAGGGAAATGCCAATCAAAACCACAAGATATCACTTCACATCCACCAAGATGGCTAGTATCAAAAAGACAGAAAAGTATCGGTGAGAACGTGGAGAAATTGGAATCCTCACATACTGCGACTGGAAATGTAAAATGGTGCAGCCTCATTGGAAAACAGCCTGACAGTTCCTCGAAAGGTTAAACATGGAGTTATCATATGACCCAGCAATTTCACTTCTAGGTATATACTTCAGAGGAATGAAAACATATGTACAGAAAAACTTGTACATACATGCTCATTGCAGCATTATTCTCAATAACCAAAAGGTGGAAACAACCCAAATGTCCATTGGCTGATGAATACATGAATACAATGTGGTAGATCCATACAATGGAATAGTATTTGGCAATGAAAAGCAATAAAATACTGATACATGCTACATTATGACTGGATCTTGAAATCGTTATGCTATGTGAAAGAGGCCAGTCTCAAAAGACTATGTATTGTACCCATATGACTTCATTTATATGAAATGCCTAGAATAGGCCAATCTATAGAGATAGAAAGTAGATTAGTGGTTGCCTAGGGCTGGCAAGGGAGATGGAGAGATAGAAGGGTGACGGCTAAGGGATACAGAGTTTCTTTTACGGGTAATGAAAATGTTCTACAATTGATTGTGATGATGAACGCACAGCTTTGACAATACTAAAAACACTCAACTGTACGTTTTAAATGGGCAAATTGTATGGAATGTGAATTATGTCTCAATAAAGCTGTTATTTTAAAAAGGCATCAGAACATTGAAAACTTATAAGAAAACAGCACTGCATAGTATCCCACACTAGCATTTGCAACTTTGTTTGCTATCCCTTGATCAGTCTCAGATCAGCTCCTTTTGATGTTTCCTCCTCTATAAAATGGCAATAACCATAGCAAACCACTCTACCCTCTTTCTTCTCTATGGAGACCTGGTAAGACCAAGACCAAATGCTTTTGTGTCTTGGATTCACGCTGAGATTTTTCTCTTTCCTTAGGAGACTCATGCTTTAAAAATTGGAGGCATTATCGTGAAAACCAAAGGTTTTAGGGCCCATCTAAGAGGACATTTTGCAGGAACAATTGTTTAGCGTGTGTGTAATCCTATATCTGTGATGGAGGAAAACAAGATTAAAAGTGCCATTCTTGAAGCCAAGAGTAATTTACATGAGATAAAGGGTGCAGAAAACAGAGAACATTATTCCCTTTGGAGAGGTGCATTTATTCAGGGAAAGTTACCAGGGAGAAGAGCAGCTCATACCGGTGTAAGACGATATGCGCTCAGGAGGAGGAGAAGCCACAATGAAAGCTAGATTCCCAGGAGGTCCCATTCTGTAGGCACTTTCCAAGGCCACTGGTAATCACAGTAGGTTCCAGTGGGGGAGCCTTAGAGAAATACAGTGACAACTATCTTGAAACCTCATATACTGCCCACCTTGTTTCCAAAGCTTTTCTTGATAAGCTTCATTTTACTAAAGGGCTATGAGCACAGTGTTAAGCTCTGGAGAAAAGCAAATCTGTGCTGCCAGTTTAGCTCTACGAAGTGGGAATATTCCTGTTCACTGTCTGTGCCTTAACACTTTAAAAATGCAGTTATGGAAAATAATCTAACAATTTCAGTAAAAAAATGGCTAATTGCATATCAGAAAGTAAAGAGTTAGACTTTTCGATGATGGTCATTCTGACCGGTGTGAGGTGATACCTCAATGTAGTTTTTTGTGTGTGTGTGGTACGTGGGCCTCTCACTGCTGTGGCCTCTCCCGTTGCGGAGCACAGGCTCCGGACGCGCAGGCTCAGCGGCCATGGCTCATGGGCCCAGCTGCTCCGCGGCGTGTGGGATCTTCCCGGACCGGGGCACGAACCCATGTCCCCTGCATCGGCAGGCGGACTCTCAACCACTGCGCCACCAGGGAAGCCCTAGTGAATCTTTTTAACATATTTTAAAACATGTTCTAATTTTTAAAAATGGGAACTATGTGATTTTGAAATGTAACAATCGACATGTGGATTTATATGTCACCATTCTTTCTGCTAGTTCAAAAGCACTGTATGTATATTATGACTATTTATGCATGTAGAAAGGTAATGAAACTAGTAAAATTCTCAGTTTTAACACTAAGGCCAAACAGATAAGGTTTAACAACTTTTCCAATATAACTTTAAATGTCAGAGACTGAACCACATTTGAACTCTAAAGGTTACTCTTTAAAGATCAGCTAAGATTCTCTTTTTTGATGGGCCTGGTGGAAAGACTGGGCACTGTGGCTTAACAGACCTGAGTTTATATCCCTTGCATACCACTTACTAGCATATAACCTTGGGCAAGTTCCAAAACAACTCTGAACTTCAGTTTCTTTACTGCAAAACACACTGTTGGGAGAATTAAATAAGTTTCTATATGCACAGGGCCTGAAAATCCTGTTCCTCAATAAATGAGTCTCCCTTCCAAGGTTACTGCACTTTGATAATTGGGTCAAACCCAGTCTTGTTTTTTCACTGTGATTAATGAAATCCTCTGATTAAAAAAAAAACACCTTCATTCTTCTTTACCCTTTCGTCTATTTACTGCCTGTCATTTTGCCCTGTGTTTTCCATTTCACATACCCACCTCCATCTCCAGGCAGACACCCTGCCATGCCTTCCCTGGTTCCAGTCATGTGAACTGATTGCAACCAACCATCTCTAGCACCTGCCATTTTAACATTTTTGTCTCTTTGTGAGCTGACCCCTGGCCTCCTACTCAAGCCTCATTAACTGTCATTCTAGCCTTTAAGTTCTACCCTCCACTCGTAATGGACTTCTTCCAGTTCCTGGAAAGTCTAGCTTCTGGAAGCCAAGACCACCATACGCTCTCTTAAATTTGAGTCTTCCACAAGCCTGGACTTTGCCTGGACTGTTCTGCCCCTTTCTACTCAACTGGTCAACCCTCACTCTTCCTTCAGGTCTCCTCTAAATAATCTTTCCTCTGGAAGGCCCTCTCTGACCCCCTGGATCAGGTTCCATCCTGTATCTAAAAGCTCTCGCACATTTCACCATGCATATCACAGACTTGTTCAATTTCTGACTTCCCCTGGAGGCTGTATGCTCCTTGAAGGCAATGATTGCACAGTTCCAGGGCCCAGCACAAGGTCTGCACATAATAAGTGCTCACTAAGTACTTATTGAACAAATAAGTAAAAAAATGAATGAAAAAAGATTCTATTTCTCAATAAATACATGTCATTCCTTGAACTAGGTGCAACAGATGAATAGGCATATTACAGAGACTCAGAGTCTTTCTATCCATATAGTTTACTTCTGTGTTTCCATACGTTTCTCTGGTGGAGAAGGGGGGCAGGCTCCTTTGTTGAATCTCAGCCCCTCCGTGATATTAATAAGTTGATCAAGCGAGATAAGCTATAACGAGATAAGCTATAACGTTGATTCTGGGAACAAGGGAAGAAATGTTGTTACTAGCAAAATATTCCAGTTGTTGGCTTCCCCTCTGCCCACTGAAGTAGGAATACTATCTTTCAGAATTTAAAAAAATTGTTGCATTGCATAGTGCTTTGTAACTGCACCCAGCTATCTCATATCATCTGTAGTTTTAGAACCAAGAAAAGTGATTTATGAAGCATAGAGGAATTCCTGAGTTTTTTCAAGTGATAACAGCGCTTAAACTATCTCCAGATATTATGTAGCAACTGATGGAAACATTTTGTCCCATCAGCACAGAAAGCCAAATCAGATCATTCAAACCTCTAAATTCTCAGACAGTTGACTCCTTCAGGCTCTTTTCAATGAGGTCTACATCAGCTCTGTTCAACTTGTTCTCAGTGTTCTTGTGGTTGTTGCTGGCCTTACCTGGATGCTGTCTAGATCTGCACCGTCCAATGTGGTGGCCACTAGCCACGTGTGGCTACTGAAGACTTCAAATGTGATGAGTCCAAATTGGGATCTGCTGTGAGTGTAAAGTAGACACTAGATTTCAGACACTGAGTATACAAAAAAGATAACAGAAAATATGAATAATTTTTATATTGTTTACACATTGAAATGATAATTTGTTGGATATATTGGGCTAAAGAAAATATATTATTAATGTTAATTTCTCCAGTTTATTTTTATTTTTTGTTGTGGCTACTAGAAAATTGAAAATGTGGCTTGCATTATTATATTTCCATTTGACAGTGCTGGTCTAGATTCCTGGACAGTTGATTCAACGGGTCTGGAGAGCAAACTGACCCACTGCCTGCTTAGCTGTGTCCAATAACTACTTATGCTAGTCCCTAGAGATACAGAGACAAAACTGATCATGGATTTGCTTTTGTGGAACTTCTAATCTAATCTAGTGGGGAGCTACGGATATATAACTGTGTAATTTTAAAATCATGGAAAATTCAACAAAGAATATGGAAAGATGATACTGGGACATGGAAGAGGGGCAGATTACTGGTACAGGATGGGGCAGTGAGAGGCTAGGAAAGGCTTCCTTGGGGAGGGGTTGTCTAAGCTGAGTGCTGATGGAGAGGAAGGGCTAGAAGCCTGAAACATCATGGTGTGTGCCAATTTTGATGACAATTCTGGTGAAACCAAAAGCGTCTGGAGGTGCTGGAATGTAATGATTCAGGGAGAAATGAGTCATGGAGGTGGAGAGATAGTCCAGTCTTGAAGAGCTCTGTATGCAAAACCAAACTGCAATGCCAGGCATATTACCTAGGTCTTTCTACTCTGCCATCTTCTCTCCCGTCTGCCATATTACTTAGGAAGCTATGGTGGAGAACAGGTTTTAGTCTTAACAGATGTAGCTGTATGATAAGGCTCTAACTGCTTTTAGTTGCCTTGGTGTGGAAGCAGTTCAAGATGGACCAAGGTGACCTCTGCAAGGTACTAGAGGGACCTCTGAAAGGCACTGCTCTTGAGGGACTAGTGCGATGGAGTTGAGAGGTATTGGTAAGTCCCTACTGGGAAGGCTTCCTGCACCGAAAGGGGCGGGGGGCATAACCCCTTGCATGTGAGTGGACACAAAATACATTTTCATTGGCTGGAGATGACTCCTAGTTGAGTGACCTTCTTCCTTTTTTTCAATTCTGCTCTTAACCTTTCTGGGTTATTGCTCTTAGACTTAATGCTTGTCATCATCTCAGGCCCTCTAGCCCTACTTATGGACCTTGTTCCCTCCTGCCACAGTGGCTTTGCACATGCTAATCTCTCTGCTTGGAATATTCTTCCTTCCTCTACTTCCTCCTGCTTCTCCTCCAGTGTCAGTTTAATGATCCCTCCTTTGAGAAGCTTCCTCTGAAAACTCCAGTTTGCCCCATGTCCACTCTCTTCACGGCATCTGTCAGTTACATGGACTCATTCTCTGGTTTAGTTGGTCTCACTGTCTACATTGCAGGCATGAAGAGAGCGGACATTCTTTATGTTTCTGCTCACCAGGTTCTTAGAACAGTGCTTGGCATCTTGCTACATGTGGAGCTAATGAAGCATAGCTTCATCCCTGAGTTTTATCCAGTGATAACAGTCCTTAAACTATCTCCAGATATTATCACTATCTCACATTCCCATGGGTCAGCTATTACTTTTCATTTTACAGATAAGAGAACTGAGGTTCAGAGGTTAGATGGTATTTTAGCTCAGGTTCCTGAGAGGCAGAGCCTGAGATGGGGATCCTTGTTCACTGATATACTGGAAGAGTGCTGTCAGGAGAAGGCGAGTGAGGAAAGCAGGGTGGAGCAAGGGAAAAAACTACTTGAGAACTTGGTATCAGCGGGCAACCAGCTGCAGCCCTGACCCCGCAGGGAGCTCTGGAGTATGCTGCATCATAGAACTGGTCCCACCTTAAGGAAGGGAGGTGGCCTTTTCTACCCTGTGCAGGCTGCCCTGGTGGAGATGAGGCAGGATGTGTAACTCTTGGGCAAGGCAGCTCCTCTTGGCCTTTTGTGAACAGGGGGCAGCTCTGCTCTGCCAGCAGCCAACACTCAGAGCAGTTGAGCATGGGTGTACCGACCCAGTAAAGGGGCTTTTGTTGAGGAATAAACAGTGTCTATTATAAGCGGGTTGCCTGAGATAACACAGACAATAAGTATCAACTCTGCTATGTTGGATCCAAACCTACTGATTCCAAATTTAGGGCTCATTTCAATAGAATTGAATAGACACCAATGATTTCACTTTACAAAAGAAAAAAAAAAAAAGCTTATTGCTATATGCAGAGGTGGTGGATGTATTAACCATATGCTAGTGCAAACACTCGCCAAATAGTCAGTCAGTGTTTTGGTGCCATTGACTACATTGTGTTAATGAGAAAGCAATTAAATCATAGACTTATTTTCTGAATTTTATGTATGTGAAACCCAGGAGTAAATGATCCCCATTAACCTAAAAAGTGACCTGATAACAACAAAAGTCTTGACTTTATAAATTACAAATGACCAAACTTCTAAAACCATGCGTGACTCAATAATTTGTTAATACTTGCTCACTGTTGTTGGGAATTCATTTATAGAATACTTTTCCATAGAGAAATAAGACTGAGAAATTAACCATCAAATTCTATTGGCGCATCTCCACTATCCTGTGCTGAGAATGTTTACACTGAACCTATTCAGTGGTAGATTTTCCACTGTAGAAAATGGCTATTGAAAAAATATATATAGCTATTGTTTTTGCATCCCACATAAATATTTAATAATACGTTTGGCTATAAATCTAAGATTAATGTAATGGAACTGTAGGGTCTGCAATAGTTCAACTGTAGTTTGTATCATAGCAGCATGAGTGTAAACAAAGCAAGAAATATAATGGAACATGTAATATTCTGACAAATAATATAAATCTCTTTTTTGATTAGCAGAAAGGTAGTAGAAATGGTCACGAAAAGCATGGTGTGATAATGAAAAGAGGATTATATTTGTTCTAAAAGTCATATCTGGGAAGAAAATCTCCTTCAAAAGTATTTTAAAAACTGTTTGCTTAAGTTAAATCTGTAAGAACTGTCAACCTTTTTAATTAGTGTAAATCAGTTAATATTTTTGAGTGCCATTCTAGGGAACCTCAGCAGAAACATAAGATATGGTTCCCTCATTCAGTTATTTTGTTTGTTTGTTTTTTTAAAGATTTTTTTTGATGTGGACCTTTTTTTTTTTAAGTCTATTGAATTTGTTACAATATTGCTTCTGTTTTATGCTTTGGTTTTTTGGCTGCAAGGCACGTGGGATCTTAGCTCACCGACAAGGAATCGAACTCGCACCCACTGCATTGGAAGGCGAAGTCTTAACCACTGGACCGCTAGGGAAGTCCCTTTCATTCCAGAAAGAAACTAGTAGGATTTTAAGATGCATGGTAAGCATTAAGCTTTGCTGACAGAATTAATACTTTTTCTCATGGTTTTCCTGACAAGATTCCAACAATGAAGAGATTCTGAGAAAGTAAAAATCATCTGGAATAAATTTCATGTTAACTTACATTGTCTAAAGCAGCACTGTCCCATTGAAATATAATGTGAGCCACAGGCATAATTTTAAAATTTGTAGTAGTCACATTAAAAATATTAAAAAGATACAGGTGAAATCTATTTCAATAATATATTTTATTTAACCCAGTATTTCTAAAATATTATCATTTAAACATGTAATCAACATAAAATTTATTAAAGAGATATTTAAAATTCTTTTTTTCACTAAATCTTCAAAATCTGGTGTGTATTTTACACTTACAGTACATCTCAGTGTGAATGAGCCACATTTCAAGTGGTCAATATCCGTGCAGGTAGAGAAAGTTCCCTCACGTGAAGCCATCTGACATTTCAGAGCTGTGGAACCTTAGTACAAAGATGCTCTGTGGGAGCCCTGGGGGGAGCAGACTTTCTGCTCTGGAAGGGTTCGTGCCCTTTACTAGAAAGTGATGGAAGTTCGGTTGAGAGGTACACCAAGTTTAGTTTTTAGAGCAAAGATCTAGCTCTGGTATCCGTGTCCAATTCTTTACAGAGATTTAAGGTTGTTTCAAATTCTCCAACATCAAAATTCATTTAAACTTCAAATTATAAGAATAGTGCAAAGTGAATGTGAAAATGTAATAAAGTGCTAAATAGTATAGTGGGGACACTATAATTTATTGTCCTGTCACTAATTTTTCCAGACGGTACATCTTATCTATGTTAACTAGACTCCACTGTAACCCCGTCATGCCCAGGTCTCAGGGTTAAGCACACAGGAGGAGGTCCCTAAGTACAAGAAGATGTAATGCAGTAATGCTGAGAATGTCCTATGTTTAGATGTTAGTAGAAATGAGGAGAGGTGGAATTTTCTGTAGTTCACTTTTGGAGATGTTCTACCTCATTCCATAGAAAGGATCTGTATGTTCATGTGTTTCATAGGCTTTGCTGCGTTAGTTTTAGCTTCTGATAAGATAATCAAGTTTGGTGATCATCAACTTTTTACGGGATGTACTTTAGCATCTGTGTCTGAGAGCCATGGGTTTGGTACTGCCAGTCACAGTGGAGAGTTATTCATTGTAGACATATGCTGGAGAACGATGAGAGGAGCTGTATGGGACACAGAATTAGACACTGCCACAAATCCACACTGCTAGATTCCCAATCAAATGACTGTACAAGATCAAATGACTGTAAAAGAAGGAAACTTTAAGACTGATACTCATACAGAAGTCCTGCTTTATATTTTAATTACACACACACACACACACACACACACGCACACACACACACACACACACACACACAAAATGAGAATTGATTTGAATAATTAGCCTCTCCCAATTCATGCCATGTGTTAACTTTCTGCATCTCATTCATACAGGGCTATAAAGCCATTCCATTAAAATTCTCCTCTGGCACTCACACATTAACTGGAGTTTGAGATTTATAGGACTGTGTGGAGACTACTGTATACCATAAAAGTCTCCATCAAATAATTTCTTTTCTATAAAGCAGAATCTGAGTTTTGCACCAGAAATTACTCAGCTGGCTCCTCTGGGTAAACAGCAATTTTTGCAATTTATTAAATCTAAATGGCAAAAACAATCTTAATATGTACAGCAAAATTAGGTAGGTACACAACCATATCTGAGAAATTGCTAGCATTGTATTTAACATTTACTTAACAAACGTTTGGTGTCTACTAGGTGTCACAACGGTACTAGATGTTGGGATACAGAGACAGACTATGTATGGTCCCTGTCCTCAAGAGGCACAGGATTCTGTTTGACGAAGTGCTGGATATTGAACACAACTAGAAGTCACTGTACCTCAGTGATTTGATTTGATTTTGGACACACAGAATTGTTGGATGTTAGGCTGCAGATTCCAAGTCTCAGGTTTCTTTTCTTCTTTAAAAGCATATTTTTAAAATTGAAGTATATTTGATTTACAATGTGTTAGTTTCAGGTGCACAGCAACGTGATTCAGTTATATATATACATATATGTGTTCTTTTTCAGATTCTTTTCCATTATAGGTTATTATAAGATATTGAGTAGAGTTCCCTGTGCTATACAGTAGGACCTTGTTGTTTATCAATTTTATATACAGTAGTGTATATCTGTTAATCCCCAATTCCTAATTTGTCCCTACTCCCCTTTCCCTTTTGGTAACCATAAGTTTGTTTTCTATGTCTGTGAGTCTATTTCTGTTTTGTCAATAAGTTCATTTCTATCCTTTCTTTAGATCCCACATATAAGTGATATCATATGATATTTGTCTTTCTCTGTCTGACTTACTTCACTTAGTATGATAATCTCTAGGTCCATCCATATTGCTGCAAATGGCATTATTTCATTCTTTTTTATGGCTGAGTAATATTCCATTGTGTGTGTGTGTGTATACACACACACACACACACACACACACACACACACATATATATCACTTTCTTCTTTATCCATTCATCTGTTGATGGACATTTAGCATTTAGGTTGTTTCCATGTCTTGGCTACTGTAAATAGTGCTGCTATGAACATAAGGATGCATGTATCTTTTTGAATTATATTGGTTTTGCTGGGATATATGCCCAGGAGTGGGACTGCTGTTATCATGCGGCAGCTCTATTTTTAGTTTGTTAAGGAATCTCCATACTGTTTTCCATAATGGCTGCACCAATTTACATTTCCACCAACAGTGTAGGAGGGTCCCCTTTCTCCATATCCTCTCCAGCCTTTATTATTTGTCGCAAAGTCTCAGTTTTTGGAAGACTGCCCCCCATGCCTCATGTTGCACTGTGGTGGTGATAGAAAGACAAAGATGTCTTGTGCTACTGAAGAACTATTGAAAAATGGATAATAGTAGAGCTCCTGTTTTTAAAAAGTATTTTTGGATAGCTCTTCTCCAAAGCAATAAAGAGGTTTAACTTTCTCACTCGAAATGTCTAAAAAAATTTTCAATGCAGAGGGGATTTTAAAAAGTAAACAGAATGCCGGTTTACATAATCTATTTTAAATGATGATTGACACACTGAGTAAGTAAGAGAGCTTGTATTCAGGAAAAATGGATTTTATAGTCATATAATATTCATGCTTAGAATTATAAAGAAGGTTAATAGAATTAATCCCAATGAAACCAAAAGGAATTGTGATTAACATATTATAAAGTAAAGAATTATAAGACTGGTGAGGGAAAATTCTCTTTTTTGAGGCTAAGCAAAAGAATAATTCACAATTATCTGGGCCCTAAAATAAATAATGTGTGTGCATGTGTGTGTGTCATGGATGTACATTAAATAATACCAAAGATGATGAAAATACTGAAAAGTAAAAAAAGAACATTAGGCATAAAAATAAGAAAGGTGCAATGATTTTATAATTTTAGGTTCTTAATCTCAAATTTTTTGGATATTTTGGTGAAAACATTTTCAGCCCTTGGAGGGTAGAAATGGGGTTCTTTTTCAATACCACATGCTCAGCATTTAACACAGTGGCCAAGTCGTCATAAGTTTTCAACAAATAATTGTTGAATGAATAGGTAGTGAATCAACTAACAAATGATCTGAATAACAAACTTTCAGAGAAAGTAAATGAAAGTAGCATCATTTCGACTGATTTTGTGTAATGTCTTGCTTTGTTTTAGGTGCTTTACATAGTAAATCACATATCAGTCCTTTAAGGCAATGCTACTCGAAGTATGGTCCGTGGACCCGTGCCCATCTGCAAATTGTCACTAATCTGTGACAAGATAAGTACAGTACAGAAATTGAGAGTAAGCATTTACAATTTTTTTTACAGCAATTTGACACTGCCACAACAGCCAACAGCATGATCTTTATCCTAATTTATTTTTAATTAATTATTTATTTTTACAAAAGTATTGGTCCATAACAAATTGGAAACTACAAAGAAAGGAGAGAAGAAAAATATTAGAAACTGGTCCTTCAGCAGGGAGTTTGAAAAGCACTGCTCTGAAGTATGTACTGTAATCCCCACTTGACTGATAAGGAAACCGAGGTTGATAAATCAAGTAGACAGTAAGGGCTGGGATTGTCGGAGCCAAAAGCTCCAATCCCTTTTGCATTTGGAAAACAGATAAACCTCCTAGTTAAGGGCTTGAGTGTATGACCAGTTTTTATTGATAAAACGTCCCCAGCAGCATTTAGGATTCATGCCAGATGCAGTGCAATGCAGGAAGAAACACACACGTGAAATAAATGGAAAGGGGGATGCTTTAAGCAATGGGGCAGTCCTGCCTCGTGATATATGATAAGAATGAGTGTTAAGGGAGAGGGAATCTAATTTGCCTTCCACAGGGACCTCTGTTCTACCCTAGCTCTCCTGCTGAAGTAAATATCAGGGAAGGTCAGTCTATTTATAGTGAGTTGGAGAATTGAGAGGACTGGCTGGGCTTCATGGGGAAAACATTCATCCACTGATGCCCTCAAACAACTATTTGTCTGGAATATCCAAGGCTACTGTGGCAAACATGTTGTTTGTTGTTTTGTGCTTTGCCCTATTTGGACGATCACTTTTATTTTGCATTTTCTTCAGTTTGAGCATAGGGAAATCCTAGTGACTTCTGAGAAAACCAGGGACTCCTAGGTTGGTAGCATCAATGATTCTATCAAATGAAATCAAAATTTCATATTTTCCATATTTAAAGTGATCTCCCACCCTTCATTGGTTGTATAAATGCAAAAAGAAATACAGAATCTTGATGCAAGAATACTGAGTTTATGAACGTGTTAATATATACCTAAGAAACTAAACAGTTAAAATAGCAATCAGGGGCTGGAAACTGTAAAGCAACTTGTTGGCAGAAGCACCGCACAATCCTAGCCATGAGGCTGAAAGATGCCTGCCAGGTTGGCATCCTGGGAGGTCCCATGTTCAAGTGGAGGCTGAAAGGCCACTGGGGGGCAGTGTTGTAAAGGGCGCAGGGCGGGGGGCGGGGTGGGGGGGAGGAGGCATGGGGAGTGCATGGCAAGAGAACATTGAAGGTTGCTTCTAACTCCAATCTCTTCCTGAGAGAGCTGATTTTCATGTTGTTTCTGGAGTGGAATTCTAATCCAGATCATGAAAACATTTCAAATTTTAATGCTGGAGCCTTTCCAAACTCAGCTTGAGGATCACTTCTTACCTTTCCTAGCCTTCTCTGGACAAAATAATATGAACATTTTATTAAATAGCACCTGTAGGAATTATTGGACATTTTGGGGGTATGTTTTTGCCTTTTCCTTATTAGGTTATAATTTCCTCAAAGGCATAGATGGTGTCTTATTCACTTTTCTAGAGTAATGCCTCACAAATTACATAGCAAGGCACACAGTTGGTGTTCAAAAGATGTTTGTTGAATGGAGGTGGAATCTGAGATTTTCTAAAAAACAGGAGAGACAACTCTTGTAAACCTGTTTTCTGCCATTTAAATGATATTAAATCATTTAATTTAAAAAATGAAATGACTATGTATAAATATGGAAAATATTTAGTATAAATCTAGAGAAGATAGAATAAAAATATTATGTAAATCATGATTCACCTAGGAAATATATAAGTAATAAGAAGAGTACGTGGAATTATGCAAAATGGAAAATAATTGTATCTGGATGATGAGCATTTTATTGTAAAAGGTCATTTTTTTACTATTATTATCTAGATAATATTGTTTTATACATATAAATATATAGCATATACACTATATATATATATATTTTGTTTGTGTGTGTGTGTGTGTGTGTGTGTGTGTGTGTTATGCGGGCCCCTCTCACTGCTGTGGCCTCTCCCGTTGCGGAGCACAGGCTCCGGATGCGCAGGCTCAGCGGCCATGGCTCACGGGCCCAGCCGCTCCGCGGCATGTGGGATCTTCCCGGACCGGGGCACGAACCCGTGTCCCCTGCATCGGCAGGCGGACTCTCAACCACTGCGCCACCAGGGAAGCCCCAATATATTTTTATATAGTTTTATATATAAAATTACATCTATAAATATATAAATTATATTTCAAATTTATATATATATAATTTATATATATAAATATATATATATTTATATTACATTGTTTTATATATTACATAATACATAATAGATTATACATAAATATGTTGTTTTATATATGCAAAAACAGATAAATATATGTAAAAAATATTTTGTTTAAATTTGTTGTCTTGAATAGTTTATAATGTTAGTTTACTTTTTTAATAAAAATTAAAAAAATTTTAGGATAATGCTGAAAATAAGTTTGATTACTTAGAAATTACTTAGAAAATTTTTTAAAAATCACAATCTTTTAGAGCTAATGCCAATAAGCAAAAAAAAAAAAAGTTTGGGGGAGAATTGTCTTGTTTATTCAACATCCCAAATTCATGTTGGCTTCAAAAATTTGGAACTTTCATATGAATCAAGGATTTTTTTCTTTGACTAAAATCTTAGAGAAATGATGAAATTATGAAAAATTATGTATGAAATTTTATTCATTTTATATACTATTATCCACTTTACTGTCTACGTAGACTTATAATATATATTACAATTTAGATCCAGAAATTTTAAGGTGAAATTACCATACCATAAAATAGCAGTAATACCTACAACATTTACTCTGAAGTAATTAGTTAATACTCATTAGCTTGTATTAACTCATATGCTGAAAGAGTATATTTCCTCAAGATAACATTAATACCATAAAACCTACTTAATATAATTTAAAGAGGGAAAACCAGTATGATGTATAAATCAAAACCCATAAATAATTCTAAAGAAATACAGCTGTGTTGTTTAAATGTCAATCCAGACCCAGACTTTGCTAATAAAACATTTTATAGTCTTGGTTGGTTCTTGGTACATTACTTCTTTCATAAATACATTGAAAAAAAAAAAAAAGCTTTGAACTTAGCAGAGCAAATGTTTTCAAGCGCCTGAAAGTATTTGTTTCTCAAGGTCTATAACATTTCCCCTTACTGTGGGATTGCTATGGGATTAACTGCTATGGGATTAGTAGATCTTGCAATGCTCTTAATTAGCTCAACAACATTTTATTAACTAGCTAGTGAGATAATACATTTTAAACTTTAAAGTCTTTCATTGTCTAAAAATCATGGTTTTTCAGTCAGTGAGCAGAGAAACAAGAACCCCTAGTAGAAGGAGGTACCTCTGGGGGGGCTAGTTGCCCAGAAGCACCAGGTAACATAAAGGATGTGGCTGCTCTGAGAAAGACCCAAACACCTCAGGAGGCTCTTTTGATGGTGAGGAAAGGGCAGCTATAGGGTGGTGTTCTCGAGAGATGCAGCCCGGAGGCCACTTAACAGTAAAGATCTCTCTGGTTCCAAGAGTACCATGTATGTACGATTCTAAATACATCGAACGGATAAAGCTGGGCTCAAACTCCTTTTCATAGAGTTAAAAGCCACCATGTTCCAACCTTGAATGGTAGTGCCTACAGTGGATATTTTATTGAGATCCACCTTGAATATGAAGTACAGAGGGACAGAGTAGTTGATAATGTTTTGGGCAGTGAAAGTAGAAAAAGGTGATAAACAGGAAACAGAGTAGCTTTCAGATTCCTTGGCATAGGGTAGCTATTTGTGAAAAGGACACCCTAGCTTGTAAAATTTCTAGCAAGCAATGAAAATTCCCAGAAGAAAGAGTTAACTTGGGTTGACACTACCACTTGCGACAAGCATCTGTCTGCTGCAGGGCCACGGTAACAGGTGTGCCATTGCTCTTGCAAAATACCTCCATTTTTGAATTTTTTTCCTAAGAAACAACCGGCTTTTTCACTGTCATTGTTATTTCATTTATTATAAGTGAAAATGGGCTTGTTTTAAAATAAATTTACTTTGTAAACTGTAGCCAGTTTTTTTTTAAAAAAGCAAAATTATAATTGCAATGTGACAATTTTGAATAATCTCCCTATGGTGAATTTTTCTGAACACTAGTTTCTGTTACCTCTTTCACAGGCACCTGGCAAATTCAAGAGAAGACAAACAATGGCAGGAGAACGGAAGTGGAATAGATCTGGTGTTGACGTTTTAACTTAAAATCTAGAGTATTCTTTGAGCAGAATATCGCGATTGAGAATTTTGCTGCTATACTCCAAATTAATAAAGGATATTAAATATGAATTGTTATGAAGAGCCAAAGGAAAAGGCAGCCAGCCCAAGGCTGACATACCCTGGGAAAGCCAGACACGGCTCCTTGTACACGGAGCTCTGTTTATGTTTATAGTTTGCATACTGTCTTTGGAATATAGTAACTAGATTGCTGAAGGAGTAAATGAGTGTGTGAATAAAGGAATATTTTCTAGAAATGAATTTGCGAAGGTCAGGTCAGGGGTAGTTCTTCATCTGATTTATCTAGTTTGGCTGACTATACCAACCTCCTTAATCTGATACTTGTGAAATTTCTACTTGGGCCATGTGTGATTTGTACTTCCTAGTTGTCATCTGTACTTTCTAGCTTGCTTACACCTCCAGGGCCCTTGGAAGTCACACATCTGGGAACTCTTTGCATGGAAAACTTCAGAACAAGTGCAGGTGTTTATTCTGAAGTACTCTAAGTACCGTCAAGTCTAGTTCTCATAACTCTCGATGCCAACCGTCAAAGACAGAGGCCATTAGTTTATAGATTATCCTGCCAGAGTTGTAATAAAGAAAACATGATTCTCAGAACTCTCTGCCGTGGGCACCATTCATCTTTCTTTCAGCATCTTGGAGTTTATGCCTAGCCTTTTACCATTGTTTTTTTCTATTGCTTTCTCCTTCCTGACAAGGCAAAGCTACCACAACCCATGAAACCATACCTGGGTTTAGTTGAATCTTGAGGATGGTGAGGTATATTATTTCTTCCTAGAATAAAATATTTCTAAATTAAAACATTTGAAAACCCCATTGCACTCAGCATTAATGTGAAGTCTTAGTAGCGCGTTTATGATCTGAAATATTTTGAACGAAGTGGCTCTGGTTAGCATTTGCTTGGTTAGCCTCTGCCCTGTACGCATACTTCCTTCACTTAATCTTTCCCCCCAGTGACGCGGGACCTCTGAGTTACTCTTCAAATGTACAATTGTTCTCGGAACGTGAGGGATGAGCCTCACTAGAGGAACAGTCACTTGAAGACTAGCCCGACCCGCTCTGTCCTGCCCATTTTCTATTCAGCACTTGCACGATTTGGAGGAATCACTTGCTCTGCTTGCAGGGCTCAATGCAGAGTGACAGAAACAAGAAGGTGATGCTATATATATTTCTGACTCCCTAAATTATATTCAGAGATGGTGATTAATTTTTTTCCACAATAGTCATAGTAATTATTTCCCTGGAATATCCCTGGGGCACCTCACCTCATTGCTTTTATAGTAAGGCCTGACTAGGTTGGGTGCATCCTTCATATCCACCCGTATTCTGGATACCCAGCTCACTCTACTCTTCCTGGCCAAAGAGTGGACTGAAGATGCCTCAGGAAAGTCACAGCTCCTGGGAAGACTGCTCCAGGACTGGCTTGGAGTTCGTGTCTGAGAGCTTCCAGCAAAAGGAATTTTGGTTTGATTCCATTCCACGTCAATGTCTTCAACTTATGCTGTGACTTCTCATCAGTTGATAATGAGTCCTTCAGAAAAGTGTCTCCCAGGAGGTCAAGTTGAGGCTGGTCCTCATTTCTCTTTGGGTCTCATCCAAATACGTGCCCTATCTACTTCATCACATGCTGTTTTCTCCTATGAACTGCTTCTCTTTCCAGTAGCAATGTTTTTCCAAACATTTCTCCAATCAAAATTCTAGAGCCATCTCATAGTACGTAATCTGCAGGATGGGATGTCTCTTCTCCCAATATTTCCTTATCATTATCATGAGATATTTTTGCCACTTAGAGATGCAAAGTTTAAAATTTAACATACATGATTCTGGACAGGTTAAAAGATGTCTCACACAGATACACAGATAGATAATTAGAAATAACTAGTTTATATAGAAAATTGAATGCCTCACAAAGCCACAAATATGTCTTCTCAGTTAAGTATTACTTAAAAAACCCAGTGCATGCACCCCAATGTTCATAGCAGCATTATTTACAATTGCCAAGATATGGAAGCAACCTAAGTGTCCATAAACAGATGAATGGATAAAGAAGATGTGGTGTATACATACAATGGAATACTACTCAGCCATAAAAAAAGACTGAAATTTTGTCGTTTGAAGCAACATGAATGGACTTGGAGGGCATTCTACTAAGTGAAGTAAGCAGAGAAGGATAAATACTGTATGATATCACTTATATGTTGAATCTAAAAAATACAACAAACTAGTGAATATAATAAATAAGAAGCAGACCCACAGATATAGAGAACAAAATAGTGGTTACCAGAGGGGAGAGGGAAAGGGGGAGGAGCAATATAGGAGTAGAGAAGTAAGAGGTACAAACTATTAGGTATAAAATAAGCTACAAGAATATATTGTACAACATGAGGAATACAGCCAATTTTTATAATAACTATAAATGGAGTATAAACTTTAAAAATTGTGAACCATTCTATTGTGTACCTGTAACTTATATAATATTGTACAGCAACTATACTTCAGTTAAAGAAAAAGAATACCACCCTCCCCCCAAAAAAGAACCCCTAAAACGCAACAACAAATAACCCAGTGGGGAGAAAAATGCTTTTGTGTAAAAAAAGTATCTGATCTCTATCAAGTGTATTCTTGAGACCCCTTGGGCAAAACCACATGTGCTGATGTGACAGAATACAAGGGCCAAGTGAAAGTCTAAGAAAAGATACAAACTTCAGGGGCAGGGGAAGAGGCGGTGGATCCCTTTGCTGTCTACACAGTCTTTCACTGCCTTTATTTTAACTCAGTTGATCGATTCTCCTCCTGACTGCACAGTTCCTTAACGTCCTCCCCAGAGGGTTTCATCTGAGCTCCACTTCAACAAGCCACTCCCAAGTCCCCTTTTCATTTAGAATAGCTCTGCTGCCAAAGTTCACACTCTTTCTCGGCAACCACAACACTTCCAACCTTCCACATTTCTGTTGGACAGCTCCTTGCCTTCAACAATATTTTTAAATTAATGATAAATTTCCCTCACCTCCCACCCCCAGGCTGGTCCATCAGCCTCCTTTTAGCTTTATTTTTCTCCTCAGTTCTGAGCCCTACAATCAAACATGTTAGTAACTGAGAATTCCTCACCCCCTAGACCTTCTGCTATCTCCCACCCTAAATAGCTTCTACCATTTGCTTCTCCTGTTTCAGCTTTCATAGAGCTGAGGGATACAGGTCAAAGACAGAAACTGTTCTAATCTGCCCCACGAAGGGGTGACACAATCTATTTCTCTGCAGCTGGACCCTCACTACTTCCCTTTATCCATCCTTTGTTGACAGCATGTCACATGCCCCACAGTAGCTGTCTAAAACTTATGAAACTTTCATATCTTCTCCATCTCACCTACCCCTCCTCCCACCTCCAAACCATCCAGGTAGATCTTCACTTTGTCCTCATCTCTTCCTTCCCCCCAAAGAAAACCATATTCTGATCAAAGTTCCCGCAGCTTTCCACCTGTCTTCTTTAATTTTTTACCATAATGTACCTGTTCTTTTTTTTTTTTGGCCGCGCTGTGAGGCGTGTGGGATCTTAGTTCCCTGACCAGGGATTGAACCTGGGCCCTTGGCAGTGAGAGCGCAGAGTCCGAACCACTGGACCGCCAGGGAATTCCCTTAATATACCTATACTTTCCTTGCTCTCTCTTATTCTAGTTAGAAACAATCTCTTCTCCTTTCTAAAACCAACAATTCCTTCAATGCTCTTGGTTCTAGTTCTTCCAACGCCTTCTAGAACTTTACCATTACGTATTTATCTTTTAAGATAATCAATATTTCTCCTTCTACTAACTTCTCCTCTACCCGCTTTAGGGAAACAATTCTCCAAGGGTCTCTGGAGTTTCTCCACGTCGATAAGCAGAAGGATAATTCCCCTTGTTCTGGACCATTTCCCCAAAGACGCTTGGATAGCAAATAGCCTTGGAAGATAGTACGTCCCTTCAAAGCAAAGGTAAGTTTGCTTACCGTTCATTATTAAAGAGTTTGGATCCTTAAACCTAGGGTTCATCTCCTGTAATGCAATCCAGGTGTCACCTGGCCTTCTCTGTGCCGCTATGAAAGAACTGGGCCTAGGGGAACAAGTACAAGAAAATGCCTTGGCTACTGCTGCTGTTGTGAGTGATAAAGTCCTTTTTGACTCCTGGTGAGTATACAGCTCACGCTGTGGGGATGTAAGGGCAAGACCATACAACAGTGTCTCATAACCCGGGGATCTGACTTGCCATGTACCTCAGTCAGCATGACTACTAAGGGGCTATGGCGCATTCCCAATACGATGAGCTATTAAAGCAGAAGAAGATTAAGCATCTTTTTTAAATTGACGTTTATTTTATGGCATTGATAATATAAGGAGAGCAAAACAGAAACTGCTTGAAATTCAAACCTAAATGGCTCAAGATTTGAGCTAAAGCTTGGGTAAGCCTAGGGATCTTACTTGAAGTTGCAGAATATCTCAATCTCCACCCCTTTCCAAATGAAGATTAGACTCTCAGGCCCTGAGTCTCATTGCTTTCACTCAAATTTTCATTGCTTTCCTTCACCCAGCATCACAAAGACATTAAAGATGTTGCCTTGGTGAGATTAAAATGGTGTCTGAAGCATGAGCTGGGGGACCAGGTGCTGATTCTCAGCTGTGCTGTGACCCATGGGAGGACAGAGGCATGTGTGCCTACCTGCCAACGGGCCAGATGCTTGCCCGAGTACATAGGACTGAAAAGCAATTCATAACCCATGAAGGATAATAAGCAGACACTAAAATGCAAAGTTACTATGCCCTTGGATTTAGGAGAATAAATGAAACATGGAAGAAGATACACCTGGAATGGGTGGAATGGATAGTAACGAGAATTTAAATAGCTCTTACATGGGCAGGGCGTTGGCCGCCTTGTTCTATTTAGTAGATAATGTCCCAGGGACCCTTTTATTCCACAGTGAATTTGCACTAGGATGGGTTTTGAATGGCATCTTGATGAACACCTGTGGGTGGGCGTATTTCCACACATGGGGATAACCTATGTTTTTGGTTACCTTCTGAACAGGAAAATGAGGACTCCTGCCCTTCCTCCTTCCCTTCTTTTTTGGCAAATAGCTATGAAGACATTTTTCAGCTCTAAGAATTTCTACTGTTACAGCAACATGAGGGGGAGTACATCATATGAAGGCAAGAAGACGACAATGAAGTGGGTGTGTTACACTAAAAGCAGAAGAACTACTGAAGAGCAGAAGAGATACAATCTTGAAGAACACTGGATATTCTCAGTTGACAAGCAGTAGCAATTTCTGGTGACCATTTATGGAATAACTAGTTTTTGTTGTTGTTTTTTGGCAACAGGGTTTTTTTTTCTCCATCTCTCTTTCTTTTCCTACTACCCTTTTTTTTTTTTTTTTTTTTTTTGCAGTACACGGGCCTCTCACTGTTGTGGCCTCTCCCATTGAGGAGCACAGGCTCCGGACATGCAGGCTCAGCGGCCATGGCTCACGGGCCCAGCCGCTCCGCCGCATGTGGGATCTTCCCAGACCGGGGCACGAACCTGTGTCCCCTGCATCGGCGTGCGGACTCTCAACCACTGCGCCACCAGGGAAGCCCTCCTACTACCCTTTTATCCCTACAAAGAATAAGAATTCCTGACACGATTTCTCACTTTTTGACTCTCAGAATTCATATAAGGATGTACACCTACATCAAAGGTTACAAAGGCCAGTCAGATAAAAAGAATCATTTGGACATTTAAATTTCAAACAGATACATTATTTTTATTTTCTTTATTTTAAATCATCAAAGCTTGGAAAAAGGTTTACAAAGCCAAAGAGAACAGTATATTAAAAGCTAATATTGGAACTGTACGTGGTAGAAAGAATGTGCGATTTAGAAGCACTGAACCTGGGTTGTAGTTCTGACCCATCACTTAGTACTAACGTGACATGAGGCAAGTCACCTCATTTCCCTAATTCTTACTTTCACCATCTGTGAAGTGGTAAAAAACAAGATTTTCCTTATAGAGTTGTGGTGAGAATTTAGGAGAAAACATTTTTCACAAATTTCTTTGAAGAACTGTGCAAATAATAATTCGCTCTCATTATTATTCATTCGGTATACCCTTTACACAGAGGCTGTTTTAGCACTGCAGCGCAGAACACAACCCTGCAATGTTAGTAGATTTCTATTTATTTTGAAGATTTCAACTGGGCCCAGTCTATCCACCGTTTACTAACGAAGTCCTTTCTGTAGTCTAGGCTGGTTTTCCAAAGTAATGTGGAGAGCTGGATAATTACTGAATTTGGTTAAATATTAATGTATTTGGTGAGCATCTCCATGTACATAAATAATGTAAGACTGTCTTCGTAATAATAATTCAGGCCTCCAACATATTTAAAATGTGGGGAATACTTCTGGGCAGTATTATCCAAAATAAATGACTGACTTGACTCTTCACTTTTCAACAGACACAATTTAGTCTTTGGGGGCAGATATGCAGAATTTTTCCTGGGCACAGCCATGACGAAGCAAATGAAATTACAGTGAATCATGGGAGGCCTGGAGGGACCTCAGAGGTTACAGTCAGACAGAAAATTGTAACATCAACCTGGAGATAATGAATGTGTGCACGCACAGCCTCCATGCATTTATGTTTAATAATATCATAGTGATACGAAAAAGGCAGAAATAAGAAACATAAGGGATATTTTCAAACTATCTAAAATGTTAAGCTTTCTCTCAGTGCTAGAAAAGAAAAGGCACCAGCATTATTGCTAGTTTATGTTTTACTTTGGGACTTTTGCTTAAGTAGTACTAGGGACTTTCTAGGTTTAAAGTATTAAAGAACGGGTGAATATAGCATCGTCATCCTTAGAGGATTTGGAAAATTTATGATCTTAGCTTGGCTTGGAAACTATAGAATAGAATATATTTTTAGCATAATAAATCTTTTCAATCCTTCCAAAAAATAGATCCATAGAAAGAGCAAACAGATGGAAGCCCATGTGCTGTTTTGTAACATGTCCAGGGTTTTAAGATTGGATAAACACTGAAACCCTGCAGGCGCAAATCTGTCCTTTCTCAAACGAAATCCTGAGATGGGGAGACCTGCTCTAATCAACTATGCATGTTAGAAAAAAATCCAGGAACTCTTTCCAACTTCTCTGCTTGGGCCATGTGATAAATGGCCTCCAAGCATGGCCAGTAATCCATTTCTTACTGATGAAAATATGCATAAGTACTTCTAGGATATTTATTACTGTAACAACCCGAGCACTCAGGATATTAGACCAAATAGAAAACTGCACTGAAATACTGTAAAAACTAGGTTATTTTCCCACATGTTCACATCGCGTTATTTAACAAGACACTATAATAATTTAAGGTTGTGAACGCGATTTGATTATATTTTTTCAACCATCAGTATTTGAGCTGAGTCCACATGAGAAAATTGGTTAGAAATGAACCTGTGTTTTTTGACCTTGTTCTCCCCTCACATATGTCATACTATACTCCTCATGTCCACCTTTTTCTTTTTCTATGTGGTTGCAATTAAAACGATATTTTGTTGAAGAAAGAATAATATTCATTGGAATTTGAATGCACAGAACATAAAGTGAACTTTCCTAGGGAAGAAATGAGGCCTTTCTGAGACTTGTACCTCCAGCATTTGGAACCATAACCTATTTATAAATGTCAAGGAGGCATTCACAAATGTTTGCTGAATGATTAAGTGAATCAATAAAAAGTTGGCGGTTAGGATCTCTTTACAACTCTTGGGTGCTGGTGTAGCAACTGAGAGAGGTGTTTTTCTCATTTGTCCTTAATTTACTCATTTCTTTTAAGGTCATGGCTAAGGAAATGTTTGGTTAGAATTTTTCATCATGGCCGAGTATATAGGTTTAAACAATCTTTACGCTGTATTTTCAAGGGTAGATCTGGTTTCCTGAAGTAAAACAAAAATCCGGAACTTCCCTGGTGGTCCAGTGGTTAAGACTCTGTGCTTCCAATGCAGGGGATGCGGGTTCCATTCCTGGGCAGGGAACTAAGATCCCACATGGCACATGGTGTAGCACAAACCAAAACCAAAACAACCCCCTGGGCCCCACGAATCCAACAGCTATCAGTACTTGTTTAAATGAATTGCTAGTTACTATTGGGATAATAATTTATTCATTTAATCACTGCACACATTTATATGCCAGATGCAAGGGTTTCATGTCACAGCCCTTCCACTGAGCAGCTCAGAGAGAGTGGAGATAATGTTCGGAGTGACACGTACACGGACAGCTACAAGTATAGAGTTCCGTGATGGGGGAAACCCTGGGTACCGTGAAAAAAATGCCACTCAGTCTGGGTTAAGTGTGAGAAGCAGGAAGGCTTGGAAGAGTCTTGAAGGGTACAATCACTACATGTTCAGGGCAGGAATGGCCATCTGAGAAGGCACAGAGGAGATACGTAGTGCAATGTGGCTGGCGTAGAGGACTTACTTCTGGAAAAGAGGGTGGGGCTGAGACAGGGTGGGAAATGGGATGAGATTAGGCCAGACAGGCAAGCAGAGGTTAGAGCCAGAGATGAGCTTCAGGGGAAAAGCCAACTATAACTGCAACATCTGAGAGGTTCACTTTCTGCATTAGTAAGGAAGTAATAATAACTCTGTGGGAAGGTAAACATTCCAAGTGTAACCTAGCTGAAAGTGACTTGAATTCACTAGGAAAAAAAAAAAGAACTGGGATTGCTAATGTTATTAGGTCAGCTCACACATTGATTATTTAATGGATTAACTATGGAAAAGAATCTCATGTCCAGTTGACTTCCCAAGATACATCCAAGTTACTTTTCTCCTCTTCCTTCTCCTCCTGAGCAAAGGATGCAAACTAAATTTACTAACAGCCAGCTTCCCTTCCCTTCACCTATCAGAAGAAGGTCAGGGCCTCCCTGGTGGCGCAGTGGTTGAGAGTCCGGCTGTCGATGCAGGGGACACGGGTTCATGCCCCGGTTCGGGAAGATCCCACGTGCCGCGGAGCGGCTGGGCCCGTGAGCCATGGCCGCTCGGCCTGCGCTTCCGGAGCCTGTGCTCCGCAATGGGAGAGGCCCGCGTACGGCAAAAAAAAAAAAAAAAAAAAAAAAGGTCAATCTTTCCCTGCTAAGTCAGATGCTATATTCCAAAACCAGACTGATTCTTGAATTATCTGATGTTACAGATATTCGAGCCAGTTTCCTTTCATAACAGTGGCAACCCATAGGTGACCATAATAGCAAAGAAATATTTAATGCTGTTTGATCCTTTCTTTGCAACATTCAAATATAAAACAAATACAGCAGAGAAGGAAAAAGCAAAACTAACATAAAGATTCCATGTAGCTATTACTGTTGCATACATTTAGCTATCGTAAATGACACAGAAATTGTATAAAGGGAATAGGCAGCAACATATGTGGAAGTTATAGCTGAGAGCACTCTGGCTTTTAATTTAGTGTTCAAAATTACTGACTAGTCAGATAAGAAACTGATTCCTTTCAAAACATGGGTTTTTTTCCTGCAATATCATTTCTCTGCAGGGAAGAAACTTTGAATCATTTATTTCACCCCCCACCCCAATTAAGTCTTCTATATCCTTTAAAAAGAAAAATCTCTAAAGACAGAGAGATTTACCATCCTTGGTAACCTAGATACACATTCTCAGGATATATCTAAAATAATCCCTCATGCTACAATTTAAACTTATTTCCTTTTATTCTTTCCTCGGTGAAGTAAGGGAACCGCTGTCTGCAACCCTTGTCATATGTTTGAAAACTATTCTTATCACCCCTCAGTCTTCTCTTCTATAAGTGGAATACGCCTCTTGCCTTTCCTTACTGTTCACAGATATCAAAAATTTTACTCCGTTTTTGCTTTTGTTAGGGTGGGAAACTCCAACGTGTGGACCTTCTGCTCTAGTTGGATTTGAGCTACATGGAATCCAACTGGGGAAGAGTCGATAATTTGCAGTTTCTACTTCTGCTATTCCTATCATACAGCTGTTAGAATTAGACTCTTCCTGACTCAGCTTTGACTGAAGTACCAGCGTGATAAATACTGGATACAAAGTAAGTGTAAGAAAAATTTGCATATGAGATTTCTAGAGAAAAATCTGTGATGCTAAGACCCACAGCAAATCAGAACCTTGAAAAGGGAGTTAGATACATTACACCATATACAAAAATTACCTCAAAGTAGATCAAGACCTAAAACTATAAAACCAATAGAAGAAAACAGGGGAAAAGCTTTGTGACACTGGATGAATTCTTGGATATGACACCAAAAGCTTTGGCAACAGAAAAAATAGATCAGTTGTACTACCTCAAAATTAAAAACTTTTGTGTATCAAAGGACACCACCAACAGAGTGAAAAGACAGTCCATGGAACGGGAGAAAATATTTTCAAATCATATATCAGATAAGGAATTGATATCCTGAATATATAAAGAACCTCTACAATTCAACAACAACAACAGAAACCTGATTAAAAACGGGTAGAGGATTTGAATAGACATTCCTACAAAAAAGATGTACAAATGGTCCATGCACACGAAAACCTCACTAGTCATTAAGGAAATGCAAATCAAAACCACAATGAGGGCTTCCCTGGTGGCGCAGTGGTTGAGAGTCCGCCTGCCGATGCTAGGGGACGCGGGTTCGTACCCTGGTCTGGGAAGATCTCACATGCCGCGGAGCGGCTGGGCCCGTGAGCCATGGCTGCTGAGCCTGCGCATCCGGAGCCTGTGCTCCGCAACGGGAGAGGCTACAACAGTGAGAGGCCCGTGTACCACACACACACACACACACACAAACCACAATGAGATACTGCTTTACACTCATAATGGTTGCTATTATAAAAAAACAAAAACAAAACCAGAAAATAACAAGTGTTGGGGAGATTGTGGAGAAATTGAAATGCTGTCCATTGTTGGTGGGAATGTGAAATGATGCGGCCACGGTGGAAAATGGTATGGTGATTCCTTAAAAAATTACAAATAGAATTACCATATGATCCAGCAATTACACTTCTGAGTGTATACCCAAGGAAGTGAAAGCAGGGACTTAGACATTTGTACCCTCATGTTCATAGAAGCATTATTCACAATAGCCAAGAGATGGGAGCAACCCAAAGGTCTACTGATGGATGAATGGGTAAAGAAAATGTGAAATGGAATACTATTCAGCTTTAAAAAAAGGAAATTTGGACACATGCTACAATATGGATAAACCTTGAAGATATTTTGCTAAGTGAAATAAGTCAGTCGCAAAAGGACAACTATCGTAGGACTGCGCTCACATGAGGTTCCTAGCATAGTTAAATTCAAAGAGACAGGAAGCAGACGGTGGCTGCCAGGGACTGTGCGGAGGTGGGAATGGGGAGTCAGTGTTTAGCAGGTACAGAGTTTGAGTTGGGGAAGCTGAAAAGTTCTGGAGATGGATGGCAGTGATGCTCGCACAGCAATGTGAATATATGTAAGGCCATAGACCTGTACACCTAGAAATAGTTAAAATGGCAAATTTCATGTTATGTGTATCTTATGAGAATGAAAAAAAAAAAAAAAGAAAAGAAAAGAAATCAGAGTGTAGAAGAGAGAGAAAGGGGGCTGTGGGCAGGCCCTTTAGATTCATGCTTGCCCTGGGTCCCCACCCACTTCCCCCATCCCGAAAGCTGCAGTCTCTTACACTGCCAGTCTAGTGGGGCGCCGACAGCTGTGGGACATGCCACAACCGGGACACCATGAATCAGCATATCCAGAGAAGACTCACTGCTTTGGTCTCAGGACCATAAAACTGCTGCTTTGAGATGAGTACTTGCAGAGTTTGGGGGACAAGGGACATGAGTGAGCCTGTGGTCCAAGCAGGAGAGAGGGCTGCTGGATTTTCTTAGATACCACCCACCAGTCCTGTCTCGGGGGCAGGAGGACCCCAGCAGCGATGGTCTTCAGGCACTACACAGGGTGATGGCAGAGCCCAGGGAGTGACCAGCGGGCCGGGGTGGGAGGGCCAGGGAATAGGGCAGGAGAATCCAGCAGGGGTCCTCCAGAGAGTCATGGACACAGAGGTGCAAGAGAGTCAGCTTTTAAACATCTGTCAGGCCAGGAAGCATGGAGCCGGCTTTCAGGGGCGCTAGTTCAAGTAAGAACTGTCTTACTCCCTTGTCTCTCTCCTTGACCGGTGGGGAGTGGACACAGGAAAGGGGCGGGGCCAAGGTGGCTGAAAGCAAGCTAAGCCCAGAGAGCAGATTCAAGCAACTTCTGAGTGCCAACTAGTACCTTAGACCCTACTCTCTCATGTCTCAATGAAGACAGCCACATGAAGTGGCTACCTCTGAGTGAGCAGAAAAATTATGGGGTCTGTGGAGAAGAGGAATATTACTCACAGTGCATAGAGTTCAAAGGGACAGCAGGAGACAAAAATATAGCTGCCTTTTGATCATCAACCACTGCCAGCTACAAGACGGGGGCTCCTGCACAGTCCTTGAAGGACCCACGCAGGCTTCTTGGAAACCCCCCTAGAGGGGAAAGTGAAGCCAGTGGTCCCCAGGGCAGCATCTGGGTTGAGGTTGGTCTTACGTGTGTGTTCTCTGTGTCACCTGTGATCATTTACTTAATTTCTTTGAGGCTCGATTTCTTACTTGGTACAATGGAACTAATTATAGTATCTGCCACCTTGACGGTTTTTAGAATTAAGTGAGACAATGAAAGCAAGTGCTGAATAAATGTGAGCTATAAGGATTATTATGGGTAGAAAAAAAATGACAGGTGTTGTCATTGTCATTGTCAATGTTTAGAGAATTTAGGTTCCAGTAAAGATTATCATGCAACTTTTATCTGCAAACCTGGAAACTGGCATTTGACAGGGACTTGGAAGCAGAGTGTGTACGATAGGCATCAAAGTCCCAAGTCCATTTAACTCAGATCAGCCTTGACTGGGGCCCTGCCACGAGCAAGTCCTTTGCTGGGCCCGTCTGGGGGATGGTGTCTGTGCACAGACTTCAGGAGCCGTGGAGAACCTGCTTCTCTTTGGCTGGATTTGCTTCATAAAGCCTTTTCCATGGCAACAGGGAAGCACTTGGAAAGTACTGCAGCTGACACTGTGAAAAATGTCACCTCTCCCAAGGTACTCGAAATTGCACAGCGTGACTCATGGTGGCTTTCTCTTTCGGGCTATCTGCTGGATCATAAATGTTGAGCAAACAGAGGGTATTAGAGAGGTTCCTAAGTTACAGAGATGCCTTATGAGGCAGAGAGCATGTTCATGAAAGCGGAGATGAAGGATTTGCAAAATGACTGGCTTCGGATATGAGGGAGTGCTTGGGAAGTGAACAAATATCCCGCACCTGCTTTTAAAATTTTTACTTAATATTGGAGTATAGTTGATTTACAATACTGCGTTAGTTTCAGGTGTACAGCAGTGGTTTAGTCATACATATACATATATTTATTCTTTTTCGGATTCTTTTTCCATAGAGGTTATTACAGGGTATTGAGTAGAGTTCCCTGTGCTATACAGTAGGTCCTTATTGATTATCTATTTTATATATAGTAGTGTGTATATGTTAATCCCAACCTCCCCACCTGCATTTTTTTTGGAGCCAGGTACTGGTCTAGGCTCTGGGAGATCAGTGGTGGACTAGATGGATAGGGTACCATACCCCAGTGAGCTGGTGAGGGACACAGTGGGAGACAGACCATTCCACATAAATAAATATCCCACAGCTTTGGGTGATGTGGTGGCAGCATTTAAACTGAGCTGTGAATGACATGAAGGAGCTAGGTCTTGGGAGGATCCTGGCAAAGACCATCCCAGTCACACAGAAGAGCTAGAGGTCAGAGAACGAAGAAGGTGTCTGAATCCAGAGGACCATATACTAAGCTTGGATTTTATTCTAAGTTTAATAGAAAATCATTCAAAAGTTTCAAACATTGAAGTGACATAATCTGATTTATAGTCACTCAAAAATATCACCGTGGCTGCTACTGAAGATTGAACTGGGTAGAAGGTAGAGGGTAGGGTAGTAAGAGAGACTGAATTGTCCAAATGATAAATGGTGGTGCTTGGACTAGGATGGTAGAGGTGGAGGGAAGTAAGCAAGACATCTGACCGCACTTGCTTCTTTCCAAGCAAGATAAGAAGGCCTCACACAACACTTAAGTATGCTGCCGATAGCACAGAATCTGAAGATATTGCTTCAGACTTGTTCTCTACTCTTTCACCTCTGTGGCTTGTCTTTGCAACTAGATCGTCACATCATTCAACACACAGATACCACGCACTTGGCATGTGTGTGGCACTGGGCCTCCCCACCAAGGAACTTACCAGCAAAGACGGAACATAAGACAAATGCACAACTAACCAGCAAACAGTACAGGATATGACAAGTGCCGGCAAGGCCAAAGTATCAGTCTTGTTAACTGAGACAGGGCAGCAGCTACAGGTACACACTGCTATTCCCTGAAGAATGGCCCTTTACAGTGACCTAGAAGTCACCAGACAGTTTCAAGGAGGATGGTGACATGATCAGATTAGCAAATAGATTGGAGAGGGGCAAAAATGGTGTTGGCAGGCTGGCGGTAGCCTAGGATGAGATGTTGGTGGGGGGAGTGGGATGAAGATGCAGGAAAGGGGGTGAGTGTGAGATATATTTAGGTGGTGAAAACCACCTTAGTCACTGGACTTGGCAATTGATTGGACGGGGGGAGGGGCTAAGGAAGAAGCAAGAGGAAAGGATGACTGCGTGGTTTCCTTTCTCTCTCTCTCTCTCTCTCTCTCTCTCTCGCTTTTTCTTCCTTTCACGTTTGTTGTAAAGAAGGATCAATGACTGCTTATAGAAGGTGAATTTAATGGGACTACATTTTATTAATCGTTGTCTAGTTTTCCCAATTCTGTACACTGTGGGGCTCAGGGTGTGTGTGTGTGTGTGTGTGTGTGTGTGTGTGTGTGTGTGTGTGTGTGTGTGTGTGTGTGTGTGTGTGTGAACTGAGGAATCAGTTAAGTGAAGAGTAGAAACTTCTTGGGATGAGATCATTAGCTTCAAATTCTTTAATAAATTCTGGTATTTCACTTTCGTGTAAAACGTCAACAGCTGTATTAAATAGTTGCTATTATCTACAGTAGAAACTGAGGTTCAGAGCGGCTTAGTGTCATCCAAGGTCATCTGGCTGTAAGGGGTTGGAGCCAGGATTTGAACTTAGGTCTTTGCACCTGAATTTGTTGTCTCCCCACCCCCTCCCAGTGTTGTACGGGTCTTCTTCAGTCCTGTGTTAGAATACGAACAGAGTGATAACAGGACTAGTCATTAGTCATATTAATAATAACCACTACACATTTATTTAGTACTTTTTAAGAGTAGATCAGGAGGCTTCACGGGCAAACGCAACAATCCTGACAACATCCCTCATGAGTACACAGGGGCCAGGATGATGGTTCTCGGTACCAGATGAGAATGTGAACAGGAGGGTTCAGTGAATATTCATGGTTAAAGGCAAGTCATAACAGGACAAAGCCACTAACTTCTTTGTTTTGTCTGTTAGAGAATATTGTCTTTTGAGAAATGAAATTTGAGGAAGAAAATATAATCCTGATTCAGTGGGTAGGGGTATTTAAATCTCTAAGAAAAGAATGCTAGAACATGCTAAGGAATACTACAATAAAACCTTAGTAGGTGACACTTCTTCTTTTCAAGGATATTAGAAAAAAAATATATTTGGCTTGTATGAAAAGGATGAATAAGAATAGAAACATGCCCTGGACTTTGTAGCAAGAGCGTCTCAAAGGAAGGAGATCATGTTGAGAAGAAACTAGCAAAACCAATGAACTTTAGCAAAATAGGATGGTTCTGTCTGAATAAGTCAGAATGAGTGAAATGGAAGATTATTATAAACTGATCTGACAGAGGGAATCAAAAGTGGGTAATAAATTTAGAGGGGATAAGTTGAACAGTTTAGAAAACTTCAAGAGGTAAAGAAAATAGTATTACTTTAATTCAAGGGGGCAGAATTAGAGGTATAAATAATTAGAAATTCACTATGATGCTATTTCACAAAGTAAGAGAACTGAAAAGTTCAAACTACCACAGAACAAAAAAAGTCATAGCTCAGATACAGGCAAGCATTTCTAGATGCAATTTTGCAACAGAGAGACAGATAAAGGCAATGTAATTATGTGCAAATTATGCCTTTTTTTGAAGTCTGGAATTGAAAATCCCACCTTGAACCTGTTTGAGGAGCCTACCCTGGAAATCCCACATATTTAGAGAAATTCACTGTGTAAATCAGTTGGAAAGGAGTTCATGGAATAAATATACTTCTTAGGGAAACGGAAGAGTTGATTTGTGAAGCTGTTTATTCAAAAGATATCATTTACTTATGACAAAAATTATTTGTAATAAAAAGAGAGATATGATCCAGTATTTGCTGAGGACTTACAAACTGATAGAAATGTATTTGTGAGAAAAGTAACCATACAAAGAAGTATATGATTTTATGCAAGTTGAATGAAATAAACAAGGCTTTGTCTGGATGAGAGGGGGTGAGAGCTTAAGGAGGATACCTTCTGGGGGAGGAGGGCTTTGCAGTAGGATGAAAAAAGATGGGCAGTATTTGGAGAGTTGGAAAGGAAGTCAGAGGGCCATTACAAGATGGGAATCTGTCTTGAGTAGAAGAGCACAGGCCACATGTAAGCGCTGCTTTGGGAACCAGGAGAAAAAACCAGCCAGGTGGAGTAGAAGCTTTTTGGTAGAAGACACAGGTCATTGGTGTCAATATAGCAGGGGTTGGATATGAGACTGAGTTTGGACTTTATTTGATAGCAATGGAGAACCACTGAAAAATTCAAATAACAGTATAAATAGATGACAGTAATTTGAAGCCCCATGCAGGGTGACTTGCGAGGGAAGTGATTGGTGGCAGACCTCAGTGAAACGGGTGCTATGATGATAATGATGATGATGATGATGATGATGATAAAAAGAAGAGCAGGGCTTCCCTGGTGGCGCAGTGGTTGAGAGTCCGCCTGCCGATGCAGGGAACACGGGTTTGTGTCCCGGTCCGGGAGGATCCCACATGCCGTGGAGCGGCTGGGCCCGTGAGCCATGGCCGCTGAGCCTGCGCGTCCGGAGCCTGTGCTCCGCAACGGGAGAGGCCACAACAGTGAGAGGCCCGCATACCGCAAAAAATAAAAATAAAAAAAGAAAGCAGTAACCATTCAAAAAGAAAGTGGTAAGACATCTGGTGGCTGACCTTGGAAGAATCCTTGTTTTGTGTTGACTTCGTCTCTGACTTTGTCTGTTATCGCAGCCTGATTGTTACCAGGGTGAGTTTTACTTTCTCTGTCCCGGGTTTTACTCTCCATTCTATCACTGGGGAATCTGAGACCCAGAAGAAGGGTTTCACACTGCTGGTAAGTAGTGGAGCCTGGATTCGAACCTGCAGTTGTTTAGGTGTCAGGTTGGGAGGGTCTACACTAGAAGATAAGATGGAGAGGAGAGGAGCTGTGAATAAAAGGACTGGAAAGATTTGATTAATCAAATGTGATGAATGAGAGCAAAGACACTGAACAAACACAGTGTCTCTTGGTACATGGTAGGTGTACCAAGGAGTGTATCAGGAGGGACAGAAGAGGAAGAATTTTATGTTAGGCTACTGAAGGGAAATGTACAGCCTAAAGATTAGCATCAGATTTAGAAGATAAAGCATTTCTAAAATATCATCATAAAATATATTCACTCAATATCAGTTAATTGAAAAACTTACATCATAATTACCTAAAAGATTTTCCCACCCACCTGGCTCAGCACTGTGTCAGTTCATATCACTTTGTCCTTACAATAGCGATATGTATGAGGTATCACCTCACACCAGTCAGAACGGCCATCATCAAAAAATCTACAAACAACAAATGCTGGAGAGGGTGTGGAGAAAAGGGAACCCTCTTGCACCGTTGATGGGAATGTAAATTGATACAGCCACTATGGAGAACAGTATGGAGGTTCCTTAAAAAAATAAAAATAGAATTACCATATGACCCAGCAATCCCACTACTGGGCATATGCCCTGAGAACACCATAAAGAGTCATGTACCACAATGTTCATTGCAGCACTATTTACAATAGCCAGGACATGGAAGCAACCTAAGTGTCTATCAACAGATGAATGGATAAAGAAGATGAGGCACATATATACAATGGAATATTACTCTGACATAAAAAGAAACGAAATTGAGTTATTTGTAGTGAGGTGGATGGACCTAGAGACTGTCATACAGAGTGAAGTAAGTCAGAAAGAGAAAAACAAATACCGTATGCTAACACATATATAGGGAATCTAAAAAAAAAAAAAAAAAGGTTCTGAAGAACCTAGGGGCAGGACAGGAATAAAGACACAGATGTAGAGAATGGACTTGAGGACACAGGGAAGGGGAAGGGTAAGCTGGGACGAAGTGAGAGAGTGGCATGGACTTATATACACTATCAAATGTAAAATAGATAGCTAGTGGGAAGCAGCCGCGTAGCACAGGGAGATCAGCTCGGTGCTTTGTGACCACCTAGAGGGGTGGGATAGGGAGGGTGGGAGGGAGACGCAAGAGGGAGGAGATATGGGGATATATGTATATGTATAGCTGATTCACTTTGTTATAAAGCTGAAACTAACAGACCATTGTAAAGCAATTATACTCCAATTAAGATGTTAAAAAAAAAAGACCCTGACTCAAATTAGGAAATAGTGAAACTTTAAGGCCTAGATTTAATAGAGGTCCCATAAAAAAAAAAAAAAAAAAGGCGATGTGTGAAGGAGGTATGACTCTGCATTTCCCAGGTGAGCCCCAGGAAGTTAAACTGACATTTTCAAAGTCACAGAGCAAATCAGGAGTGGAACAAGGATTGCATTGGTTTTATATGCTGTCCGTTGTATAATTTTTCCAAATCAAATTCTCTCCTAAGGTACAAAGAATATTGGACTTGAAATGAGTCTTGATGCATTTTAGTAGGAGTAAGAGATTTAAATTTAGCAAGTTATTTGACTGTCAGAAAAAAAATCTTGGCATTAGTAAAGAAGTTATATAATATTTTTGTTCCATACTACAGTGGTAGGCCATGATATTACTTCTTTTTTTCATTTTTGTTAGAGGATCATACATTTGCTTTGCCTACAAAGAGAATGGCTGCAAGAATTGTTCCCACTTGGAGTTAGAATAGCAGCACATTCTAAGCGTGAAACTCGGAGGTATGAATCTGGCATTAAATTATGGGCCATTAACTCCATTGGGTAAAGCTGTATATCATATCTGTCCTTCCACACGTTTGTTCATTTGTAAAATAACAATAGTTAGTCAATCCGTCCTCCCCTACTCAAACTTCCCATTTGATGACAGAGGAGACATCCATGAAGATGTTTATGAAACATTTTATTGGCACAGAATTTGATATAATCTATGAATTTTTTTTTTACTAAATTAGATTTAAAAACATGATAGAGAATGTGCATAAAAACATGTCCAGCAGTATTGTGATGAGAAAATGGACATATTCTATAAGGAGAGAGTTGCAAGGCATTCTAATCATCTTCACTTTTTATCCATCACCAAGGAATCCCCAATAAAACTGACTGGCTGGACAAGGCTTCAGACCCAGCACAGGCCCCATAGTCGGGGAGTCTGCCCCGCGACAGGACACTCGCCTGAGTTTGCTGAGGGCCATGGGTGCACCCTGGGCACTGAGGATGATGTGAAGTGTGTAGAGTGGACCCGGCTGTCATCCCCCAACTGCCCTTCTCCACTGCGCTGACCTCGCTACTGAAGAGGTGGTCATGCCTCAGAGAAGGATGTTCTCAAAAACGAATCTTCCTGTTGCCTGGGCAGTGCCTTATCCCCCCAGTTCTTAGACAGCTGTGTCGGGCTGCAGCGGTGTGTGGTGTGGGTCCCAGCCGGCCACTCTAGCTCTGTGGCCGTGGGGAAGTTACCTCTCGTGTCTCGTCTGAAAAAGGAGCGTGATGACACCTACTTGCAGGGACGTTGTGAGACCAGAGGTACTAATACATGTGCTAGCTCTTAGTAGAATGTGTCTGGGCTACGCTGAATAAAGTTCTTAATGCTAATGTTTTAACAGTTCCACAACATACTGTTGGCCAGACTGACCCCTGAGGTAAAAGCCTACTTAGTCTTTTTGCTAAGAAAGAGTCTTTTTGCTTATTCATAGTTAACATTCAGTGGACGTTTATTGAATGAATGAGTGAATAAAAGCATTTGTTCTCAGCAAAAAAAAAAAACCAAACAAACAAAAAAAACTAACTGGCACTGTTGCTAATAGTCAATCCAGCAAGAAGGCCGACAAGGGGTGGAGAAGGTTTGGTAAGTCACCCATTAGGTCTAAGAGAAATAATTCCTTGGGTTAAAAAAAAATTAATTAATTAATTAATTTATGGGTTGCGCTGGGTCTTCGTTGCGGTGTGCGGGCTTCTCATTGCGGTGGCTTCTCTTGTTGCCGAGCACGGGTTCTAGGGTGTGTGGGCTTCAGCAGTTGTGGCTTGCGGGCTTCAGTAGTTGTGGCTCGCGGGCTCCAGAGCACAGGCTCAGTAGCTGTGGCCCATGGGCTTAGTTGCTCCGCGGCATGTGGGATCTTCCCGGACCAGGGCTCGAACACGTGTCCCCTGAATTGGCAGGCGATTCTTAACCACTGCACCACCAGGGAAGTCCAGTTCCTTGGGTTTTTGTTGGGAAAGTTACTGAAAAGAATGTTAATGCGATAGGTGGAGACTGACTATTGCAGAGTCCAATGAGGAAAGGTGAAAAGCAAGGGACGTAGAAATCTCATCAGCCACCGCCAAAGAAGTAGAGAAATGATGACATTTCCCTTTTCATAAGAGCAGAAACTCTTCACACCAAAATCCGAGATATTATTGAGTCAAAAGCTGGGTTACTCTGCTTCCTCCAAAGGCATTATAGAAAAATCAGTGACTATTTGGGAAGTTCTGCCATGTCTTTTTAAGATGTCAGTTACAGTATGCATCGCTTGTTTTCCAGTGTCTATAGGCTAGGCCTTGAATAAACCTGCTGGATGAGGCGGAAGTGCTGGGAGAGAAGGAGAGAGCAAGGCTATTTTAAGTACCACTTGTCATAGCCCTAACCGAGGTTTTGCTCTATGAATCACAATTTGCTCCTTCAGAAATATAAAACCATTGAGAACTCATCACAGCAGAAACTTTTATTCATTCAAAATCCTTTCAAGTCTTCTCCGGGCACAGTGGGTTTTTTTCTTCCCCTTGGAAGATTATTTTTCTGCAGGTTGCAACCTCCTTCAGTATCTAACACACTAGGATGTATGACAGTTGGGTTTAAGAATTCTCCAACTTCGCACTCTGGTCAGAATGGCCATCATCAAAAAATCTACAAACAATAAATGCTGGAGAGGATGTGGAGAAAAGGGAACCCTCTTGCACTGCTGGTGGGAATGTAAATTGATACAGCCACTATGGAGAACAGTATGGAGGTTCCTTAAAAAACTAAAAATAGAACTACCATATGACCCAGCAATCCCACTACTGGGCATATATCCGGAGAAAACCATAATTTGAAAAGATACATGCAACCCCAATGTTCACTGTAGCACTATTTACAATAGCCAGGACATGGAAGCAACCTAAATGTCCATTGACAGAGGAATGGATAAAGAAGATGTGGTACGTACGTACAATGGAATATTAGTCAGCCTTAAAAAAGAATGAAATAATGCCATTTGCAGCTACATGGATGGACCTAGAGACTGTCGTACTAAACGAAGTAAGTCAGACACAGAAAGACACATATCATATGATATCACTTATATGTGGAATCTAAAAAAAGGGTACAAATGAACTTATTTACAAAACAGAAATAGAATCACAGATGCAGAAAGCAAACTGATGGTTACTGGGTGGAAAGGCTGGGGGGAGGGATAAATTGGGAGATTGGGATTGACATATACACACTACTATACATAAAATAGGTAACTAATAAGGACCTCCTGTATAGCACAGGGAACTCTACTCAATATTCTGTAATGGCCTATATGGGAAAATAATCTAAAAAAGAGTGGATATATGTATATGTATAACTGATTAACTTTGCTGTACACCTGAAACTAACACAACCTTGTAAATCAACTATACTCCAATTAAAGAAACAAAAAGAATTCTCCAACTTTGGATATTTGCAGAATTCATTGACCTCTTCACTGCAGCCACGGTCAGGGGGGTAGAAAAGCCCTCCTCAGACATACAAAGTCCTGGACCTTCTCTGTGTGAAAGCAAGTCATAGAGGCCCACTATCGATCTGGTTTGTTTTTTCACGGGGAAAGGAGTAAACAATGTATTTAATTTCACTTCCTTTTTAGCAGAGGTTTCAAAAATAAAGGTGCTTCTAGAATCTGTAATGGAAGAACTCCATTAATAAGGGGCAAGAGTTGTGGTTTTAGGGTGAACTTGATAGGGTATTCCTTAAGGAAAAGACATTATTCATGAATTCAGATCACGAAACTACCAAAATGTTCAGCACATCTATACAATCTGATCGAACTGTTTCAGAGGCACATTTCCATTTAATTCATCTGCTGCCAGGCTACTTGAGAAAAATGCTGCATTTTGTGCAGATTTTGGACTAACTGCTTCAAAACCTTGACGATATGTTTAGTTTGCATAAATCAGGCAAAACATATTTTGTTTTGTTCAGCATGCTCTGAACTTTCACAGTTATTTCATTATCTGTTCAGATGGTCCCTCAGCCTTGCTTCAACTGAAAGGGAAATTGTAAATGTTGTTAAAATAAAACCAGGCTGATGCATTGGCAGCTGTGCAATTTGCAGAGGACCCGGGTTCAGGGATCTAGCTTAAATCCAAGGAGCTTATCTTCACTAACTTCTCACGGTAAGGAGCATTACTATTCATCACATTCTGCAGAAATCTGTCCAATCTTTCCTGTTTAAGGAAATCTATTTTCATTTTAGAAGGATCCATCTTATCCCAGCTTCCCTTCTTGGTCTCAAGCATGGCTGATTATGTTTTCTTCTCTCTATAAAACATCCTAAAATTTGTCCTACTTACGGTGATCTAACTTTGAGTCATTTAATTGTGACAAATGTATCTTTCTTATTTTCTATTTTCTCTTATTATCTTTTACATTGCATTACATTATCTTTTTAAAAAAGTTTTTTTTATTAAAAAAACTGTATTCAAGTATTTTTTTCTTTTATATTATGTTGGTTTCTCCGTACCTTTGTTTAGTTCTGACAAACTTTTAACATTAACATATCAATTTTGGGGTTTGCTCTCAGGGTTTTAGGAAATTCTTCATGCCCTCTCCTGACTTCCTTAGGGACAGAGTTGGCCTTCTCATTCTCTCTCCTGCTCTGCGGAATCCTTTGTGCAAAATTTTCCTTTAGGACAAGAAATCTGGGATAACGGAACTAGATCTTAACACCTCCCCCTTTATTTTAAAACATAAGATATGAAAGATAAGATTTGGAGATTAGTCAATAAAAACCAAAGGAAAGTGTTAACCTAGACGGTGTGTTTGTGCATTCATGTGTTCGACCAATATTTACTGAGTAGCTCAGGTGCTGTGATAAGCAATGGAGAACAATGGTCAAAGGTCCCTGCTTTCTCTGAGTGAACAGTCCATGAGGACTAAAGACAAATAAACAAAACGCCGATAAGTGCTACTAAAAAAGAAAGTACATATTATTATAAGTTAATACTTTACCTTTAAGAATTAATAGAACGGGATAAAACCTAATTTTCCTATCTTTTTAGCCCTCACATCTGAATGTATTCTGGGGATAGTTTGCACTAAAAAATTAAAATATTCATTAGAGACCATTTCAGATCATTCCAACTCTTCTGCTCCTGTCTCTTTCATTTCCATTTTCTTCCCTCCCCAGTATAAAAGGAGGATGCGATCAGTATTTGCTTTAATGTCTATAGAGTTGCTTGTCACTCTTACCCGGGGAGATTTTGTTAAACAGCACTGATCCTGGTGGAGTAGACTTTCTACAATTTAAAGTGCACATTTTTTGAAACTCCCTCTTCATGACCTTTAACTTACCAGGAATTCTCCAACCTCAATAAAAAACTCTGTTTCCTTTCTCTGCTCTGCTTAAGTCCTCTTTATTGACTTTCTGATTGACTTCTTTAATTTTTCAGTCATTACTACAGTTCAACCCACAGTTTTCTCTGTAATTCACAAACTATTCTTTGGCTCATTACTTTGCATTATTTATGTGGAACAATTATTATTCCACACCCTGAGAGACGTCATTTATTAGAACTATGGTGTACAGAATAAAGCAGCAACGTTACAACTGGAAAACATTTTTAAACCTACAAAGTGCATCGTGATCATGTTCGGACTTTGCCCAGTATGGACTGAAATGAAAACTGGCCTCAGTAGGATGATGTTTTTCCTCTGAATGAATGAAATCTTTGACTACTTAAAAACTTTCCATTCCTTTTATTGAAAAAAAAACAGTGAGTCCTTTCATCAAAATTAGCCAAAGCTTTACTAAGCACTGAAACTAACTTTCATGTGTGGCTTGCACAGAATGGCTAAAATGATAACGATAGGCATTAGCAGGTATTGATGAAGATACAGAGCAAATGGAACTCTGTACACTGCTGGGGGGATTGTAAATGAGCATGACCACTTCGGAAAACTGGTTGGCGGTACCTATAAAAGACGAACATCTGCCTAGCCTATGACATAGGAATTCCACTCCTAGGTATAGACCCAATAGGAAGATGAGGAAAAATCATGGACAAGAATGCTTATGGCAGTATGAGGATCCATTATAGCTCCAAACTGAAAACTACCCATGTAAGAACAGATAAATAAATTGTGGTGTATTCATACATGTAATACTACACTGCAATGAGAACTGAATTAACATATAGGAACATGGCTGAATTTCACCAACATAATATTGAACAAAAGAAACCAAATACATAAAAAAACGCATACATTACATGATTTTATTTACTTCAAGGTAAAAAATAGGAGAGTACTCACTGGAGGGCAGTTGAGGGGGCTGAGGGTTACATGAGTGTGTTTAGTTTGTGAAAATTAATCAAGGTATCCGTTTTCTGGTGTGGGTGTGCTTTTCTGTATAATTCTTCTACTAAGTTTACAAGGAGAGGGAAAGAATGGGAGGGAGAGAGGTGAGAGTGAGTGAGAGAATGTGAGAGAGAGAGGCAGACAGACACTGGTGAAGAAACAAGCTAATCTCTTCACTGACTGCATTACAGGTAGATACGCAAAGGAGTAAAATTGACAAAGTTTACTTGTTGTTTTTTTAAAAATTAATTTATTTTAGTTTTGGTTGCGTTGGGTCTTTGTTGCTGCGCACGGGCTTTCTCTGGTTGCGGTGAGCGGGGGCTACTCTTCGTTGTGGTGCACAGGCTTCTCATTGCCGTGGCTTCTCTTGGTGCGGAGCACAGGCTGTAGGCAGGTAGGCTTCAGTAGTTGTGGCACGTGGGCTTAGTAGTTGTGGCACATGTGCTCAGTAGTTGTGGCTCGTGGGCTCTAGAGTGCAGGCTCAGTAGTTGTGGCACACCGGCTTAGTTACTCTGCGGCATGTGGGATCTTTCTGGACCAGGGCTCGAACCCAGGTCGCCTGCATTGGCAGGCAGATTCTGAACCACTGCACCACCAGGGAAGCCCAAGTTTACTGTTGACAATCTTTTTTTTCCCTTTTGGGACCTCCTCACTGGTCTCACTACCATGAACTTACAATCTTTACTGTTTCTTTTTCTGTACTACAACTACCATCAGGTGGTATTATAGTTTTTTGTTGTTGTTTTGTTTTTGTTTGTTTGTTTGTTTTCTTGGCCACGTGGCATGTGGGATCTTAGTTCCCCAACCAGGGATCAAACCTGGACCCCAGCAGCGAAAGCGCAGAGTCCTAACCACTGGACAGCAGGGAAGTCAAAAGGGTTTGAAAAGGAATAGATACATGTATATGTATAACTGAATCACTTTGCTGTACACCTGAAACTAACACAACGTTGTTAATCAACTCTACTCCAATATAAAATAAAAAAGTTAAAAAAAAAATAAAATTACCGTCAGGAACAGATGTCCATCAATCATTTCTTTCTGAGTCTAAACAAAAAGGGTGTTCCACCTCTCCCAGGGGCAGCTGCATTTCAAGACTCACAACGTGAAATAATGTGAAATCAGAAGTCTTCAGTCACCTACTGAAGGAACTTCAGCAGCTGGAGGCGAGTTTAGGGGGTTAGGGCTCCTGAAATCGCATTGGTTAGGCTTGTGCCTGCCATTCTCATGAGTAACCCCATCACTGACAGAGCATAGTTCACTGTTTTCTTTAACAAATCATTCTTTATACTTTTATTATAGAAACTAATAATCCCGTTTTGTAATATATTACTGACATGCTTATCACATCCCAGTTCCTTGAAGGCTGGGACCATCGTTCATTCATCCCTGTATCTCCAATGACCAAGCACAGTGTTTGATGTGTAGTAGGCAATCCAACAAGCCTGCTGGGAATTTTACCGTATCATTAAAGATCTTCTAGTTCCCATGCAATTTATACTTCTCCAAGACACAGAAACATAAAGAACCCTCCCCAATTCTTTATGGGATGAGTCTGTACAACATGCATACCGAAATCTGGCAAGCACTGCACCAAGAAGAAAACTAGAAATCAACGGAACTCATGCATATAAATGGAAGAATCCTTTATCAAATAGGATCAGTGAGGATCTGGTAACACATTAAAACAGTAAAACTTCATGACTCAGTAGAGATTATTCTGGATATACAAAGATTGGTATTAGGGAATGTATTCATATCATTTATCACATTTACAGATTTAAGGAAAACATGATCATCTCTGTAGACACAGAAAAGGTAATTGTCTAGGTCCAGGAACTATTTTTTTTTTTTTTTGCGGTATGCGGGCCTCTCACTGTTGTGGCCTCTCCCGTTGAGGAGCACAGGCTCCGGACGCGCAGGCTCAGCTGCCATGGCTCACGGGCCCAGCCGCTCCGCGGCATGTGGGATCTTCCCAGACCGGGGCACGAACCCGTGTCCCCTGCATCGGCAGGCAGACTCTCAACCACTGCGCCACCAGGGAAGCCCAGAAATCAACAGTCTTAGTATATAAATACAAGTTAGAAGACATAATGAAAGAAAAGACCCCATTTAGAATAGTACTCCCAAAGATAAAACTTAACAGGAAATGTGGAAAGTTAGATGAAAACTTTAAGACATTTCTGAAGGACACAAAATAAAACTTAATAGATGGAAAAAAATCTCATGTATTTGGAATCAGAATACGTGGCAACAGAAAGCTGTCATTCCTCCTAATGGAGTTTATGAAGTTAACATAATCCTAATAAAAATATCAATGAGTTTAAAGAAACGAAACTAGCTGATTCTAAAGTCTATATGGAAAAGCAAATAAACAAGGAGAGCCAGGAAAATTCTGAGAAAGAAGAGAGATTAAATGGGACTAACCCTACCAGATGTTACAACACACTATGAGGCCTTCATAATTGAATCAATGGGATATAAGCACATGAATAGATAGATAGACCAATGGAAGAAGATTAAGAAGAATAGACCCCGTCACTTATAGGTCTTTGTATATGATAAACATCACGTTATTGGGGTAAGGGGTCAGCCATATGAAAAAGGAGAGCTGGATCCACTTATGACAGGATAAATTCCAGATGGGCCAAAGATTTAAGTGTTGAAAATAAATGAAACCATAACAGGTCTAGAAGAAAAGGACAAAATACCTTTATAAACTTGGAATGGGGAAAGCCAATTTAAATTCTGACTCAAAATCAGGAAGGTTAAAAAAAACAAAACTAAACTAAACACAGAAAAGAAAACAGATGGAAATCTTTCCTTACCTGTTCCAGATAACTGAAGCTTATTTCGTTACGTAAGATGTTAGTAGAAAAAGAAATGTTTGGAAAGATAGGATAATAGATAACATAAATATAATTGGGACAGGCCTCTTTTCATGAGATGACGATGCTCACCATTTCTCTTTGCTTTTATGCTCTAGCCTGACAAATACGACAGTTATACAGCAAATTGAGCCATAATTTACATACCACCATTTCCATAGCTGATGCTATGCCTTTCTGACCCATTCTATCACATTTTAAATACTTAAAAATATCCACCCAGAGACAGGCGGGCTTTAGATTGGGATGTTTCTTTTCTTTTCTTTTTTTTTTCTTTTGCGGTTCGCGGGCCTCTCACTGTTGTGGCCTCTCCCGTTGCGGAGCACAGGCTCCGGATGCACAGGCTCAGCGGCCATGGCCCACGGGCCCAGCCGCTCCGCTGCATGTGGGATCCTCCCGGACCGGGGCACGAACCCATGTCCCCCGCATCCGCAGGCGGACCCTTAACCACTGCGCCACCAGGGAAGTCCTAGGTTGGGATGTTTAACGGGGCACCCATGCTTTCCCTCTTCCAAGCACCAAAATTGCTTGATGTGAGGTTCCAAAACTTTGAAAAATAATACAATTTTTTTCCTCCCGTGAAGTATTTTAATTAATTTACTTATTTATTTATTTTTAACATCTTTATTGGCGTATAACTGCTTTACAATGGTGTGTTTTTTTTTAAATGCAAGTCCTTCTAATAAATGCAGAAAAAATTGGGAATAATGGTATTGGAGGATAGTCTTCAAAACCTTGGGAATAAAGGATGTAGGTCTGTTCTCCTCTAATAGCCATACTATAAAATTAACACAAAACTGGTCTCATCAGGGATATTCAGGCGTGTCACCTTAAAGACAAGTGATGCAAAGACAAGACTTGACCATGACTGATTAAAGATACTTCTTTAACTAAGCAAGAGAAGGAACTGACATGTCCATCAGAGAGGAGTTGGTCAGCAATGGACATATGGACAAAGGAGGACAGAGTGATAAAGTCTCCACCATAGCGGAGTCTGAAGGATTGCTCTAGATTCCTTTCCCTCTGATGGCAACCATGTGTCCTGGCCAGGGACAGTCCAGGTTTACGGCTCCTGTTCTGGTGTAATTATTTAAGTGTCTCCTTTCATTCTCAGCATAAAATGAATGAGAAGTTATATGGGCATCCTGTTCCTAAACCTTCAGCCTTCTCTGTCTCACCTGCTTTCTCGCCTCGGTCTCCTTGGTGCTAAACCTTCTCTGCTAAGTTTCTTCAGACTGTTTGATGACCTGTTCTAACTTCTGATTGGCATCTTCCCAATTGGCGTATTCCTCCTCCCCCATAGCATCTCAGGTGCAAATGAGGTACCCACCTCGCATCCACCTAGACTTCAGGCTAGTGGGGAGCTTGGCTCCATGGGTAAAAAGCATTCAAGTAGGAGTCAAAGTGAGAGGGATATTAAGCCAATGGAACTTTAATGTTCTGGTCCCATTGACAATAATTAAAAGAGTGAGGTAATTGTAGTTAGAATAATGGATACCAAGATAAACCAGACAGTAAAAGATGTATAGAAAAATAATAAGAAGCAAAGGTTAATTACCCTTGGAAAAGTCATTAGGCAATTATTTCTCTCCTGCTTGCTTTTTTTTGTGAGCAAGAAAAAAAAAAAAAAAGTTTGGAGCTACCATATGATCCTGCAAACCCACTCCTGGGCATATATCCAGAGAAAACCGTAATTCAAAAAGATACACGCACCCCAGTGTTCACTGCAGCACTATTTACAATAGCCAAGACATGGAATCAAGCTAAACGTCCACCAACAGCTGAATGTATAAAGAAGATGTGGTATATATATATATGAATATTACTCAGCCATAAAAAAGAATAAAATAGTGCCATTTGCAGCAGCAATGGATGGACGTAGAGATTATCATACTAAGTGAAGTAAGCCAGATAAAGACAAATATCATATGATATCATCTATACGTGGTATCTAAAAAAAAGAAAAATAATACAAATGAACTTATATACGAAACAGAAATAGATCCACAGACATAGAAAAGAAATATATGCACAGACATATAGTTACCAAAGGGCAAGTGGGGGGAGGGATAAATTAAGACTTTGGGATTAACATATACACACTACTATATATAAAATATAGATAACCAACGAGGACTTACTGTATAGAACAGAGAACTATATTCAATATTTTGTAATAGCCTATAAGGGAAAAGAAACTGAAAAAAATATATATGTATAACTGATTTACTTTGTTGTACACCTGAAACTAACACAACACTGTAAATCAACTATACTTTAATAAAAAATGCTTATTATTGTAGGCCACCAATGTATTGTGCTTATTTATTATGCAGCATCATTGTGGCAATAGATAACTGAAAAAACACTTTCCTAATTCTTATATAATGGTATTCCTTTATTTCTTTAAAAAGAAGAAAGATTACAATTTAAGAATGGCATCTGTTTCTAAATTTTATGGTGGAAGGTCTGATGTCAGCCATCGGTCAGCCCCAAATATACTGGAGAATCTAGAGCATTTGGGATCTTTTAGGCTTCTTCAGGAAGAGACCTTCTTGTATACTGATTGTCCTTGTCAGAGAAGTGATAGAGGACATATTTGGGGGCAAAATTTGTACTATGAATTCATTTTGAAAAAAGTATTTCTCTAATAACATTGAAAGGGAAGTCTTCCTCTATCTCAGAGACCAACGTCCCAGAGCTAATCAACCTTCCTTCCTTTCAGTTCCCCAGAGTAATGGTACCTTGCTGCATGGAGCTGCCAGGGAGAGGAGCTGTAACTACCCCAAGTTCAATGTTCTCTTTTTGTTCATTTTAATTTTAATTTAATTATAATTTTTAAGTTCACATATACCTTTGAGTGAAAATAAGATATATAGGAGTAAAGACAACAAATTTTTATATACTGGAGGAGAAACTGGTTAGGGATATTGGTTAAAATGTTTGTCTTAGACCTATGGTTGCCAAGGGGGAGGGGGGTGGGGGAGGGATGGAGTGTGAGTTTGGGATTAGCAGATGCAAACTATTATATACAGAATGGATAAACAACAAGCTCCTACTGAATGGCACAGGGAACTATGTTCAATATCCTGTAATAAACCATCACGGAAAAGAAAAAGAACGTCTTGGAAAAGAGAAAGAATATCTGATGTTTGGACTTTATCTTCACATGGAACAGAGTATCATCCCTAACCATCATGCATTCAAATTCTGGCTCGTAATTTACGAGATGTAAAGGCTGCTTTTCTGATTGCTTGAAATGACTAATGGGCCACAAAAGAACTGGACACAAAAAACACTTCGTACAATGTTTGTTCAAGAAATATTATGTTTCATGATACTGTCCTCAAGCACCTTATAGTCTAATGTGGAAAATAGGCGTCAATCAAGTAATGAGCCAAACAGATGTAGAATTATAATTGTGTGAACAGTGAAAGAGGCCTCACCTTTGAGATGTTCTGAGTAGGACCCTCAGCAAGGTTAGTATTTTGAGGCTGCCGTACTTGGTGCTGTGAGTGTGTAAAAAGAGATTGAGGGGCTTCCCTGGTGGCGCAGTGGTTGGGAGTCCGCCTGCCGATGCAGGGGACGCGGGTTCGTGCCCCGGTCTGGGAAGATCCCACATGCCGCGGAGCGGCTGGGCCCGTGAGCCACGGCCGCTGAGCCTGCGCGTCCGGAGCCTGTGCTCCGCAACGGGAGAGGCCACAACAGTGAGAGGCCCGCGTACTGCAAAAAAAAAAAAAAAAAAGAGAGATCGGATACAGATTTAGCATCCAGAAAGTTCCCTTAGGACATGACTTTGGGCCTGGAGGATAAGTAAGCATTACCGAGTTGAAGAACTGGCTTGAGGGTGTGGTCGAGAAATACGTCAAGTACATGGGATCCCTGTTTATTTTCCCATTAAATGATCTAATCCTCAATGGTATTAAAAATTTTCTTCCAAACACACTAAAAATGTGTTGTGACTAATATTTTCTAACTGCAAACATCCTCCAGAACTTTTTTCCAATTCGCAAGCAAAGCATATGAATTCTGCATCACATTCAAGGTTAGCGTGGGGACTAGGTTATGATGACACTTCTTAGAGATAAAGACTCTACTTAACAGTTTTCATTCAAGAAACACTGAGTTGCCCACTCCATGCCAGGTACCATACCAGGTGGTTGTTTTCCTCACATTCTCCTGTATACTTTATTTATTTAATTTTTAATTGAAGTATAGTTGATTTACAAAGTTTCAGGTGTACGGGAAAGTGATTCAGATTCTTTTCCATTATAGGTTATTACAAGACACTGAATACAGTTCCTGTGCTATACAGTAAATCCTTGTTGTTTATCTATTTTATACATAGTAGTGTGTATCTGTTAAACCTAAATTTCCAATTTACTCCCCCCTACCCTTTTCCCTTTTGTAACCATAAGTTTGTTTTCTATGTCTGTGAGCCTACTTCTCTTCTGTAAATAAGTTCATTTGTATCATTTTTTTAGATTCCACATATAAGTGATATCATATGATATTTGTCTTTGTCTGACTTACTTCACTTAGTATGATAATCTGTAGGTCCATCCACGTTGCTGCAAATGGCATTATTTCATTCTTTTTTATGGCTGAGTAATATTCCACTGTATATATATATATACCACATCTTCTTTATACATTCATCTGTTGATGGACATTTAGGTTGTTTCCATGTCTTGCCTAATGTGAATAGTGCTGCTATGAACACTGGGGTGCATGCATCTTTTTGAATTAGAGTTTTCGTCTTTTCCAGATATATGCCCAGGAATGGGATTGCTGGATCATATGGTAGTTCTATTTTTAGTTTTTTAAGGAACCTCCATACTGTTCTCCACAGTGGTTGCACCAATTTACATTCCCACCAAAAGTGTAGGAGCAAACCAGGTGTCTTTTAAAACTGTGACACGAAATGGATCGTTTAGTAGTGCAAACATTTGTCGTCATCTAAAGATTTTTATTTAGGAACATTATGAAATGTCAAAAAATACTATGAAATAATTATTACACAGATGTAGGTACTTCTGATCAAAGTATATATTCTGAAATATATCAGTGATGTGCAGGGAATTGCAGACAGAATTCATTCGATTACATGGTATTGGAGCTCGTATTAGAAGACTATGTTTCAGAGCAGAAGTGATCCCGGGTGTGTAAGATTTAGTGAGTTCAAATGGAAGGCTGTATTTGGCTAAACCCAGAAGCACTGCCACATGAAGGTGCTTAGCTCTTGTTTAACTTGCATTGAAACTCCTGGCAAGGTTAGTATCAGGAAAATTGCCATGGTAGGATGTATTAGCAAGTTTTCAGTCCTTTTAACAGCATCTCTGCTTTACTAGCTGGGTTTGCCTTTCTGTTTCCTTCTCTCTGGTTTCTTATTTCTCCCCAAGTCCCTTACTAACTCAATAGAAGATTTAGAAAGACACTCACTTTCTTTGGGCTTATTTTGAACCTAGTTTTTTTTTTTCTTCATTTATTATTTCCTGGAGAAACATGTGACCCAAACTGAAACATACATTTATTCTTGTCTCACATTTGTGTGATAGAGGAGTGGCCGCCTAGATGCCATCGAGACGGTGTTTTCTGATTTGTGATGCTAAGCAGTTTCCCGGGACTCAGTTGGCAAGTCAAACACCAATGTCTGTAGGAGCCATGAAAGGGCAGACCTCACCTTCGTGATGCTGTGACTCCCAAGCAAGGTTAGTCTGATATCTGCAGAGGAAGACGGAAGCAGGAAGAACAGAGCTTGCCCTCAGAACCGAGCCAAACGTCTGGAAGTGGACGGTGCTCGCAGATGCCGTCTGTAACGTCTCTCTTAGCAGGAAGCATAATGGTAACTCACACCTACAGTGTGAGTTTACGAGGGCTTACTCACTGAAGAGTATACCATGTGATTCTCACAACCACCCTGGATTCCAGAAATCAGCCTGCTCGCGTTGGCTTGCACACAGTATACGGGTCGTATGCTTCACTTCAAGAGCTCTTTAGGGAGCGGGCACGTTTTAAGATAGAGGACTTAACGGACACCATCTGCATGCTGCGAAACCATATCTCTGTAGCTGTCACAAACAGCTATAAATCTCCCACTGACTGTTAGTGGGTGCATACTTAGGCCTGGTGGGTTGTGTTAAAAATCTCAAATATCTTTGTTCCTTGGGGGGGTCTTTGCAGTGGGCTGAGTCCTCTCTTGGAAACCTCTCTTCCTTTTCCTTTGTGGCAGACTCTTCATCGTGGGTCATGATTACCAAAGTATCCATGAGACGGCGGGGTGGAGGGGAAGGCTGGGGGGCAGGCAGGGGGAGGGGGAAGATCCTTGGCCAGGCGACCACTCTCTCTAGACCCGTGAGCCCCCTTCTGCTATTCGTTCTGTCCTTACTCAGTTATTTCCCTGAGTCCTTCTAACAATCTGAAATTATTTTGCTAATTTCTTTATTGTCTGTCTCCCCCTTTAGAATATACACTCCGTAAGGGGTAGCCCTTGCTACCACCATGCCCCGAGCCCTGTACCTGGTACAGGTCCATACTAAGCTTTCAAGAAATACTTGCTGGATGTATGAATGAGGTCATCTTACATTTCACTTCATTATATCTCTCATTAAAACATTCGTCACTTTTCATTCGCTGGGAGCCTGAAAGGGAGTAACACCATAGAGTTCCCATAGTCTACCTCCACTGTTTAACAAATGAAGAAATTGAAGCCCCACAGGTTGTGGGGTTTTTTTCCAAGGTCAGAGCCAGGACTAGAGCCAGGTCACTTTTCCTCATCCAGCCCAGTGCCCTTCCTGCCTCACCCTGACCGCTCATAGAGAAGGACCACGTTTATAAAAGGTTCTAATGATCAGTCCTCTTTTGCACAAAGCTTACCACTGCAGGCTTCATGCATGCGGACTGAAAAGAAAGCATTCTGTGAAATGGTTTGTAAACTCCAGGAACTGATGATGTTGGTAGGGTTCCATACTTTGAAAGAAAGTATGGTTACATTATTCAAAGAACCAGACTGAAAATGGGTTTCAGGTTGAGAGGAGCGTGAAATCAATCTGGTAAATGAGGGGTAACACGGGCTAATTTAGAACACCACTGGGTCAATAGATTGGGCTAACAATATATATTGTTTTCTATCAATTTCCCAAGATCTTTATTTGCGGCAGGAATAACTCTTAAAAACATAGCTGTATGCAGGAGGATTTGTACTCTAAGATAATGTTCTGAAATTCCATCCTATAATTCCCTTAGGAGTCCCACACCCCACCATGTCATCCTTGGAAAGCAAGGACAATAGTCTCTTTCTCATGGTTGTCTGATTTCCGAGATGCTAACTCTCTCGTTAGAACCATGGCCAAAGGGAGAAAGTTCACCTCTGTAGAGAGAGGACAGATATCTGGAGAAGACATCTCTTCCTTAATATATCTGATCTGTTGAACTTTATTTTGCTTTTCCACTTTGCTATTGTAAGCAGCCTGGCTTTTGATCCTAACAACAATAATAACAATGATGGAGGATCTACAATGCAGGAAGCACTGATCTGAGCACTTCATAGATATTAACCCACATGAACCTCACAGTTACCCTTATGATGTGAGGATCCACATTTACCAGTGAAGAAGCTGAGCTTGTAAGTGGTGGAACTGGGATGTGAGCCCAGGCAGTTTGGCACCAGTGCCCACCAACCTAGTCACTGTCATGTCTCATCTTTAATCTGATTTGAAGTGATATTCTCACTGTAACATTTCTTCTAAGGAGCGAAAAGATCCACTACTCCGTGAAGTCTTGGGATCCAGTACTTTCTTTTTCTTTTCCTTTCTTTTTTGGGGGGGATCCAGTACTTTCTTTTCAATACCCGCACTTGATCAGATCCTTAGGTACCCCTCCCATGCCACTGCTCCAGCTCCAAGAAGCAGGGACACTACGTTGCATCTTGGTATTGCCAATGGTTAGCATAGTATCTAACAAATACAGATAACAGATGTTCAGACAGTCTTTGTTCATTGAGTGAATGAACTTTCCAAATCGATTGCCATTCCTTTCGTTTTGTTAATAATATAGCAAAGCCTTACAAGTCATCTGCAAATGTTATTGCTTAATTAGTAGTTAATTTAGCTAAACCTCTGGGGAAGTGGGCCGTGTGGACAGCAAGGAAGTAGAAAAGAAAGCACAATATTGATTAAAACCCTTGATGTAAGTACAATCAAATACTAATATTAATCTTCATCAGCAGAAGAATCAATCTGATTTTATTTTTGCTGTCCCTAGGCACTTACATCTTCCCCATTGCAATCCTATTTCCACGTGACCATCAGCAGTTTCTATAGGCTGGTGGTACTTTATAACTCAAAAGAGACATGATTTTCTAGGTTCCGTATTCCATCACAGCAGTGAGTAAAGAGAAGGATATGCAGTCATATTCAGGTTTTGCAAAAAAAAAAGAAGGGAGGAAGACAGGTATACTTGCTCTTGTTAGCAATTGCCCTGGATCACTAAGGAAGCTCCCTAAAACTTGTTTTTCGCCTCCCTATAATCTCTCCACTTCTATATCTATCTATCTATCTATCTATCTATCTATCTATCTATCTATCTATATACATGCTACAGTTCTGCTAACAGAAACGGGATCACATCACCCTTCCTCTATCTAAAGTCCTCTGAAGGCTCCCCAATGCCTTGGGGATGAGTGAGACTCCATATATGGCCCCAAAGTAGTTATCACAACTAGACTCTACTTCCTTTCCGGACCTGCCCCACACCCTGCTATGTCCACTCATCTCCGCTCACTATGGCCGTATTGAACCACTGTGCGTTTTTTTGTTTTCCTCCTGGAACACACCACTCTCACATGCCTTTTTTTTTTTAAACATCTTTATTGGAGTATAATTGCTTTACAATGGTGTGTTAGTTTCTGCTGTATAACAAAGTGAATCAGTTATACGTATACATATATCCCCATATCCCCTCCCTCTTGCGTCTCCCTCCCACCCTCCCTATCCCACCCCTCTAGGTGGTCACAAAGCACAGAGCTGACCTCCCTGTGCTATGCAGCTGCTTCCCACTAGCTATCTATTTCACATTTGGTAGTCTCACATGCCTTTGCACAGAGTTCTATCTCTCGAAAATGCCTTCCTGCCTGCACACACATCCTTCTCCTCCCGGGATGGAAAGGTAAAGCTATTGCTAAAGGTCAGGCTTACTCATTGCCTCCTCTGCGCTTTTTCTGCCCCTCTGACCCCATTATCACAGCAGCCTGGTAGGAGCGCAGTTTGTAACTCCTCATTCATGCTTCCTGCTTCTCTCTGCCTTTGCCAGACATGCCCACCAACCCCCAGTACTGGGCTTTCATTCACATTTCTCTCAGCATTGTGTCCACCTGTCCTTACGCCACAACTATCTGGAAGACACTCAATTCCGGTGTCACTGTCTACAGGCATTCAACATTGCTCCTCGTCTGCTAGACCTGTGAGGTCACAGGATTACAGAGAGGAGACAGTATTATTATGTCCCATTTATAGAGCTGTGATGTTAGTGGTCCGGATAGGGTGTTACCTTGGGTACGTAGTTCCTAATTATTTAGAGTGGCTGCCATGCTTCTGGGATTTTTCAGCCATTAGGGAAGTTGGGAAGAATGCTGACGAGATGCTACAGTCATAAAACAAAACATGGGCATCTGATGCAGGTCAGGTGTGAGAGTAGCGGGCAATACAGAAAATGCGATGGGGGTAGACTGTCCATGAAAGACAAACAGAGACAATGGAGCTGGCTGGTTCTCAGCACTCCCAGCCCAGGTCAGTAACCACTGGCTCTGACTACTCTGTGCGGTCCTTGCTTGTCATATGTCCCCTAAAGTGAACAAAAAGGTCTCTGTCTTGTTTATTTCCACAGGTCAAGCCCACTGACACAGAGCTACAGTTGTCAGCAGTGAGCATGCGTATCTTGGCGGTGACCACGTTTTCCCAGGTCCCGTGACTTTGTAAAGATTTGGGTGATAAAACTGAAGGACTTTTGGGTAGAAATCAATCTTAGTGCGCATCAGTTCTCAGAAGATATTTCAGATGTGCTACCCCATTCATCAAAAAAGGAAAGAGAAATGTGAAAAAGGGAAGGGAGCTGCTTACATGTCTACGAATTAGGTCATTATTACTCACCCTGAGGCTGAAAGCTAACCAAAAGTGAAAACCATAATGGATGCCAGAGATTGCCCGTCTCCATTAGGGGTGTCAAACATGGCTCTTGACAACAGCACTGGCAATAACGTGGGTCCCTAAGAGGACGACCGAATTCACTAACACACTGATGTCAGACTTCAGAATAGCTTTTAGTTGCAGACTTTCAATCTCTGTCATCTCCAGTCGGATATAAACAAACAAGTGATCGAAGGGAGAATGGCTACATAGCACGTTGTTACACACGTAAATGACCTAACCAACTTCCTCTAAGTTGATTAAAAAACAAAATGAACATCTGTTCTTAGTACGTATTAATTAAATACGTATCTGCAGTATGTATTTAATTAAAACCAGTATGATCTTAGCAAGGCAGAAGAAAGATCATTAATACTTAGGAGTGCATGTCAACCCAGAGACAAAACCTATAGAAACAGGGATTTTTCTCTGCATATGTGTCTTTGCAGACCAAAGGTGATGCTCTGTGTTGTTTTAAGAACAGTGACTCTAGAGTGTAACCATTGCTATCAATAATTAACGCCACACATCTATGCATTTAGGGATTATGTGTCATCTCAAAGCCCTTGCAAATTGCCTTAGTTGCCCCTCTAGGACAGAAATCATTGCATCAGTTGCTGAAAAATATTCAGCTCTGTGGTAGAACGTAACAGCTGTTTGATACCAAATAACAACACGACACAACGATTGAAGAGAAATGTAGTCGAATTCTGAAACCAATTAAAATTACAGGGATAAATTAGGTAGGAGGGATGTAATTATCCAAATTGAGATCTGGGCAGGCTAACAGGACTAATAATAACCTCATCTTTTACAGAGATTTAATAAGGAAATCAGTTACTCAAGGTTTCCTTTAAATGTTAAGTTTTTCCCTCCGTAGAGCCTGGAGGAAGTGGCTTAAATGATTCTGCATTTCTTTTAGCAAATGTGTACAATGGGAAATGAGGCCATGTTGCTGCTTTTTGGTTCAGTCTCATAGCCCTCAATGGGTCCATCTGGAAAACTTCTACTGCTGCTCCAAGCCTGAATACAAACCACTTTTTCTTTCAAAGTTTAGGTCTAAACCCCAAACTATAGTTGGTACAATATCCATTTTCCCAAGGGGGTTCCCCAAAATAGGGTTCAGGGGAGATCAGTGAATATATTCTATTTTTTTTACCAACTTAGGAAAAAGGGACACTGCTGTCAATAAAGATATCCTAGGTTTTTGGGACAAGCATCTAAAAAAGGGGGTTTGTGATGACCCAATATGCTATATAACACTTCTATTTCAGACAAGTAATGGCATCTTTGAAACACAGGACTCTAGCAGGACTTAGCATCAGTGCCATCCTCTCCAGGTCTAACAGGGATTTAGCTTGCACTGTTTTCCCTAAGGGGAAACACAGGATTCAAGTTAGGATTTCCCTTTCGTGTTTCGAGCCACTGGTGAATCATCTCACATAGGAGACAGAATGAATGTAATATGAGGAAAACTATACGAAGAGCTTCTTGCACCAACCTCAGTTGGAATAAAAGTTTCCTTCTTTCAGGAAGACTCTGAACTTGCAAGGAAGTTTTAATGCTCAGATGCCATCCTTACTATTGGAAGCCAAACACCAGAACATTAGGGGCCATTTTTATCATCAGTAAAAGCAACATCGCTCTACGAAGTGTCACTTGAGAAGGAGAACCTGAAATTCTATCTTTTATAATAATAAACACAACTGCAGCCAACTGCATCCTTGCCCTTGGGGAGTTGGGGACAAAAAAAATCTATGAAAAGGGAGTAGAGATTGTGTCATTGGCAAAACTTATTTATTTAGTTATTTTTTGGTTTGGCCGCACTATACGGCATGAGGGATCTTAGTTCCCTGACCTGGTATCGAACCCGGGCCCCCTGCATTGGGAGCATGGAGTCTTAACCACTGGACTGCCAGGAAAGTCCCAAAACTTATTTTTATTGACTCCCAACAGACAAATGAGGTATTAGACCTTTTATGGAGTTCTAAGGTAATAACTGTATTTTCTCAAATATGGAGCCTTAGGGAGTTAGGGCCACAGACTCAAGTGGGCTATTGACCTCACTGGGGATACAAACATACATAGGAATAAACAAGCTATCTCAGGAATCTTTGATTCAAACCTATTTAATAACCAAAAATTATGGGCCAAGAGACATAATGTCTCATAGTTAAAGACTGAACTCTGTAAACATTCATGAATTGTAGTTGAATAAAATATAGAAATGTAGCATGTTATATTTTCCACTGAATAAATTGGACTGCTTTCTTTCTTTTCTTTTCAAGAATCACTCTCTTGGGCTTCCCTGGTGGCTCAGTGGTTGAGAGTCCGCCTGCCGATGCAGGGGACACGGGTTCGTGCCCCGGTCCGGGAAGATCCCACATGCCGGAGTGGCTGGGCCCGTGAGCCATGGCCGCTGAGCCTGCGCGTCCGGAGCCTGTGCTCCGCAATGGGGGAGGCCACAGCGGTGAGAGGCCCGCGTACCGCAAAAGAGTTTAAAAAAAAAAAAAAAAAAAGAATCACTCTCTTTATTATTTTTTTAAAATTAATTAATTTTTGGCTGCATTGGGTCTTCGTTGCTGCGTGCAGGCTTTCTGTAGTTGCAGCGAGCGGGGGCTACTTTTCATTGCGGTGCGCAGGCTTCTCATTGCAGTGGCTTCTCTTGTTGCGGAGCAAGGGCTCTAGGCGTGCAGGCTTCAGTAGTTGTGGCACATGGGCTCAGTAGTTGTGGCGCACGGGCTTAGTTGCTCAGCGGCACGTGGGATCACACATTTGGGCTAAGCCTGCAGAATTCCAAGCCTAGGGCTATTTTCTTCAAACTTATAAAGATGCAAAAGATGTAAGTTGTCTCTCAGGATCAAGGTCAAATGCAGAATCGCTGTATGTTTTCCAACCTTGACCCACCATACGACCTCCTGATGAAAATACTTTGAAGGAAAGGGTTCAGTGTATGCATGTCACGAAGGGAAAAGATGGGTGAAGAAGGACAAAGAAAGAATATTGCAGATGACAAAGGGGTCTAAAAAATGGTTTGACACAGATATAAAATTTTGAAAGTTTTGACCATTAGTAACAGTTCAAAAAAACTGGAAGAGAATGAGAGCCTTCTTTTAGCTGTTTGTCCACCTCTTCCTCCCCAACTCCCCAAAAGATATCCATGGGGTACATCCCAGTAGCATTACAGACAAGCCCTTGGGAGCTGTCATGGACCCACTGCAGTTGGCATAATCATCATCTAGTTCATACCATGTTACCGTGAGCGACGCGGGGTAATTGATTTCGCAGAGCTACACTCTGTCAGCAAGAGTTATCCTAGATGGATGAGAACGTGGTCTGAACCTGGCAGATGCTGGATGTAGAATCCCACAAACCTCATCCCACTTTATTGAGCTATTCCCATTTGTAGCACATGTTCTTGGTGATAAAATTAAAAATATTAGTAGAAGAATAAACGGATCAAATTAGAGAAGTGAAAAGCTAAACTCCTTGGTCCAGGCAGGAACCACCAGAGGGGCCTCCTCTGAGCACACAGAGCCTGGAGCGATCTGCCGCTGACACCCCTTTGTAAACGAGGTACATTTTTCTTGCATTCATAGCTTTGGGGATAATTTATTGTCAGTGTTATGTTTATTAGAAAGGAATGGAACCAGAACTTCTGGTTTCTGAGATGATAAAATAGGAAGATTCACACTACCGTATAGGTACTTTTTCAGAAGTCTTTGTGGAGACTGCATTGATAGAACCTTCAAATATCTTTTAAGACACTTTGAACAATACTCCTTAAAAATTCAGGTAAGCAAGGATTCTCCTTCAGAGATGACAAATGTCATCGCCAGCGTCACCTGAATTGTGAAATGAGGAGCACAAAAGGATGTGAAGTTCTTATTATCTCATCATCTCATATATTATATATCATATCATGCCAACATTATGAACTAGAGAGGTCATTCTGTGCACAATAAATAGAACTATTTGTAGCTTATAGAGACGTTCACATACTTGATCCCAACTGACCACTTCATTCACGTAAAAACAGTTCCAAGAATATCTAGCAAGCTCTCTGCTCAGGAATTGTCAGATTATAACTATCTGGACGCTTGCAAAGTGCAACTGGAATTCTCTATGTAAGTCACATGCACGCAGAAGCATACTTTTCAGGAGGCGGTTGACAAGCATTTGGTGACAAACTAAAGTTCTCATTTAATTACTTCAGCCACAATCAGATCTAAAATATCCCTGTTTGGCTTATTTATTCTGTGCAACAGATCGAAAACTGTTTCCCTGGTATTCATTTCCAGGAGAGTTTAATAGGATATTTGGATTTTGTAAATTTTAGTAAGTTAGAGAAAATCTGATTAGATTGAAAATGTACATAAATCCCAACCTTATTATCTCAATAAATGCCCTGCATATTTATAAATTCTCCCGTAGCACCAGTGAGAAGCTGAAAACCATCATTACTTCCAACTTTGACATGAATCAGTTTTCTGAAACTGTCCTAAAGTCACAGGAATAGTGACGAAGTAACGAATTTGTTTTCTATTTCTATGGAAAGTTACCAAATTTCTAGCTGTACAATTAACATCAGCCAGCTGTTTGCCTCAATAAATAGGAGCAAATGCATTTAGCTCTCTATCCTTTTAGACCTAAGATCATCTTTCATTTTGCGATGAAAACCCAGGCATATCTAAGAACTGTTAGCTGAATCTGTAATAGTTCAAACACTGATTATCCCAATGGCTCCAAACAGGTGGTGACCCCACGACAAACAAACCTGAACAAATATTTCCCTCAGTAAATATTTCCTGGTGATATAAAAGATCATGGGTCATAAATGTGGTGCTCAGTGTGAGGCAGGCCAGATGGAGCCTCTTAAAAGGGTGACTATTATGATCTATTTATGACCACAAGGAGGGAGCTTTACTTTTGGGGTATAATTTTTCCTGGGTGTTACACGCTATACTGCGAGTTGAACAACAACTTCTTAGGGCTACATATTCATCTTTCAGTCACTGGGAACAAAAGACTCACCTTTTTTCATACACTTTAAAATTATAGGAGCTAACTTCATTATTATTATTATTATTATTATTATTATTATTATTTTTGCGGTACGCGGGCCTCTCTCACTGTTGTGGCCTCTCCCATTGCGGAGCACAGGCTCCGGACGCGCAGGCTCAGCGGCCATGGCTCACGGGCCCAGCCACTCCGCGGCATGTGGGATCTTCCCGGACCGGGGCACGAACCCACGTCCCCTGCATCGGCAGGCGGACTCTCAACCACTGCGCCACCAGGGAAGCCCCTAACTTCATTATTGATGCATCATTATAAGCATCTGTGAGAGAGCCTCTTGCTCACTTACTGTAGGAAGAGGAACAGAAATATGCTGGTTCTTTATTATGAACATGAATAATCGTTGCCCAAATGTTTTTGACTCTACTGGGCATGTGTTTAGAGTCATCTTCAGGGATTCTGCACCCTCTCAATTTTTCACGGTTCGCCTTAATATGGAACACTTTAGTACATCTGAGGGGTGAAATTCTAGTTCTAGTTTTTTGGTTTGTTTGCTTTGGGAAATGAAAATCTCTGATAGATAATGTCTAAATTCAAGGTAACAGTAATCTGTGTCTGGTTTTCTGTAGTCATTGAAACAGCTGGTCGTTTGTGGCAACAGAGATCATATCATGCCTTGCACTCTCCTTTAAGCAAATTAAAGCTGCTCTTAAAAGTATCTTAGTGTTCCACTCACACGACACAATTTTCAACGGAAATCTCAGACTAGCGGTAGAAAACTGAAATTCAGATTACTTATCTGAGGGGGCTTTTTGTGAATCTGCTTCTCTAGTTCCAAAGTAGGTTGCTTAATTGATTGAAATGTCTAGCCTCCCCTGTAACTGTTGCTTCTTACCTATCAACTCTCTTAGGTCCTACTGAATTTTTAAAGGAAGAGGGAAGTAGACAATATGTAAAATTTACTGAGTCACTATTAGTCTACTTTGGAATGTATCCACTTGCTGTACTTTAGAAAGAAATGTGATCCATACGCTGTTTTACCTGTGTTGGTATTAAAACTCTAAATCTTACTTATCTTGTAATGATGCTGCATTACACACACACACACACACCTTTAACATCTTCACCTATATATTTTCAGTCTAGATCTATTTTTCAAAAAGTATCTATTAAGTTGTGGCAAGACTCTTGATGTCATCAACAGTGTTACCTTCACTGACTACACTTCCCAACCCCCAAATCAGGCAAAGATTTTTCCAGTATTACCTCTCTATCAGACCCTCAGCACCATTTAAACCAACTGGCCATTCCTTTCTTCTTGAAACACTTTCTATCAATACTTTGGCTGTTTTCTCTCCGGACACTCCCAAACAGTCTTCATGACTTTAAACAGTTTCCATGTAGGGGGTGCTTAACCTAAAAGTTGAGAGTTATGTTTTATTCGGTGGACTTTCTGAGGACTTCAAGCCCAGGAGACAGGACTGTCAGATCACTCTGAGGAAGTGCTCTGAAGAGGCAAGTGGGGAGCCAGGATATATGGAGTTTTTGCGACAAAAGACCAGGTAGTCAGAACATCAAAAGATTACTGTTAATAAAAGAAAACCAGATAACACAAGTTAAGGAGTTTAGCACTTTTCTATGGGAAGATGCAAGAGTCCGGGCTCACTGAAATCACTCCTTTGATGTGCACCTCAGCTCTCTGGGGCCAGTATCCTGTGTTTTCTCATCCTGAGTCTCCTCAGGGTGCACTGTCGGGGATGGCTGCAGCGGCTGACTGCTAGGTGGGCTTGGCAGTGGACAGCCCGTTTGTCTCCATCCTGAGTTCCCTCAGGGCTCACTGTCCGGGCGGCTGTAATGTGATGGGGCTTGACGGCTGCAACATCCTTTGCTTACTGATACAGAAGGCAATATTTTAGTTCTCATGCCCACCTCTATGTCCATATCTTGATGCTCTAGCTCCAGGGGGCTCCAGTGTACCAAGCCCATTCCTGCCTTGGGGACACGCTCTCTCCCCAGATTCTCATAAGACTGGCTCCTTCTTGTCATTCATAGTTCAATTGTCACCTCCTCAGAGAAGCTTCCCCTAATCACTAACTCACAGGTAACCACCCACTGGTCTCTATCACACTCCCTGTTTTTAAGTCCTAGTCGTTGTTTCTAGTCTGCTTATTCCTTCATTTCTGTTCATCCCTCTAGATTGTAAGTTTGATAAAAAGCAGGAACTAACCTCAGTACTTAAAATATGATAGGCTGCCAACAAATACTTGCTAAATGCACAACTCAATGTGGTATCAGTGTAATTACGAGAACATAGGAAAGAATATTTGAAACTGGTACTTTCCTGGAAAATCTGGGGCACTTTAGTTGCTGAGCTAAATTTTAACTGTTTCAAATTGTGTCGGCAGTCTCTGGATGGAAGCATCATTGTTTGGTGTGAGGAAGGGATGAAGGAAGATGTTCTTTTTTCTCAATGTTCTAACTGCTTAAATTTTAAGATATTTAATCAGTAAGGATCAAACACATCCTGCGACCTAGAGTTTTATTGATAAGTGTTATTGATCCATCACCAGGCTATCTTCCACCATCTGGCTGATGATATACAGAAGATCAAGGCAGAACATTTAACTGAGGATTCTTGTCTGTCTTGTAAACACAAGATTTACCTCCTAGTGTATCACGGGGTCATCACATGGTGGAGCTCAGGGATTTCTAACCTTGGCTGCACGTTAGAACCTTCTGGGGAATTAAAAAAGTATAAATATTCCTGGACTCTGCAAGAGGATAATTGAAATGGAAGTTCTGACTATGGGGCTCTGGCATTTTTAAGCTTTTTTTTTTTTCCTGAGGCTTCCCCCAAGTGATTCTGCTGTTAGGAAGGTTTAATAGACACTGACAGTCAACACAATTTGGCCTGGGGAGAGAGCGAAAACTTATTAAATATGCTAATACAGGTAGAACATATCTCCAACAAGAGAAATCCTTTGCCGACAGTAGGGATGTTTACTTTTTACCTTGAGACACATTGATTTTCACTTTATCATCTTACTTTACAAAGTCACAAGCGCTATTAGTGGTCATAAAAAAAAAAGCGTAGATTTTTTTTGGAGGAAAAAATACTTTTAAAGTGCTGATTAAGCCAGAGAAATGTGGAATGTGCAATTTATGAGAGGGACAGAGGGGTTTTGTTAGCTCAAGTTTTTGGCCGCAAGAAGGCAGCCTGGGGCAACACAGAGACCAGGCTTCAGGCAAGAGCTGAGTGTGACACTCTGCAATTTACCAGCTCTGTGACCCTGGACTAGTTACTGGGCTTTTCTTAGCCTCATTGACTTTTTTTTAAAAAATAAATTATTTATTTATTTATTTATTTCTGGCTGCTACGGGTCTTCTTTACTGTGCGCGGGCTTTCTCTAGTTGCGGCGAGCGGGGGCTACTCTTTGTTTTGGTGTGCAGGCTTTTCATTGGGGTGGCTTCTCTTGTTGGAGAGTATGGCCTCTAGGCACGCGGGCTTCAGTAGTTGTGGCTCGCGGACTCTAGAGCGCAGGCTTAGTAGTTGTGGCGCAGGGGCTTAGCTGCTCCGCGGCATGTGGGATCTTCCTGGACCAGGGATCGAACCCATGTCCCCTGCTTTGGCAGGCGGATTCTTAACCACTGTGCCACCAGGGAAGTTCCAGTCTCATTGACTTTTGCTACAAAAAGGAATGATAACACTTCCTCACTGGACTATTACAGTAAGCATGAGTAAACATGGGTAGTGTATGTAAAGTGCTGGGCACGCGTGGTGATTTTTTCTTTCTCTTTCTTTTCTCTCTCTGAATTGCAGATATACGCATTGGTAGGATGGGGCATGGCACACAGTAAGTGCAAAAGAAGTGTTTGAAACATCTATTGTTATCGATTGAGTTTTGCTAGGACAAATTTCACTTTTAGCCCTAAAAGGTGTTATCTCAATATCTTACTCTAAGTCTTTCCTTGTCCTCACTTTGCAGGGGAGGGTGGATCACCCAGGTACCTCCTGCACAGGTAAACAAGCCAGGAAAATTGGAGGTGAGAGATCCGTGAATGTGTTGGCTGCTCTGAAATGATTATCAGTCAGCATTTCATGAAGAAGAGGGGTGTCCTTTCCCACTGAGGATGGCCTTCCCATGCAGTCCATGGTCTTCCACGAAGGAGTAAGTGAAGCCTGGACCGAGGTGCTCCTTATAGCTCTTCAGCAGCCCACTGAGAGCCACCCTGAGGATGAACATGCTACGCGAAAATGTTCACCCCTGTTTCTTAGAACTCCAGACCTCTCCTGTCTGAAACTTAGAAGAAAGGGCCTCTAACTCTTACCAAACCAAACTTGGGCCTGCTTGCCCGTGCACAATAAAGCCAATCTACTGACATGGGGTGGTGATGAAGGGAAGTGCAGGGTTTACTGCAGGGTGCCAAGCAAGGAGTCCAGGGCAGCTCGTGCTCAAAACACCTGAACTCCCTGATGGGTTTCAGCAAAGCATTTTTATTTATTTATTTTTATTATTATTTTTGATTGAAGCATAATGGATTTACAATGTTGTGTTAATTACTGCAGCAAAGCATTTTTGAAGGCAAGGTGAGGGAGGGGAGCCCCAGTATGTGTGCAATTCTGATTGGCTGATGGTGAGGTAAGAGGGTGGCGTCACAGGGTTTAACATCATCAACCCTTAGGCTCCAGTAGGTCTGGGGGCTACCTGCTCACGGTCATCAAGTAGTTAATGTCTTCCATTTGGTGGGGGTTTTAGTATCTGTAAAACAACTCAGGAAATGCACATCAGATACTGTTATCTAGGTACTTCAGAGAGGGACTAAAGCACAGGATATGGGGAGGGGTCTGTTCTAGGCCCCATAGGGTCCTGTTTGGTTCCATATCGAGTCTCCAGCATCTTGCCTCCTATTAACTACTCTGAACATTTCAGTCAGATTTTGGTGATCTCCGCCTCTCAATGCCCCAAACATGCAAATCTTTGGGAGGAGTCATTTGGTTACTCTCTCTTCCTCTACTTGGTCTTTGTTTATTCATGGGAACGTGCAGTAGGCTGTTTTCTTTATTCTGATCATTAACATACTTGTAAGACATCTGAATTGACATTGACAGAAAAAGCGTAATAAAAGCATGCTAAATTTGATACTCCTTAGGACAGATATTTTTATGAAGGCTTTTATATCAGCTGGACATACAGTAAGCATAGGAAAATCTTATATATGAATTTCAAGTGCAAACAAATTTTATTTATCACTAGCAAATGAAGCAAAAACTTGCAAAGAATGTCTACATGGAATTTGTAAAAGGCCTTTAAAGTTAAGATTCTGTTTGATCCTTAACAGTTAGGATATTATTGGAAACATTAGATGTAACCAGGAGAACCCACCAGGCCTCCCTTGAACCTGCCTCCCTGCTGGCTACTGTCACCGAACTGTCCTTCCCCCAGTGCCCAAGTTCTTGAAAATATATTCTTTATATTTCCATTTCCTCATCTTCCATTACTCACCACCATTTTTGGCATTTGTCCTCACATTCCACCGAAGCCACTGCAGCAATGTCACCAGTGACCTCCTAATTATCAACTTCAATAGATATTTAAGAGATCCTCCTTATTTAACCTCTGTGGCATTGACTCCTGTTACCCTCTTGAATTCTACTGGCTTCCAGAATGCTCCTCTCTCCTGGTTCTCCAGCTTTCCTGACCTCCCCAGGGTCTTCATCAACTCTGGGTTCCTCTGGGAGCTGAGCTGGGTGGATTCTCTTTCCTTGAGCCGCTCCCTTGACTTGAACTGTCACCTACGGATGTGATGATAGCTTCCTAAATCCCCACTTCCAGCCCTGACATCTTCCTTAGAGCTCCAGACTCCATTTCTGTTTGTCTGCAGGTGACATTCACTCAGCTATCCCGCAAGCAACTCAAAGGAAGTCATCCTCAGTGGAACTCCATCATTCCCCCTGATCCCATGCTTCCTCCTGTTTTCCTTCTCTTGCCTCAGAGTACAGATTTGCACCCCATTCTTTGAGCTAGGAACCTGGGAGTCAGTCTTATCACTCGACTCATATCTGATTAACCACAAACTACAGGCAAGTCTATTTCTTAACTATATCTTTCTACATTCCAGTTCTCCTCCTACTTCCTAAGTTTAGATCCATACTACCTCTTGCTTCGACCAGTGTAGTAGTAAACCGGTCTTCTTTTCTCTAAATGCCGCAACTCTCTGCTATACCAGCCCAGCATACATATCTTCATGAGAGTTACCTAACAAAATGGAAAGCATATCTCATTTTGCATTACCTTCCTGCTCAAAAATCTTCAGGGTCCCTTGCTGTCTTTAGGATAGAGCATGACTTCCTAGGTCCTTGAGCATTTGTCCTCATAGTGATCTCACAAAGGGCCATTCCCTGATAAATGTCCTGCTCTCCATTCCTGAGTAAGCTGTGTTTCTTCACGTCTCTCACTCAGCCTTCCTACATTTCCTGCTTCCTCCTCCTCCTCCAACTGGACAATTTCTATTTATCCTTCAAGATTCAGCTCAGGACTAACCTCTTCTATTCAGTATTCCCTGTCTCAGAGGGATTTATATCCTCCTTTGTGCTCCTAGAGCAAAGAGGCAGCACAGACTGTGGATATGGAAATGTCCTCTGGAATTAGACACAGGTGAGTTCTCCTGTGAGCTCTAATACGCCACAACTATGAGCCACTGGACAAGACACCTAATCTCTCTAAACCTATAAAATGTTGACAATAACAGTACTTAACTCAATATTTTTATAAATATTAGATGAGATAATGAATATAAAACACTTGGCGTGGAAACTGGAATATCATAGTAAGCACCCAATAAATGATATTTATTATTATATTTTCATAGCAGTTAATCTTACAACAAAAACTGTGTACTGTGTTTCTGGTTTATTATAATTACTTATTTACATGTCTGTCTTTTCCAAAGGTCTGTGAACTACTTTAAGTTTATGCTCTAGGAACTATTTGCTCTGAACTCTTAGTGTTTGCACATAGAAGATAATCAATGAATTTTTTTTTCCCTCCAGTTTTACTGAAGTATAATTGACATAAAGCACTGTATACGTTTAAGGTGTATAGCATAATAATTTGACTTACAGATATCATGAAATGATGACCACAATAAGTTTAGTGAACATCGATCATCTCATACTGATACAAAATTCAAGAAATAGACAATTTTTTTTCCTTGTGATGAGAACACTTAGGATTTACTCTCTTAACTTTCATATATAACATACAGCAATGTAATTGTATTTATCATGTTGTACATTATATCCCTAGTACTTACTTATGGCTGGAATTTTGTAATTTTTGACTGCCTTTTTAATGAATGAATGGAAGAACAAATGAATGTAATTTAAGAAGAACAAGTCTGTTTTTGCTGCTTGACATTTATCTTATCAAGAAATCTCCGACTAGCTATTGAGAGCAATGTCATTAGTCTATTAGTCTAATTAGCATCTATTAGTCTTTAATAGATCCTCTTGAAGCAAGTAGATGAGGGGCTCATTTATAATTCAATCTTATACGTGGATCTAGAGAAAAAAGAAGTGAACAACTGCAGTTTCATACAGTGGATCAGTAGATTTAGGCATGGAACTAAGAAGGAACTAAGATTCTCTCCTGAATCTGTATCACTATGGACTGAAACATATTCTCTCTTTGGGGGTTCATTCTACATGATGGGTCATTTCTGCATCCCAAAGCTACTTCTAAGTTCCATTCATTTTAAGTAGGGTACAAATATACCTGGTGCTATAGACTGAATTGTGTGCCCCCAAATTCATATCTTAAATCCCTAACCCCCAGTGTGATAATATTTGGAGACACGGTAGTTAAGGTTAAATGAGGTCATAAGGCTGGGGTCCTAATCCTATATGACTGACGTCCTTCTAAGAAGGGGAAGAACACAAGAGCTCTCTCTCTCTACGCACACACAGAGAAAAGGCCAGGTGAGGACACAGTCAGAAGGCGCCATCCGTAAGCCGAGGAAAGAGAGGTCTCATCGGAAACCAGCCCTGCTGACACCTTGATCTTGGACTTCCAGCCTCCAGAGAACTCTGAGACAATAAATTTCTGTTGTTTAGGTTACCCCGTCTGTGGTATTCTGTTATGGCAGCTGAGCTGACTAACACCTGGCTTACAATTTTTGCTATAATAATAAAGATGTATAAATTGATATTGTTGGTTAAGGGCTTACTGTGCTACTAGACACTAACTCTGCCAAGTCCTTAATATGCATTATCTCCCAAATCCTCCTGACAAACTTAAGAAGTGGATACTATTATTATCATCATTTTACAAACGAGGACAGGGAAGATCAGAATAGTTAAGCAACTTGCCCAAAGACACAGACAACAAGAAGTGTCAGATCTGGAATTCAGGACGTCTGTCTTCAGAGCCTATGTACTCAACCACCATGTTATCTGACATGAGCAAGAATAGTAGTTAGTGGTTAATAAAAAAAATTAAAGTGAGAAAATTAGTAAGAAAATACAATACATAATTTAAAATGCCACTTTAATGTAAAATGTACATTCATTTGCCAATATTTTACTGGGTTGGGAGGAAGAAAAAGCAAGGCCCTGATCGTTTCTTTGATACGGACTCTTGGAATTCTGCATTATCTTTCTTCCATAGACCATACTCTGAAATGCGACATTGACAATCTCGTTTTTGTTCTTTCAAATGGAGTGAAAGACCCATGCTGAGCAATTTGTGTGAAGATCTGTCTCGATTTTTATATTCCTCCTCTTCCCAATCTTTTAAAGTTGCCATACCCACACCTAATTCAAAAGTTGTTTTTTTTTAAGCCACACACCCTTACTGAATCTCTCTAAATACTCACTTTAGTTTTCATAAAAGCAGCAACCCACCTTTTTAAAAAATAAATCTATCTATCTATCTATTTATTTATTTTTGGCTGCATTAGGTCTTCGTTGCTGCATGCGGGCTTTCTCTAGTTGTGGCGAGCGGGGGCTACTCTTCGTTGTGGTGCGCGGGCTTCTCATCGTGGTGGCTTCTCTTTGTTGTGGAGCACGGGCTCTAGGCATGTGGGCAGCAGTAGTTGTGGCACTCGGGCTCAGTAGTTGTGGCACACAGGCTTAGTTGCTCCACGGCATGTGGGATCTTCCCAGACCAGGGCTCAAACCTGGGTCCCCTGCATTGGCAGGCAGATTGTTAACCACTGTGCCACCAGGGAAGTCCCCAGCAACACATTTTTATTGTACTTGTATTTTACAGATGTACATACTGTTGAATTAAGTTGCATAAGTACAATAACCTCAAATGGCATAAATATGTTGGGAAGCAAATACAACAGACTCTTAGTAATGGAACCCAGGGTCTTAAGGGAAGAGGAGGTGAGTGGGCATCCTCTTAGCCCTGAGTTGTCAGTATGCTCTGGGACCAGTCAGGCTGTTAGAAGAGAATGGAAGCCTTCTAACAGGTGAATTATCTGCCTAGTTATCAAGGTGGTTAACCTGCTACTCGGTTAAATCGAGTAGATGGAGAGCTTCTGCTGGAGTGATATGCATTCCCCCACCCCCCTTGGCATTTTTGAAAAATGGCACTACATTTATTTAAACTTCATATTCTAGGTTTTAATCTCAGTGTTTTCATGGAGTGACTTTCTGTTTTGGGGCAAAGCGCTTATTTCATGGTTTACTTCACAGGTCAGTGAAAGTAAGACTCATTTTCTAACTATGATTAGAGGCAAAAATGATGAGTACTTCATCAATGGAATGGGTTTGTTTATCGTTAGCAGATGATCAGTGTGGAAAGTACTAGCGTGCAGCAAGAAAATATAAGCTTTAGGCAATGGTCTACTATCACTTCCACTTGTGAATTTATATAAAACACTACATCCCTGAGCCCTAGGAGATGTGCTCATAGTGAAAGAAAAATGGGAAAAGAGATGCCTGTTCTGCTTTAAGAGTCTTTTTCTCAAATGATTGTTATTCTCTCCCATTTTTATTCCAGTTCCTTAAAGATAGTTTTTATTTTAGGATATACATAATCAGTTTAAGATACTCTGAATGAAGCAAATCTAGGCCCTCAGAAGATATCCTGAAGTTATGCTGGCCCTGAGGAAGCCCAACTGAATTGTTTGATTACATAAAACAATCGGCCCAAAGAATCCAACACAGGAAGTGTGGAGAGAGCCACACTTGGTGCTAATTCACAGCTTCTGAGCTGAGCCACGGCTGAGTTTATCTAGTCGTATGGCCAAAGGAGATATGACCCATGCAAAGTCCTGCAGTTCCAGAAAAATCTCATGTTGCAGCCAGTCTGGCCTTACACAGAGCTTTAGGATGGTTGTTTGAACACTGATTACACAGGCAAGGGGGATAAGAGTAAGGTTTTGGGGAGATTCTGAAATGTGCGTATTCTTCCTGAGAGGGTCTCACTCACTGAAGAACCTTTCATAAGCAATGCATTATATCTTAGTCTTCTAAAATTGTATCTAATAATAGATTTGTCATAAAACACCTTAAGGATTACAGGGATTCATGAGCAAAATGATTTTTTTAAACTCTATAGTTCTAACTAAATAATTATTAGTAATGAAATGTGTAAGTCATTATTAGTAATGAAATGAATATATATGTGTGTGTGTGTATATATATAAATGGTTTCCATCTGTATAACACACGATTTATTTTGGTAAATGTCATGCCCTGTGTATCATCAGAGATGAGTGTATATATTTCAAACAATACAGCTATGTCAAATCAGACTATAATAGTATTTTTGTGCTTACCATAGTTGACATGAAAATCTAGTATAAGTTATGATTCTATAAACAGATCAACATAAGCGTGCTAACTGTAAAGGTGTGAATAAAGCCTCCTTGCTCTTTCGTTTGTTTTCAGGTTTTCTTCCCCCCTTCAGAATTAATTACGAACAACTCTATTTTTGCAGAAAACAAGTGACCTTTTTGTGTCTGCCAGCCACATTTCGATATGGAAATACTTATTCATTTAAAAATGGCATTGCCCTTTTCAATATGCTGGTTATGGGGAAAGGTCTCATTAAACATAAACCCCACGATGTTTCTCATCTGGCACTCAATGCCATGGCTGACACACAGTAGGCGCTCAATAGTTACTGAAAGAAGGAATCACATCTTCTACATTAAGTTCCGTGAGCTGTTTAAATCATTGCCAGAGGAAAATAGGTTAAGGAGACAAAGTTACTTTACCTGAGAAGACAATATACCAGAAATTTTGGAAATACTCCAACAAAACAAATGACTTATTATTCATGGCAGGTATCTCTAATCACGTAAAACAGAATGTCAGAAAAATACCTGATTAAATGCTATTGTCTTCCCTTAGGGCATAAAACTTTTTCCAATTAAGGAACACGGTGAAACGCGAGCCAATTTTCTTTCTGGTTTTATCTGAATTGTTAACCGGATTAATGTTATTTTCTTCCCTGAGAATGGAGAAAAAGGAGCACGGCACATTTTATTATTTCCTCAGTGCCTCTCATCACCCCCAGGACGGACTTGACAGTCCTAGGGAACAGCAAAAAATGACTAACACAAATTTAGGCAGTTCTCAATTATTCAGGAGCTCATTATCCAGCATGTGGGCTGTTTATAATTCCCTTTTTCCCTCCCTTTCTCCCACGTATTTTTGTTAGGAAGAGAAATGTAAGGAAGTTTAAACTCGTATCAATATAGTTCCTCATTGGTTAGCTCCTTTGATGAAATGTTTGGAGTAATTAATTTCTACAGTAAGGTTTGGGGATTATCTGTGCATTTAAATTATCCCTAGCAATCCTCAGATTATTTTGAAAATTATCACTGCAAGCCACATTCCCCTGGTGTTGAAAACAGTTTAAATCGAGTGACCTTGGATTATAGAGGGTTTTTTTTTTTAAACTCTGAAGGTCTAACTATATAATTGTAAGGGATAAAATGTGGACTAAAATATTGATGGCTTCCATCTGCAGAACACACAATGTATTTTGACTATACAGTCAACCACAATCAGAAGTTTAAGGTTCTGGTCTCCTTCAGTAAACCTGAACTGCGCATGTGCTTAATGGCATGCCCTGGGCTGGGAAATTTAAGATGAATTAAATAGTCCCTTCCCTGTAGTAGATCCTGGTCTCCTGGAACTGCCTGGCCACGAAATCAATAATTATAAAATAACGTGCTAAGAACAATGGTAGAGACGACAGGAGTACTTAGCACTGGTTGCATAACCCAGCCTGAGGCGGTAACGGCAGGCTTCCAAAATGGTGGGCAGCTGGACTGGTTTTAAAGGATGCTAGAACTTATGCGTAAGACTGACAACCTTCCAGGGAAAGGACAGCATATAAGCAAGGTCACGGAATCAGAAATATTATGGTATATTCATAGAAACAGGAGTTTGTTCCTACTCATAGTGTGACTGGAAGCAAGTTTTATAAAAATCTTGGACCGTAACTTCTCATTTGACCAAACTGCTCTGTGCATGACTTAACAGCAGTGAACAAGACACAGGTCCCTGCTCTTAGGAGCCTACACCTAAGGAGTGGGAGCAAAGGAGTAACTTCTGGTAGTGATCGATCCTGTAAAGAAAACAAAAAAGACGAATGGGACAGAAAGTTAGGGGATGTGGCATGGGTGGGCATCTTTAGATAGTGGGGCAGCAAGAGCCTCTTTGAGGAGGTAACATTGAACCACAAAGACCAAAGGATTTCCTTGGATAACTTTGAAAGAGACTTCCCAGCAGAGGGCTTTGAGGTAGGAATAAAGTTGACTATTCAAGGACCTGAGAGATGAGCGATTTGTCTGAAGAACAGTGAGAAGAGGAGAGAAGAGGGGTTTGGAGAGGGAGCCCAAGGTCAGTTTTGCAGGGCCCTGCCGTCTAGGGTACAGAGTTGGATTTCATAGGAAGTCACTGTAAAGAGGGGAGTGATTTATGGTCTAAAAAGGTCACAATGGTTGCTGTGTGGGGAATAAATTATGGGGGAAGGGGTGGAAAGCAGAAGCTGGGATCCATTGTAGGAGGATAGAAATAATGGTGACCTGACTATTTTGTAAAGTTGGAACAAACAGATCCCCATAAAACCTTTGAGCTATTGCAGGAAAGAGTTCTGTAAGACATGATGCCGGACATTATCAGTCAGACGTATCTATGTTGTACAGGAGATGCACACATCAGACGGTGCTGCAGAAGGTAAATGTCAAAGTTTCTTACAACTATAATTAGCTCTGAATCCATGACCATTCTTTTTTTTTCGGTACGCAGGCCTCTCACTGTTGTGGCCTCTCCCATTGCGGAGCACAGGCTCCGGACGCGCAGGCTCAGCGGCCATGGCTTACGGGCCCAGCCGCTCCGCGGCATGTGGGATCCTCCCAGACCGGGGCACGAACTCATGTCCCCTGCATCGGCAGGCAGACTCCCAACCACTGTGCCACCAGGGAATCCCCATGACCATTCTTATGCATAGTAAAATCATTCTCTTTCTTGTGTTATGATGATAACAATTGCTTGAAGGATTCTCAAACTAAAACTTGTAGTAAGGTCAAATATACAGCAGTAAAATAAAAAAGACCCAGAGGGAGAAAAATTTCAGTGAATAGTCAAATACTCTCTTCAAACACTCTGCCATGGTCAGCAGAATATTTTCAATATGAAGCTGACCTTCAACTTGAACTTCACCCCCAGCCAGCAAGACAAATATTGAGAAAATTACTTGAGTGAAGTAGGTCTTACTCGGGAGTTATCCAGAAAGAGTGGATGAGAAGAGCCACTTAGGATGGATGACTTACAAGGATGGCCATCTCATAATAGCATGGGGTCATAGCAAAGCCCTCCTGGCTTGGGGTCTTCTCAGAGGTTTAGATAACCAAAATGAAACAACAAGGCATTCCTTGCACACTGTCTCATCTTCAATCAAATCCGAATAATTAAATGGATAGCCCTGGAATTCTTAGTAACACATGATGAGTTGACACATGGAGAGCAAGTACAATCAAAAATTTCTTGACATCTTATACCAACATACTGTTTGCAAAGGGACTTTTCTAATGTGATTTAGACACGATGCTAATCACCAAGAAATTTTAGTCTGATGGGGAATAAAAAGAGAATTTCTTTTTTTTTAAATTGAAGTGCAGTTAATTTACAATGCTGTGTTAGCTTCAAGTGTACAGCAAAGTGATTCAGTTATACGTATATATATATTCTTTTTCAGATTCTTTTCCACTATAGGTTATTATAAAATATTGAGTAGAGTTCCCTGTGCTATACAGTAGGTCCTTGTTGTTTATCTATTTTATATACAGTAGTGTGTATGTTAATCCCCAACTCCTAAATTAACCTGCTCCACCCCCTGCTATCCCCTTTGGTAACTGTGAGTTTGTTTTCTATGTCTGTGAGTCTATTTCTGTTTTGTAAATAAGTTCATCTGTATTATTTTTTTTAGATCCCACATATATGATATGATATTTGTCTTTATCTGACTTACTTCACTCAGTATGATAATCTCTAGGTCCATCCTTGTTGCTACAAATCGTATTATTTCATTCTTTTTTTATGGCTGAGTAATATTCCATTATATATATATGTGTGTGTGTGTAGATGTATATTTATCTATATCTATCTATCTATCTATCTATCTATCTATATATCTCTCACATCTTCTTTATCCATTCATCTGTCGATGGACACTTAGGTTGCTTACATGTCTTGGCTACTGTAAACAGTGTTTCTATGAACATTGGGGTGCATGTATCTTTCTGAATTAGAGTTTTCTCCGGATATATGCCCAGGAGTGGGATTGCAGGATCATACGGTAGTTCTATTTTTAGTTTTTTAAGGACCACACTGTTCTCCATTGTGGCTATACGAGTTTACATTCCCACCAACAATGAAGGAGGGTTCCTTTTTCTCCACACCCTCTCCAGCATTTATTATTTGTAGACTGTTTAATGATGGCCATCTGACTGGTGTGAGGTGATACCTCACTGTAGTTTTGAATTGCAGAGAATTTCTTAATGATTTGAAATTTGAACAAATCAAACATTGAAACAGAATGAAAATCTGGTCCCAAGTTCGGGAAGCTCTTTTTTTTTTTAAGAGTTATTTTATTTATTTATTTTCCTTATTTTTTTCGGCTGCGTCAGGTCTTAGTTGCGGCACATGGGATTTTATTGAGGCATGCGGGATCTTTTCGTGTTTCTCTCAAGTTGTGGTGTGCGGGTTTTCTCTCTCTAGTTGGGGCTCGTGGGCTCCAGGGCACTTGGGCTCTGTAGCTTGAGGCATGAGGGCTCTCTCATTGAGGCGCACAAGCTTAGTAGTTGTGATGCACGGGCTTAGTGGCCCCATGGCATGTGGGATCTTAGGCCTCCAACCAGGAATCGAACCTGCATACCCTGCATTGGAAGGCGGATTCTTTACCACTGGACCATCAGGGAAGTCCCGTTTGGGAAGCTCTTTGGTCTTGAATGCTTTAAATCTACAGATCTCTTTCTACTTGAGAATATTAACATTTTTCAGTAGCTAAATGATGTCTGCCGTCATTTTATAAAAGAAAGAGAAGAGAAATAATGCAAATTGAGATGGGAAACATACATTAACCCTATAATTTAAAATGAAATGATTTCAGTATCAGGAGCTTTCAGATACATTGGTCTTTATTGGTCAAATTTACCTCTTATTTTCAATTCCCTCTGAGGATACAGATGGTCAGATGCTGCAGGATAAAGTCACCATGTCTGGGCTGACAGGGGAGCACAAAAGATTTGGCTCCTGGCTCTGAGTTTCGACCACGAGATTCCACCTACAGCTCTGGACACTATTAGATAACATTTCAGACAGAGGGACTCTGATTTATAGTGACACAGCAGCTTTGTCCACAGTAACTGCTCAGAATAAATGGGTGGGTCCAGCCTCTCTCCCAAGTATCGTGCACAGTAATTGGAAGAAGGGTGCTAGATAAATCTCAATAACATTCTTAGACTAAACTCGTCATCCCCAAAAGTAGTGGAGGATATTGAAATACCAGGTCGCTGGGAAGCCGCAGTCCGTTTTTATACAGCTCTCATAGATTCCATATTGTGCTGAGCTGAGAAGAAGACTATTCGGCTTGAGTTCCCCTCTATATAATTCAGTCAGTGCTGTTTTACATGTACTGATCTGGCACCTTTTCTTCATTTACCTGTAATTTTATATTCTGAAATTGTCAAGCTGCTTTGAAAAAGAAGAGCTCTATAGCCAGACGGTAAGATTTTCTAAGAGCCATAAAATTCACTGACGACTTTCAAGCCAAATCTGTGAACTGAATTCTGGAAAAGGGTACGTGAAAATTAATGGGATCAGAATTGGAGCACCATGTCAAATGTATTTTGAAACCTTCTTTTTCTTGTCCTCGTTGGGGAGCTCGGGCATCAGGCAGTTTGCAGCTGGCTGGAGAGACTCCTGCCAGGAGGGAATCTGGTTTTAGTTCAGCCTGAAGTAAAGATGCCAGCTTGCCCGGCTATTCATCCCGAGAAACGGGAACATTCTGTGTTGAAGCTGTCCTGTGTGTGGCCTCTCCCGTTGCAGAGCACAGGCTCCAGACGCGCAGGCTCAGCGGCCATGGCTCACGGGCCCAGCCGCTCCGCGGCATGTGGGATCTTCCCGGACCGGGACACGAACCCGTGTCCCCTGCATCGGCAGGCGGACTCTCAACCACTGTGCCACCAGGGAAGCCCTGGAATTTTATCTTTTGTTCCTATGGTCAGCACTAGGGGGAGTTGAAAAGGCTATCTTTTTTTTTCTTTTTTCCTTTCTTTATGTTTTGCAAAGACATATGGTGGTTTAGAGCAAAATTACAGCACTGTATGGTAGAGTTTATAGCATATTTAGATGTAACCTATATGACAGTTGTATCAATGGCACAAAGAATGCATGCATAAATGTAACTATACTGTTTAAAAAGAGAGAGAGAGAGAGAGATTCTGATCCAAATCCTAGAGCCACAACTTCCCAGCTTTGTGACCTCAGAAACATGATTTTACTTTTCTGAGCAACCATTTTCCTTGTCGATACAGAAGGAATAGTTATACCAACCTACAGGACTCTCAAAAACTCTAAAGCCATTGTATGTATGTGCCACATCTTCTTTATCCATTCATCTGTCGATGGGCACTTAGGTTGCTTCCATGTCCTGGCTGTTGTAAACAAAGCTGCAATGAACATTGTGGAAGCTGCATAGCACAGGGAGATCAGCTCGGTGCTTTGTGACCACCTAGAGGGGTGGGATAGGGAGGGTGGGGGGGAGACACAAGAGGGAGGAGATATGGGGATATATGTATATGTATAGCTGATTCACTTTGCTATACAGCAGAAACTAACACACCATTGTAAAGAAATTATACTCCAATAAAGACGGTAAAAATTAAAAAAACAAAACAAACAAACTCTAAACCCTAGTGATTCCAAACAGAAGAGAGTAAGTGCTCAATGCATTTGAAGTCCTCTTTGCAAAGGGTATCTTTCAAATAGAGACCACTGCCTTCATTTAACGGAGGACTGTGGAATACAGAAGTGATGCAAATGTATTACCCTTTGCTTTGCAGGCTGAGGATAAAGCCCACCTTTCTCTTCCTGAGCCTCCTGAGCCAAAGCCTTGATCGGCTTCCACATGGAAAGCAGTAAGTGAGGCTATGACAGAGCCACAGGCCAAGTGGGTGCTGGAGATTTTCCAGCAGTTTCTGTACTCGCTGACTGGGGCAGAGGAAATCACCAGGGAGCTCAGCGATCCAACTACGTATAAGTGGCTGCTGGGTACTGCCTGGCTCCTAACCATCACCTGCTCTGCGGGTAGCATTGGCAGCTATGTCTAAAAGGGAAGATGACAGCCAAACTCTACACTTGGCTTTCCAAGTGACCCAGTAGGAAATTAGGCTACAAAGTTGGGTTGGGATTCGAATAGCTTACTTTGTTATTTTACACTATACTGAAAAAAAAATAAAAATAAAAAATAAAAATAAAATAAAAATAAAAAAAAAAAAACTATACTGAATCTGAATGATTTCTAGAGAAAGGAGACATGGAATCTAGCTACCACTGAATATCCCCCAAACAAAGAGATGTGCATTCTTACCCTCCTTCAAGTGTGGTGAAGTAACAGCTGAACCTAAAAGACTGGTAGGAAGCCAGAGGCCAATGGAAATTAGTTTCTTTTCATAAATCTTCATTTTCCAGGGCAGTAAAAACAATAATACCTCTGTGTGAAAACTCATTCTTTGTCCCCATAATTAGAAAACTAAGCCATATAACTGTTGGCTAGAAAGGAGACACTAATAATTATAAATATCACACAGAGAGTGATGGTAGAGTTATCATATGGCCCACCCACAGGAGCTATTAACTCTCACAGACGCTATTTTAGACAATACATTTTTAGTCTAATGTTAGTTTATAAGTACAAAGCATGAACCACTAGCACTTCTGATATCCTGTGCTAAAGAAAAGATAGTGGGGAGGGGGAAAGGCCCACTTTATTTCAGATGTCTCAAATAACAGGATTTTTAGTGTAAGAGAAGACTTCAAAGAAGGTCAGCGTTGGAGTTTTCTTTGGAAGAAGTAACAAATTACATGCTCAATAACAAATCAATAGATATATAAACTCCAAAAACACTGTACAAGCCAACTGTTTGGAAGAGCTGCATGTATAATTTTTTGTCTTAAAATCAAGCAGAAGGTCATGTATCTCAGGATACTGAATATAGTTCCCCGTGCTATACAGCAGGACCTTGTTGTTTATCCATTCTATACGTAATAGCTTACATACATACTAGGTCCTCTTTTTCTACTGTGACTACTGAACCTGAGTATGAAGAATAAAGCAGATATTTTAAGCATGCAAGTGTGCACGTGTGCGTGTGTGTGCACACACACATACACTATTTTTAAGAGTATTTCTAATATAACCATAAGGTATATTCATTTATCACTTTTTAAAAATCTGGGATTCTAGGAATTCTTTAAAAAATGGTGGCAAGAATTACCTGGGACAATACTTTTTTTTTTTTGAACTAGAAACAGTGTTTATTAGAAGCAAAGTACGTGTGGAAGAGCACTTGGGTGAACTCGGGGTGAGCTGCACATGATAGGGGCGGCTTAGGTTGCTTATATGGGGGCAGTTTTCCAGGTTGTCTCTGGCCAATCATCTTGAAGTTTCTGGGACAATACTTATTATAAGACCAATTTTATAAACTGAGAACCAGGGGACACTCAATGTCAGTGCCTTTTCTAAGAAGACACATTGAAGCCATGGGCCGCTGACTTCCCGCTCCAGGGGGGTGTCTTGGATGACTCAGCTCAATTCTCTCATAATCTCCATCATTTCCAATTCCAAAGAGGGTCAAGAAATATTCATCCCCTGCCATACCTCCTCAATCTAAGAGTTTCATCCTCTCATTTGCCAAGTGCCACATGAAACAGGTTAATAAAATGACTTAGTAGCACCTTGCAAATATGCAAGGCTCAAATGACAGCAAATAGGATATTATTCAGCAGTCTGTGGAGCTTAATGTTTATGTAGCGCTATTTCGCCCCTAGGCACTTGAGTCATTGGTACCACAGTGTACCACAAACAGAGGAAGAGAGAAGATGCTACTTGAATTAACTAACACTGATGCAGTGTAGACTTCATTAAATAAAGGAATTTATCTTCTTGGGTTTAAGATGAGTCTACATTTCCTGTGAATTTTCTGGTGTCGATTACATTTAAAGCCCATACAGCATGAGATCAAATGTAACTGAGCAAGACCCTATGGGGCCTTCTTAGGGCAGACCCCTCCCCCATATCTTCTGCTTTAGCTCCTCTCTGAAGTCCCTAGTGAGATGTTAAAACCACCACCAAATGGAAGAAATTAACTACTTGATGACCATGAGCACGTAGACCCCAGACCTACTGGCACCTAAGGATTGATAATGTGAACCCCTGTTACCTCACCATCAACCAGAGAATTGTGCACCAGCTGATCACGTGCCCTGAGACCCCCTCCCTCACCTGAGCTTTAAAGATGCTTTGCTGAAACCCATCACGGAGTTTAGGTCTTTTGAGCACTAGCTGCCCTGGGCTCCTTGCTTGCTGCCCTGCAATAAATGCTGCATTTTCCTTCACCATAACCTGGTGTCAGCGGATTGGCTTTACTGTGCGCGGGTACGCGCACCCAAGTTTGGTTCGGTAACACAAAGAATAACAAATCAGAGAGTCGCGGAATGATAAAGCTGGAAGGAACCTCAGAAGTTATTCAACCCCCTCTCAGTTCCCAGCTGAAGATGTAGAGATTAGGTCCAAGGTCACCGAGTGGGGGGCTGGGCAGGTAGCAGACGCCCTCCCTCCCTAATGAGCTTTCCTCTGCAGGTCTTTAACCGATTCCATGACCTGGACCTGATTTACAGAGTTGGACTAATGCATGTTGATTTCTGAACTGTATGTCACGACTATCAGCCCAGTACCCGTCCTTGGCCATGTTATATTCATCTCCCTCAGGCCCAGCCCCCAAGTCTCCTCCCACCCCACCGCAGACGTTTGTAAAGGATCCTGTGAGCGGCAATCAGAGAAACACAAATGAGATGCCGTGAACTAGGAGTCCTACGTTGCAAAAGCCAAATCTGTTCACCAGTGGAGTTGATAACATCCTCCTGAGATCCCAGTGCCCACACAAACCAACCATATGTAGATAAGGACACGAGGATGAATAAAGAGCAACGTGTTTCTGAAAACATAGGAGATAATTAAATGGTTTCTAAAGAAGGGCACAGCCTGGGATGTTGTAGTGTAAAATGAGGCTACCTGGCTGTTTTCACCTGTAGGTCATTTTTTAAAAGCTCATTCATACAGCCACTTACTTTCTGTCCTCCCAACCGAACCCCCCCCGCCCCAGATTTATTAATAAAAGGCTGGGGGGAGGGAGGCAGGGAGGCAAAACGGTTTCCTGCTTTTGCTTCAAGGCTGAGGGGCATTGCCGTCGGATTGTTTACTGTGAGTCACGCTGTAAAGTCACGCATCTGGCTTTTTCAAATATCTATTTACTTAAAGGGAGAATAAAGAATATGCGTTTAAAGTACACGCACACGTCTCGTGATTGAAGCGAGAGCAACGTTTCCTGTCAGGTCAAACTGTTCCTGTTCTGAAGGAATCCCTCGAGCCTTCTCAGGGTGGGAAGTTCTAACAGAGGTCAAAAATTGGCAGCCTGGGGCCACAATCTGGCCACAGATGGTTTTGTTCTGTATGTACAGTACTTTTTTTTTTTGAGTTTAAAATTTTATTTTATTTTTATACAGCAGGTTCTTATTAGTCATCCATTTTATACACATCAGTGTATACATGTCAATCCCAATTGCCCAATTCATCACACCACCACCACTTCCCCCCGCTCTTTCCCCCCTCGATGTCCATACGTTTGTTCTCCACATCTGTGTCTCAATTTCTGCCCTGCAAACCGGTTCACCTGTACCAGTTTTCTAGGTTCCACATACATGCGTTAATATATTTGTTTTTCTCTTTCTGACTTACTTCACTCTGTATGACAGTCTCTAGGTCCATCCATGTCTCAACAAATGACCCAATTTCGTTCCTTTTAGCCAGGTCATGGATGCACAGTACTTCTAAACATTGGAATTTGAGGGTTTTTCGACATTGCCTACACTCTCCTTCTCTTTGGGGTCCACCACCACCTCCAGATGTTGGCCGGGGCCAGTCCCTGGAGGATTGCGTTTTCAGACACTGTTCCAGGGAGGAAAGGGAGGCTGTGAAAGGCCGGGACCAGGAAGGGGAGGGCTGACTGTCTTCCCTGTCCCCTCTTTGCCCCAGGGGGACAGAGGGCAAGGAAGGCAGGTGAAGAGCCCCTCTGCCCCAGGGAACTTGTAGTCTGGAGCTCAGGGCAGGAAGTGAGGTGTGATCCCTACGCTGGTGACAGCATTAGGGATGAGCTGGCATCTCTGATGTCTTGATTGCTCTCCCACATGGTGAGCTCAGCTGCTTAAATGCTTCCGCTTGGCCAGTTGTTAATGGGCTACTCCCCTTTCTCTTTCCAAGACAAACTGGGTTTGGGTTGCTCTCCGCCTCTAGAGCCCAGCAGAGGGGGGAGGGGATTCCCTGAGTCACAGTCATGAAGAATTTCAACAGGTCTTTATATAGGAGGCACAGGAGTGAATTAATAGTAGACATTGTTACTAATATCTCACGTTATTATATTTGTAGTTTGCTGTTGCCCTCACTGCCAAGTATAACTCAGGGAAATACAGATTTAGAGTAGGATATGAGAATTTTCTCATTTATATGTTCAATATGATTTTTTCATTGAGATATAACTGACATATAACATGTTAATTTCAGGTGTACAATATAATGATTCTATATTTGTATATATTGTGAATTGAGCGCCATAATAAGTCTAGTTAACATCTGTCAACATACAGAGTTACAATATTTTTTTTTTCTTGTGATGAGAACTTTTAAGATTTACTCACTTAGCAAGTCTCAAACATGCCATACAGTATTACTAGCTTTAGTCATGATGCTATATACATTAATGATTATTTCATATACATAATTATAATGACAGAAGATGAAAAAAAAGAGTGAAACGAAAGAGTGAAAAGTAAGGCTGCAGAAATAGTTCATATACAACTCCTTTAGTTCATATACAAGAAAAATGGACAGAATAGTATAATCATGATGAGTGCAGACTTTGTAGTCAGACTGCCTGGGCTAAAATGCTGACTTCACAACCCACTGCACCTGTGACTGACCTTAGGCCAGTTACTTTTCATGCCTTGGTTTCCTTACCTATAAAATGGGGATAATAACAGCAGTAATCTCATAGGGTTATAAAGGATTTCATGAGAAATGCTGTAAAAGCCCTTTGTACAGTAGCATATAATAAGCCCTTGGTAATTTTTAAATTATTGTTATTATCACTAATATTTAGTATAACTAACAACTTGACTTGCATAATACTCCTTTTAAGAATTTCAGAAGCTTTATAATCTACCACTTTAGATTCCTGAATCTCTCACTGATTATTGTATCTTATATCAGCCATAGCTCAAACCTTGGTATGAATGAGTGACTTGGTTTATACTTCCAATAAATGTTAGCATAAAAAGATATTTTAGCATATAGTTTCATAGTTTTAAAGTTCTTATAAAGGTCTTAGGTACAAAATTAATTACAAAAATGAACAAACTCCAGAAAAACAAATGAGAAAACTGACCAGCTCAAAATCCTTGATAGGTTGAAAGATTTTTACCTAACATCCCAGAAAATACCCTAGTAATAAGACTTAATATTGCCGAGAATGGCCTGGGCAGGTTTAGGCCTTTCTTCCCAATTTCCATCAGTACTCTGAAAGCCATGTGACATCAAAAAAAATCTAAGTAACATACACCCCTTCCATGGAGAAATTCTGGAGCCGCCGTAAAGTAATATATGCTAATAAAAGGAGTGAATAATCAAATGGTAAAATCGGGATCATGTTCTCCTCAGGAGGAACCAACAGCCTCAACAGGGCTTTCTCTGGAATTTCATGAAGATTTCTGACAACCTATTAATTATAGTTGATTAGATTACACTTTCTTCCACCCTAACAAAAACTCAGCCTATTTTCACCACATAGGTGAGCACATAGAAGCAGCTGGCAGGCCTCGGCAATAGGGAGCAGAACATTGAGCAATGGCTGGAGGTATTTTTGATTGTCATGACTGGACGTTAATGACTAGAGGCCAGGGATGTTGCTATACATCCTACAATGCACAGCACAACTCCTGCAACAGAGGAGAACCTGGTCCAAAAGATCAATAGTGCCAAAGCTGAGAAACCCTAACTCTTACCTACAGGTGCAACCTGCCCTAGATCTGGGCTAATGCTGGTCTGGTCAGGGTCCTCTAGCCAGTACCTTAGTGGCTCAAAGCATCAGCCTTGCAGCTTAGCGTGCTCAGTCCTTGAATCCCAGTGCCTGGTCCTGCCTCCTCTTCTTAGCCCACGTCCTTGAGTTCCTCCTCTGACTTCCTGACTGACGCTCTGCCTGGTTCAGCAGGAACTGGGGTCTTAGCTTTTGTCCCAGCCCTTCAAGGACTGAAGCCCTGATCCTGCACTCTGCTCCTCTGGGCTGGGACTCTGTGGCCTGCCATGGAATCTTCCTGACGCCAACTACTTACCTGCTTCATTTTCTGCTCCTAGGCCTTCCTGAAGACTGTAACGATTGGATAAACATGCTTACCTCTCAGATATCAGGGCTTAGGCTTTCTCTTTATAATATTCTATCAAATGGTCTGTTCTGCCTGGTTCCTGGAACACCTTGACTTTTGACCATGGCTAGACTGCCCTCAAACCAAATCTTCCAACCACACTCTGCTTGCACTTGCCCTAACCCTAACCCCTAGGTCTTCCTGGTCTCTGTCCCTGCTCTGTCCCTGCCTGTCCTGTCCTAGCACACACTCACTGAGACCTGGCTATCAGAGAACTTAAAATTCCCCATCTCACACTCATACTTCAATAATACAAAAACATTAGGCTGACCTCCCCGTAATTCATATTTATCAGGTATTCGTTTATACCTAGAGAATCCAGGGAAAAAATCGGCTCCTTTAAAAATCAACTCATTTAATAAAATACAATTTTGAACGCTGATGTGGTGAAAAGCAGGACTCAACGACAGCAACAACAACAACAAAAAATAAAGAGAGGAAATCGCTTTATCTGCAGGCAGGTGAATTAAATATTTAAGAACACGTCACAGCCAAACTGGATGTTCTTCAAATGAGCAGTTCTGCGAAAAGAGGCTTAGGTAACCACTGATGTTAACTGTTGGAAAGGTTAATTACGTATCCTCTTCCCCCTTTTTATCATCATAACGTTTTGGTAATGCATCCTTTCCTTAATTACACAGCTTCTGTCCATCTCCCGTGTAGTAACTGCAGCCTCAGATGACTTTTCTGGAGAAACCACCGTCTTCAGCTAAAGCTAGTTCTGGTTACATCTCTCAGCCAATGGCTGGGAGCCTTTTTCTTCAACAAGACACAAATCATCATAAACAAATGTAGCTGAGTTCTTATCACAATGGAATGTTTTAAAAATATCATTTGGACGGATTTAAAAACAGTACAATTTCCTCAGAAGTTAACGCACGTTGTTTAAAGAAAATGTGCATCGTTGTGTGGTTTGACCAAGGACTCAGTTCATAAGCTTTTATGCACGCTGAATACACATGATCATTTTCGGTGGACGGCATCTTTATTTTTAATTTTTAAATTTTTAAATTTTTTTTTACGGCATCTTTATTGATTTCTGAAGTGAAACAAGAAATATCTCTGGCCCTTGTAATAATAACAGAGATCATTTATTGAGCACTTAATTTGCGTTGGCTAGCAAAGTCTTTTAGACAGATTATCCCATGTCATCCCCACAATGGCTTTACGAGGTAGGTGCTACTCTTACCCCAATTTTACAGATGAAAGGGCTGAATTCAAGAAGTAACTTGCCCAAGATCACATAGCTGGTACGTGACAGACACAGGGTTTAAGTTCAGTCGAATGACTCTGTTCCAATATTCAACTGCTCTGCTACCTTCCTTCCCACTAATTCTGAAGATTTTGTTTATTTCTCACGGTGTTTAGGAACACTTTCCTGCTCTGCTTAACAAGTAACAGCACTTAGATTTCCTTCCTTGGAGCTCAGGCTGCGTATTACAGATTGTTCCTTTAAGACACCTTTTCTGTTAAAACATACACACACAAACTCACACAGCCTATGTCTTAATAATAGGAATCATTAAATACCATGAAGGTCTTTGAAGACATAGATGGCTTATGGGGTAGAGAGTTACAGGTAGGTGTCTGTGTCCTAACTCCATTAGTATAAGAAAAATATTTTTTACTGTTTTCTGAGTTATCCCAGGACTGCTGATGAAGGGATATTTTTGAGTTGTAGCCATAAGATTAAGCTGTAGGGTTTCTGGAGCCATGATGCTCCTATAGCTTCAAGGGCTATTCTTATTCTTCCTATTTTTTTTTTTGCGGTACGCGGGCCTCTCACTGCTGTGGCCTCTCCCGTTGCGGAGCGCAGGCTCCAGACGTGCAGGCTCAGTGGCCATGGCTCACGGGCCCAGCCGCTCCGCGGCATGTGGGATCTTCCCAGACCAGGGCACGAACCCGTGTCCCCCGCATCGGCAGGCGGACTCTCAACCACTGCACCACCAAGGAAGCCCCAAGGGCTATTCCTTTTACCCTAAGGGTAACTAATAAGGGGATTGACCTTCAAGTTGATGACAGTTGGTTGGCCTCTGATGAGATATGGTTAATATATGGAGAGGTTATTATTTTATCATACTTAAGTTTTCATTTTCATTGGGGCCAGTGCTCTAGTATAAAGAAGGGAGCTTGAGTTGTGATCGGAACCCCCCAGTGGAAAATCTCCTATTTAAAGACAGTGTAAGCATCTGAGGCATGGTTTGGAGAGAATGAAAGGTCTATGATTCTCAGCCAGTGATGCCACACCTGGGACCACCTCTTGCCAAAGCCAGGTTCCCAAAGGAGACTCGGGAAACTCCCAGGATTTCACGAAACCACCTCTGCTTAAGGCCCTTCAGCAGCTCCCTCTTGTCCACAGAACGGGGCCCAAACTCCACAAGAGGGTATGCAGAGCTCTTCACAATTTGACTGCCTTTCCATCTCATCTCCAACTACTCTCCACCCTCTACACACACTTCAAGCACGCAGTCTAGTGGTATTCCAACTGAACATCGTTTCCCTCCACTCTACATTTCTTTACCTTCTTTCTGGAGTGCCTTCCTGACTTCAAAGCTGAGCTCAAACTTCACGCCAGGCAGAATTAAGCAACTGGGCTACTATATTTCCAATTTGCCTTGTACGTATCTCTATCAGAGGGTTAGTTAACCGTATTGTTGTAGTTGTTTGCTTACCTGTCTGTCTTCCCAGGTGGATAGAGATATTGGATAGAAATTATGGTCGGCACAACATAAAAATGGAAAGCAGATAATTCCATCTGAAGGCTTCACAAGTTCAGGTACTTTTTCCTGCAGTTAGCACCCAATGGGACCAAACAGTTCATGAACCATCCCGGGTAAGAGTCCCTCCTGATGGCAGAAGCTGGGCTGCCTGTCAGGGACAATAACCAGGGAAGGGTTGAGACCTCATTTCCCACAGTGTAAACAACGTTTGCTGATGACTAGACACACACTGTCCCTCAGTTATACAGAGTGATGCTGAGTCTCTTCCTGCTTTATAGATTCTTGGGATATTCCCTAATTGGGAGCCATTAGGTTTATAAACTTAAAAATGCCAGTTGAGGGGCTTCCCTGGTGGCACAGTGGTTGAGAGTCCGCCTGCCGATGCAGGGGACACAGGTTCGTGCCCCGGTTCTGGAAGATCCCACATGCCGCGGAGCGGCTGGGCCCGTGAGCCATGGCCGCTGAGCCTGCGCGTCCGGAGCCTGTGCTCCGCCATGGGAAAGGCCGCAGCAGTGAGAGGCCCGCGTACCGCCAAAAAAAAAAAAAAAAAAACTGCCAGTTGAATTGTGCTAAAGGGTAAATGTCTTCCCCTTTAGGGTATTTGCCACAGTTAGTTCTGACTCTGTGCTGGGGGGGTTACCCTGTCATTCCTCGTTGGGGAATATATTCTAGTGTACCTTAGAGATAGATTTCCCCAGAATAGATACTAATTCTGTTCTATTCTTCTGTCCAGCAGGAGAGCACCGAAAACAAACTAGGTAGTTAGTGCTCATTTTCTCCTTGATACATTTCAAAACGTACTTTCCTAATATGTGCTACATAAAGAGCAAACGGGAATTCCGTAGGATTATTCTGTGATTACTACTGCGGATTTTCTCAGCTAAGAGGAAACACAGGCAAATGGAATTTAAGACTATATACAATGGCCCAAACCGGTGGCCTTTCCCTCAACCTAGAGGTGTGCTGCCTGCACTGTCAACAGACAAACAGACAATCTGGGGCTCAGGACAGAATCTCTACTGAGAAGTGGAGGTAAAGTGGACATGATCGCCTCTTTCCAACTGCTGTCCTTCCTGCAGGCCACACTTCTTGGTTGAAATAGATCTCTCCTGATGCTGGTACCAGCTGTCAGCAGTGGCGATATCAGAATATGATTTCCTTCTTTTGGAACAGCATTTTATTCTAAAATCGATGCCACAACTTTCATAACTAATGGATTTTGTTGGTATGTATTCATCTGCTGCAGAGAAACATCATTGCTTAAATCAGCTTGCTCCAAATAGGACTGACTAAAGCAAACAAGATGATGTTCTTGTCAAAGCCACCTCATACTCTGCATGACCTACTGTATTCTAGTGCTGACAGCTGAAGGCTAGAGTTTTGGTTAATCCATTTTCCTCTCATTATAAACAGAATCTCTCTTCCCTTAAGGTTCCAGCAATCACTCTAGCCAGTGTTGGACCTTGACAGAACAATGCTTATCCTTTGGTGGCCACTGTATGTACAAGAGAGAAAGAGCTGGGTTTGTTTTCCAAACATCCTTGGGCATTGTTGAAAGAAGTTCATTTGTGAATGCATGTGTTTCAACAAACTCAAGGCAGTATTTCTTTTTTTTCTTTCATGGAAATAGACAGTGAGGGAGAGGCAGCAGGTGTGCAGTTCATCCAAAGCATTACAGACATCTGCTGGGGAATCATTTCACAGTCCTCCAGCGAGGCAGCGCCCAACACAGGGCCTGCAGGACTGGGTGCAGGGGAGAGATCGGGGGTGGGCTGCAGGGGTCAGAAATGTAGATTGATCCCACGTTTCATGGTCCCCAGGCTGAACTGTCAAGGTCACTTGGAAGCTTGTTCTCTAGGCTGCTCTTGTGGAGAGTTCATGACTATTTTTGAGACGCTAAGGTTTTGTAATGGTTGAAAGCATCCCAAGTTACCCAGTGGCCAGTTTGATATTGTCACCAAACACAGTTAGAAAGAAGGGAAGGGGGGGTGGTGATGGTTCCCATTAAGAACTGGCTTCATGTTGTGCAACGCAATGACTAGAGTTACCAATACTGTATTGTATATTTGCAAGTTGCTAAGAGAATAGCTCTTAAAGGTTCTCAGTACAAGAAAAAACTTTTTTAACAAGGTATGGTGATGATGTTGACTAGTCTTATTGTGGTAATCACTTCACTATACAGACATATATCAAATCATTATGTTGTACAACTTAAGCTTATACAGTGCTAGATGTCAGTGATATTTCAGTAAAACTGGAAAACAACTCCATTCCTGTTTATGGGGAAAAAAAAAAACTGGCTTCAGTGCAACATGATGAGTTCTACATTTGTTTCTCAAACCTGATGAAGATATGTAATGGAATGAATGGTCTGACAGTAGAAAGAATCTGGGGAACCACTGATCTCCCCAAGTCCAGGACTCAGGTACCATCTTGACGCGGACTCTAGCTGAGGCCAACACTGCACAGCTCAAGGTAAAGCGTTGCCAACACCAGGTGCATCTGGGAAGGAAAATATGAGACTGTGTCCCATAGAAACTGTTTACCTGGGGCCTGTGAGCTCTCCACCTGCCGTACACTGTGAGCCACAGACATGATTTATCCTAATATCAGAGTCTTCAAACTTCAGCGTGCAGCAGAATCAGCTGCAAAGCCTGGTAAAGCACAGGCTGCTGGGTTTCGGATTTCGAATCATGAGTTTCTGATTCAGTACGTCTGGGATGGGTCCTGAGTTCCCAGGTGATGCTATTGCAGTGACCAAATTTGAGGTCCACATCCTGAGACCTTGGGCAAGGGAATGCTTTACTTGCTCTATCTGAAAAGTGGGGATTTCACTACAGGCCTACGTCATCTAAGTTGTCTGAATGTTTCCTCATGAAAGGGAAAGAGAGAAATAGTTATTCAGAAACTCTTGTGTGCTAGATGCTTTCATACCTCATTTAATGCTCACAACAGCCTGACAGGTAGGCATCGTTGTCCCCACTTCTTAGTTAGCAGGATGGAGGCAGAGAGGGGTCAGTTCATTTGCTTAAGTCCTTGAAGTTCTTAAGCACTCAGGCTGAGACTCAACCTTGGTTGGTCTGGCTCCAAACCTGCAGACCTTCCATGGCATCCAGACCTCTCCTTACACCAGCTTGCTTTTATCTTTGTAAAGGGGATCTTATAAAGCCCCAAGAGAAGAAAAAAAGCAAGACGAGGTCAAGGTGTGCATCTGAATCGACCGCGTGGACCATCAATTCATTTGTCTCAGGCAGAGGCTGTCCAAATTGCTGACACGCCACCCCGGCCATGATGGATTTCTTTGTTTCTGCCTGCCACGTTGGGAACCTTATCTGAATTCTGATGGCTTTGCCCCAGACCTTGACTCTGAGCTGGTCTCATCCAGGTATCCCTCCAGTCATCACCCCTGGCCTTTGAACAACCAGCTTATCCTGAAAAGGCTCCTGGTGAATCCTCTCTGAATATCATTGCCTGATGAGCTACCTGCCTGTGATGATGCCACTTAGAATTGGGGCAAAGCCCCATCACACTCTCCCTAACTTGACCTCTTCCAAAGACAGGGACGACGATTTGCTCACTCTTAATAAACAACGTGGCTCCCCGCTTTCCAGATCAGCCATGTTGTAGTTTGGTTAATTAATTCCATACAACTTCAGAAATATATGCTCTGTTCAAAGCCCTGAACACTGTGGTTGCCTAATTTTAGGGAGCTGTGGTAGGAGAAAGCAGCAGAATTGCATCAGAGAAGCAAATTTAAATTCTCATGACCCTCTATTAATATTTATTGAGTGTCTGCAGGAGGCATGCTCCTTTGCAGGATTCTTCCCAGATTATCCAGGGGTTTTTTCCCCATAAATTCTCATTAATATATTGTACGTCTTGATTTCCAATAAAAATACAGGAAGGTGGCATTCTTTATTCCTCAGGGTGAGTTTCATTTCCATGTTTTATAACGCAATATAATGTCATAGAATAGATGAGCCAAGAATGAAAAATTTTCTATTAAAACGAAAAAGATTCATATCCTTTCCTCTATCCTGCCATCTCTTTTGAAAACAAGAGGGAAAGCAACCTCCTCCTGTGCTCCCACTCTACCCCCTCCTGGCCCCAACATAATACTTTCCTTATTTGGGACCAAGTTCATTAAACAAATGGGCAAGAACCCTAAAAGTTCTTCCTGGATGATATTGCCATGGTTTTACCCTCGTTTTCCAGCTGCCCTTTAATGATCCGGCAGAGCTAGGGCCTGTAATAAGATACTCCAGATAAACAGCGCTTGGCATATTTTAAATAAATGTCAACCCAGGTTAGTTTGTGAAGTTCTGCTTTTTTCTCCATTAATGTGCTCCCATGGGGAACACCCATGGGAAATAACCAACGTTCTTCCTTCAAAACATATGGAACTGTGGGCCCTGAGTTTTCAGTGACTGCCAACTCCATCACTATTGAATCACTGCAAAAGTACCTCTGGAACTGCAGCTGCTTCTCTGTCTACCTGAAAACCTACAGCCATGAGAAGAGAGAGCAGAACATCCTCCTTTCGAGAGAAAGGTGGAAACGGAGAGGTTTGTGTAGTGAATACAGAACAAGATGATCTTCCTGAGTGGAAAGAACCAGGAGATTTACTCTTAGAAAGTAGAGAAGTGCTATCTGAAACCAGGCTTGGGTTAATTTTCATATTATGAGTCATTCATCAGCCCTGTGATTATATGGCTGTATTTAAGTCTCTGTTTAGAAACATTGTTTCTGCACTTAGCTGGCTCATGCTTTACCCAGCCTCCTCGACTGCCTGGGCCCTGGACTCCTGCCACACCTGCCCAGCACGATGGACCTCACAGCGCTGCTTGTTTGCTACCACACCTGGGGAGTCAAGCACAAAGGCAGGCAGTAACTCACCCGCAAGGGCTGACGCTGCTACAAATGCTTCGTCTCTGATGTCAACTGGACCACTCTTTTATTCCTCCATCAGCTTCCCTTTCTACTCTCCTCTGTGTACGTTCCAAAACTTTACTGTTTTCTTCCAGCCTCCTGCTTCCTTTTTCCCAACAGACACCGTGAGTCCTGCTTTGTTCGGAGCAGAGACACAGAGCGGTTCTGCTGCGGCCGTCTCCCAGCTTTATGACTGACCCAGGGGACGGCTAAGAAAGCTTCAGCTCCCGGGACTCTCCTTGCTGTGTCTTTGATTGCTCCCTCCACACCACGCGCATCCCACAGGGCACCTGATCTCTCAGCCCCACCCGTACCCTTTGAACCTGAAGACCACTCTCGACTTCCTTGACTTTGAAACTCAGAACCTCTTGGGGTGCAGCTCACACTCACTGCTTGGCTCCTTCTGTCTCCGGCAGCCTCATTTTTCCTCTGCTGTCAGTGTCCCAACATCAGCCTCAGCCCCCATTGCACCAACCCTGGCCTCCTACAAGGAAAAGGTCACATGAAAATGGTTTTATTCCCTACCCTTTCTTAGAGAAATCTTCCTTGTTTCTCTAGGCTCACAAAAATAAAATAAATAAATAAATAAAATAAAATAAAATAAAAAACAAAGGTGTCCCTCTGGCTCAAAGCTCCACGACCTCCAGGTACCATTCCCTCTCTCCTGGTCAGGATCCTTGACGTATTTATTATGCAACTCTTTCTTGGAGTTTCAATCTCTTCCTTGGTACTAATTCCTTCCCTATAGCTTATAAACACACACACACACACACACTCTCACACACACTCACACACACTCACACACACACACACACACGGTTACTTCCCTGAATTCTGCATTCTCCTCCGGTCACCACTGAGTATCTCTCCCCATTCACAGCCAATTTTTCAGAAAAGTCATCTATACTTGTGTCTCTGTTTCCTTACTTCCTTCTTCAACCTCAGTGCAGTCAGTTTCCCCATCCTCACCCCCGCCGCTCTGTTAAAACGGCCTAAGTCACCCTTGACCTCCATATTGCCAAATTCAATAAACACGAGGCTGGATCCAGCATCATCATCTGACCTGAGCATTAGTTCTCTTCCTGGAAGTGTCTGCTCCTTTGTCTTTTGTGACACTCTCCTGGCTCTCCTTCTCCCCTTGCAATCCCTTGGTCTGCTTTGCTGGCCCCTTTTCTTCTGCCCTACCTGTGTTTACCAGAGCTCTGCTCTCCCCACTCCACCTGCTCTCTCAAGACAATCTCGCTGACCCCCAAGGCTTTCAGTATCATTTTATGCCAATGATTCCCAAATGCTATCTCTGGCTCACCTCTCTCCTGAGCATCTGACACTGCCACCTGGAGAGCTCCAGAAGCACAGGACATTCAACACGTCCAAAACCAAAACCAGTTTTTTCCTCCTCCTGCCTTCCTTATACTGATTTAATAGAACTTGGGCCTTATCTAGGCTTCTTCCTCTTTTAACTCCCTATCAATTTCCCCAAGCTCTGTTGATTTCCCCTTTCATGACTGCTTGAGGCTACCTCACCTCTCCATCCTGAACTGCTCGGATCCTCTCTTACCTGATCTACTGCAGTAACTCTCTAACTTAGCTTACAGGACGGGTCAGACGTCGTAGCTAGGTAAGGAACTGTACTCTGCTTCCCATTCAATCAGTGGGTTTTAACTTTGGCCACACACTGGAATCAAACATTTCAAATCAAAGGAAACTTTGAAAAATACTGACGCTGAGATCTTATCTCCAACAAGTTCTGTTGTAATTTGCTTGGGGAAAGTCTAGGTATTAAAATTTTTAAAAACTCCCCAGGTGATTCTAACATGCAGCCAAGGTTGAGAGCCATGGCTGTCGACCACTGTCCACGTGACTGTCCTTGTATCAGCTCTGTGATATAAACCCCCAGCTTATATGCAGGTGGGATACTGGTGTAAGAGATCACACACGGTAATACTCAGGGCGAAGGATAACTGGGAATGGGGTAGAGGGTTCCAGAAAGCGGGAAGGCAGCAACGGCAGGAAGTGAGGGGGAGCCATTGACCTTGGCAACTCACTGGCCTGTGCAGTGTCACAGGACACTTGCTTCCTAGAAGGCTGCTGCTGTCAGCTTCTCAGGTGCTCAGGCCATGGCCCTGACTACACAGCCCAGGGAACGCCTCCAGCCCACAATGGGATGAGCCTTTTCCTAGCACAGAAGCTTTAGATTGCCCACTTCTGGGCTGAGTCCATTGTGAGAAGATCCAGAATTTTCTGGCAGTCTGAACTTCTGGACAGGTTTCCTCAGCTGGCCTCTGGGATGGAGATGCTGCCCTTTCCATACTCCTCCCCCACTCTCACGCTGCAGACGTGCAGATATGGTGGTCAGTAAAGAGCTGGGCTTGGCGGATGAACAGTTTTCCTTTTCACTGAGCTCTCAAGGATGGAACTTTCTCTTGGCTCAAGAAAGCCAGAACATTTGCTTTATAAAACAAGCAGCCATCTCTTACTTGTAAGCACAAAATGACAACGAAGACCTCTAATGCATATAACCACGTGTTTTAGGTTGAATCGTGCCCCCTAAAAGAAGTACTTGTTGAAGTCCTAACACCCACTACCTTAGAATGTTCCCTTATTTGGAAATAGGGTCTGTAAGTTGAAATGAGGTCATTAAGGTGGGTTATAATCCAATGTAACTGGTGTCCTTATAAAAAGAGGACATCTGGACACAGAGTCAGACCCACAAAGAGGGAAAATGCTGGGAAGACACACAGGGAGAAGGCCACTGGAGGATGGAGGATTGCAGTGATGCCTCTATAGGCCAAGGAATGCCAGAGATTGCTGGCAAACCGTCAGAAGCCAGAGGAGGCAAGGAAGGATTTTTCTACAGGTTTCAAAGGAGCATGGCCCTGCTGACACCTTGATTTTGGTCTATTAGCTACCAAAACTGTGAAAAAGTAAATTTCTGTTGTTTCAGGTCACAGAGTTTACGGTACTTTGTTTCGACTGCCCTAGGAAACTAATACAGCAGGTAATTCCCTCCATCATCAGAGGTGCAGGCTCTCTGAGATGCATTCTAGCCCAGGAACCTTCTGGAGCTGGGTATATTGTTTGGTGATCTGAACCTCTCCTGACCCCATTCCTCCCCTGGCTGTTCTCTGCAGACATCAGCTCCCTTCTGACCCCACCTGTGGTCTCCTCTGCACTTTTTTTGGCAGAAGTCTATGGAGAGCAGGTCCAAAGGTTTTAGTCCTCTCCCTGCAGATAAGGTTACTGCTTTAGAAATGATTCTTGCTACCATTTAAAGCCTGGCAAAGATGTACTAGGTCTCGCATATATCATCACCTTTAGCTGTCACACTAACTCTGTGCCATAGGTAGTATTTTCTCCACTTTAGGATCCAGAAGCTGAGGTTCAGAAGCATTAACTTTGCCAAGGTAGACAGCTACTAAGGGGCAGGCCTTGGAGTCTAGCCCAAGCCAACCTGGCCTCTGAGAGCCTGCCAGCCTCACCGTGGGCACGGTGACTTCTTCCGGCTCTCGATGGTACAGACCTTGCCTCAGAAATTAGCAGCAGCGACTCTGCGGGCATCTCCCTGCTAACTAATCAGTGACTACAGCCTTTTAAACACAGGCTTTCTGCTCAAGCTGGGGCCTTCCTGCAGCTGTTCTACATGATGAATGAGCCATGATCCCTCTCTGGGTTATAAAGGGCTTAACAGAGGGTTTAATCATTGACCCAACCAAACTTTCTTAACTGTAGTTACGATGGTAGGCTCGAGGGACCCGAGCTCGCTCAAGTCTACCTCTTCTTAAATTGACTATGTTTATTTACTGTTGAGTTTTAAGAACTTTCTCTATATTCTGAATACAAGTCCTTAGCCAGGTTTGATGATTTGCAAATATTTTCTCCCAGGAGAAAGTCTCCGTCCTCCATGGGCTTATAATCTCATAGGAGGAGACAGAAATGCCACCCTGAAACCAGCTCTGTTCCTAGCACTGGGGCTGGGGACCCTGACCTGGCCAACCTGGGGCTACCATTCCTATTTTTACTTCATTGAGCCCCTGTGATCATTATGCCTCCAAAGGTATAATGACGAAAATTCCCAAGAGATAACCACAGTTTACTGAGAAAGATCCCCAAATAGACATTTTATTTATTTATTTATTACACAAAATAGAAAACCAAAATAGACATTTTAAGTGTTAATTCCTTGTCCAGACCAGTCTGTAATTAGTCTGGATACGGACGCTGCGGCAGTTCAAAAAATTCAAATAATGTGGATAAGCTTGTTTCACCTTACACTGTAAAGCCATTTTCCCAGGAAACAGTGGCAATGGTCCCCTGTCCATCCTCCCTTTATTTATTTTGCATAATACCCGTACCTGAGTCCACAGGCAGTCACACATTTTCCACACCAACGTTGAACTGAGGTAAGTATTACATACACCCATATGCAGGTGAGGTTGCATTCAAAATGCAGTGCAAACACCCCTGAAAAAGAGCAGGGAGTCTTTTTCATAGAAGCTCAATGGATATAAAGCTTTCAAAAAGTATTAAAACGCCTGGATCAAACTCCTTTGAGAAATAAATTGCTATTTCTTTAGAGACTCTGATTTATTAGCTGAATAAAGACCTTGTGAAAACCATGCTAGCATAAAGTTACACACTTTTTAGCTTGAATTTGAATGCTGAGAAATTTCGTTTAGGGATTTCACTGACCACAAAAGGAACGCTCCGCCATGATGTAATTGAAAGCCATAGAGTGGTCTCAGCCTCTTCTGAAAGGACAATGTCCTTGCATCAGGACCACAAACAAACCTTTGCCTTTTGCTCCTTCTGTAATGGAGGTTCAGGCTTTCCTGCTTTCAGATGCGCCATTCTCTATGATAGCCTGCTCTTTCATAGCAATGGGCCGGTTCTCTAGAGTGTCTCTCTTTTTGTTTTAAATTCAGAACTGGAAAACGAGGTTTGTTTTGTGGACAGTTTGATGAGTTTTCACACGTGTATGCAGTCGACCATCTGTATCGAGTTCTGCCTCTGCGGATTCAACCAGCTGTGGGTTGAAAATATTTGGGGAAAAAAAAATTCCAGAAAGTTCCAAAAAGCGAAACTTAAATTTGCTTCACGCTGGCGATGATTTACATAGCATTTCCATTGTATTTACAAATATTTACATAGCATTTCCATTGTATTACACTGCATTTCCATTGTATTACATGGAATTATAAGTAATCTAGAGATGATTTAAAATATGCAGGAGGGTGTGTATAGGTTATATGCAAATACTACACAATTTTATGTAAGGGACTTGAGAATCTGAAGGTTTTGGTGTCTGAGGGGGGTCCTAGAACCAATCCCCCAAGGATGCTGAGGCACGACTATATTCATGTAACTACCACCACAATCCGGATACAGAACAGCTCCATCACCCCCAATGCTATCACTTCGTAGTCACACCATCCCCTAAACCCCTAGCACCAGGCAAAACTGATCTGATCTCCATCACTATAGTTTTGTCTTTTATTGAATGTCATATATAAATAGAATCATACAGCAGCATAACTTCCAACTTGTTTTTCAGACTGGCCGCACCATTTTGCATTTTGCATTTCCACCAGCAGTGTCTAAGAGTTCTAGTTGCTCTGCCTCTTCGTCAGCACTTGGTATTGTCAGGATTGTTTATTTCAGCCATTCCAGTAGGTATCCAGTAGTATTTAATTGTGGTTTTAATGTGTATTTTCCCTAAAGAACAAAGGCGTTAGGCAACTTTTCATGTGCTTATTTGCCATTCCTATGCCCTCTTTGGTGAAGTGTGTACTCAATTTTTTTTGCCTTTTAATTGTAATTAAAAAAATAAACTTTACTTTTTAGGACAGTTTAGATTAACAGAAAAATTATGGTGATAGTAGAGTTCCCATACACCGTAACTCAATTTCCCTTATTACTAACATCTTCTATTAGTGTGGGACATTTGCTACAATAAATGAAGCAATGTTGATATATTACTATGAACTAACATCCATAGTTTATTAGATTTCCTTAGTTTTAACCTAATGTTCTTTTTCTGTTCCAGGATCCCATCAGGATACCACATTACATTTAGGCATCATATCTCCTTAGGCTCCTCTTGGCTGTGACAGTTAATCAGACTTTCCTTGCTTTTGATGACCTTGATAGTTTTGAGGAGTGCTGGTCAGGCATTTTGGAGAACATCCCTCAGTTGGAGAGTGTTGAATGTTTTTCTTATAATTAGACTGGGGTTATGGTTTTGTGGTAGGAAGGGCACAGAGGAAAAATGCCATTGTCGACAACATCATATCAAGGGTACCTATTAGCGACATGACTTATCGCTGTTGACATTGACCTAGATCACCTGGCTGAGGTAGTGTTTGTCAGATTTCTCTACTGTACAATTACTCCTTTTCCCCCTTTCTATACTGCAGGCTTTAGGAGGAAGTCACTGTGTGCAGCCTAGACCTGGGTAGTGGGCTTGAAATTCTTTACAAGATTTTTTTTTTCTTTTTTTTGGCCACGGTGCACAGCATGTGGGATCTTAGTTCCCTGACCAGGGATTGAACTCGTGCCTCCTGCATTGGAAGCACCGAGTCTTAACCACTGGACCTCCAGGAAAGTCCCTTTACAAGATTTTTAACCCTTTAGTTTCTTCATTTATAACATGGTAAGGAAATGTTAGTATCTATGCATAGGAGTGTTAGACAGATTAAATGAGATAACGTATATTATAGAGTGCTTAGCACAGGGTGGTTCATTTCCTCCACAGGAAAAGAGCTATATGACTAGGGTGAGCTTGGCTCCCAGGGGAACTGGGTGGTGGGTTCATGGGTCTTTAATTTATTATTATGTTTTTTTTTAATGTACATATATGTTACCTTTTTGTATGTGCCAAGTATACATGTTAGAAAAATCTTTTAAAGCTATATCATGGTTTTTAGGTCTAAAATGTTATTTCCCTTGTCTGAATAGTTCTAGGAAACAAAAAATAGGTTGCATTCTAAGTATTTATAGTTAAAAACAGTTGTGGAAAAACAAAAACAAAAAACAGTTGTGGGCTCATTTCCTGGGATGGGGGGAATGATACTACATATAGAGAGTCCATTAAAATACAGTGATCATTTCTTACTATAAAACACACATACTCCCCAGCTAAAAAATCATTTTTTCCACAAAATTACAGAGAAAAATCACAGGTCAGACTAGACTCTATGAATGGATCTGGAAACGGTCCTGAGTGATTGTAGGTTCAGGAGTACTATGTACAGTATACGCAACAGAATAAACCATTATCATGAAACTTCATGTTCCTAAAATAAACCAAAGTAAGTCTGATACACTATAAATTTGGTAGGTTTGGAAAAAATATTTATTTGATTCTTTGTTTACTTAATTTATTTCAGCCTATTCACTCTCCCCCAAGACCCGTTCCCTCAAAGGTCTGTAGATCTTTGAAATAAAAAAATAGCTTGAAATTCACCATGGCATAATGAGATATTATAACCCTAAACAATAACAGTCAGCTCCTCTGGTGGATGTGGTGTGCAATCGTCCAGCACAGGGAAAGGCTGTAAGCATCTGTTGAAGCTTCTCTGAAAGAATAAGGTTGAGGTACTTAAAATCATCTTAGTGGTCACACTTACTTCAGTATCTTTCTTTTTATTTATTTGTTCATTTCATTTATTTATTTTTGGCTGCGTTGGGTCTTCGTTGCTGCGTGCAGGCTTTCTCTAGTTGTGGTAAGTGGGGGCTACTCTTCGTTGTGGTGCACAGGCATCTCATTGCGGTGGCTTCTCTTGTTGCAGAGCACTGGCTCGGTGCGTGGGTTCCAGTAGTTGTGGCACTCGGGCTCAGCAGTTGTGGAGCACAGGCTTAGTGGCTCCATGGCATGTGGAATCTTCCCGGACCAGGGCTCTAACCTGTGTCCCCGGCATTGGCAGGCGGATTCCACTGCACCACCAGGGAAGTCCCCAGTATCTTTCTTAATTCAAAAAAACCCCACCACTTAACATTTTATAAATTGATGAGACTTAAATGAGAAAATAAACATCCAGGATGTTAAAAAAAATTATGACCATACAAATTCAATTCATTTTAAATTGAGACAATCTGTGTGGACTTCTAGTCAGTACTGTTTATTTGTTCTCATATTCTTTTTCACTCCTTCGTTGCCTTTTTTTTGATCTTACTGTCTGTGGGTGCCACCCTGTTCTCTACTTTTCATTGTAATTTCACACTTGACCGAAGAACAGGGGAGCTGAACAAAGCTGCTGATATGTAAATAACAGCTTTGAAGATGGAAGTACCAAATTGTTCCTAAACAGAAGAAAAATTGCAGTTGCTTTAGTTGAATGTCTCAATACAAAATTTCAATTGCTTCCTAGATAAAAAGTATATCCTCTAGGTTTGTGCTTTGCACTGAGCATGAGAATATTCTAGTAGGCTGACAATCATCCTGATCATTCTTTTGCTTTTAGAAATAATCTTTGTATTCTTCTAAAAATAAGTATAGATTTAAAAAAAATTATTATTTATTTGGCTGCGCTGGATCTTAGTTGCGGCATATGGGATCTTCGTTGTAGCACGCAGGATCTTTTGTTGTGGTTTCTCTCTAGTCGTGGCATGCGGGCTTAGTTGCCCTGTGGCATGTGGGATCTTAGTTCCCCGACCAGGGATGGAACCCGTGTCCCCTGCATTGGAAGGCAGATTTTTGATCACTGGACCACCAGGGAAGTCCCTGGATTTTTTTTTTTTATTGTGGTTCTAAAGTCTTTGGATTTGCAAATTCAAAGGACTTATAAATCAGAACCTAAGTAATCTTTATCCAGGAAATAAATTAGCTTCTTTGGCAAAACAGGAAGGCAGATATGTTAATAATCAAGTACTGTCCTTTAGAGAATCAATCCATTTACACTGTAGAAATTAAGGTGACTAATTCCATTTCTTTGGTCAGTGGTATTGGTTGCCACTATCTGTAATGGGACACTGAGTCTAGTCAAAAGGTCCCTGATAGAGTTCTGCTATTCAGAGTGTAGTTCAAGGGAGAGTAATACTGGCAAACCCTGTGAGCTGGTTAGAAATGCAGTCTCAGGCCCCTCCCTGACCTACTGAATCAGAATCTGTATTTTAACAAGATTCCCCAGGTGATCAGGGTTGCCAGATTTAGCAAATAAAAAGACAGGATGCCAGGTAAACTAGAATTTCAGGTAAACAATGATTTTTTTTTAGGGCAATTATGTCTCAAATATAATATGCGTCATACTTAACTGATATAAAAATTATTTATTGTTTATCTGAAATTAAAATTAACTTGGTATTCTGTATTTTATCTGGTAACTCAACAGGTGATTTGTATAAACATTAAAGTTCCAGAAATAGGATAAGGTCTGTTTTTTCCCCCTAAAGATATTTAAATATTTGGGTTAATTCTAGGACTTTATATAATTATTAATACATGAGTTATATCAAAGCTAAATGAAAGAATTTAAAAAATAATCTTGATGCTAAAGGACCTATGACTAAGAGACCCCTTCCTAACCCCATGTAATAAACCACATTTTCTACTTTCTGTATTTGATGTGTTGACATTAGGGCCCTGCTGACCCTGGAAGAGTGCCCCTCCCAGTATTAGCTCATTCTCAGAGATAGCGAACAAGTCCCCTAGGAGTGCACCTTTCATATGCAAACTACCCAATCCAGAGAGCACACCCTAACCACCTCCATGACCCACATTTACACTCTGGGCCACTATTCTGCTCTAATCCCCCCTGGGCCATACGCCCGACTACTAAGGATAGCCCCCAAACCCAACTGCCTGCTGAAAATATTCAAACTATTCATCTAAGCCTGCTTACCCTGCCTCAACCAGTCCTTCCAGTGGAAATGACAATAAAGACACCTGCCTATATTTCCTCCACTCCCTCTGCCTCCTGACTGACCCTGGTGCTTCCCCAGGTGGCCCTGAATGGTATGTTGTGCCTCCTGTTTCTTGGGGTCTGTAAGGATAAAAAACTTTTTCCTTCATGACAATTATTTTCATGTCTGTGTGTCTTAACCATACCTGATTTAAACAAATTCCAGGTACCCTTTTAAAACATCCCACTAACCCCTTAAGATGACATCACATTTCCCCTGGAATTGTGATCAAATAAACCTTTACTTGGAATGGCCTAGAATGACAGGGAGGGGCATTAAACGCAGGCTTCAAGATAATAAAATTTAGCTAGAAGAAAATTCAGTTTTTTGGATGGTTTGTCTACACAATGCTTGGAAACCTTCAGGGGATTCAATGTTGTGACTTTCCATCTAGAAGTCAGCTGTCATGTGGCCGTAATATTCCACGGAGTTCTTCAGGTCAAAGTAGGCCTAGCAAAGTATACCAGAGAAAGATATATTGCAGCTCTCTCACAGAGTGGTGTCATCGTTCAGAGGCTACACCTCACAGCTGTCCCACATGTTGGGAAATGGGGGAGGCAGGGTTTCTGTGCACTGCTCAAGGTCATCTGGAACACTGATACGTAAGGGCACACATCTCCTAACCCATTATGCAATAAGACATGAAGTTCTTTACATCATCTTCCCACTGAGTCACCCAGTTTTTGTTGTCATTTGTTGTTTTTTGGTGCTTTTTGCTAGTACACAAAAAAAATTTTGAAAAGTCGACATCAAGCTCTGATTCTAAATGTTAAGGACATTGAGGTTCTATTTACGACCGCTTTCAATTGGACAAAAGGATGAGCTAGGGTTGCCTTTCTCTCAGTGTTTTCCATGATATTTTTGTCATCTGCACAATGTAACATTTGCCAGGCATAGGCAAATATCCAACTTGCACTCAGTAGAGGACAGAAGAGAATCATGACCCTTGTCAGCTAGGAAAAGGAAGCGCACAGAAACACTGCTTGGAAAAAAAGAGTGTGAGGCCTAGAGGTGGGCAACGTGAATCTGTAACCCCTTTAAAATGATGCTTTTCCATGGCTAAAAAATTCAAGCAATGAGTACTGTGTCTTCCTTACTCAAGCAGCTGTACCAAATTGTACTAAGGACTGTTACACAGAATGGGTGATTAATTACAAGTCTGATTTGAGGGGTTCCACTGCGTAAGAAAAAATATGAGTGGACTTTGTCCCTGGTTCTTGGGAGGGAGCTTCTAAACCCCGAGGATTTCCAGTGTGATAGGAGTGTCGTTGTTTTTCATCATGGGCCCCTCAGACCATACTTAAGAGTTTATGCTAATGAGGTGACTCAGGATGGGTCATACCAGAAAGACTGACCGTGTCCTTAGAGGGTTGAAGCTTTGAGCCACGTGATATCAGATCTAACCCTGGAGAGGACTGGGAGGCTGGAAATTGAGTGCCAACTCCCAGCCAATAATTCGATCAGTCATACCTACTTAATGAAACCTCAATAAAAACTCTGAACACAGAAGCTTGGGTGAGCTTCCCTGGTTGGCAATTCTCTACATATTGTCACACATCAATATGCTAATTGGGTAATTCATCCCTGAGGATAACAGAAGTTTCGTGGTTGGAATCTTGCCAGACTTTGCCCTATGTGTCTCTCCTAATTTGTATTCTTTTGCTATAATAAAACTATAATCGTAAGCACAGTGCTTCCAGTGAATTCTGTGAGTCTTTTTGGTGAATTATCAAATCTGAAGGGGTAGTGGAAAAGCCTGAATTTGTAGCCAGTTGATCAGAAGTGAGGGTGGCCCTGGGGATCCCCAAACCTGTGGCTGGTGTCTGAAGTATCTAGGAATACAGATGCCCTCAAATATTCATATTCATCCTCTCTCTCATTCCCTCCCTTCTAATGAACACTATACATATACTGAGGATAGAGACTCCTCATTATACATTTATTTTCATTAACGCAGTTTTCATGTGTGCTCACTTCACTCCAATTTTGCCAAGGATTCACTTGTTTCTTTTTCTAGGTGGGTGGGTAGTTGGCACCAGATCTTTCCGGATGGGGGAGGGGAGGGATCCCAGGATGCATATTTAATTCAGAAGGTGAGAGACAAGCTGTGGTAGCAAAGTGTTGCCTTCTTTTTTTTTTTCCGGTACGCGGGCCTCTCACTGTTGTGGCCTCTCCCGTTGCGGAGCACAGGCTCCGGACGCGCAGGCTCAGCGGCCACGGCTCACGGGCCCAGCCACTCCGCGGCATGTGGGATCTTCCCGGACTGGGGCACGAACCCGTATCCCCTGCATCGGCAGGCGGACTCTCAACCACTGCGCCACCAGGGAAGCCCGAGTGTTGCCTTCTTTTCACCTGTGTTCCAAGTGTCCTCCGACTCTGTCCAACAGGGCCAAGCAGCTGGGTGATGCTGGCAGGATCTGCAGCAGTGCAGGGACAAGCTAGTAGGTAGGATCAAGTGAATCAGCCTACGAGGCTACTGCAAACAGAATAAAACTCAACCAGCTCTCATGGCCAAAGGGAACTCAGGATCTGGCTTACCTCTAGGACTCCCTGTCACTGTGCATTAGGCTCCAGCCACACTGTCCCCCTTCTTTCCCCTCAACCACTCTAAGTCTGTTCTTGCTTCAGGTCCCTGGCAATTGTTTTCTCTCTGGAATGCTCTTTCCTTGTGACTCATATGGTGGCTCCTTCCCAGCGGGTCCATTTCAGCTCCAATGCCACTTCCTCCCAGAGCTATGGTCTCCTGGCCATACTTGATAAACCTCACACGGAAGCGTGAAATGACAGGGACTTTGCCTATCTTGTTCACATCGAATCCCTGGCTCACAGAGTAGTAGGTAGCGGCTATCAGTGAATTGAGGGCTCAATGAAGAGCGTTCACCAGGTGCTCTCACTGTGGGACGTGGGGTGAGACCTATAGGAGATGTCCAAGATTCACTTCCTCTCTTAAGGGACTGTGGAAACTGAGTCACATGTACATGTGAAGTAGAGAGCTCCAGCCATTTCTGTGGCTGCTCGTGCTCTCCAAGAGCTGTTCAAGAGCTTCCCTGGTGGCGCAGTGGTTGAGAGTCCGCCTGCCGATGCAGGGGACGTGGGTTCGGGACCCGGTCCGGGAGGATCCCACATGCCGCGGAGTGGCTGGGCCTGTGAGCCATGGCCACTGAACCTGCGCGTCCAGAGCCTGTGCTCCGCAACGGGTGAGGCCACAACAGTGAGAGGCCCGCGTACTGCAAAAAAAAAAAAAAAAAAAAAAAAAAAAAAAACTGATAAGGAAATCGAAAAAAAATGTATGGGAAAATAAGATTCAGGGCTTCAAAATTTACTAATCTTATACCATGAAATATAGGGCCATACTAACTTATGGAAAAAGATTTATGGTGCGATTATTTTCCTAGATTATTCTTAGGGCACAGCTTTATCAAGATTTAATGGAAGTGATGGATATGTTTTAAAGTATAGTTATATTTGTATAATAATAAGTAAAACTTCAGGGAATTTGATAGTATGTATACAAAATATCATAGCTGAGCTGTAGTGTTAAAGGCAGAATAAATACCAACGGTTAGTTGCCTGTCTCAGAAGAAAAAAATAGAGAAAGCAAAGAACTTAAAATGAATTAAAATTTATCCAATTTAGAATCAAATAAAAATGCCATAGGCCCAGTGCCAAGGAATATTCTTGGATTGGAATTTGTTCAACACCCTAAATTTAACCAGCTGCAATTCCTTTCTAAGTGGTATCCAATACAACTTTTTGAAATAGAGGGTGTGCTTTTAAAGGGAAATTGGTATGGAAAATGAAACAAAACCTCCGTGGAATATTTATTCCTTAAGATAAACAGATGCAGTTTTTTTGTTTCTCATTATGTTCAACATATATTACAGAAGATACGGGTCGTAGTTAGGAATGACATAAAAACGAGCGGTCATGTGTTTGCATCCTGGACCATAACTGCCTAGAATACTGCCACACATTTATAACTTGTGTTGTGGACAGGCAACTTCAGTGTCATCTGGTTGCTCCTTGCTGGGAGGGGGAACCAGCCAGCCAGAGAGGCAAAAGGCCAGCTTACTTCTGCCCCTGGTTCTGGAATGTCCTAGGGTAGGGTGGGAAGTGTCATCCATGGTAAGTAAAAATTCCCGGGCTGCACCAACCATGGGTACAAAGTCTTACTTTATTCCTTACAGTGTTAGGAACACTAAGCAAAGATAATCTCTAACCTAGCCCAACTATTTTTCAAGTGTGAGAGCAAAACACATTTTCAGAAAGAGACTGCGAGAATGATTATTACAGACCTGTACTTGAAAGAATGTACATCCAGAAAAGGAAACCTGAACACAGAAGGAAGGAATGGGATTCAAGGATCAATAGTGACAAACTGCTATGTATAAAATAAATAAGCAACAAGGATACATTGTACAGCACGGAGAAATATGGCCATCATTTTGTAATAACTTAAAGTGGAATAGATCTACAAAAATATTGAATCACTATGTTGTACACTTGAAACTAATATAATATTGTAAATCAATTATACTTTTTTTTTTTTTTTTTTTTTGCGGTACGCGGGCCTCTCTCACTGTTGTGGCCTCTCCCGTTGCGGAGCACAGGCTCCGGACGCGTAGGCTCAGTGGCCATGGCTCACGGGCCCAGCCGCTCCGCGGCATGTGGTATCTTCCTGGACCGGGGCACGAACCTGTGTCCCCTGCATCGGCAGGCGGACTCTCAACCACTGCGCCACCAGGGAAGCCCCATCAATTATACTTTAATAAAAAAAGGATCAATCGTGAACAAGTATTCTTTTAAACTGTGGCAAAATCTAAAGCAGTCTTAACTGAAGCCATAATCACAATGCAAGGTAAAAACAGGGTAGCAAAAACATGCACAATTTTAAATATAAGCACAGACAACAGCATCACTGATTCTGTCCATGGAGTTAAGAAAGAGGTGACTTTTGAATTGAGAATCAAAGGATGAGCAGGGATTTAGCAGGCAACAAGAGGAAGAAGAAAATTTTAAAAAGTAAAGCTCCCAAGTATGACGGCACGTGGCATTGTTCTAGAAATGGCAGAGTAGCTCACAAACCGGGTGTTTGCTGGAAAGTGGCAGAATAAAGGCTGGAAAGGCAAGCGTGAAATCTGGTCTCCTTCCTCTCAAACCAATGTCATCAGAGTCAGCTTGTGCAAAATGCCAGGTTACAACCAGAACTCTTAGGGAGATATAGAAAACATGAAGTTGACACATGGTGTTAGAAATAATAACACCAAATTTCATTATTTGGGAGCTTTATTGCCAAAATTATTTTAAATAGTCATTTTACTATTTTCAAAAAAAGATCTCTGCTCTTTTTCTTTCCTCTAGATCCCATGGGAGTTTATTATCCCTAAGACTCTACTTGAGAGGAAGGAAAGTTCTCATTTATTGAGGTGATTTTTCCATTTCCATAATCAAAATGAAACTGTGAGTATTTCAGCTCACAGTTAGAAAATGGACCTGAAAACTGACCATGTCTTGAGAAGAGAAAAATACATCGATTCAAAGCAGTAAGAGATCTAAGACATCAATTAAAATATCTAGAATAAAGTTATAATATGCAGGATGCAATAGCCCATTGAACAATTTAGAATTCATTTTCCTCTTGCAGCAAATGCTCCCTGTCGAGATTCAAAAACATCTAGTCACATAAATTCCAAAACGCTTTACTTAGTTGGAAGAACTGATGAATATAAGATCTTCTGAGAATTAAGTTAGGTATTTAGGATTTAAAGATTTAAAGATAGTCTGGATAGGACCATCTAAATCCTAAAGATAGGATTTAAAGATAGTCTGAGGGATTTTCTTTAGCTGTAATTTTTATGGAAGCACTCAAAGAAGAATGCGTGGCTGGCCAAGTATATTGTGAGAAAGGTCAAGTTTGTGTTTCTCCGACCGAGCATTGTTCTGCTCTATCCTTTCCTTTTGGCAGCCACTGGTTCGTGGTCCTCTCATATCTCCCTGCCCCGGCCGCGAGAACTTGCTCTTTGAGAAAATTTTTATGAACATTATTTATATTAGGTCTGAATGATTACTAAGGCTTAATCGGGTGTCCTTCCCTGCCATATTTACTTTGTATTAGGGGACAGTGCTCTAAATTTCTTATTAAAGAATTTCAGGCATTAGCTAGTGGGTTGGGAGGTGAATCTTGATCTAGGGCATTCCAAGAGCCTTAGTATTCAACACTTAAGTCCCTGCTTATAGCTCCAAACCTTAAATCTGGTTCTGAACCTGTTTCAGAAAATGATACCCTATAAGCTCTTCTGCGTCAGTGTCAATAAAAATAGTATCTGTTTGGCATGACACAATTTCAAATGTCATACAAATAGGTTGCCTTCAACTTGATCTAAATTAAATCGTCATTTGAATATTATCCAACCTCAAAGAGTATCAAGATCAAACAAATGATGAGAGAAGATGAAAAACACGAGTTCACCGGGAAAGTTGTTTTTTTTTTTTTGCTTGTTTGTTTGTTTTTTAAACAGGCAGAGTATAAAACCCTCAAAAGATGGGTACTTACAAAAGGATACTCATGAAGTCACTAAGCTGGGCCCAAAGTACAGCTGTCTAGAAGCAGCGTACTGCTCCCATCGATCAATCAATCCATCAGCATTTTCTTGTTGAATGTCTGTTTTGTGTATAGTATTATACATGGCACACTTTGATGCGGTTTCTCTCTTTTGTTTATCTGGAGAGATAAAATTCTCATGAAACCATTGGAGAAAAAATTAAGGGGTGAACTATGTGGTACTGATAGAACTGATGATTGATTATTCTTTCTATTTTTTTCCCAAGGCTCCCTTTTATCTGCAGGACAAAATCCAAATCCCATACCAGTTTTAGGGAACCCGTTTTATTTGGTCCCTGATGATTTTTCCAGCCTCATCTTCTGGCATTTTATTCCCTGAGCCCAAAGCCCCAGCCCTACCAAATCATATGCAATTTTCTAGATTTATCATCTTTCTTTTTGCATCTCCAGGCCATTTCCTCTGCATGAAATGCATTCCCACTCTCTTTTGCTTAATTCCTACTCATCCATTTAAAAGTCTGCTCTTGGGGGAACTCTTCTCTCACCCTAAAAAGTTTTGTGCTCCTCCTTTGTTTCCAAGTATCTCTGTCTTTAACCATATGATAGCAATTTCACACTGTACTGAAATCTCTTGTATATTTGTTTAATTCCCTTATTATCCTAGTTTTTAAAGTGAGGATGTGGATCTGAACCTTATTAACATTTGTGTCTCTAGTGCCTAATGTGAAACCTAGGCATACAATAGGTGCTTAATAAATATTTGTTGAATGAATCCCATTGAGAGGGTGGTGGCAGATGGCAGGTAGATCTTCTTCAGGAGAGCTGAAAGGTGTGACTACAAGAAAAAAAATTACAGAGCCCAATAGGGTGGAGTAATTATGGGATGATGTCTATGAAACCATTCGGGAGATAGGTGAGATAAACTTATCTACTAAATATCCCAATATGTCCTAAAGCCAGAACCTATCACTTCATATTTGAAAGGCAAATTTAAAGAAAACAGAAAAATGAATCTTTTAACCTTAATAAGTGGTATAGTTGGAATATGTAAATATTTTTTAAACTATTAAAACTAGAGATGATTATCCATAAAGAATACTTTACAGTTATATCCTTTCTAAATGTGGTATCAAGGTGAAAAGCACGTCCTATGCCATCATGTTCTTAGATGTCCCTATTGAAGAAACACTCTTTGTCGGGTTACAACACTGATGTAATCTAATATGATAAAACTATTTTTAGCTTAATTCTTGGTTCAGTGTGTTGTTCTTTTGCCAGGGAGTCTCAGACTTGACTCTGTTTGCCCTGTTACTGAGTTGCAAAATGATGCCAAAGCAACCAATTAATCTGTATCACCATACGCTGGCTGTGTACAATCACAGCAGGACAGCTAGGGGTGAGCTGGGAGTGGTTTGCGTTTCTCCCAGAGATTGGCGGAGGGCAGGCAGGGCTTCTTGTGAGACCTCACCATAATGCATCCCTGTTTCCAACGGCCAGGGGCTGGCTCTGAAATGGAGAAGTAAGCCCTGGGGAGAGCTGAGAAAGGAGGAAACAGACTTGGGGCTGGCAGGTGCTATATTAGAAGACAACTTAGACAACTGCTCTTTAAGCATCAGGAAGCAATCTTACAAGTCACTTCTGGTAGAATGAGCAATCAAGTGAGGATGTGGTAATCAACTCCCAGAAGGACTCCCTGCCCACAGTCAGAGCTCAGGGCGAGTTGCACGGGCCGGTACATACTTTTAATAAAAAACAGTAAGATACACGTTTGTAGTTTAGAATCTGTAGGTAGTTATTTCCTCTAAAATGAGGGCTCTTAACCGTTTTTTGAGGGGTCATAAAGTTTCTGGGAAGTTGATGGACATCATGGACTGTATTCTGGGGAAAATGCACGATTCCCCACATACACAACACTGGATATCCTGTTCCCCCTCCTCTGAGAGCCCCTCAAGTTGAGAACTCTTTCAAGAAAGCTATTAAGATTGTATTTGTTTAAAGTTTGTCAATTTGAGTAAAGGGAAATATGTTTGGCATAAATAGTCTGAAAATTCTTGATTCTAAATCGCTGGTGCATGTCTGCAGTGAGTAGGGGCTGCCATTTTGAAAAACAGGAAAACCCCTCACCTCATTCATTTTTTAGTGACACCCAATAGAGGTGCTTCTAAATTGCAGTAAAAATGTCATCAAAAGTAAGGAATCTGAAAAACAAATGCTATGAGTTAACAGCTACATAAGAATCAAGTACTAAGATCTGTATATTCTTCTGAGGAGAGGGAATCCAGACTATTGTCTGTTCTTGAACCTACAGCAGGACAGTTCTCCACAAATGTCATTCCAAACCCACTTCCATTTCTATGTGCAACTGCTAGTTAGTACTAATTAATTTAGTAATCTTCCCATCCTATTGCAGAGGACCTGATTTACGACTCATAGCTAAGGTCACTGTACCTTCCATGCTGTCAGGAAGTTGGTAATTATAATAGTTGAAACTAAACATTGAATCTGGCTATCTACTAGAAAACATCACAGAAAGGATCTACAGTCTCTTTAAATATGCTATTGAGAATATTTGTTTTCAACTAATTTGCATTAATGAACACCAGCTAAGTAGGCATGTTTACAAGCTGTGAAGGTGTAACCTTGTCTCACAGTAACTCTGAATTGAAGCCAAGATTTTAAGCAGAATAGGCAATTGATTTTGCCCATAAGGAGCATTCATTACTTAACGTAGTTGGCAAAATCCATATATTATCAATCACAACTAATAGTTCTTATTTGGAATGCAAGCACATTGTTGTTTATTTACCTCAGAAATTACTTGCAAACTCAACTATAACCCAAACTTATGTTAGGAATCAGCTGCAAGTATCATTAGATTCTTGCATAAAATGTCTATGATGCTTAAATATCCCAAGAAAAATACTTTTTACTGATTATAAAGTATATTTTAAATAACTTTGGTTTTTTGTATGTCTAATCACACAAACACAAACAACCACAATAGAAAAGCAAAAGAACAATAACAACTGCATTTCAAATATTGCACAATTGTGAAACTGGCTTACTATGTAAATTATACAAATGTAAGTATATATGAATATTTTATAATACGTATATATGCAGTTGAGGTCTACTGCAGCAGAGTTCTCCCAAAGAAATCTCTGACATTAATCAGAAATAACTAACCATTCGGGACTTCCCTGGTGGCGAAGTGGTTAAGAATACGCCTGCCAGTGCAGGGGACACGGGTTCAAGCCCTGGTCTGGGAAGATCCCACATATTGTGGAGCCACTAAGCCCGTGTGCCACAACTACTGAGCCTGTGCTCTAGAGCCCGCAAGCCACAACTACTGAAGCCCATGTGCCACAACTACTGAAGCCCCCGAGCCCTAGAGCCCATGCTCCGCAACAAGTGAAGCCACTGCAATGAGAAGACTGCACACCTCAAAAAAGAGTAGCCCCTGCTCGCCGCAACTAGAGAAAGCCTGCGCACAGCAACGAAGACTGAATGCAGCCAAAAAAAGAAAAGAAAAGAAAAGAAATAACCATGTATAGTATGGTAATTTGGCTCATTTGTGTGTTTTATTTTTAATCTTTCTTCTTTTTTTATTGAGATATGATTGACATACATCTCTGTATAAGTTTAAGGTGTACTGCATAATGGTTTGACTAAAATAGATTGTGAAATGATTACCACAAAAAGTTTTGTTAACATCCATCACCTCATGAAAATACAATAAAAAGAAAAGGAAAAAAAATTTTTTCTCCTTGTGATGAGAACTCTTAGGATCTATTCTCTTAACGACTTTCCTATATATCATACAGCAGTTGTTAACTATAGTCACCATGTTGTACATTACATCCCTAGTACTTTTTATCTTATAACTGTAAGTTTGTACCTTTTGACCATCTTCCTCCAATTCTGCCTCCCCTCACCATCACCTCTGGTAAATACAAATCTTATCTCTTTTCCTCTGAGTTTTGTTTTTGTTTGTTTGTTTTTTCAGATTCCACATATAAGTGAGACCATACAGTATTTGTCTTTCTCTGACTTATTTTATTTAACATAATGCCTTCAAAGTTCATCCATGTTGTCACAAATGGCAGGATTTTCTCCTTATTTTTATGGCTGAAATATATATCTTTATCTATATATCTCACACCTTCTTTATCCATTCATCTGTTGATGGACATTTAGGATGTTTCCATGTCTTGGCTACTGTAAATGGTGCTGCATTAAACATGGGAGGGCAGATATCTTTTCAAGTTAGTGTTTTTGTTTCCTTTGGATATATTCCCAGAATTGGAATTGCTGGATCATATGGTAGTTCTACTTTTAATTTTTTGAAACTCCTCCACAGTTTTCCTTAGTGGCCGTACCAATTTACAATCCCACCAACAGTGCACATGGGTTCCCTATACTTGCACATGGGTTCCCTATACTCCACAGCCACATCAGCATTTGCTATCTCTTGTCTTCTTGCTGATGGCTTGAAGTTATATCTCACTGTGGTTCTGATCTGCATTTTCCTAATGACTAGTGATGTGAGCATCTTTTCATGTACCTGTTGGCCACGCATATGTCTTCTTTGGAAAAATGTCTACTTGGGTCCTTTGCCCATTTCTTATTTGGATTATTTGGTTTTTTGCTATTGAGTTGTATGTGTTCTTTCCATCTTTTTAGTATTAAAGCCTTATCAGATATATGGTTCAGAAATATTTTTTTCCCATTCTGTAGGTTGTCTTTTCACTTTGTTGATTGTTTCTTTTGTTGTGTAGAAGCTTTCTAGTTTGAGGTCGTCTCATTTGTTTATTTTTTATTTTCTAATTTGTGCTTTAGGTGTTATAGCCAAAAAATCATTGCCAAGACACATGTGAAAGAGCCTTTTTCCTATGTTTTCTTTCAGGAGTTTCATGGTTTCAGGTCTTACATTTAAGTCTTTAATGCATTTCAAGTTAATTTTTGTGAATGATGAAAGACAGGGGTCCAGTTTCCTTCTTTTACATGTGAATATCTAATTTTCCCAGCACCATTTATTGAAGAGGCTGCCTTTTCTCCACTGAGTATTATTGGCTCACTTGTCAAATACTGGTTGACCATATAAGCTTGGGTTTATTTCTGGGATCTTGATTCTGCTCCATTGGTCTGTTTTCTGTTTTTATAATTTGGCTCATTTTTGACCACCATATTTACCTCCATCTCAAACTTCAGTCGTAAACTCTAATTTAGAATGTATTTCCCCATAGTTTGTCGGTTAGACAGTGAAGAAGAGGGGATCAAAAGAGTGGGCTGGAAGGTGAAGGATGGTAGGAAAAGCATCTAAAAACCAAACTCCTTTTTGTTTTTTCCAAGTAGGGGATTTTGTCAGAAAAAATGTAAGGAGATCCATGATTCAGTAGAGAATGAGCATTAACGTTTGTCATGATTCCTTAATAAAAAGAATTAGTCACTTTAAGTTTCAATATGATGATTTTTATCTTGTTGAATTTTATCAATAACAACTCTTGGGACTGAGCCAAGGTAGCAGAAAAATCCTCACCCTCCATCATCAACATTGAATAATATAATACGGGTCCACAAGCTCATATTTGAACATTTTGAGGCCAGATGTATTTCAGGATTCAGAAATTTTTTTCTTAAAAATGGAAAGGTAGGGCTTCCCTGGTGGCGCAGTGGTTGACAGTCCGCCTGCCTATGGAGGGGACATGGGTTCGTGCCCCGGTCCGGGAAGATCCCACATGCCGGGGAGGGGCTGGGCCCGTGAGCCACGACCGCTGAGCCTGTGCGTCCGGAGCCTGTGCTCCGCAACGGGAGAGGCCACAACAGTGAGAGGCCCGCGTACCGCAAAAAAAAAAAAAAAAAAAAAAAAGGAAAGGTAAAAGTGTGTATATACTGAATACTGCATAACATTGCCAGGAGGGAATCCAAATCAGTAGTATTTCTGCAGAGAAACATTTCAATATTCACACTAAATTGTGTAATTATACAATAAGGAAAGGCTATCGATTCAGGCCAAATTTTATTGTCAAGGGAGTTTATGTGCAAACCTTGGGAAATGTTTCAGTCTTTAGTGTTTTTGAGATTTTGGAATTGCAGATTAAGGACTGTGGTCCTGTGTGGACATTTGGAAATTATTTCTCTAGCATCTGTACTCTCTAAGTAGGAGCAATGATCAAACAACTTGTCTATAAACTTGCAGTCTGATTTACTGGGAAGCTGTCATTTCTGTGAAATTTGAACTTTAGTTAGTCCTGTCCAGTTTCTGTAATCTATTTTAATGGCATCCATTAAGAACAATCTCGTTGGCATCTGGGCAAACAAGGAGATTAAGGAATTGGCAATCTAGTTTATTAAACGACTAGTATTTACACCATGCATATTCTATGCATATTCCTGGGAAAACAGTGAGATGACTGCTCCCAGAAGACAGTCCAGGGCTGTTCTTTTCCTTAATAAACTAAAGAAATGAAATGGATTAGTCTAGCGTTCATCAGCCCCTGGGGAGATCATAAAGAATACAAAGGCAAGCCTCGCTGAAGAAGAAATGGGCCTCAGTCTCTGAGTTTTTACCAAGTACCCTGGATGACGCTGATACACAGTAAGGTTTGAGAATCACTGATGTCAACAATCTCTTGTTAAGTCATAGCTTCATCATTTTAGTGTTGGATACCTTTACCCAGGCTGGGAATCAAGGCTGATGTGTAGATTCTTGAGGGAAGTGAGAAATTATTACCATTTTTTTGTAAGATACACAATGACTTTCATGAGTAAAATAGTAAGTTTTGCTGGGAAGTGATGTGATTCCAACTGCTTGTAATCAAAGTACTTGTGAGAGCCTCAATACTTAACTATAGCAAAGCACGAGAAAGAATCCAAAAGTCACTTCCTGGTGACCAATTCTTATTTGTAAAAATTCAAAATATTGTGTTAAAAAAACGGAACTGCACTCTTGGACGCTATTTAAAATTGTGACTACTGTCGATTGGGGAGTATGCGATTTAAATAGAGGGGGCAGTAGAAGGCGACTATAATTTGACTGTGAATTATGGTGGTGTTCACAGGAAGATTGTGACAAAAAGACAATGGGGCCCTGCTGTCCATTATAAACCACTGAATTGACTTCAGATAAATGCATTTTGTCTTTTGAGTGGAAGCCACCTATCAAATTTCCCCCGTAGCCTGCTTTGTTCGTAGTAATGAAAATGCACTTTGTACAGTACAAGCTGCCTAATTCATTAGCACAAGCCTGCGTGGACCACCTGCCTGGCTCTAGGCGGGGAGAATAAGGGAGAAAAAGAGTCCATATTTTTCTAAGATGGCTGACTTTTATCTGAAACTACTGAAAGTCTTTCCTTGTTACTGTGAGATGCCGCATGCACCACTCAGCCACGTAACCCCCTAGAGCACACCCCAGCACAGTGGCACTGATTTCCTCTTCAAAGAGGTCATCAGCTCAGTCTGGACGCTTGGTACTGAAGACTCAGAGGCAATGGCAATGAGTCGCATTCAGCTTTCTTCTTCCAGGGACACGCGGATACACACACTGGCATCGCGCTATGGATTCTGTGGCTCAAGTGTTGAAATGGTCATGGTCACATCCAGGCTCTTAAAAATAACTTTTCAGTATAGGAAACAGGTAGGAAATGTTCAGACAATTCTTTAAAAAAATATTTTCAAAGCACCAAATGACACAGACGTCCTACTTTTGCATCAGACAGTTTGTAACTTCATATAAATGCTCTTTGGAAGCAGGGACTCTAGTTGAACCAGTCTGATAACAATGGGAAAATGTTTTGAAATGGTTGAAATCAAGGTTTCATCACAAGAACAAAGAGGATAAGCCAAGGTGGTGTACTGATGTGAGCTCGTGTTTTCACCAAAGCTGCCCCATACAGACTGAGCCTTTGCTGCCCATCTAAAGCACTTTTGAAATGGTAATGCTGTGTTTGCAGTCCTGGTGGATGAAATACCCTTATGGCTGAATCTCTGCTAGGGTTGATAATGAGACTGCTTTTACATCTTAAAGGAGTAGCTAATTCCTAATCTGAATGTTGTCTATTCCAGATTGCAGATGATAAATACTCCATAAGCAATCTTCCAAATCAGTTCAGCAGCCTGGGGAAGGATGGAGGAAGAGTCGCCTTTAAGCAAAACCAGAGACTATAAAAAGAGCTGGATCAAAAAGTAGACTCCCGATCGCACACCCACTGGGGCTGGGCGACAAAAATAGCCACGTGCACAGATTTAGTTCTCTTCAATGTCAGGCTTCCCCCTCCAGCCACCCTGGCTCCCTCCCTCCGCCAGCTCCTTAAATGATTTCTATGGTGTGTTCAGTGCTCCTAGCAGGCGCCTTAGAGTCATCAACACCAAAGGCAGGGCTACATCAGAAGCTGCAGCTGAGAAGCTGCTGGCTCAGAATACTCCTCCCCCTCCTCTCCCTTCTCCCACTTCTCCTCCCCCTCCTCCCCCCTCCCCCTTCTCCTCCTCCCCCTCCTCCTCCTCCTCCCCCTCCCCTCCTCCCCCTTCTCCTCCTCCCCTCCTCCCCTCCTCCCCTTCTCCTCCTCCCCTTCTTCTCCTCCCCCTCCTTCCCCTCCTCCTCCCCTCCTCTACCTCCTCCCCCTCCCCTCCTCCCCCTTCTCTCCTCTCCCTCCTCCCCTCCCCTCCTCCCCCTCCCCCTCTCCCCCCTCCTCCTCCCCCCTTCCCCCCTTCTTTTCCTCTTCGCTGCTCCAACAACCACCTTCCTGGGAAGGGATGCCTTTTTAGTGCTAACATTTATAACACGCGTACAAGGTGCCAGGCACTGTACCAAATGCTTTAATACACGGCTTCTTGAGTCCTTCCACAGCCCTATGAGGAAATGACGGCTCAGAGAAATAACTAGTTCAAGGGCACACACTTCATTAGTGGTAGAGCAGATTCTGATATTGGAACCCTGCTTTCAGCCATTATTCTGTGCTACCTGTTTGGTCAAGAATGGAAAACTCATGACATATCAGGTTAGTGCCCGCTTAGGGGGCGTTGCCAACTAGCCCTACATTCCTTCCACACATCTCAAACCAAAACCATTGTTCTTGAGTCTAGCTGATTTGTATTTAAAAAAAAGATAATATAGGTGAAAAGTAAAGCAATAAAGGGATGCAGTTTTACTAAAACTTGGAATATACCCTGAGGATACATGGCTGAAAGGTGATGAATGGAGTTTTAGTTCTTCGTATAACATCTGTCCACGCTAAATAACCATAACCTTAGCATTTGCAGAGCCTCGCTTCTTTCTTGTCTTCCTTTTCCCATCTTTTTCTCTTTATTTCTCCCCCCAGCCAATCTCTCTCTTACAGATTCATTTATTTATTCGTGCATTTATCTGTTCTATTATCTCTTCAGTGCTTTTGACACACCAGGCACAGTGCTGGAGGCTGAAGATACAAAGATAAAATGACTGCCCTCAAAGTGCCTACTTTTTAGCTGGGGAGACAGAGAAGTCACAGGAATAGTGCAGGCTGATACCTCTTATGACAGTACATCACACTGAGTACCATCCTAGCTCCCAGGATGGATGGTCAGTCCAGCCTTAGGCAGGTACAAAATGCTCCTGCATGTCTTATTTTTAACAGCATGCCTATGTTTAATATTAATCTCCAGCACGGTTGAGAAAACAGTTAAAAGAAGGAAGTCAGTCTTCTGCAACCTATTCCTTCCCCCAAGTCCACAGAATCACCACCAGCAGCTTCAACATCATACTCACTGTAAACATGGGCCTGGTGAGAGGTTCTAAGTACTTCGTTAGCCAATCAGTCCCTGTGGTCAAAAATCTTTTGAAAAAAAAATCTATCTCTCTAGTAGGCCTCTCAGTTCTATGAGTCACAATTTCTTTAATGTCGAAACATCCAAAGGGTAGAGAGTGACCACCACAATGTTGTCAAGTGTTTCCCAGAAGCCTGTGGCTGCCTCCCAGCAGGGGAGTCAGGTCAGAGTAAAGACTGGCTCTATGACCACAGGTTGGGACACAAAGCAAGCTCTGCCCCACCTTCCCTTGGGAAGTCTGGAGTCTGAGCTGATAGACGGAGAAACGGCAGTGTTCTTACAGGGTTCTAGCTAAGAAGTAGCACCTGCCAACTAAAGACCTGACACTTGACACGTAGTAAACTGCCCCAGAAGAGACAACTGTGGGATCATGTAAAGAAGCAACTCCCAACAGAATGAAAGAAAACATCTTCCATGGGAAGTGAACAAAACACCCTATACCACACAGAACCAATTTCGCGAGCGTGGCTGCAGTGACTTCCAGCCAGCGTATCCTCTTGGCATCTGAAGGGGAAGAAGAATCAGCAGGGAACTTAAATCCAACTGTGTGAAAACGTCTTCCATTCTGCAAAGATGGATTAGAGAAACTCACAGGCGCTACCAGATGCCACATGACTTCAGCAACGGCTGTCTTTAGGCAGTTGGTTCCTAGTAACCAAAGTGGCCCCAGACTGACGGGATTGTCATGGCGGGGATCCAGCTTACTAGGCATGACATTAAAGAATCAGAGTTTCTAAAATCAATGATCTGTTCAAACACTTTCTATGAGAAGTTCTGCTGATCTTTTATTAAATATCTATTGATTTGTGATGTGTTTTTCTCTCCTCTTCTTAGCTCATTTCTCACAGTTGTGCTGAGAGGATACCTTATCACCCCACGTTGCCTGAGAGACAATAGAAGCTGAGGAAGGTTAAACGACGTGTTCACACCCAAACTGAGCACTGCCCTGCACTTGTGAGGAAACACTGCCCTGCCTCACAATATCCATCCTTGAGCAAGTGGCCTTGCTCAAATCAGCTCCTAAACTGGTACCTTTCATAGAAAGTGTCTCTCTTCTTGTTTGTGAAATATTTTTACAAACACAGTAACCCTTGGTTAATGGGCAAACTTTATGTGAAATATTTTTACAAACATAATAACACTTATTATGTTAATGGAAGATCCTTCTATGCTTAACATATAACGATGATTAATGTTCAAAATGAGGACTGTAAGATTCTGAAATGTCTTTTGAATCATTAAAAAGAAAACTAAATTCTGACCAATATGGATTTTTGTCTGCAGTGCATTTCATTGTTTGCTACTCTTAAGTGAACAATTCATCAATGAGATTTTATATATATATATATACACACACACGCACATATACACATAATGACTTTTTTTTTGCAAGGGAAACATCTCCTTCTCTGAAAATGTAGGACAATACATATATAATGCAAGATGCTTTCCTCCGATTTTCTCTTTCTTTCCCTCTTATCCACCCTTCCATCCAATCTATTCTTACAGACCTAGTTTTTATAGTGTGGGCTGCTCACCACTGTACCAGGATCACAAAAAATCCACATCTCACTTTGGGCACTGCTTTCTAGTGGTAATTAGAATGGCACACGACACAAGGGGTCGGGGGTGGTGGGGTAGGTTTCCTGGTCAGGGAATGTGGCTGAGGAAATCTGGCTTCCTGGTCAGGAAAGTTACATCTGGCACCATTGTTTTTGTAAAAGAGAATGAAATGACATTTTGGTATGAAATTTCCAAATCATTTATAGTCCAAAGCCATTTGTTTTGGTGAGAGTTATCCGAATAATTTCTCGATAAGAAGCTTTTAAGAAATTGACTAAATTGGCTGGTCTTTAGAAGTTCAACCTTGAGCCTGGTTATACCTTTGAATTCTGATGTTTTTTTTTAAAAAGATATGCTACATTTTTTTCTCTCTACACATATTGTCTTTTACATAGATGATTTAACTCTGCCATTTTATCTTTGGAGATTCAGTGTTGGAAGTAAAAACATCAGATATAAAGCTCACTGCTTTTTTTCTTCAAGTTCATTGGAAGGGAAAAACTGACATTGATTGTGAAGAAACCAGGACAAATGAATTAGTTCGTGAGTTATTGCCTTATTATACACTCAGTAAGACTTTGCTGGATTAAAAAAAGGCCAACTACAAGAAGTAAAATTTAATCAGTCATTAAGATAAGCATTATACATTCTGTTCTTTCTTAATATGATTTTAGTGTTCAATTGACATTTCCCTTGAAATTAATACAAATTAATCTAAATTTCATCAAAGGCTATTTTAGACCTCCAAAGTGTATTGAAATAAGTTTGCAATGGTAGCGACTGCTTAAAAATAAGGACAGTCAGAAGGAGAAATGTGTCAAAGGCAAATCCATGAGTGTCCTTTGGGGTGTAGCCAGCCCTAAGAAAGCTCAACTCCTCTCCCACCGTCTAGGCGAATCTGAAAATTTTGCTACTAATGTATAGCACAGGGTCTTGGGCTGGAGTAGACAGAACTGGGGGCCTATCTTACGTGGGATGATGTCTAATGGCATCAAAAAGGAAACTCTAGATTAAACAACGTCAGTAACAACAACAGCAGCTTCAGAACTAGCAAAAATATTTCTCTCTCCTTGGTTACCAAAGACTGAAATGACCATATTAAAAGTTTATTCTTGAAGCCTCATGAAAATCCAAATATTCTTAGGAGTCACTGGACATTATCAGCTATTTTTGTAGGTCATGAACATTTTTCTTTCTGAGAAACTTTCTGAAAAGGGAGGAGGTGTTCGAGAATATCCCGGTATCAAGTAAAACTTCATAGGACTGCAGTTCACTGCAACTGCATCTTTCTCAGTGGAAGGAAACACACAGAGTACCCATGGCTGGGCAGGAAAAGGCCTCCTTGTTAGTTTTCATTTGAGTCAGTTTGTTAACCTTCAGGTTCCTCTATGTCTAGAATCCTAGAGCTGACACCCCAAGTAACATTTGCAAATTGAAAACAGAAAATGGACCAATGGAATGGTATTCACCTAAAATTCTTTTGAAGAATAACATCAAGTATGAATAGACAGTTTGCTCTTCTTTCTGCAATGCTGCCCTCTCTGTCTGGCAAACTCCTCATGATACTTCCAGGTGCTGCTTCATGTCCTTTTTTCCTATAACTTCTCTTGTAATATTTCCCCTCCCCTTTACCTCACAGCAAAGAAATAAAAAAAGATTAATTAATGTGTTAACTAAGGTATAATTTTCCCATAGCACTCTTTTACACTTCCAGGACAGCATGCATCACATTATATATTATATCATAGATATCCATCTAACTCTGCTGTTCCCACCAGACTATGGAGACCTCAAGGGCTGTTGCCCGCTTTGTATTCTAGAGAACAGTGCTTGAAATGCAACGCATGTAGGTGTTCATTGAGGGTTTGTTCAAGCAAGTGTTTGTCTTTCTCTATACTAATCCTGAATGACTGTGCATTCATCCAGCTCTTAAATCACAGCACATTATTAGTATTGCAGGGAATTAGACAAAGGAAACAGGACCAGAAAATATAGCAGTACTAACAGGAACAGGGGCAGTGCCACTTATGACATTTCTCGATCAGCTTCTCTGTGAAGAACAACTGAGTATCACACTACCAGGCTAAATGAAAACATTCTAAATCATATAGATTTTTGACCCAAATATTTAGTCAACAATACATGGAATTAATGTTTACTTCCTCCCTCCAAATCTAAAAAGTGAGCAAAGATATCAGGAGAACAAAATCAGACTGAGAACAGGGTATAGCAAAGACACTTCCAGAAGCTCTGTAATTGGAGGAGGAGAGCTAACCTCCATTCTTTTGCACTGTTTCTCAGCTACAACGTGGTTCAGGTAAAGGGACATGTACAACTGTCCCAAGAAACAGACTGTTCTGTTTTCTGCAGTTTTGAACTGGTTTTCATGCTTCCCAAATTAGTTTCCCTTGCATTTTGGGGTAAATAATCGTGGTATTTAAATAAAGTCTAGAAATGGAAAGAAGGTATTGCTAAGATTATTATTTATACGCACTCCATAAGACTATGTTTTAAAATAACTACATAAAGAATCATGTTGATTTCCTTTTTATGTAATAGTCCTAACCCCTCTTCAAAGTTCTGTTGTATGTTTTTCAGTAATGGTTTATGATCTCTTGCCTATTCTTCCTTGTGACTTAGTGTGTTACGGATTTGTGTGCCACCAGTCTTTTCACACATTTTCTTTGTAATTCGGGCACTTCTCCAGGCTTATGGTAACTCCACATAGCTTGTTACAATGTAAGAGGGCAATGATAACTGTCCCATGGAAGGTTTCAACCCCAACCTTGCTAACAAGGTATGACTTTGCCAATATTTCCAATAAGATGTCAGGATATAAGGGTCTCATCCATGCTAAGGGCTGGAGGTTACCCAACAAATGAAGAGACTGGAAGCTTTTGAATGTAAGCTATAAAAATATTTCCATTTTATGAGAGCAGCACAGTTATACAGATATACTATTATAATGAGCTATATGACAAAAAGAAGACACAGAAGAGAAGCAAAAGTCTTGGTTAATGAGCTGACTGCACAGCCAAAGGAAGATAAGGCACATATGTCTGTTTCTGAGTTTGCAGTGTAATTGCTAAAATATTTGATAGCAAGACAAATTTTCAAATTGTGCACAGATTAAGGAAATGGGTGAGTGCACTAGGGACTTAAAATCAGTCTAAAGCGAGGTGTAGGGTAGCCAAGTCATACCACTGAAACAACTCATTTTCTGTCTGAAACATTTCTCTTCATTTTGTTGCATTTTCTAAAGGTCTCTTTAGCTCATTAAAACATCTTTCTGTTTCTACTTGTTAAAGATTTCCTGGTTCTTTTTAGCTTACTAGTTTTTTCATCCAATGAGCAGAAATAGCAGAAAAATTGGCAAGTGAAAGAGTGATGAGATAAAAAGTATAGAGAGAGGTAACTGAGAGCATTTCATTTAGGTGGGGTTCATGTTGCTACTGGAACTCTGTCTCTTGGTACAGCAAGAGGCTGCTGGCTATAGCTGGGGACTCTCAGCCATCATGGGGAAAGACTCCCAGGTCTGAGAAACTATCTCCTGGACTGCCTCTTCATTTTCAATGTCACTCCTCAGGGTGGATGTCAGTTCATAAACAAACAAAAAAACAACCAACCAACCTCAAAAACAAACAGAAACTCTAAATTGAGTTTTCTAATTACTAAAGTAAAATATATTCAAAACCCAGGACTTGTAAAATATGGTAAAGTACAAAGAAAAACAAAAGAAAAGTAACCTATAATTCAATCATTCCGAGCCAATTATTTATTCACATTTTGGTGCCTGACTTGTATTTTTCAAAAATCTGTACATATTGTGTAATGTGTGTAAGTGTATTGGTTTAAAAAATATAGTACCATACTTAATACTGTTTTTTAGCCTGATTTTTCACTTAAATACAATGAAAATTTTCTCATACAGGTCTTTCAAAGAATGACTATGATGACACAATAATTGATATATGGATTTTGCATCTTTTATTTAACCAATATCCTACTCTTGGATATTGTTTTAGTCTGAGGGGGCTGCCATAACAAAATACAGTCTAGAGTGTGTGGCCTCAGCAACAGAAATTTACTTTCTCACAGTTCTGGGGGTTGGAAGTTTGAGATCAGGGTGCCAGTATGGTAGACTTCTGGTGAGGACTCTCTTTCTGGCTTGTTGACAGGCACCTTCTCATCGCCTCCTCGTGGCAGGGAGGGACAGGTAGAAAGCAACTTCTCTGGTGTCTCTTCTTAAAAGGTCACTAATCCTATCAGGAGGGCCCCACTCTCTTGACCTCATCTAAATCTAACTATCTCCCAAAGGCCCCACCTCCAAATACCATCATATTTGGAGTTAGGGCTTCAACATATAAATTGGGGGAGGCACAATTCAGTCCATAGCCAATACTTAAGTTGCCTTCAGTTTGTTCTACCATAATAATGTTGTAATAAACATCCTTGGACATATATCTCTGTAAATATAAAAATCTCTTTCTTTGGCATAAATTCATAGAATTGTTGGATGGAAAGATATGTGCTTTTAGAGGTTTTTTTCTTAGATTAATTTAGGATAACCAAATTATATCCTCAGTTCATTCAAATTTAGATCAGCTTACAAATAATTACTAAGTGCAAGTTACTGTAAGTACAAAAAAAATTAGATAATTCTTGCTCCCAAGGAGTTGACAGTCTGGACCAAAGGATGAAGGATGGAGATGGGTCAAGTGAACTAACAAGGAGCGTTGAGACACCCTTATTTTCCCTCTCCCCTCTGCAGAGTCAGTTCATCTCAGCAGAATGCATAGCTTTATAATTTGTTACACATATTGTCAATCTGCCTCCTAGAAAGCTTATGATGTCCTACTGGCAGAAAAGAGAGCCCACTTTCCAACGGGTCCATTCAGCTTTGAAAATTTACTGGACTGAATTTAACTTTCAACTGCTCCCATCACTGTTCTTCTCTAAAATTGTTAGCAATCAGTTTGCTGGCTCAGTGCCTAGAACTATTCCAAATGACAATAGACATATCCTTCATTAGACGGAGAAAGATGATAAAATACATACATTCACCACAAATACCCTGTTCAGAGGTACAATGATGAAGTAAAAATTTTAAATATTTAATATTTCTTGCCTACAGTTTAATTTTGGAATAATCTCGTGGGTGGGAAACCACTGATGCAACAAAAGTTTAACTTTCTTATCTAAAATATGGCTTGCTTTAATGGAGAAGGGGAAGGATTGATTTTCTAGAGATGTTAAGTGAAACTAAATCTTAAACAACTTTGTGGAAGTGATTTTGACATCTCCAGTGTTAAGAAAAAAAAAGTAACATTTCTTTGGTGCTAAAGCTCTCAAATCTAAACCATTTCTCTGAATAATAAAGATTTTTTTTTTTTTAGAACGATAGCCTGTGACTTCTTAATAAAGGGAAGAGAAAGTAATATACTTACTGCATGTTGGGTATTATGCTAGATTCTTTCATTTATATTATCTCAGGAGATTGCTTTTCTTTCTTACAACTGCCTTATACAGTAGGGTTATCAAATTTAGCAAAAAAAAAAAAAAAAGGAAGCCTAGTTAATCTGAATTTCAGACACTCAGCAAATAAAATTTTTAGTATAAGTATGTCTCATGCAATACTTGGGACAAACTTATGCTAAAAATCATTATTCATCTGAAATTCAAATTTAATTTGGCATCCTCTATTTTATTTGGCAATCGTAGGTTGTTATGTGACTCACGTTTTACTTTCCATACCCTGGACATGAAATGGCAGGAAAGAAATCAAATAAAGTTGCCACTGTTTGTCTTAAAAGATCTGGACTCTCACAAATTAAGGCATTAGTTCTCCTCCAACCTTCATTTTCAAAATCTTATGGCATATTTGGTGCTTTCTTTATCTTCAATTTGATTTAAGTTTTTGCAAAATGATACATTCACTGTTTTCCATCTCTAAGCCAAGGCACACATTAAATGGAGAAATAGCTACACAACTGGCGTTGAAATATTAATTCGTTTAAAGATTGATTTTCCTGGCTATAACCACTCACTCATATTTAATTTACGGAACTGCGGGCACACAATAAAAATACAAAAAGGACAGTGATACACAACATCCTCAAGTCAGATTATGAAACACGGCCATTACACTATGATAAGAAGGCAGAGCAAATAAAAGGGCAGGAGGCTAACTCTAACTCTTAAGGGAAAGGTACTTAGAACCTGAATAAAGGAAAGAAGAAACAAGTATTACTTCCCAGGCGCAAGATGTAAAAATCACGATCAGATAGAGGGTGAGGATTTACTTTTAATCTGCCCAAGTGAACAGATCCGGGGGATAATACCTGCACATGGGGGACCATCTGACAAGTCACAGGCAAGCCTTTTAGCCTCTTTACATAATTGCCAGGGAGAGAAAGCTGGTTCAGAATGTTCCATGACCAAAGGTCCTAGCGTGGGCTTGGGAAACCCTACCATTTCTTGGTTCTCCTCAAGAGCTCTTGTTCAGCTGACTCTGGATTGGAAAACGTGACCATGACCCTGAGCCTTTTGCATTTTGGGTCCCTGGATTGTGAGAATGGGGAAACAATCCCATCTGGTATCTGAGGTTCAGTGTGTGCCAGGGGCCTAACCATTAGGCAGAGGACGGCCTGACACCTGAAAGCAGAGTCGGCTGCCAAAGGGAAGGCAGAGCCCATGGGTTTCCCAGGAGCTGGATTCCAGGGTGTCGTGGAGGCCATGCTGTGGACAACTGCTTCCTGATGATCTGAGCATGACACCAATTTAACAGGAGACAGATGTCAATTCAATGACCCCCACAAGCTGCGACTCTGACAAGTAAGTACTCCAGAAGAGGGACTCACTGAAAATGAATAGTTGTTGGCCAAGCAAAAAGGGTAGGAAGAGAATTCCGCGCAGAAGGCAGAGCCGTGGCAAAAGGCCCGGGCTAGGAGGGCCTTGCACGTTCTAGGGGTGGAAGGGAGGCCCCGGGGCTGATGCAGAGAGCACAGCAGGAGAGGGAGACAGACAGCAGGTCCTGCAGGCCGCACGGGGATTTGCCTTAACTGCGTGAAGCTGTCCAAGAAGGGGGCTGGCAGCATCAGATTGACAGGCTGGAAGCTCACTCTGCCTGCAAGGTGGAGAGCAGAGCGGAATTGGGGCCCCACGGACGGAGAAGGCAGGGCTGCTGGGGCGGCAGGCTGTGGGACTAGCTAGGACAGGTGACGGTGATGGGGAAGGGGTCGGAGCTGGGGAGCAGTGAGGGGGCAAATCGACAGATCTGGTGATAGATTCCACAGATTCAGTAAGGGGTGCTTCGAGGGACCTGGGCTTTCCTGCTTGCTCCGCTGTGAGGACCAGGATGTTGATTACTAAGATGGCAAACTCTGGAAATAGAGCAGGCATGAGGATGAGAGTGCATTGGCCTTGGAAAGGCTGCGCCTGGGCAATCCGGAAGGATCTATCCAGGGGGTTGTATATATGGGTTTGGAGCTAAGAAGGACCATAGACGCCACTGGTTAAAGTGTCTATTGCCCGAGGTGTGTCAGAGAGCAAGGTGCCTGTTTGCTGTATGGGACGGGAGCCAGCAGTGCAGAAGGCTTCAAGCCAGAGGACGGGTTCAGGCTCGGCTCTACCTCGTGCAGGCTCAGTGTCTTCATCTGTTAAATAAGAATGATGACGCGGGGGTGGGGGGGGGTCTGAGTTCCATGGCTTCATGTATCTGAAGGCACACAGTAAACGGTAGAGTCCCGCACCAACGCTGAATGGCTTTTGCTGACCATCGCACCAGCGTTGCCCTCCCATTCCTTCCACCTCTGACATTTTCCCTATCTGTTATCTTCTTCTCACCTTCTTTTAGGTAGTAGGGGCATAACAATATGGAGGGCCTATTAATTGCCAATCTCATGCTAGATAGTGGGAATAGGGCTGGAAGAAAAGATGCTTACCCTCCTGACACTTCTATTTTCAAGGAGAAGAAACAATATCAAACTCCTTCTCACATTATAACTCATCAGAAGAGTTCACCAGCAAAGACAGCAACCCCCAGATGATGAGGCGTAGCCTAGGCTTGAGAGAGACCTATGAAGAAATGCTAAAATAAAGATCACAAAAATAGAAGCACACCAGGAATGGCTAAAAAATGTAAATCTGGAAGATGACTGTCCTCCTCGTTTAGTTATTTCAGTGTATCTCTAATGCAGGCAAAGCCTCACTTGGAGATAATAACAAAGTCCACATTTGGGGTCCTTTGTTTATTTGAGACTGAATGGAACTTCACCTCTCTCTTTCCCTTCTGCAAAAGGTCCCACTCAACTAGTTGTACTCTAGATAGTACAAAACAAGATGTCAAGAATTAACAGAAATAGAAGAAAAATTCTTTAGCAAACTTATAAATATCAGTACTTGAAAAGTTATGAGACATTTATAATACAAAGTATTTAGATCAGCTGATGATGTATTTATAGTGTCTAGGGCAGACCATACACTATTGAGATTAAGTACCTCGGCACAGAGGAGATGCTCTTGTCGAATGTCTCAATCCCACCTTGGTTCATGCACTTATTCAACTAACTTTTATCAAGCAAATGCTCGTCATTGGGCTGGGCCCTGGGGATGCCAAGATGAATGGTCCCATGACTGAGCATGGGAGAGAGATAGTGTAAATAAGTAAGTCCAATACAGTGTGATGAAGGCTGCAAGAGAGGGAAGGATAGAAGGTGATGAGAACACAGCAGGGAAAACCATGAAACATGATCAGGAGAGGCTCTGTGGAGGTGGGAAAAGTTTTGCAAGGAGATGAGCTTGGCCATGACGCATTTCTGGAAGGAAGATTTCAAGATTTGTTTAAAGAAGTTGGGAAAGACTTCTGTGGGGATGTTCTGATGTAAATTAAGAGAAGCAATTGTCAGGTGAAGAATTAGAGAAAAATAGCAAGAGCTGACGTCCAGAAAAGTTTTCTCCACAACGGATGAGAGAAAAGAATGTATAACTGTCATCCATCCATGACAACTATCTCCTGATCTCTGACCCCTCCCAGCTCAGTCTCAGTAAACTTGGCAGCAAAGGTGTCTCCTTCCCAGCACCAAGATATTGGTGTACCTTCAAAGAGCAGGACTTACTTGTGTCTGGAGATTCAGGAACTGAAAGATCATCTCAGTAGAACAAGGTAGCATAAAATATACTTAGAAAATGTGGTTTAGGGTCCAGTTTCTCAAGGTCAGACTGTGAAACACGCAAGAAGATGAAATGGGTGAGCCCAGCCTTGATCACTCATTAGTTTGGACTCCATTTTTCTTTAATTCCATTCTTCATTTCTTTTTTTTAATAAATTTGTTTTATTTATTTATTTGGCTGCATTGGGTCTTCGTTTCTGTGTGAGGGCTTTCTCTGGTTGCGGCGAGCGGGGGCCACTCTTCATCGCGGTGCACGGGCCTCTCACTGTCGTGGCCTCTCCTGTTGCGGAGCACAGGCTCCAGATGCGCACCTTCAGTAGTTGTGGCTCACGGGCCTAGTTGCTCCACGGCATGTGGGATCTTCCCAGACCAGGGCTCGAACCCGTGTCCCCTGCATTGGCAGGCAGATTCTCAACCGCTGTGCCACCTGGGAAGCCCCCATTCTTCATTTTGAATGCTTCAGAGCCTCTGAATGTTGTCTTCAGAATATAGAAGACTGGCCATCTTTTCCACTATTTCCTTTAACCATTTTTTCCTGTTACATTTTCTAACAAATTTAATTTCCCTAGGGTTTTCCTTTTGTCTTTTTGGCTCACTGTTTTGCAATTAGAATTGATTTTTTTCCTTCTTTGCCTCTCTCGCTCTCCTTCCCTTCTTTCCTTCCTTCTATCCCAACTTCTTCCCTCCCTCCCTCCCTTCCTTCCTCACTAAGATACTACAATTGCCAGCTGCTACCACCTACTCCTGACTTCTGCCCGGTATAATGCGACTGAGCAGGGGCAAAGGAGGAGAGTGTTTAACGCTCAGGCCCCAAAGCTTCTTTCTACATTTCAACTACAGTGAAATCTGTGGGAGGACATTTATAATGACTTAGGCAGACAGAAAATTAAGGGGTAATACAGATATTTTCCAAAGAAAATATATTTTGATAGGAAAACCCCAGGCACTCTATAAACCAAACCTGTGTTTAATTGTTAAATAAAGGTACTTAGTAATAAAATACAACAGCATATTTTCAACAGAAGAGATCTGAGATGAGAGGAATGTCATTATCCTCTGTGTTTTAAAAGATGAATAAATTGGATGGTTTTATGACTGGTGTCACCAAGACAATTTCATTGTAGGGAATAGGAGAGCAAGGGCCACGCCTTCCTAGTGCTTCCACTGTTTCCACAAGAGTGTCAGGAATTTCTGGGGGGTGGGTTCTTCTTTATGCATATGGCTGACACCATAGGTTTGCAGCAGATATAATCAAAAGGAGTCCAAAACGGTGATTAGGGAGAATATTCCATCCCTTTCTTAATAATAGGCATTATCACAGGTAAAAGATATGTCAGCCAAGAAACTGGACACCAATGCCTATCATACATTTTGGGTCTCACATTATTATTATTATTATTATTATTATTATTATTATTTTTGCGGTACGTGGGCCTCTCACTCTTGTGGCCTCTCCCCTTGCGGAGCACAGGCTCCGGACGCGCAGACTCAGCGGCCATGGCTCACGGGCCCAGCCGCTCCACGGCATGTGGGATCCTCCTGGACCGGGGCACGAACCCACGTCCCCTGCATCGGCAGGCGGACTCCCAACCACTGCGCCACCATGGAAGCCCGGGTCTCATATTATTATTATTGCCATAATCCTTCTCCTAACATTTGAGGTTTTCAAATCTACTGAAAGGCCAAAGAAAAAAAAGATCTCAGCTTAAGACCTTGCCAATTTACTCCCATCTCTGAACTTCTCTTTTTTTATTTGTTATAAAGGAAAAACACCCACAATAATAATACTCACCTTACAGATTTGTTGTCATAATGAATAATTTCCTGAGTGGTTATTAAACTTCCAAATATTAAAGCACAATAAACCCTAATGCGTGTAAAGCTTTGACCACCATCTGTGGCATGTGAGAAGCATTCAATAAGAGATAGCTATTGTTACGTTATTGTTACAGAAGAAACCTATATGATCCAACTTAATGTCAGTGCAGGTCACAGGACCCGTCCATGGAGGTGTTTGGCCTTCTGAGTTAAGCCACCATGAGGATCATTTTCAAAACAAAACGATATTGCGTATTGCAGGATGAAAGAGGGAAAGAAACCTGCCACTGCATCAGTAGGACTCGGTGAGTAGTAAAACACTATGACCTGTTCCACCAGCAAGACTGTGAGTAGGCATCACAGTTGATGTGGCACTTGGCACATCTTTAAAAAGAACTGCTCTTCTTCTCCTTTTCTCCTTCTTTTTCCCCTTGCCCGCCTTCCCCCTCTCCTTCTGGATTGAACTTGCGTACAGGAGTCTACAGAGTGAACATATATGGGGAATTACTTACTTTTCCTTTTATGGAGAGCAGCCATCATTAAAGCACATTAAAAGCGCAGTTGAGCACACATTTAGAATAATATGAAGTAATACATAAATAACCTATCAGGATAAAAGTCAAGTTAATTAAATGAGCCCCTCAAGCACCCAGTGTTTGGCCTTTGCATAATACGCTGTCCTCTCCTCAGGACCACAGCAGGTCATCCTCCTTTTCCTGGCTAGTGCCAACTTGTCCTTCAGGTTACATCTTCAATACGATCTCCTCTAAAAGGCCTCTTGTGATTCTTTATGAATAATTGAGGCTTCCCCTCCTATACGCTCCTGTGCACTCTTTACCAGAGACCTCGTGAAACGTTCCTGAATTTGCTGGTTTCCGTAGAGGACTCTTCAGTGTGAAGGTACAGACCTCAAGGGGAGGACGTGAGCCTGGACCTCGCTGAGAGCCTGGCACACACAGGCAGAGCCGTTCGCAAATATTCCTGGCTCTCTGCCTCCCGGGCTCATGGTAGGATGGCCCACTTGCAGTTGTGCTGGGCTGTGCAACGTGCTCTGGCCAGTTAGTTGTGAATGGAAGTGACAGGTATCACTTCTGGGCCAGAGCAGACAACAGCCAGTGCAAAATCGTACACAGTGCTCTTTCCCTATAGTTCAAAATACACAGAGCCCGCACACTACTAAGGGCACGTTCCCAATGTCCGTTCGTGATTGGCTCTCGTTATTTGTGTCTTTAGATAAGTCATTTATCATTTCCAAGTACTGCCTTCTAATTTGGGAGTTACGCAACCTGAAAGAAATAAATATAAGAAACAAAGTAGAAGTGCAAAGTATTAGCCACATCCTGGGGCATGTGACTGGACACAACACGCCTATGTGCTGGTGTGTCTGAGAGGCCTTTATGAAATTTAAATAAGTTATTTGGGATGAATTAAAATTAATTAATTATTGCCCTAAAATATCTGCCAGCTACTGTGGTGCAGAGAACACTGAGACAGACACAGGATAAAAATGTCTGGAGGGTATGTGCAGGTGCTCTGACAGATTCCCTGGCCAGGTAAGGGCAGACTGAAGGCCACGAACCCTTAGTTGGGTTACTGACAGGCAAGGCATGGCAAAGTCAAAAGCTCCATTTCATGGCTTCATCCAGGGTCAGCGTAGCTGTTTCCCATCGTGGAGCAACCGCTGGACCGTAAGAGGCACCTCTGAGACCATTCTGGGTAAAAAGTAACTTATTGAGCAGTTCTATTGTCATCAAACAGAGCCATACTTGACAAGACAGCTGAGAGACTGAAAGAATCGAATTCTTTATTTAAGAAGGTTAACCAAATTCCAAACAATTAAAAAAAATAGTTTGGGGGATCTTTTTTGACCTTATTTCATGCCAATAAAAATTAAAACCTTTTTTTGTTTTACAGCTGAAGTGATAGAGACGGACTAGGGAGATTTTTCTTCTTTTCTTTTTTTTTGCTTTCAGTAGGAGAAAAAGAGTATTCACATTTCTGCTCTTGTAGACACGTTTAACCAGAGAGGTTAATATCAAACCAGTGGCTGCTTGATGAGAATATGTAAAGCAGCAGTAAATAAAGTCAGTACTTGGAGAGGGCAGCATTATCAAAAGGTAAATAGAGTGTCACTTTTTTCAGCACCTGCCATTTTCTATTAGCTGTTCCACAACAACCTGGCAGGGTATATATATCCAAGTTACATGTCAGGCTACTGATGTCCACAAGGTAGAAAGGCGATCCTGGGAGAGAGTCTGAGTTCTAAAATCTCTTATGTCACCAAGCCTGCCAATAAAAATAGGATAGGCATAAGAATAACCACACGCCAGATTCTCATCCTTTAAACTATGTCAGACTTTCGGAAACACTTTGCTTCCATTTTTATGAAACACAGAGGCAGAAAGACATTATTGTGAAGTCCAGAGGTTGGAACCAGAAAGACCCTATGAGCCTACGTCACTGATATAAAACAAGTCTGCATTTGCTTCCTCAGAGGGGAGGGAGAAAAGGACAGTCAGGAATGTGCTGAAATCAAAGCCTGAGAAGTAATCACTCTTTCCACTCTGAAAGGGTAAAATGTCTGAATAATTAACACTGGTAGAAAGAAGCTTGCAGGGAGATTTGAGGCTTGTTCCAGCCCTTGATAAGAACGCATTAACTCTAAGATGATGCACCGGGAGATGGCATTCCCCGAAATCAATGGCAACCTCCAGTCGGTACTCGACTATCGATTCTTTATTGTACCAGGAGAAGTCATTCTGGATGACCTCGGCAAATCAGAACAAGTCATTTTGGATGACCTCGCTTACTCTCCACCTTTCCCCCTGCTGTTCCGGGCCCTGGAGGGCTGACTGAAATGGATCACAGCAACAGGCTCCCAAGCCGTCCTGCTTCCTTTGGGGACTGGCCACACTGGCAGAAGAATGGCTGCAGTGGGCCATGGAGTCACAGAGGTCTGGCTGTATCCCTCACCCAGGGAGCCAGTTCCCATCAGGGGCTCTCTCTACCGTCCTCTCTGTGTCTGGGTTCTAGTTTCCTCAACACTTCAGGCCCTGGAGTGAGAACAGAGTCCCATTATTCTCACTTTCGGGGGCTCCCCTCACCCTGTTCCACCTAAGAGTCCCTCTGTTACATTCTCCTCCAATCACCCTATCTAGAGTGTGCTGTGTGGTCTGTTTCTTGCTGGCTGACACCCTGACTGATAGTTTATTTGAAAGTGAAAAAGTGTATTTTCCAGGTCACATCTTGATGATTTAGAAAATGAGAGAAAATTAACCCTGAACAGGAAAAATATTAAATCTTATTCACGTCCTATCTTTCTTAGAAGATGTTCTTGAGCCCTAGATAACCTCTCTATGAGGCGTGGAATGTAGGCGGGACCTTTGTGTGTGTGACGACTAATGTACTCATGCAGCTGCGCTCACAGGCGTGGCGTCAGGCTTTCTGAAACTCCCTAGCTCCTATCACCGACCCACCATGCCTCCTCGTTCTGTGAAACGGAGCTAAAAAACAAAAACCAAGCAACCAGCCAAACAAAAAAAGCAATGCTTGAAGATCAGTGACCAGGTAGCTAAAGAGAAGAGAAATAGAGGGACAATTAGGAAGCTCATTAAGAATATAAAGGGCATCCACCAACCATCCTTCATCCCTCCTGGGCTTCCAAGAATTTAAATTGCAGCACGAGGAACCTGAATTAGAGATTTTAAAAAAGAGTCGCTTTCTGTCTGTGAAGGTTATTCTCTTTTAAAATATGGGAGTCGGATAGTAAAGAAAGCTGTGAAATTACTTTCTCTGAATGTCTTTGAGAATTAGGTTCTTACCTCTCCGGGATGGTTCTGTTCTGATGCTCTTGGAAGGCAAGGTTTGAGATTAAATGACCTCTCAAGGTCCTTTCTTAGTCCATAAAGTACTAATCAGAAAGCACCAACATTTCCAAGGTGATGGCAGAAACGGGTGCCAAGTTGGTATTAAACAAAGAAGCCCTAGAGCTGATCGTGGGAAGCAGGCGGCACCAGTGGGAGTGTGATTCAACAGAGAACCAGATGAACAATGACTAGCACACACCCTAAACACACACAGATTCACGAACAGAGATTGGAGCCGTGGGCAACGCAATGGCAAAGCAGAACCACTTCTTGAAAAATTTTGGAGAATTATATGATTATGAAGCAACGAGACCCAACTGTTATTTTAACAAACTTGGGGCAACTTTGTTCCCCTTCAAAGGGCGCTTTATATGATGCAAAAACTATAACCCTAGTTTTCATTATGCATGAGACAATGAAAAGCCAGGTCATGCATACTTTTTTAACTCATGGAGTGTTTATCACAGCATGCTGTACAGATGCAAACAACATGATCCAGGGGAGAGTAAAAAAGCAAAAACAGAAACGAAAACAAAAAACACAACTCTGAATCCCTGTGCCTACTTGCGTGAGGAGAAACCTGGCACCATGACACTAACTGATAATTGATCTCTTTAAGGAATTAAGTAGTAATCCTGATGCCTGACGACTTCAGTCACCTTAAAGAAAAGGCATTATAGTCAATTTGGGTATCTTGTGGACTATACTTATTTTTTTCTTTTAAGAAAAATTGTGGTTGGTGGTTTGAAACCAACACAATGAGTCAAAACCCTTGAGGCACTTCCATCTACAGATCCATAACGAAGTATCAATTTGAACTAGCAGATCAGTGCTACATATTATCTTTAATTGTGGAAACGGGACTTTAGCTGGTAGGAGGAGGGAACGATCAGAGTCTTTAGAAGGTGCTTAGGCTCATTCTGACCAGACACACACTCACTGCTCAGCTCAGGCTGGATGCCTATGAAAGGTCTCATCAATGCTCTTTTGGATCCTCTAGAAACACAGACACCACTGTGTGACCTATTCTCTAAATAGAAGTTCTCAGACTCACCCTTCTCTTTCCATTTCCAGGAGCCTCAGCATCTAGCTGCCAGTCCCATATCCTCTCATTCCCCTGCCCCCCGACCAGCCCAGTTTTCCCTCAGCTTCCTTTAGGTGAATCTGACCGTCTACCTTTCAGTTTTGCCCCGGCTGTGGAAGGTCCTTCTCTGGGAGTCTCTATCTAATATCCCTCCCTCCCTAGCCACACCTGTTTTTAGCCCTTCCCAACTGGGGACCGGAACTCTAGGGATGGACTTTCTGCCCCAGTTGTCTAGCCAAATCCCCAAAGTATATCCCAGTCCGGAACTGGATCCCTGTCTTGTCCCTCTGAGTCTGCATCTGCCTGGGTAACCTCAGGTCTTTAAAGACTGAGCCTCTTTGAACTCCCACTTCTCCAACTGAGGCAGCCTGGCTGCCATTATCGGCTGTTAGCAGACCCGGTAGCAAACATCTCATTCCCATGCTCCTCCATACACCAGAAAAAACAACTCTAATGCCTCTTAAGATCCCTCCTCTACATCTGTCTAGACCTTACATTGTGTACTGACACCCATGGGTGCTCTGGCCTGCTTGGCTTGATTACTTTCCTCCACCCTCAAACAAACTCAGTTTTAGGGGGTTCTCAGTGTCTACTGAGCTACCTACCATCACACCCACTGTTACAGCAGATCAGAGACCCCCATCCGTCATGTCCATCTTTACAGAAACTAGAATGACTTACCAGAAAGATTCATTTCTTTACAGCTATGGTGTCTCCAAGGTTCTTAGTCTTTTCTTCCTTGCTGTCCACTAGTAAGACCTAACTTAAATTCCTTCTAACACTGCATTTTACTCTGTCTTTAGATTCTATCAGAGAAACTGGATTGGACCCCATGTGGGAATTCCTTAATGGGATTGGTCAATGGGGGATGGGTACTACCTATAAAATCTAGTGAGGAAAATCAGGTGGGTCTTAGACAATCTTATATGGTTGTGTGCAACAGAAAAGGCCATTTAAAAAAAAAAAAACAGGTTCCAGGGATAATAAGTCTACAGCTGAACCACTTTACTGGCAAACAGCTTGAGTTTCAGTCTCACAGATGATTAGGTAAAGGACAGACTGAGGAATTGAAAAAGTATGTCAAAGGGATTCACTGGTGTAGAAAGAAAGAGTCCAGAGCTAACTAAGATTTAAATCACACTTGGACTTGTTACCTCTCACACCTTCAGATTCGGGGTCACTGCTAGATTCCTCATCTTTAGGGAGATCACTTGAAAGAGTAACCCTTGATTTATCTTGAAGCCTACTCCACTTTTGGAGTGCCAGGTCAAAGAATCCTTCTGAAGGCTGAGGTCATCCTATGGACTCCAAGTCCACGATTGCTTAGCTGTTTTACACACACACACACCCACTTTCTCTGATACTCCCTCGGTGAGAGAGAGCTGTAATCGCGGTGTCATTTCACTAACTCCTTTTGGACTGCAGACTCCTAGCAAACGTTTGGGGTTAATAATAGCACTTAATATCGGTTGCTTGAAATTGGGCAATTTACTTGTTTTCTTTTTTTTTTTTGAAAAATTTATTTATTGAGCACTTTCAAGGCAGTCTAAACACATTATCTCAGCCTCACTGTAACACTGCGTAGTATTGGATTGAACCACATGAAATTGTTGTCTCTGTTGACTGAACACCTGCCATTGCAAATGAATCAACCCATAAGTAATATTAGCATAACCCTTATGTTACAGAAAAGAACACTGAGAACAAAGAAGTGGAATGCAGCCATTTACTTGTTTTCTGAACTTCACCTTCCTCGTCTATAAAATGGGGACACTAACACAGCTCATTAAGTGAGATAATATTATGCTAAAATATTCTACAGACAATGAAGAATGAGCCAAATGTCAGTAATCATTATTTGCATTCCACTTTGGTGGTGCCCTACAACCTTTGTATAAAAGGTTATTTGCTCAATAAATGTCATTGACTAAATGACTGATAAAGTAATTTGGACCTGAACTCTCTCAATTAACTCTAGTAGCAGAGGTCTGTTTTTCACGGTCATTGACATTACCCAAGGATAGATTTTTCAAGCTGGATGGTTTACATGTGGGATGCTTTTCCTCTGGCAGCTGTACACTGAGAATTCAAATGCAGACATCAGTCTTTGGCCTCATTCTGGAAACTTATCTTCTACATTAAAAATTTTAAGCATAGAATCAAAGGCAATCTACTTCTAAGAGTGACATTAATAGGATGATGTTTGGAAGCATCATCTACTCTCCACGAATAACAAACTGTTCAATCAGTGCTTCCTCCCCGAGTACACTGGCAATATCATGCCTCTTGCCCAAGAACTACCCACATAAACCATTTAACTACCTATTACAGTCAGATTTTAGTTTATTTCCTTTGGCTATTTTTTGTAGTGAATGCTGGAGCATGGCCCAGGGTTCCCCCTACCCTGACCTCAGGACTGAAGTCCTCAACCTCTAAGAGGCTGGAAGTATTGGTAGCCAGTAGCTCTTCGCTGAGAGCTTTTCTAGGGATTGTCCAAGCTGGAAGAGAGTCGTTTTGCCCAAGGTCATGTTTTTTTCTCAAGGACAGCCTATACCCAAGGAGGGATCACACTAGAGATGAAAAGGCCAGTCCTCTCATCCCAACTGTTGACAACCATCAGAGTGAGCTGTGGGATCAGCTGAGGTCGTGGTGGTAACATCACAGTTCTACTTCTTCCTCTGCCCAATCCTGTTCTCCCTGTTCCCCTACAGGTCACTTCCTAATAAGTTAGTGCTTGCAAGTATCCATCTCAGAGGATGCTTCCCAGGAGCTGGACCTTCATGCCCTCATCTCCTTACAGGAGGGAGTGCTTCTAGCATTTCTGCACAAGATGATGGCCAAGCTCTCTCCTTCCAACGGCACTGAACTGAGCTTAGAACTGTGCATAAAATGTGCAGGACAAGAAAAGGCCTTTAATTTCCATGTGCTTCTCTCACTGGCCTTATGATGAAGTGGTTATTGATATTTACATAAAAGCACTCAATTACTGCCCCAGCAAGATGAGAAGCAAACCTAAAAGCTTCCTTGGTAGAACCGGGCCAGGGAAGTGGTGCCTTAATGCTCCCCACTGGCCCAGAGATGAGGTCAGGTGACTGGGAGGAAGGACGGCCCAAACGCAGGGAGCGTGGCTCTGAGGAACGGATCACCGGAAACCTACAGACCCACAGGACCCCTCACGCCACCCCCTAAACCTGGTGACCCAAGCCCCTCCCAGCCACTTCCTAAACCTCTTCCAAGGTGTAACGCCAGCTCTGCCTCACCCAGGGCTGGGTCCACCAGGCTGCAGGGACTCCCATAACAGAGCACAACACTGAACAGTTCAGCTCACTATTTTTCTAGCAGATTCTTGGCAGAAGCTGGCTTTTAAATTAAATGAATGGCACACCATAGTTCAACTTCTTCACATCATTTCTTTCCCTCCAGGGGTGGTAGCCTGAGACAGTGAGGGCCTGACAAGGTCAGCCCCCCACTCCTCTCTGATGTTCAGGGAGTCTGAGGTTTCTGAACAGCCATCAGCAAAGTGATTGATGGCCTTCCCTATTTTCCAGGCTCTGGGGGAGAAAACAAAAATGAAAATGAAACCAGACTTCTCCCTGAGACAAATCTGCAACCAGGGCACATATGGACCGCGTTCCTAATTTTAGGACACTGACTATAGGAACAGGTAGGGATAGACTCTGTATCGCTGGCATCATTTGTTTGGTGTTATTTGAGGATGCACATTTCTGTCTGTGTTCAGAAACTCCTATCTGTCTTGGTCCCAATGGGGAGTTCCCTGGAAGATGACAAGCTGAAGGGTGGGCAAGAAATCGAGTTCGTTGGAAAATGACAGCAGCCCTGAGTAAGTCCCTCTGCCCTCAAACAGGTATGTTCGTGAAATGTGAATCCAGGGAAGTCAACTGATGTTTTGGTTATGTGTACCCATGGAGGAGATCACGTTTTGATACAGTGCCGGGGTACTGTGATACAACGCCAGGGTGGGCTTTTGACCTCATCACCAATACAAAGGTCACAATGAAAGTTTGCCCAATGCTTTGCATTTTGCTAGGTATTTTGTACTCAAGTTAGGATAACTGTAGGAAAAGTAGGAGGAAGTTTCAAAAAACCTACATAAAGGGACAGGTGTAATGTAAAATATCACAGCTCACAATACATCTATACAGTATCAACATGCTGTTGGATGCAGGGCAGTGAGGATGCTGGAGGGTGACGTTACTGATACATAACTTGGTCTCTAAATGACTTCCATTGCTATGAGATATGCTTGCTTTTATGCAGCCGGTTAATCTCTTAAATAACGAATATAAGGAAAATGGTTATAATAACATTTTTAATGTGCAACTAACAGTGCGTATTCTACAATGAAGTTTAGTTTAGTTTTTTTTTTTTAAATTTTTAAAAAATATTTATTTAGTTTTGGCTGCGTTAGGTCTTAGTTGCGGCACACGGGCTCTCTGGTTGTGGCAAGTGGGCTTAGTTGCCCCACGGCATGTGGGATCTTAGTTCCCTGGCCAGGGATCGAACACCACATCCCCTGCATTGGAAGGCAGATTCTTAGCCACTGGACCACCAGGGAAGTCCAAAGCTTAGTTTTAATTTGAAATGTGTTAGAGCAGGGGTTCTCAGACTTTAACATGCATCAGAATCACCTGGGGAGCTTGTAAAAAACAAAAAATTGCTGAGCTCCAACTCCAGAGTTTCAGATACAGTAGTTCGGGTCTGGGCCTGAGCATCTGCAACTGTAACAATTGCCAAGTGATGCTGATGCTGCTGGTGCAAGGATCACACTTTGAAAACTACAGTTTTAGAGGAGCTTATTTAAAGAACCTGCAGGGACTTCCCTGGTGGCTCAGTGGTTAAGAATCCGCCTGCCCATGCAGGGGACACGGGTTCTGATCCCTGGTCCAGGAAGATCCCACATGCCGCGGAGCAACTAAGCCCGTGCGCCACAACTACTGAGCCTGTGCTCTAGAGCCCGCGAGCCACAACTACTGAGCCCACGTGCCACAGCTACTGAAGCCCGTGCTCCTAGAGCCCGTGAGCCGCAACGAGAAGCCACCGCAATGAGAAAACCTGCGCACTGCAACAAGGAGCAGCCTCTGCTCTCTGCAACTTGAGAAAGCCCACGTGCAGCAACGAAGACCCAATGCAGCCAAAAATAAAAATAAATTAATTAATTAATAATAATTAAAAAAAATAAAGAACCTGTAGTACATACTTTTTTTTTTTAACAGCTTTATTGGAGTATAATTGCTTCACAATGGTGTGTTAGTTTCTGCTTTATAACAAAGTGAATCAGCTATACATATACATATATCCCCATATCTCCTCCCTCTTGCCATACTTTTGTTTTTTTTCGAATGTTACTTCATGTTAAAAAATCACTTTTTATGTTTCTATAGACTGAATGTTTGAGTGCCCCCCAAATTCATATATTGAAACCTGATCCCCAAAGTGATGCTATTTGGAGATGGGGCCTTTGGGAGGTGATTAAGTCATGAGGGTGACGTCCTCATGAATGGGATAAGTGCCCTTATGATAGAAAATTCTGAGAGCTCCTTCATCCCTCCTGCCATGTGGGGACACAGTGAGAAGATGGGTATCTATGAACCAGACACCAACCAGACACCACCAGACACCAACTCTTGATCTTGGACTTCCCAGCCTCCAGAGTTGCAAGAAATAAATTTCTGTTGTTTATAAACTACTGACTCTATGATATTCTGTTATAGCAACCCAATGGACAAAGAGATATGTCACTAATTGCTCCCCAAATTAACTGTTTTGAGAGTTGAGTTTGAATTTTCTGACATTGGATTGACTTTAAGAGTGCCCTATTTCTAGGGGGTGATGACCTCCTGGGTAAAATTTTTGCTGAATAGTATGTGGAAGGTATTTAGCTGGAGAATCAGGTACTGAGAAGACAGAAAATATCTAAGATAAAAGTAAAAATAAATGATGATGATAGCTGACATGTGCTGAGCACTTACTATGATCTCAGCCTTTCACAAGCCCTGTACAAGTATTATCTCACTTAATCTGCTCTGCAGTTGTAGGAGGTGGGTTTATCCCATTGTTTTCTAAAAAGCAGAGACATATTTCACATACTATGGAAAGTGAATTGGTTGGTTAGTTATCTGCTGTACCAGTCTATTTTGAATACACGCCTTGAAACACCCCCAATAATGCCAAAGGAGAGCATAATAAACTTTAACAGTAAGGCAGCAATAATGTTTACATTGATTAAATAATGATTTGCTCAGATCAAGACTTTTTAGTCTTTCATGTGAATGACTGGAATTATTTAAAGTGACATTCAAAGTTTCTTGGGAAGATAATCCCATTTTAGATGTACACAGGAAAAGACGTAAAAAAACCACAAAGTCACTAATTTTACTTGCTTTTCTCAGAGGGACTAATATATAGGAAAAAAATAAACCCTTCTCAGTAGAAAAAAAAGATACTTGGTGAAAAGAAAGGATTTTATCAAAATAAGAAGCTTTTAACATGTCTGTGGCTCATGAAGGTCCCTAAAGTTTAGCAGGGGTGATTCAAACAGAAAACTGCTTCTCAAACAAGAAAGCAGAATCCAAGACCAGAATGCGTTGTTTCCTCAATGGCTGTGCTTTTTCAGTTCCCAGTTTCCTCCTGTTACTCTCTCCGTCCAAGGCTCCTTCTGATACATCCTTCCCACCCAAGTCCTACCCCTGTTTGAAGGCTCAAGTCAAATATTCATTCTCTAAGTCAAGGAGTCTTATCTTACAGCCTAGCACTCCCTGCCTCCACCACACGACCCCACATACATATACACATACTACACAATACACACACACACCACATGTACACATATACCACACACACACACACATAATACACACATACGCACATACCACACACATACTACACACACACACCACACGTACACATATACCACATACATACACCACACATACATCACATACACACAAACCCACACCACATACACACACCACACACATATACACATACCACACACACACACCACACACATACGCAGTACTACACAAATATACACACCACACGTACACATATACCACACATACACACACCACATACATATACACATACCACACACACACCACACATACATCACGTATATATATACACATATCACACACCACACACATACACATATATCACATACACCACACCACACATCACACATCCACACACATACTTCCAGTGGTTCCAGAAACTCTCTGAAATTATATGCTTAACGGGAAGCATACTTTTCTGAGAAAGGTCTAAAACTTTTCTCAGCCTCCAAGGGATTCATGTTGTCCTTAATTCTCAAAACTGAAATGTCTCCCCTGCGAATTATCCCATCACTTTAGACAACTCTCACGTCACTTAGCATATGGGTTCAGGTGATTCCTGCTTTCTTTCTCCACTAGATTATAAACCCCTTCAGGACAGGATCCATGTCTGATTCGCCCCTGGGTTCTTGCCAAAGCACAGAGAAAGCCCTTAATAAATATTTACTGAAGGATGGGAAGAATAAAGGAAGGAAAGCAGGGAGGGAAACATCAAACACCATCCGATTTATTCCCAGTCCCCTGACAAGGTCACACCACACCGCCTCCGACAGATGACTCTGCAAGTGGCAGCTACTAAATCACTTTAGAAAAATACTTTCTCGGTGTGGTTCACGGGCTACAGCCTAGGACCGCGATTCAGCCAATCTATACTCTATCTTTGTCACTAATTTGATGTGTCACCTTGTACAGCTAATACTTAATTTGCAAGAGGTCTTGGAAAATACAAAACAGACAGAAAGTATTGAGCAATTAGGACAAAGAAATTTGTTGGAATGATTTGGCTGTCTGTGTTACACAATGACCGAAGCTCTGGCAGGGATGCATTCAGGCGTTATGGACCTACGGGTGCGTCAAAAATCAGTTCTAGGAAATATATCAGATGAGTTGAATTACTCAAGAATAGAAAAATTATACCAGAAAAGAAAAGAGTATTTGGTAACGTTCTTGTTTAATTTGTTGGTGGCTCTGCCTCTGTTGCTTAGAGGAACCTTTTCCTCTGAACATAAGATCTTTGCATGGATGAATTAAAGGCGACATCCAATACTGATGAAGACGGCTCTTATTTTTTTAAATGCTCATTGGTTTGATAACTTGATTAACTTTTAAAACCTGTCATCTTTGGAAACACTTACTATAGCCTCATAATCATGTGCAGATGGGAAAATTCATCACTCTCTAAGGAAATACCATATTTACTTGAATAGCTGGTTCCTCTTTTTTGAAGCACATATTTTATTGTATTGAAGTCAACTATTTCTAGTGCTAACAGGGTGAAGTTTTCAGGTCGAAGAGACATCATTAAATATTCTACTTTCATTAAAATCTGAATTTTTATTTCATTTCCTTCTCAGAATTGGAGGAGAGAAATAGTGGAGACAGAAGAGAGGTTGGAAGTTCTTTACAACTAACTAACAATAACAACTTGCTTATGTTGGGTGCTTACTTTATGCCAAGCGTGGTGTCATTGCCTTAACAGTGTGTATCATTTACTCCTCAGAAGTTCCCTTTAAACAGGGTACATTATTAACCTTATATTATGGATGAGGAAATATGGGCTCATAAAGTTAACTATTCAGCTTTATATAGTTAAGTTCATGACTCAACTGGGACAAAAATTTTGGTGTCCTTGTTTTCAGGGGAAAAATATCACTTACAAGCCAGAAACACAGAGTTTAGTAAGTTGAACAAATGAAATATTTATTGTGATTAAAAAGCTTGTATTTTATCTTTTTAATGAGAAAAGATGGAAACACAGATGCCATAAAACTTTTTATTAAAAGGAGACACTACTACTAATTTTTGCTTGAGCCAGATTGATAATGTAGGTAACACATTATATTCAGTATTTTTATTTTTTTATACTTAGTGTTTTTAAAGCAATACAAAAAAATAATAATTAAAAAAAACAAACCAAACTAAAAAAGAAATACATTTACCAATGGCTCATACTCATGAGTTAGTATATAATTTTTCATATTTTATTATATCTGACAAGATTTGAAAACACTTAATTTTATTTACTTATTATTTTTTTTTTTGCAGTACGCGGGCTTCTCACTGTTGTGGCCTCTCCCGTTGTGGAGCACAGGCTCCGAACGCGCAGGCTCACGGGCCCAGCCGCTCCGCCGCATGTGGGATCTTCCCGGACCGGGGCACGACGGCAGGCGGACTCTCAACCACTGCGCCACCAGGGAAGCCCCGAAAACACTTTATTTTTTAATGTCTATGTAGAAGTCTAGAACACTTTGATCTAATTTTTCCATACACATTAAAAAATGTTATTTAAAAACTGCTGTTACATGATGGATTTATTTTTGGTCTTTAGAATGACTGCTTAAGGCAGCTTTCTCTTTAAAACGCAGGAATACATAAATGGAACAAGTCCACACAATATATAAATTCTCATATTTCTGAATACTGCAGAGGGCTTATGGTAGGAGGGACAAAAGGAAACACACATCTTTATGAGCGAACAGATGTGAATATGTCACGTATGCAAACTCGCTGATTTGACTCTAAAAGCCAGTCTTCTTTCCGGCCACCTTATGCAAAGCAAAGGGCTTTGCATGCCTGCAAGAGGATATTTTAAGAAATGACCTTTGCAGAACAAACAAAAATGAAATTAGGCCTCAAGGGCTTCCATAGCCTTTAATAGTTCATAATTTAGTTATGCTACAATTATACCTCTTCCTCTCCTAAGGACGAGAGATGACACAAAAACGCACACATTTAATACTACATTTCTATTTTCTTTCCCAATGTATCTACTATTTCATCCTCGGGATAAACATTTGATATTATGTTTGGAATAATGGTGAATCTGAATGCAAGTTTTCCTGCTGTTCAACAAAGGGAAAAACAATATTGGACTGTAAACCACAGGAGCATGTCTGGGGGAAATCCAGATTTCTAGGTGAGCAGAATTGATGTTTCCTGTATGCAGGGGTGACACAGACCAGGGACATTCTTGCTCTCTCCCTCCCCTTGTCCTCTGTTTCTCCTTTCTCTCCTCTCTGGGGATATCCAGTCCAAACTGAAACTCTGTGACTACTGGCAGGAGCAGGCTTCCTCCGAGATAAGGTTAAACGGGCTAAATTTTCAGTCATTCCGAGAATATTTCTGGAATGTTATGAAATGTGTATATATTTCTGAGCCTGGGCCCAATCCGAGGCAGGATGAGTGACATTTTTGTACAGGGAGTTGTTGCTTTTTTTAGAACGTAGAGCTTGCCCTCTCTCTGGCCTGTGGGGTGCACATGCAAGTTGACAGACAGTAGGATTCGTGCTCCTTGTGTGACACGGTCTCTCAACAAGTCCCAGAGAACGTTGTCCAAGGGCACGGGAAGGACAAGGCTTGGCATAAGCAGGTGTGCTCTGAGACACAGCGATAGGTGTTACAGCAGTGCTTCTGTGAAAGGACATCCAGGCACAAGGAGTGGTTTTCACTTTGTGCAGAGAACAGATACCTATCCGGGTAAGAAAAGCGCTGGGAGAAGCGCATCTTTCCCAGCTCCCGCCCACCGTTCTGGTGTACACACAGATCCACACACACACCGTCCACAGCCCTGGCAAGCGATCAGCCAGCCGCCAGTGGTAGGAGGCAGCACGAAAGCGACTCAGTTGCTCTTCATTTGTTCAAATTAGACAAGGCAGCTAATTATGGTGACCAAAAGAGGGCTGTCAGGGATAATGATATCATAATATTATGATAATCACAGTATTCTATTTTTCCATTATCAGAAGCAAGTTGCATAATTTCACCGTTAGCAAAAAGCCTTCAAAACAAAATTCATGTGACTCACGTCAGCAGCAGCAGTACGATTTGACTTAAGATTGAGCAAAGACCTAGGCTCGTTCTTAGTTCGCTACTTTTGAACAAAAACAATCCCGAATGAGGAAGGACATCAGTATCTTTTAAAAGCCAGTGAATGATACAATATTAAGTACCAATAAACCCCAAATTAGGAAAAACCCCAGTATTATGGAGTATAGTTTCAGAAATAAAACAGAAAGCTGTTTTATATAATTTGTGAGATTACGTACGTGGGATGGGATGACGTGTATGCATGGGGAGCATTTTGGCGGGTACAAGCCTAGAATTCAAGACCCACATGTATCTTTATCCCAAAATACAATCCTTGGATGTTGGCATGATGTCAGATGGAAGACATTATAAACCACTGGAGATGAAGAACTTTACCACTAACTTTCCCAAATATTAATAATGGCAAATCATATTGTTAGGTGGGAAACATGGGGACCTGTCCATTCTTCCCACAAGCCAGGTGCTGCTAGAATGGGATAATGTTTCTTAAACTACCCGTGGTAAAGAATCTGCCGCCCCGACCCCAGTCCTTCACGGATTGATACTCCTGTCAAATACAATAAAAATCAACGAATAGAAAAATGAACTTAAAAAAAACCAAAGATGTACAAAACACACACCCTCAGTTTTTATCGTTAGATTCAGCAGACACGTATAAACTGTTATATATAAATGCTTACCCTCCATTTCTGCATTTATCTCATCACAGACCACTGACAAACAACTCACTCTATGTAGTGCCAAATTAGGAACTTAGAGATCTTTCGTCAACTCATGTGGAAATATTGAAACGACAGAAGGAGAAAAGCAGTGATAGAAATGAGATAGAACCAAGCTTGTAAACATTAATGAGAAGACGATAACATCATGACAATACATGTTGCCATAAAAGTTCCCTGATGATTGGCTTTGAAGAATCTAGAAACTTCCAGGTTCTCCATGAGAATCACTGGGCTTGAGAACTTTGAGGCTATCAAATGAAACCATAATGGAAAAGAATATGAAAAAGAATATATATATATATATATATATATGTATGTATAACGGGATCACTTTGCTGCCCAGCAGAAAGTAACACAATATTGTAAATCAATTATACCTCAATAAAATTTAAAAAAAAAAGATTCCTGAGCTGCTGTATTTGCACTATGATGTGCCATTAACCTGTGACGCCTGCAGAAGTTGAACATTATTGCAGCAAACAGATTAGCTCCTTAGGCAGGAGTAAAAACTACCAGCTACGTTCACTGGAATAATTACAAGGCTTACTAACTGCTGAGATTTCAACCAATTATCAGCTGGAAGGAGTTTCCCATAGTGCAGTCAAATGGCATTAGTTCAAGTAGGTAAGACTCTTCGTTTTACTGCAACTTCGGCATTGGCTGTTACGAGAGGATTTAAGTCAACTGGTTATTTGTGCAAAGTGATCAAAGGTATCCTCACAGCTAGGAGGCTTCATTTTTATTCTGTGAGAGAGTTAGGTGCTCGGGAAAACACAGTGATGTTTGCTGCCAGAGCTCTCTTTAGAGTCTTACAGGGAGCGACAGGCGCTGGGGAAGACAAAGCCTATTTTCTAAAACGTCAAGTTATATCAACACCTGGTTCAAAAGGGAAACAGATTAAATGTCCCGTCGCCTGGGGGAGCTGAACCAGCCCATCATATGAAAACGGGCACTGAGTAGACTTGACACTCAGCTCTATCGACGTAGCAATTTTGCGGTCTGCCATGGATCTTTCAAATAGGACACACACCTGGCTACCCTCAAGACTCCTTCTATGCATCCAGCTGTTTTTATTTTCAGGAGGATGGAACCAGAAGCTTTGGCAAATGTGACCACTCTTCTCTGATTTTAAAACGTGAGGGGATTTGTGAGATTCTTCTTGTACCTGCTGCATTAAAAGACACTTAACAGATGGTTCTAGGTGCTCCATGGAATCTGAATTAAATAATCATAGTGTCCTTTTATAGTTTGAATTTAAGGCAGTAGCTATGCATTTGAAGACACAATGAAATAAAATGTGTCACAGACAATTTTTGTGGTAAATTACTTAAAGTCCTATCAAAATGCGAAATTGGGTGCTTCTAGAAATGACGGCCCTAGCTAAGCAGGACTTGGTTGCTGTCCTCAAGAAGGTTCAAGTCTAATGGGGGTAACAGGCAAACCGAGAATCAGAGAAAGTGCAAAGGGCTACGAGAGATGCAGACACGTAGGGACCACGTAAAAGGCAGAAAGATTTTGTGGGAAATGAGAATGCTTATTTTTGGCTTTATTCCCTTAAAGGAGGGATCTTCAGCTGGTCTACAGACACCGAGATAGTTGATTTAACTGATGACAGTTGGTAATGACAGCGATTTGCTTCTTGGGAGAGAAGAAAACAATAATTAGCAAATCATGTGGTCCCTCTCATTGCACAGCATTTGACAAGTCCACTTTCAACGGATTCAAGATGAAAATCATGTCCATTTCCACACAGCAACTGTTCATAGGAGCAAGTGACTTGAAATAAAATTCTTCCCATGTTTCAAAGATCAATGAGTGTAGAAAATATGACAGGTTGGCTTCAGACAAATCTCTCTTATACTAACCAACTATGACTACGTAGCTTTAAATTGTTAAGAATTTGAACTTTCTTTTCATGGCTAGAGCAAGCTTTAATGCAGATTTGTTAGCGGAATAAATAATTTCAGAAAAAATAATCGTTTTTAGCGTCAGAAATAAAAGAAGCTGGGTTCCAGCCTCGTCACCAAATATAAAATAAAGACAGATTTTATAGGCAGCAGTGCAAAGTTTAAGCCAGACTCACAATCAGAAGAATTTTTTCTTTAATTCCAAAGTTCATATGACTCCCCAAAAGAGAAACAACCCCAATGTCCATCAACTAGTGAACAGATGAACAAAATGTGGTCTATTCATATCATGGAATGCAATATTGGTAATAAGAAGGACTGAAGTACTGATATAGTCTACACAGCATGGACGGGCCTCAAAAACCTTATGCCAGGTGAAAGAACCCCAAAACAAAAGGTCACAGAGGTATGATTACATTTATGAAAATGTCCCCAAAAGGCAAATCTACAGAGACAGAAAGTAGATTAATGGTTGCCTAGAGCTGGGTGTGGGAATGCAAATGGGCACAAGCTTTGTTCTGGGAGTGATGAAAATGTTCTAAAATTAGGACATGGTAATTATTGTACAACTCTGTAAACACACTAAAAATCGTTGACATGTACACTTAAAATGGGTGAAGTTTATGGTAGTACATTTTACCTCAATAACATAGCTGTCATTCAATACATATTTATTGATGAGCAATTATATGAATGAAATAACTTTTAAAGAACAATCTATCTCTGCTTTATCTATCTATCTATCTATATCCATCTATACATTTATCTTCACTCAAAATGTTAAGGTTATTTATAAACATAATGTACCTCAAATTAATGAATGAGTACGTTAAATTCCCTCCTTTTTTCTATGGTAATTATAATCTAAAGTAGTTAATTAATTTATTTATTCAATATTTATTTAAATGTTTATTAAGCACTTTGCCAGGCACTGAAATGCCAAGTACAGTGAGCCCTGGTCTCCACCCTCAAGGTGTGTATGGAATAGTGGAGAGAAACATAATGAACAATTAGAGTAAAATGTGGTGAATGCTATGGGGAAGGCACGTGTCGGGTACTGGGGGGTGGGGGGATGATGAATTTTCAACCAAGTCAATGCAAGAAGTTACATAAGAATCAGCTGCGCGATAGCTCAAGGAGGAGGGACACCTCAGCAGAAGGAACAGCACAGCGTATTTCAGCAGAAGAAATAGCATCATGAACTTGGGGAAGTTTTGTAGGTTCTGGGGGCTAAGGGGATGAGTGCACCCCTGGTACCAAAAGGAAATAAGGCCAGAATGATGGACTAACACCGGTTCAAAAAAGGCCTACTGAGACCAGCTAAAATCTCAAAAAGGGTCTTTGGTTTTTTAACCTGAAAGTTATAGGACCCATGAAGAATTTCAAGCTGGTGACCGAAAATCAGATGGGTATTTTAGAAAGATCATTTTGGTTATCGGTGTGGAGGACAGACGGGATACACTTTTTAGGGGAGCTGCACACACAGTGGTGCTCTCGGCCATCTCCTGGGCCTCTGCCTCCCAGGTTTCCAGACTATGATTCCTCCAGTAATCAGGACTTCAGTCAGCCTCTGGTATTGCCATACTTCCTCTCATGGACTCTGGTCTGCCCCGCCCTCTGCGGTCAAGGCTTCTCCAGCTGCCCTGCACAGGAACGCCCAACTCTTCCCTTGACATTGACAAATCCAGCTCCCAACAACAGCTGCCCGTCAGGCATCCAGGGCAGACCAGCTCTGGGCCTCTGTGATACGGGATTTGGAGGCAGCATGCATCTATTTTAAAAGACATTCAACTAAAAGAACGTGGACCGATGTCTCCATTAACAAGGTCGTTACATCCTTCTAGAATGTGATATTGTAGAACCATGACTGCTTGAGGTCAAAATGTAATTACTGAAACAAAATTTTCGTTGAAAAAACCAACGAACTCTTTAGCTACCTGGAACAATACAGTCTGCGACCTTAGCTTTAATGGCACGATACTTGAACACTATGGTTTATTTTTGTATTTCTACTGCTGCAATCTAACTGTTAATGAGTTCCACTGTTGCGCCTCTCCCTCACAGAGAGACTCACATGCTGCAAATGACAAAGAGTAAATCTCCTCAGACAGTTTTCTCATCACTCACTGAGGGAGAGAGATGACAGGTCAAACCTGAAAACAGGCTAAGTAGACGACACACACAAAATAAAATTAAGTGAGGAAAAATTTCTCTTATCGTCACATAGGCTGTTGGAAATTTCCACTGGTTGATGACAACAGAGCTGCAAGAAAAAACACTAATACTGTTCCCTCCAAATGCTCACAGAGATATGAGAAAATACCAGAAAAGCACTTATATGTATTAATCAGTTTAAAAAATTGCTTTGTTTTCAAGAACAGATATTTCAATATGTTACCGTCAAAAACGATCAACATCGAAGACTGAATTGAATCAGATTATTTCTTTTCAAAGAGTTATGAAGACATCCTCAGCTTCTCGTCAGTGAGAGAGATGCTTTTTATTATTCTCAGTAGCATTTCCAAGTGACTTCTCACCAAGCTTCCCAGGTAACTGATGCTAGGAGGTGAGCATCTGTGGGGATCAGTCCTCTCCAGGGAATTCTATAGGACTCTTGCAGACATCTCACCCTCATTATTCTATGTCAGCACACTTGGAAGAAGACCACTGTTCTGGAGAGCAAAGTAATTCTATGATAGCTATTTAGGACACACATTTAATTCTAAGTATTGATCTGGGTAAACATGATATGGGTTTAATCTCTAAGTTCTGGGCCTCAGGGTTCTGTTTCTAAACAAAATCACCCGGGACAGACCTAAAGTCTGTCATACAGAGTGAAGTAAGTCAGAAAGAGAAAGACAAATACCGTATGCTAACACATATATATGGAATTTAAGAAAAAGAAAATGTCATGAAGAACCTAGGGGTAAGAAAGGAATAAAGACACAGACCTACTGGAGAACGGACTTGAGGATATGGGGAGGGGGAAGGGTAAGCTGTGGCACAGTGAGAGAGTGGCATGAACATATATACACTACCAAACGTAAGGTAGATAGCTAGTGGGAAGCAGCCGCATAGCACAGGGAGATCAGCTCGGTGCTTTGTGACCACCTGGAGGGGTGGGACAGGGAGGGCGGGAGGGAGGGAGACGCAAGAGGGAAGAGATATGGAAACATATGTATATGTATAACTGATTCACTTTGTTATAAAGCAGAAACTAACACACCATTGTAAAGCAATTATACTCCAATAAAGATGTAAAAGAAAAAAAAAATCACCCAGGATATGTAATTCTACCATGGTGTGAACAGTCATTCTCAGCCTTAGAAAATTACTTATCACCCAGTGACGAGAAACAATTTCTTACAGGTCAGGACAGAACACTCATTGAGGTAATGTGTTTGAGGTCAAGTTTGCTTTCAGATCGCTTACCATGCTGGCAAGATAATTTATTGTCTGCTTTTTTCAGTACCAACTTACTGCCCTGTAGCTTTGCTTCTCATTCTCTTTCAAGTTTCTTAGGTAGAAATCTCCAAAAAAGAGTGATCACACACTGTTCGCTTGGAGAAGCCCAGACAGAGCTTGTAAGACTAGTATCAGGACATTTGTGGAAGTGGCTACGCTACGACAGGCCCACACTAAAAACTCCATCTAAGGGACGGAGCATTTTTCTGGGTGAAAGGTCAAGGTCCTGACAAAGCAGTAAGTTGAGAAATTTTGTATTTCGAATAGGAAAAATGTAATCTCATAGACAAAATCTCAAACGAAAAGCACTGACATCAGGAGAATTCCCCCTCTTAACGTGGTGCCCTTCCAGCATTTTGAACTTTCTCTGTTTCCACAAATGTACCCAGGTCCATGCTCTCCGGCATCTGGACCTTCTCACACTGATGTTCCCTCTGCCATCTCTTTCTGACCCTGCCTCACCCCCTCTGCCACTCACCTGCGGGTCTCAGCTTGAACATCCCTTCTCCTGGGTTACCTTTTTTGACCCCTGTATTTAGCTATGTGCTCTTATGGCTTCTGGGACCTCCAATGTCAGAACACCCACCATGCCTCATTTTTAATACCATGTGTCTGTCTTTCCCTATGGTCTGCAAGCCGAGAGGACAGGCGCCATGTTGGTCCTTTCAACATGGTACCTCCATTCCAAGGACAAGACGTGGCAGATAGCAGGTGCTCAAATAAATATTTATCAATGAATTCATTTAAAACTTCCCCAGTTTTTATGAACGTGAATTTTGCACATACTGTTTTTAGAACTTAGAATAAAGAAAAGAGATTGTCAGAAACACGGTAAGGAAAAAAAAAGACCACTGTAAGAACATGGGATGCTGATTGTAAGAGTGAGGTTTCCCCAAGCCCAAGTCATTCTTTTCTGACATCTATACGTATCGGTATGGCCTGTCCCAGTCGGCGTTAGGTCAGAGATTATTTTTCTGATTTCTAAGAACGGCATGTTATGTATTGACTCCAACATCTGTGTTTCAGAACAGCAATGGAGACCTGTCATACCTCAGAGAAATGTTTCTTGCTTTTCTGGACCTTAGCGAAATTATCTTTTTTTTTTTTTCATAACCTGGAAACCTCCTAAATTTGTGTTGACATTAAGTTATTTAAAAATGAAGGATTAAGAGTGTAAAGGAGTAAAGATGAGCATGTTTATTCATAGGGTAAAAACACAATAAAGGTGACATTTAAATTCTGTTGTGTGATGGGGCTTCCCTGGTGGCGCAGTGTTTGAGAGTCCGCCTGCCGATGCAGGGGACACGGGTTCGTGCCCCGGTCCGGGAGGATCCCACGTGCCGCGGAGCGGCTGGGCCCGTGAGCCATGGCCGCTGGGCCTGCGCGTCCAGAGCCTGTGGTCCGCAGCAGGAGGGGCCACAGCAGTGAGAGGCTCGCGTACCACAAAAAAAAAAAAAAAAAATTCTGTTGTGTGCATCTCATAAAGCAAACTTGCATATACTGGTGTGAATATCTCAGTGTAGAAGTACACATCTCAGACATGCACTCAGGGACTTTCTAATTCCAACACGCCGAATACACTTCTGCTGGTCCAGTTCTTAAATTCTAAACCTTCTAGTGAGGGTTGGTGTCAGCTGTTGGTCACTGATCAAATATTCTTTTCAGAGCTCACATATTCAAGAGCTCCCCATGGTACCAGGATGTACTGTGCTAGGAACATGCTTTTTTTTAGAGAAAAGGGATTATTTGAATCTCTACAGATTTATCAAACCTACTTATAGTTTGAGGGTAGGGAAGGGTCAGGCAGGGACAGATGACGCTCCTTCTTTCCTCCAGCCTTCTTCTTCCTTCTGCCTCTTAAATATTGTAAATTCCAAGGATTCTAACCTGCCCCTCATATCCCTTTACACTCTGCCTGGGCAATCTTGCCTGCATCAAGGGCTTCACTATCAGCTATACATACTGCTCGCTGGCAAATCCCCTGAGCTCTCAGCTGGTCTCTGAATCCTTTTACACCACTGCCCCTTGGGCTAGTGCCACCTGTAAGTCCCAGGGAAATATCAAGTCAATATATCAAAAGTGCAGCACCTTATTTTTGTATTTCCGTTCTTCGTTGGCTCAAGCCAGAAACCCCAAAGCCACTCAGAATTCTAATTCTCCTTCACGGTCAGCCGGTCAACAAATCCTTTACATTTTAGGCGTGTCTACAATCTGTCCCCTTTTAACTCCACCAATGCTGCTCATAGGCAATGCTGCATTTCTTTTTTTTTTTTTTGCGGTACACAGGCCTCTCACTGCTGTGGCCTCTCCCGTTACGGAGCACAGGCTCCGGACGCGCAGGCTCAGCGGCCATGGCTCACGGGCCCAGCCGCTCCGCGGCATGTGGGATCATCCCGGACCGGGGCACGAACCCGTGTCCCCTGCATCGGCAGGCGGACTCTCAACCACTGAGCCACCAGGGAAGCCCTGCATTTCTCTTAATTGATGACCTCACTCTTCTCTCACCCAATCTGTCCACGGCCTCCCCAGCCAAGGAATATCTCTAAAATAACTTTTTTATGTTAATATCCTTCAATCTCTAGCCATTATTCACAGGATAAAGGACAAACTCACAAATACACCATAGAAAGCCCTTTATGATCCAGCTCCTCCCAACCTGTCCAACCTCATCTTTTTCTGCTTTCTAATATGTGAATTTCCTCCTTCTCTCAAAGCTCTCCCCCGCTGTACTCCCCCAGCACCCTGTCCATACCTCTAATAATATGGCTTCCCATTGGATGAGAAATGGCTTTCACGGGGTCCCCTCTGCAGCAGGCATCTGCTCTTTCTGCCTGTGCAGAGTCTGTTCTCTTCTTTTGGTAGCAGAACTTTGGGAGCTACTTGGGCTCCATCGGAAGGCCTGTCAATCCAGGTGCTCTGCCCTCCCTTCCCAAGGGGTGGGCTCCTGAGCTACGCCAGGCCAATCAGAAGCTCTTCCCACAATTCCACTGGGCAGAATGACCCCAAATGGACAAGAGGTGGAGCTGATTCCCTTTGGCAGCAGTGCCTTGGTGACACAGTCCATTAACTCTGCTCTCTAGATCCTAGGAATTATCCTCATTCCAAGCTCCCCTAAAACTTAGTTCATATTTTGATCTTCTAATTTTTTTTTTTTTTTTGCTGTACGTGGGCCTCTCACTGTTGTGGCCTCTCCCGTTGCGGAGCACAGGCTCCGGACGCGCAGGCCCAGCAGCCATGGCGCACGGGCCCAGCCACTCCGCGGCACGTGGGATCTTCCCGGACTGGGGCACGAACCCGCATCCCCTGCATCGGCAGGCGGACTCTCAACCACTGCGCCACCAGGGAAGCCCTAATTTTTTTAAGTTGCTTGCAAACATACCCTCTGCCGTCCCCTTACTGCACCAAACACACACACACACACACACACACCCTAAATGAAAAAGCTCTTGAAAAACAGATATTATTGTTTTATTCTTCTTTCTATACTGGTCTGGCACAGTGCCTAGAAATCAATAAACATTTATGGAATTAATTAATCAATGTTTGCATACATGAATAATGAAAACCCTTGAGAGGGAACAGGGGAAAAAACGTGTCACAGCAATGGAAAGGTACTGACATCGTTCCATGGTGATAGTAGGGTGCTTGAGCTACTGTGTCTCTTTACATCCCTAATATTTACTTCATATTTGCTGACATTATGAAGGAACGAATAAGAACTTTTTCATTACGTCAGGATAAATGCTGCTCACAGGGATCCAATGTATTATTTCATCGGTACTAGACCATGTGATTCTTTTGATTCTCTTTCCACTTAACGTGTTATGGATACATAATAAATATGGAAAAAGAATAACTTCTAGTATTTGGATGCACTCTTATCTCAATGATGGTATTTTCTTGAATTTTCCCAGGTGACAATTAGAATTCAGCTTGAGTGCCAATGACTGCTTGGATAGCTGTGTTGAGAAAGATTCTGAGGCTGAGTCAGATGACATGGTTTCTAGTTTCTGGGATTTACTAGAATTGACTTCATTTTATTTTTAATTTTTTATTAGTTTTGGCTGTGTTGGGTCTTCGTTGCTGAGCGCAGGCTTTCTCTAGCTGCAGCGAGCGGGGGCCACTCTTCATTGTGGTGCGTGGGCTTCTCATTGTGGTAGCTTCTCTTGCTGCAGAGCACAGGCTCTAGGCGCGTGGACCACAGTAGTTGCAGCACACGGGCCCTGTAGTTGTGGGGCACAGGCTTAGCTGCTCCACGGCATGTGGGATCTTCCTGGACCAGGGCTCGTAACCCGTGTCCCCTGCATTGGCAGGCGGATTCTTAACCACTGAGCCACCGGGGACGTCCTAGAATTGACTTTAGAAATTACAGAAATTCTTGTGTGAACAGGATGATATTAATATTGTAAAGTACCTTCTTTATAATTCTAGTCAGTAGTATTCTGAAATTTCAGAGCATACGGTACAATAATTATATGTATTACTACATAATATAAAATATGTTATGTATATTTTATTATATAAAATTTAGAAAAGTATACGATACTCTGTCGCCTTGATCTATAACTGCCCAGTAACCGGTAAGTCAGGCTGAGCTTTTCAGGAGACTATGTATGTAAGGTGAGGTAGCCACACTCCAGAGAACATTTATCATGGCCTGAACCCAACACAGTATATTTGAAAAGCTAAGCCTTAGTTATTTTCTAAAAAGGAACTATGTTTCGTATAAAAATCACATAATCAGACAGGTTAATATTAACACGTTATCTGAGGAAAACTAAATATGCACGTCTAGAAAGTAGGAAAATTGAAACTTTCTTGTTACAGCCTGTAAAGTCAAATGTCTTAGTTAATTGAGCAGAACTAAAGGTTTTAAAATTCTTTTTTTTTAAAAGATATTTTTGATGTGGACCATTTTTAAAGTCTTTATTGAATTTGTTACAATATTGCTTCTGTTTCATGTTTTGTTTTTTTGGCTCTGAGGCATGTGGTATCTTCCTGGACCAGGGATCGAACCCACACCCTCTGCATTGGAAGGTGAAGTCTTAACCGCTGGACCACCAGGGAAGTCCCCTAAAATTTAATTCTTAATCCCCAGATTCAGACAGTTTTCAAAAGAGCACTAATTGAAAGATCACGGATCTTAAGTCACTACACTCTCATCTCAGTTTCCTCTTCAGTCAGCAGGTCACCCTCCTTCGTGGAACAGGAATACTGCTTTCCACTCTGCTGAGCCCTGTTGATGCTTCGGGAAAAGATGCACCTGCAAACATACTCGATGTATACAGGCAAGTAGCTGCCATCCGGGAAAGCCTCCATTCTCAGCAAGCTGATTATCTGACTTTCCAAAGTGCGGGTACGTATGTCCTTTTAGACAGGCTGAGAATGAACGAATAGCAACAGGATAAGTGAGGGCGCAGTAGAATGAGCTGAAGGTAGACTTCACCTCCAGGGGCTGAATTCAGGCGCCCAAGACCCGCAGAAAAAGTGCAGAAAGCACTGGATGCTTTTGGAAAGCAGAGATGAACAGGAGACCTCCTCGACCCCACTGAAGAGAGGGTAACAACCCCAGCAGAAGCAGATCTAAGGCCTGCAACCTGGACTTAACAGCCAAGGGTGCAAGCATTCTATTCAGCAAAGAGGCAGAGCAATGAGAGACCAAAGAACCACGCTTCTACCCACTGGGCAAAGGAGACCATTGCCCTGGACTTTTTCATCAAGGTTGCGGCAGCACAGGACCTAAACTGCCTGTGCTGTAACCAGAAAGGCAAAGGCTCGCAGAAAACTCAGCCTAACTGATCCGTATCTACATATATTCAGTCAGAGCATAGAGAAATTCATGAACTCCAGGGTACATATCCCTACAAGTAAATAAAAAACCTTTCACTTGGAAAGGGGATCCTCCTACACTGTTGGTGGGAATGTAAACTGGTGCAGCCACTATGGAGAACAGTATGGAGGTTCCTTAAAAATCTAAAAATAGAACTACCATATGACCCAGGATCCCACTCCTGGGCATATATCTGGAAAAGACAAAAACTCTAATTCGAAAAGATACATGCACCCCAAAGTTCATAGCAGCACTATTTACAGTTGCCAAGACATGGAAGAAACCCAAGTGTCCATCGACAGAGGAATGGATAAAGAAGACGTGGTACATATATATGGAATATTACTCAGCCATAAAAAAGGAATGAAATCTTGTCATTTGCAACAACATGGATGGACCTAGAGATTATCACACTAAGTGAAGTAAGTCAGACAGAGAAAGACAAATATCATGTGATATCACTTATATGTGGAATCTAAAAAAATGATAGAAATGAACTTATTTACAAAACAGAAACAGACTCACAGACATAGAAAACAAACTTATGGTTGCCAAAGGGGAAAGGGGGGAGGGATAAATTAAGAGTTTGGGTTTAACAGATACACACTACCATATATAAAATAAACAAACAACAAGGACCTACTGTATAACATAGGGAACTATATTCAATATCTTGTAATAACCCATAACGGAAAAGAATCTGAAAAAGAATACATATATATGTATATGTATAAAACGGAATCACTTTGCTCTACACCTGAAACAACATTGTAAGTCAACTATACTTCAATTAAAAAAAATCCATTTCACTTGGGATTACAGCATGGGAAAAGCAGACCTATCTTTCTGCAGCCATCAGTTCCTTCATCCAGTAATGCTGCAATCCATATGGAAGAGTAAAGTATCACTCGAAGGCACTGCGGTCCTGTCTGGAACTCCTGTTTAAAGGACACAGCTCTCCTTCAGAATCAAAGATGGCATTCTTGATTGGGAACAGAAGTCTCATTTATGATTTATGAAAGCCTGCAGCCTACGTGGGCCTTTCTCCCAACATCTACTGCCACAGAGTATCCTATGTGAGATGTAGATTACTCTGAGATTATTAGTCAATATCTATACAGCTACCCTGGGGGATAAACAAAACAAAACAAGACAGTTATGAAAGGCAGCAAGATGTCATCCCAAGAACAAGCAAGTAAAGTGTGGGGACAGGGGCCCAATCTGGCTTGTCCACCAAGCAGCTGTATGTCCTCGAGCAAATCAGCTGTCTGGATTGGGTCTCCCAGCCAAAGAATGAGGGGGTTGAATCAGATGATCCCCTCCAGCTAGAAAATTTAGTGAAAGAAATATTTTTTTTTTCCTTTACAAACAGTCACATGAGAGGGTCTATGAAATTCCATTACCCCTCAGAAAGTACAACTGGCAGCTATGGGTTGAGAGCCCCTTAGTGAAAGTATTAATAACATCCTACTTCAGTATTTGATAAACAAAGAGTGAAAATATATTATGCTGCCCCAATAATAAGTTCATCACTGGAACTTGGCATTGGCGTAACAAAATAGCTCTTCTAGTATTTCTCGTGGAAAGTTACTTGCAAGTTCAACATCACCCACTATATCTCATCCTCCCCAAACCAAACTCGCTCCATTTCCTGATTTCTCATTCTCTTTCATTTAACCATTTTGAGGGCTGACTTATTTTTTGCATCACCCTTAATCTAAAACCAGTTATCAGTTCTTCTCCACCTTTGCCACATCTGCTCCTTTATTTCTTTTGGCTCCCAGTCTGGAGGCTGTTCCAGGAGAGCAGAGGGGGTACAAGAACGAGCAGAAATGGGTGCTTAGTATATTTAATCTTCACAATCTGCCTTCTTTTTTTAAAAAAAATATATTTTATTCAAGTATAGCTGATTTACAAGGTTGTGTTAATTTCTGCTGTACAGCAAAGTGAGTCAGTTATACATACACACACACACACACACATATATACACACACATACATACATTCTCTTTCATATTCTTTTCCATTATGGTTGATCCCAGGATATTGACTATAGTTCCCTGTGCTCTACAGTAGGACCTTGTTGTTCACAAACTGTCTTTTGAGGCGAGCTCCATAATGTGGAGGGAGTGAGGCTCAGAGAAGTTTCGGTTTGTGTGGCAAACCCCATCCAGCACACAGCAACTAAGCCAGAGTTCAAACCCGGGCAGTAGGCTCCACCCCCAAGCTACCCCATTCTGCCTCTAGCACTTCTGAGGGCCCAGCATGACACTCTGCTAAACGTTGTATTTATCTCATTAGTCATCAGTAATGATCTTGTGAGCTTGGTCACGTCCTCACTTTTTTTTTTTTTTTTGCGGTAGGCGGGCCTCTCACTGCTGTGGCCTCTCCCGTTGCGGAGCACAGGCTCCGGACGCACAGGCTCGGCGGCCATGGCTCACGGGCCCAGCCGCTCCGCGGCATGTGGGATCTTCCCGGACCGGGGCACGAACCCGTGTCCCCTGCATCGGCAGGCGGACTCTCAACCACTGCGCCACCAGGGAAGCCCACGTCCTCACCTTATACGTGAGGTCTCACAGCTAGGAAGCAGCTCCAAAATCCACACCCTCTTCTACCCCGTAATGCCTCCGTGCCTCACACCTGGACTGTGGGAGAGCCTTAGTCCTGCTCCACTGGCTGTTCCACTCCACAGTATCCAGGACAGCATAACCAAGTTCACTTTCATGTCACTTCCTGGATCAAGAGCTTCCAAAAGCCCCCGCCGCCCCACCGTCTTGGCTACATAATTACTTTTACCGAATAAATTCCAATTTCCATGGCTCTGGCATTCAAGGCCGCGTGAGAGGGTAAGATGTGGCCCTCCTCCGTTGTCTGACCTCTCTCATCTTTCTGACTTCACCTTCCATGGCCCCGTTACCCTGAGGTTCTCCACCCCGTAACCCATCTTGTTTATTCCTCCACACCTTTCCTCATGCCACAGCCCTCTGTCTGTAAGCTCTTCTAGGTGTCCTGTAAGGCTTCATTCCCTGGAATACAGTCCAGGGTAAACCGCTAAATGTCTTAGAGCTGAAACTGTGTTATAGTGCTCTGGAAATTCAGGTAATGAAAACCTTATTAAGCATTCGATATTATTAAACTAAGTTTTGTGCTAAGGAAGGAGTGATACCATAGTGAAACTTGGGTATAATTTGAGCTTTCAGGATGTTAGTTGCATTATTGATCTTGACTTAATAGAACAGGACGAATAAAACGGGACCCATTACACAGTGATGCATCATTCCATTAGAGATGAGGATTGGATCAGACAGGAAGTTATCAGCTACCCAAAGCAGCCATACGATCAGAGAGCAGCCTTCCTAGGCAGTCGGGTTGGCTCAATAGCTTCCAAAGTCACGTCTCACAAGGATGGTCAATTCCGCTGTTCACCAGAGATGGTGTAGTAAGTGCCAGGTCAGGGATTTCAACTGATGTCAGGTCCCAGGGAATACTCAAAGCCACAGGATAAACATGGTTCATCTTTGATTTACTTTTGAGGATTTGGAGAAAAATGTAAATAACTGAACTGAAAATACTTCATAATATTTTATGTCAAAACAAAAACTCTGTGGGCTTATTATAGAGTAGAATGGAAAATTCCATACTTTTTAAATAATAAAACATGAACTACTTCTGAGTTTGCTGCTGACTCCTTTGGCTTACACAGACAGACTCCTGGGAGTGTATGTTGCTATCCTCTGATATTAGAAGTATTTCAATGGAAAAGCTTGAGAAATACTGATGTCATGTGCTACGTATTGTGGACCAAGACCAGTGAAATCTAGTTATCATGTGATGAAAGGCTCTTGCCAGACATGCAGGGCATGTCCTATTAAAAGAAAAATATTTAGAACTTTTTTTTTTTTTTTTTTGCGGTACACGGGCCTCTCACTGTTGTGGCCTCTCCCGTTGTGAAGCACAGTCTCCGGACGCGCAGGCTCAGCGGCCATGGCTCACGGGCCCAGCCGCTCCACGGCATGTGGGATCCTCCCGGACCGGGGCACGAACCCGTGTCCCCTGCATCGGCAGGTGGACTCTCAACCACTGCGCCACCAGGGAAGCCCTACAACTGTTTTTATGTGAGTCTGTGTACCAATAGGAACACTGTCTCTGCTGTTCCATAAAAGTTGGATGTTGCTTTTACTGTTTTAGCTTATTTAACTGAGGTTTCACAATGTACCTTGGATCTTCTAGAACATGATTTAGTTATCATATTTTGGAAGATGTGCTATCTAAATCCCTTTAAAACAAATCTGTCATAGAACGAGATTATAGCAGAATCAATTTGGGTCAGGATTATAGCTCAGGATTAAAAATCTAAAGCCAAAAAACTAACTATACACTTAGTCATTCAAAACCATTTATCATGTGATGGGCACTCATCTAGACATCAAGAAAATATAGATAAAGAGAGAAACATTCCTCAAAGGGTATCACCATCTAGAATCCACACAGGGACACATGGCAGGATCCTAGGTGGATATATCAGAGCACTGAGTGAAGTACAGCAATACCAGGCTATACTCGGCAGTGTAACCTTATCAGGCTAACCCTGGACCATTCAGTAATTCATTCAATATACATTTGTGTGTCAGGATCTGTTAAATGGTCCACGATACAAAATCAAGTCCTTGACTTCACGAAGCTTTTAGTGTTCTTTTAAAAATAAAGTAAGATGGATAGAGTGATGACAAGGGTTTGGTCAGGGAAGATCTCCAGTTAGATGACATTTTTGCACTTGAAGGGAATAAGGAAGAAAGCCATGAGACCAGCCAGCAGAGCCATCAAAGGCAGAGGGAAGTGTAAGGGCTTCAGGCAGGATCATGCTTGGCATGCTTGGGAAAAAAAAAAAAAAGAAAGAAAAGAAAAAGCAAGGCTGGAGAAGCTGGAACAGAGTAAGTGAAGAGCAAATCACATTCTATAGGTCATGATCGGGACTTTGCATGGAACTGAGATGGAGACCACTGGAGACGGTGACATGACGTAGGTTTCGCTTTGAAAGGATCATCCAGACAACTATAGGAGGGTGGATTACAGGGCAGTTATTAACATTGTATGTCTTCAATTAGAAGACCTGCAATGAATGAGATGAGAGATGACGGTGGCTTGCACGGGCAGTGGAGATGGTGAAAAGTGGTTGAATTCTGGCTGTTACAAAGGTAGAGCCAACAGGATCTTCTGGTATCATGGATATGGGGGCTAAGAAGAAAGAGGAGTTACGGATGCTTCCAAAATGTTTAGTTCACACATCGGGAAGAACGGAGCTGTTGTTTGTAAGATTGGAGAAGAACAGCTTTGAAGGAGGCAGGTTTACTTTGAGATGCTTATTAGAGATGCCTCCTAGTCACTGGGTACACAGTCCTTGAGTTCAGGAGGGAGGTCCAAGCTGGAGACAAACTCAGAAGGCTCAGCATAGCGATATTTTATTTAAAGACAGGGGTTCCAAATGAGATCGTCTAAGAAGGAATGTAGATTCAGAGCATCTTAATAGGTCTGGGGACTGAGATCTGAAGTACTCTCCTGTTTGTCTGTTTTTACGACAGCTTTACTTAGATATAATTGCAACACAAATGTTTAAGGGCAGCAAAACTGGATGAAGCAGCAAGAAAGACTGAGAAAGGGTGGCCAGTGAATTTGGAGAAGAAGAAAAAGAGATTGGTGACCTGGAGGTCAAGTGAATGCTGCCGATGGATGAGGTAAATTATATACTAAGATACATGCACTGAACTTGGCAAGGCAGCAGTCAAGAGCAGTTTTGAGAAAAGCCTGAATGGAGTTAGTTTCAAGGAGAATGGAGGAGGAGAGGGAGAGAAAGGGAGTATAAACAATTTCTTCAATGATTTTTCTGTAAGAGGTTGCAAAGAAACAGGGCCATAGCTGGAGGGGGCTTACGGTATGTTTGTGTGTTGATGGGAATGGTCCACACGGAGGGGAAGATTTCCTAGTGCTGGGGAGAACAGTGTCTTGGTAAGAAGAGGGGCGGGATCTGTATCAGCTTCCTGGGGCTGCCAAATAGTAACACAAACTGGGTGGTTTAAACAACGGACATTTATTATCTCATGGTTCCCAAGGCGAGAAGTCCAGGATTAAGATGTTGGCAAGAGCGTGCAGCCTCTGCTCGCTAGGGAGGGTCTGTTCCAGGCCTCTCTTCTAGCCTTTGCTAGTTCCTTGGCTGATGGCAGCTAAGTCCAATCTTCACAGTACGTTCTGCCTGTGTGTCTGTGTCCAGATTTTCCCTTTTTATCAGGACACCACTCATATTAGATTAAGGGACTATCCTTATCCAGCATGGCCTCATCTCAACTAATTACATCCGCAACGATGGACCCTATTTCCAAATGAGGGCACATTCTGAATACTAGGGTTAGGATTTCAACGTATCAATTTTGGAAGGACACAAGTCAGCCCATAAGAGGACCCAATGCAAAGTGGAAAGGCTGGTGTTTGTTAGAGGAAAAAAAAGCAGAGAATGTATGTGGATTCAGATACAGATGGAGGATTAGCTGTGGTGGTGAAGTCTGTGGAAGTTCTCTTCTGTTTGATTCTATTTTCGCAGTGAAATAAAAGGCAACGTCAACATCTTAAGGTTCAGCCCTGCTTGCCCAACTAACCTAAACCTCTGCTGAATACTGCCCAATCCAATTATGAGTTCTACTACATTTAAATATGAATTCCATTATCCAAAAAAACCCCCCAAACCCCCCAAAAAACTACACAATTCAACAAAGCTCTAACTGGAATAATGATTTTAGGAATTAAGCAATTATGATCTAGTGTAAATATGAAAAGGTTTAGAATACTACCTATAATGGACGTGTAAACATTAGATAACAGAGCAATTATACAGGAAGCAGAAAAAACAGATCAGAAACAGAAACCCTTCTCAAGCCTTGAAAAAATATGGTGGAGTCTCCCCAGGATGTGAGGGGAGAGAAGGAATATTAATGTGGATTTTAAAAATCCTAGAACAGAGGTACAATAATTTTATTATCCATGGGATTTGAGGTGAGTGCTCATTGCTCACTGGCCTCAATACGTTTATGATTTAAATGAACCATTTTCAAGTCTTTTATGCTTAGCAATTACTGCACTTAATTTTGCAGTAGAGACTTTGGCAAAAGAAATTCTGTCATTTCCTCACAATTTTCACCGCTAAATCTAAAGACTTTCCATGCATATGTGAAAACTAGGTTGGGGAGGTGGAGGACATAGACAATGAGAACAGCAGTGCAATCGGGCTTCCCTGGTGGCGCAGTGGTTGAGAGTCCGCCTGCCGGTGCAGGGGACACGGGTTCGTGCCCCGGTCCGGGAGGATCCCACATGCCGTGGAGCGGCTGGGCCCGTGAGCCATGGCCGCTGAGCCTGCGCGTCCGGAGCCTGTGCTCCACAACGGGAGGGGCCACAACAGTGAGAGGTCCACGCACCGCAAAACAAAACAAAACAAACAAAAACAACAACAACAAAAAAACAGCGCAACCAGTTTGGAATGTTTATTGTTGTGTTATTGAAAACACCCCTGTTCTAAATGAATGTTTCCAATGTTACACTTTTCCGAGGCTTAATTCTTTTCCAATGCACTCACATAACTGCTACTAGAATTTTTGTCTGTTTTGAGTGTGTAATGAGGGACAATGGACTTCTTATACCAGACAGAATGATCTCATTCCATAAATAAAAATAAGACTGCAGATTGCCTTCTTTCTGCAATGAGGCTCCCATCAATGTCAGTGAAAATAGTGGGAGTGGACCAACGGTAATATATGGCCTGCAACTACCTAGAACTCTAGACAAAGCAAAATGGAAAACATCTATTACACTGCCAGCCTGTTCATACCCAGGGGAATGGCACAGAATTGTTTTTTCTTGTTGCATATTTTGTTCAGTTTTCCTCAATACTGCTTTGAAACAAGTTGAGCAAAGATTGTGCTCATTGCTTCCATCAGAAAACCCATAAACATAAAAGCTTTGATTAAAAAAATTCTTGGCAAGGATACTTACATACTTTTTATTAAGTTTTTCCCCAATGTTCCTACAGATACTACCTTGCTTTGTGATAAAAACAATCCTTTTTATTACATATTGTTCTCTTCCAAAATCCGCTGACCAGTATTACAGCCTCATTAGTCATTTCTACATTTAGTTGTATGTAAGCAAAGGGAATGACTAAAAGAACAAATAGTAGTCAACACCTCTAGCAAAGTGAAACCACAGCAGTTACTTTTGGGTTGTTTTAGGAGCATGTTTGATTTCTCACACCCATATAATACCATCCTTTCCTTTTATAGAAGGGAAAAATCCTTTCTTATTTGATGTGACTTTATCCAACACTCTACAATAGCAACAAATAAACTTTTCTAACAATTCTTTCAACTATTCAATCTGATAGCCTTTGTGCACTAGCACAGTTTCATAGTTACATCCTTGTAGTTTTCAACCTACAAATATCCTTCTCTACGAGTCAGAAGTTAGTTTTAAAAAATTTCCATTCAAAACATGAATTGAATACTTAATATGTGCCAAACACTAGGGCTAAAAGGCAAATGGCGTATCTTCTATCACCAGTAATTGAAGCAAATGACTTCACATTGACTTTATTAATAAAGAGAATTACAATCTTTACCACGATGGTATTTGTAAAAGCTTCTTTTCATTTACACTGAACTCTTCTTTGATAAGTTAATGGGGCTGATGAATGAAAAGTACTATATTTGTAAAGTATTATTGTACATTACCTCCTCAAGAGAGTAAAGTTGCAAATGGTAAATAATTAGATTCAAAATGCCATTATACCCTGCCAAAACCTAAGTAGAACTTGATATGTCCTTGACCTTTGATGAAACCTAGAACTTAAAATGTTGTTTACGTAAGTGGTGTTTAGGAAGCCAACTGAAGGAAAATCAGAAGGCTTAGTAAAAAACAGTGACACTTTTGCTCTCTAAGATGTTTAATTCTTTAAGACAACCTATCGAGGTAGATATTATCATCACCATTTACAGAAAAAATATTAAAGGTAAAAAAAAGGTTAATTAACTTGCCCCACAGCTATACAAGATGTGCTTGGGATCTGGACTCATGCATCTGACTTTACAGCCTATGACCTTATCATTATGCAATCACATCATGCTAGTTCTTTCTGTAGAGATGGGTAATCAAGAGGTTGAGGGAAAATGTCCACAGAATGACCAGGGAATGATGCACTTAGGCTACTAGTAATAATTTTTTTTCCTCTTTCATATTTTTATTGTAATGGAACATACCCAACATATAATTTATACTATTTTAACCATTTTTAGGTGTACGGTTCTGTGGCATTAAGTACATTCCCTTTGTTGTGCAACCATCACCACCATCTACCTCCAGAACTTTTGCATCATCCCAAACTGCAACTCTGTACCCATTAAAGAGTAACTCCTCATTCTTCCCTCCCTCACGTCTCTGGTAACCACTCCTCTATTTTTTTGGTCTATCTGAATTTGACTATTCTAAGTACCTCATCTGAGTGGAATCATGCAATATCTGTCCTTTTGTGTCTGGCTTCTTTCACTTTGCATAATGTTTTCAAAGTTCACCCATGTTGTAGCACGCATCAGAATTTCATGACTTTTTAAAGGTGAATAATATTCTATTATATGTATATACCACCTTTTGTTTATCCATTCGTCAATGGACATTTGGATTATTTTCGCCAAAAGGCTATGAAGAACGCTACTGCGAACAGTGCTGCTATGAACACTGGCATACGAATATACGTTTGAGTCCATGCTTTCAATTCTTTTGCGTATCTACCCAGAGGTAGAATTGCTGGGTCATATGGTAGTTCTATGTTTAACTTTTGGGGGAACTGCCATACCATTTCCCCCAGAAGCTGTACCTCTGTGGTGTCTACATTCCCACCAACAGTGTACATGTCTCCATGTCTTCATCGTCAACGCTTGTTATTTTCCATATTGTTTTCACTTTTAAATGAATTACTTTATTACAGACATGATAATAAAATAACAGGAAGCCAAAGCAAACACTGCTCACAATCCCACCCTGAAATCAAATCAATGAAAAATATGCATAATATCCATCAATTATAAAATTCACGGATGTTACTAAGTAACATGATGTTACTAAGAAAACCAAGCACGTACACGGACATGGACTGGCAATGACACTGACTAATCAAAGAGGGTCTCAGGCTCAGGTTCAACCATTCTAACTTCCACTAAGCTTTCAGTGACTTTTCAAGATGATTTGGCTTAGATAGTATAGAGGAGGGAGACCTAAAGCTCAGTCACACCCCACCTGTTCTCATTCTTCTCCTCTCGGGTGCCAGATGATCCCTATGAAACATCTGCAGGTCTCTGTGGCAGGCAGATCTGATACATTGTGAGATGGCCCCTTGAGGTTGATGGCAGGGAATGAATCCAGTCTGTGCATTTGCCACTGAACAAACGGTGATTCGTCTGTGGTTGTCCGTACATGTGTATGCTTCTGCCTTGCAATGATTTCTTCCTCCCCTAACCAACCTGCTAAAATGCAACATTTAAACCAGCCTCGCATGCATTATTGCCAGGCTGGGGCCTAATCGTGTCAAATGAAGGCTGCCAGCTTCCCTTGCCAGAAGAAGAGGCACTGGGAAAACCGGAAATGGGACAAGAGTCTGGTACACTCTCTACTCGGTCATGGATGGCCTTCAGCAGTAAACCAATCAACGGAGTCAAAAGAACATCGCTTCCCGTTAACATAGAGCAATACCAAATCCCGCAGACATGATTGATTCATGCCCTGTGCCAGTCCCTGTCAAACACAGTATTTGTTTTTCTGCTAATGCTACTAATGTTTAAATTGGAATGTATGTATGAGAAGAGTTATAAGAATGTGAAGCATTTTTTTTAATGGAAAAGATTTTAATGTATTGGTAAATAATATTAAAACATAGGTAGAAGCCTTAAATCACAAACCAAAGACATGCTGGATTTAAAACAAAAAAGCAGCCAATGAAAAGTCTGCGTTATCCTGCAGATGCTGGGGACAAATGCCCAAGAGTTCCACTGCTGGATTGTATAGTAACTGCACATTTAGTTATGTAAGAAACTGCCGACTGGCTTTCCAAAGGGGCTGAAATGCGTGAGGGATCTGGTTTTTCCACTGCCTCATCAGGATTTGGTGTTTTTAACTTCAGCCATTCTACACAGGTGTGTAGTGATATCTCACTGTGGTTTTACTTTGCATCTGCCTAACGGCTAGTGATGCTGAACCTCTTTTCATGTGCTTATTTGCCATCCTTATATCCTTTTAGGTGAGATTTCTGTTCACGTTTTTGTCCATTTTCTAATTGGGTTGTTTGTTATTTTACTGTTGAGTTTCTAAAATTCTTTTTATATTCGAGATACTATTCCTTTGTGGATATATGGTTTGCAAATACGTTCTCCCTGTCTATAGCTTGTCTTCTCATCCTTTTAACAAGGTCTTTCGCAGAGCAAGATTTTAAATTTTGTGTGGCCCAATTTATCAGTGTTTCCCTTTACGGATCTTGCTTTTGGTGCCAAGTTTAAGAACTCTTTGTCTAGTCCTAAACCCTGAAAATTTTCTATAAACGTTTTATTTTCTTTTCAAATTTTTTTTTTACATCTTTATTGCAGTATAATTGCTTTACAATGGTGTGTTAGTTTCTGCTTTATAACAAAGTGAATCAGTCTATAAACGTTTTATAATTCTACATTTAAGTATGTGATCCATCTTGAATTAATTTTGCTTAAGGTGTGAGGTTTAAGTCGAGGTTCTTTTTTTTTTTTTGGCCTATGGATGCCCAATTGCTCCAGCATCATTTGTTAAAAAGGCTCTCCTTCTTCCATTGAATTGTTTTTGCATCTTTGTCAAAAGTCAGCTGAACATACTTATGTGGGTCTACTTGTGGGTTCTATTCTGTTCCACAGATCTATGTGTCTATCCCTCTACCAATGCCACACGGTATTGATTATTGTAATAATATAATAAGCCTAAGGATGTGAAGAATTCTTAATGGTCATGAGATCCCCACTGTAACCCAGAGCCAGGAGATTTGCACTTGACATTGAGATTTACACTCCTAAAGTACCTGTGCATTGAGCCAGAAACCTTTTCAATAAACAGAAGACTCTGGAGACCTTGGAAACAACTGTCATTAAATAAATTTTAAAAAAAAGAACAAACGACAACATAAACCGATCTTCCACTAGGACAAAAAATAAAACTATCTTATGTGATCACAACTGCCCAAAGCCTTATGATACCCATAAAATTGTCTCTCAAGGAGCAATGTGCCATTGTCAAATTGTATTCAACCACCCATGATTCAGGATGTGTTTGCATGTTGATAATTGCTGGTGTGGAGAAAGAGTCTATGTTAATTTGCTGCCACTGTAGTGGAAATGGCTATGCTAATGAGTTTGAAGAAAATGAGTTAGTTGAGTATTATCTCTTTTATGGTTCTAAACAGAGAGATTCCATTATTTTTCTAAATCATTTAACTCAACTAAAAGCAATAATTTTGCAGCAAAATAAACTTTCCCGAATACCTTTGAGTTTTCAATGATCCAGCTGCTCTTAGATATGTAAGCAAACAGGAAACCACTAGTGAACCACTTGTCACTTTCTTACTAGTGCTTGTATAAGACTGAGGACTACCCTTGCTTTCACTGTATCAGTTATCTATTGCCCCACTAAAGCTACAGAACAACAACTGAGCCTCAGTGGAATGGAAAAACTATTTATTTAGCCAGTGAGTCTGCAGGGACTGGTTCTGGCCACGGCTTAGCTGATGGGAACTGGGCTTCCTGACATGTCTAGATATCAGCTGATTGTTGGCTCATCCTGGACAGCCACACTCAAGAGACTTGGGGAACATGGCCCTGTCTGATCCTCCAGCAAGCTAGTCCAGGTGTATTCTTGTGATCATGGCAACAAAGTAAGAGAGGAGACAGAGACAAGCCAGTGTGTTTTCAAGCTTCTGCCTGTGATACAACTGTTAACATGACATTGGCTAAGGCAAGTCCACGTGGCTAAATTCAGAATCAAGAGGCAGTGAAATGTACTCTACCTTTCGGAGATAGGAACTGCAAGGTGATATTGACAAAGAATCTGTACACAGAGAGGAATGAAAGACGGTGCCATTAATGCTAACAGTCTACCAGACTCATCTTCATATACTTAGGCCATGATGGAATTTTTCTTATTACAGTTTCTGGGACAGGACCCCCTTTTTCTTTTGGCCCAATCGCAAGTCTCATAACAAGTATCTTGCCAATCTGTAAGTACTCCAGAACAGTAAGAACCCAATCCAGTGCCCAACGCAAGCAGCTGTTCCCTAATCCTGGATGAATGAATTAATGAAGAATGAAAGATTCTGCAGGCTGTAGTGCTCAACGTATTAGCTTGTAACAGTATCAATTAGCACAAGAAGAGTCTTTTGTGATTTTCTACATCTGTACTTATTTTTCTCCATTGAGATGACTGCATCCAATGTGTCCAACAAATATGAAATGTGCATCTCTTATGTGCAAAATTCTACCATAAGAACATAGGAATGTGAGTGATACCACTCTAGTGAAAAATCAATGGGCGAGATGAAAAATCAGTCTCCGTCCCTGCTTAGAATTCTGCAGGCTGCATAAAATATCTTTCAAATAAGAATGATCTATAAGATTTCATTCAGCTCTGAAATTCCACAGTTTTATTATTTTAGATAAAAGTAATGGAAGGCAGAATATAAGTACCCAGAATAACAGATGAATTTAAGAGAAAGAGAGGTCACACACATGTGTGGTTGCAGGATAAAGCCTTCATGGGAAAAGTAACATTTAAGGGCTTGCAGGACTTTAAAAATCAATGGGGACAGTGAAGGAGCACAGTTAGGTGAGGCTGGGCGTACTTAGGGCCAGGGAGTGATTCCATTTTTCTGGAACAAAGGGTTAACATGGACAATTGGTAGGAGGTAAACCCAGAAAGACAGGTTAGAGCTATACTGTTCATGGCCTTGAATAGCAAGCTGACGAGTTTGTACTTACTTCTGCAGATTTGATCTTTCTAAAGCATTTCTCCACGCTTTAGAAAGACTAGTCTGCATAGCCCTATACAGAACTGCTTTATGTAGGGAGAGGGGGTGGGCAGATAAGTCTGTAGGTTATTTAAAGTGTCTAGGTGAGAAACAGTGAGTATCTAACTAGGAAGGTTGAAGAGTGAAGATGCTCTGAGAGAGGGCTGTGGGTACCAGAGGAAAAGCCCAGCATCTTGCCCATTACATCTCTCTCTCTTTTTTTATAACAGGAAGCCAGTCAAATTATATGCCAAGTTTATATATTCTACAGTAAATGCTAGTCTTCAAAATTTCCCCCAAACTTTCTATTGAAATGAATTTACTCCAAATCCAGGCTTTAGCAAAGACAGAGATCCTTGTCGTCGTAATTAGCCTTGACAGTATCACTACAGTCATGAGAAGCTCAAACTGACTTATCACTAAGAGCAGTGACCACCCATTAGAAGCACTTCACTGGTCATTCACCTTTCAGCAGGCTGAACTGTCTTCCCAGCTGGTTGAGCACAATCTAATCTCTTGATAACTGAATGAAGTCTTCTAGACCATCAGCAAAGGAAGATAGAATCTAGGCTTTCAGTGCTGTAAGCAATTTAGAGATCATCGTGTTCACTCTTATCTTATGAATGAGGAAACCAGGTCAAGTGGTCCAGCTAATCAGTGGTGGGACGGAGCCCAGCTCTCCTCATCGTGCTCAGCTGATGCTCTTTGTATGATACTGTTAGCAAGCAGGCACATTCATGTCTGTTCACATGTTTAAGTCAATATTCTCAACCATACGATCTTCAGTCAGACTATATCTGAGACACAGAACAGCAGGTAGTATGGTAAGGCTAGTATGGGGTAGATCTAGGTGATCAGAAGAGGAAGCTGTAAACATTGGCTGGTCCCTAATTCTCCAGGACCCAGAATGACAAGCCATGGGATCTGACGTCCTTTGAAACAGAAAATGTGAAATCATGAGATAATGGAAGGTTTTTTACAGCTGTGGTTTATTTTAAAGTACTATATTATCTTAAATTCTATTCAAAATTGGGAGGAAGTACATGTCACATAACTAGGAAAGACTAAATTTTCTGAAAACTGCCACAGATTTTTTTCAAAACTTCAAAACTGAGAGAAGTTTCTGTTTATTATAGTGACATTTCCAAAATTATACACATCGCTGTGAATCAGTCTTTTGGATATATTTATCTCTTTCCTCTCTGTGTCAGATTTCCTTGAACTGAGAAAGTTATCTTTTTATTCAGTTATTTCTGTAACCATTATTAGTTAAATATTTTAGTGAGATTCAAAAGAAAATGTTATACATACTAAGCTATGACACATTAATTCTACCAAAATCTCTGAATAGTACTGATTCAGTTAAAATGTAAATGTCATACACGTGCAATTCCCAACGCAAACGGAGGTGTGATCTAAGGGCTGTAATGGATCTTGAGCTGTGTCGTGGTTCCAAGAAGAAGTTATAAAGAATAAGTTGCTTTCCCTCAAGTCCTGCCTCTCTCCCTCATTCACAACGCAGGTGCTTCACAAAGATACACATGAAGGGCCTGCAGAAAAGTGGAAATTGCCTCACCAGCCAGGTCAGCCTAGCCAACCCGAGAGGTTACAGATATGGCAGCCGGAATATCCACACATCTGACTCACAGAGTAGATAATGAAAACATTCATTAAAATTACAAATAAAAACCAAGGAGACAAATATACAAAAATAACAGCTCCCATCGTTCAAAAAATGCCTTTTGAGTAACGATCACATCTCAGACAATGCGCTGGGCACCAGACAATCACAGTCCCCATCCTTATGGATCTTCAGATCTAGCTGAGGAGATAGGCAATAATATAAGCACACATACACAAACATAATCATCATTTGAGATAAATATTACAAAGGATTTGATGATGGTTCTGTGATGGAGAGTAATAAAAGAATGGACTTACTTAGGTATGGTGTTCAGGAAAGATCTCTCTGAGAGATGACATTTAAAATAAGACCCGGGGGGCTTCCCTGGTGGCCCAGTGGTTGAGAGTCCGCCTGCCGATGCAGGGGACACGGGTTCGTGCCCCGGTCTGGGAGGATCCCACATGCCGCGGAGCGGCTGGGCCTGTGGGCCATGGCCGCTGAGCCTGCGCGTCCGGAGCCTGTGCTCCGCAACGGGAGAGGCCACAGCAGTGAGAGGCCCGCGTACCGCAAAAAAAATTTTTTTAATAATAAAACAATAAAAAAAATAAAATAGGACCTGAAGGATGAAGAGGAAGTACCAACTACAAAGGCCCAAGGAGGAAAAGGGCTTGGCCTGTTTTAGAAACTTCATATGATCAATGTCTAATAAAGGATTAACTCAGCAAGCCTGGGTTGTCCAAACTCGTCACAGTACAAAGAAAAGTTTGCCCTTTGACCAGCTCCTGGCTTTAACCTCTAAGCCCTTGGAACTACCTGCCTAATAAGAGTGTCACTGTTTAGCTGGGGTTGTGGTCCCCAGATAGTCTATGTCAACAATGTGATTGATGGTGGGGTCCTTGGGCCATGTGGTATCAGTCTTACCTCTAAAGAGGCTGGAGGCTGAGTAACTAACATCTGCCACATGGTACTCCATGCCTATGCGACTGACTTCCAATAAAAACCCTGGACACCAAAGCTAACCTGAGCTTCCCTGGTTGGCAATATTCCACATGTGTTGTCACACACGTACACCATTGCTAGGAGAATTAAGTGCTATTCGAATGACTCCACGGGGAGAGAACAACTGGAAATTCATGACTGGGTTCTCCTAGACTCCAACCTACATACCTTTTTCCTTTGCTAATTTTAATAACATTTCCCAAAGATCTCCATGGCTGCTGCTTGGAGAAAGGATTAGAGCGGGTAAGCGTGGAGGTAGGAAAATCAAGCAGCTGTCGACGACGGGGACTTAGACTGGGCTGGGGTGGGAAAGGTTGACGAAGCTGGAGAGAAATGACAGATTTGAGATATATACTAGATAAGGAGGAAGCAGAATTTGGTGTTGGGTTGTATTTCAAGAGGGTTGGAGAAGACAAACCACAGATAATTATTAGGTTTCTGTCTTAAATAACTGCATATATGATGGTGTCACTGAAATGGAGAAGACTGGAGAAAGAAAAGGCCCAGAGTTCAGGTTTAGACAGGTTAAGTGTGAGATGCCTGTGAGACATCTAAGTTGGGAGGACCAAAGATATAAATTAGAGAGGTGAAAGCAGATAGACAGACAGATAATATTTAAAGCCACAATAATGGATACAATCTCTTAGAGAGAATGTATGCAAAACAAAAGAGAAAGGGCTCAGAACCAATCCTGGACGACCCACAACGCTCAGAGATCAGGAAGAGGATGAAGAGAAGCTTATTATGTATCAGGCTCAGCACTACATGCTTTCCATGAACTAACTTAGCCAGTCCTCACAAAGACTCTAAGAGGTAATTATTACTACACGCCCCGTTTTTTGGAAATTATTAACCTAAACCTAATTCTTTTTTGAAATGATAAATTATTCAATTTATTTAAAGTAAAACATAAAAATTAAAAAAAAACCAAAATGAATTCACCCATTTCTCCCAACCTCCCCATCCCCTGACTCTGGCAACCACCAATCTGTTTTCTGTGTCCATAAGCTTGTCTTTTTGTTTTAGATTTCACATATAAAAGAAATGTTATAATGTTAATCTTTCCCTGTCTGACTTATTTCACTTAGAATAATGCCCTGACGGGCTTCCCCAGTGGCACAGTGGTTAAGAATCCACCTGCCAATGCAAGGGACACGGGTTTGAGCCCTGGTCCGGGAAGATCCCACATGCCGTGGAGCAACTAAGCCAGTGTGCCACAACTACTGAGCCTGCGCTCTGGAGCCCGCGAGCCACAACTACTGAGGTCGCATGCCACAATTACTGAAGCCCACACGCCTAGAGCCCGTCCTCTGCAACAAGAGAAGCCACCGCAATAAGAAGCCCGCGCACCACAACAAAGAGTAGCCCCTGCTCACCGCAACAAGGGAAAGCCCGCGCACAGCAACGTAAACCCAATGCAGCCAAAAATGAATAAATAAATAAATAAATTTTTAAAAAAGAATAATGCCCCTGAGGCCCATCCATGCTATTGCAAATGGCAAGATTTCATTCTTTTTAACGGCTGAGTAATATTGCATATTGTAAACTATTATATGGCACAATTTCTTTACCCATTCACCTGTCAGTAGGCACTTAAGTCGTTTCCATATCTTGGATGTTGTAATTAATGCTGCAATGCACATGGGGTTGCACATATCTTTTCAAGTTAGTGTTTGCATGTTCTCTGAATAAATAGCTAGAAGTGGAATTGCTAGTAGTTCTACTTTTAATATTTTTAGGATCCTCTATACTGCTTTCTATAGTGGCTGCACCAATTTACATTCCCACCAACAGTGCACAAGGTTTCCCTTTTCTCCACATCCTCACCAACATTTTTCATTTCTTGACTTTTTGATAATCACCATTGTAACAGGTGTGAACGGACATCTCACTGTGATTTTGATTTGTATTTCTGTGATGATTAACAGTCTTGAGCATTTTTTCATGTACCTGTTGGCCATCTGTATGTCTTCTTTGGAAAAATTTCTATTCAGATCTTCTGCCTATTTTTCAAATCAGATTGTTTTTGTTTTGTTTTGTTTTGTTTATGCTATTGAGTTGTATGAGTTCTTTATATATTTTGGATATTTGCCCCTTATCAGACATATGATTTGCAAATATAATATTTTCTCCCATTCAGGGGTTATCTTTTCATTTTGTCAATGTTTCCTTTGCTCTGCAGAAGTTATTTAGTTTGATATAGTCCCACTTGTTTATTTTTCCTTTTGGTGTTAGATTGAAAAACAATCATTGCCAAGACCTATGCCAAGGAGCTTATCATATATGTTTTCTTCTCAGAGTTTTATGGTTTCAGGTTATACATTTTTTTTTTGCGGTACATGGGCCTCTCACTGTTGTGGCCTCTCCCGTTGCGGAGCACAGGCTCCGGACGCGCAGGCTCAGCGGCCATGGCTCACGGGCCCAGCTGCTCCGCGGTATGTGGGATCTTCCCGGACCGGGGCACGAACCCGTGTCCCCTGCATCGGCAGGCGGACTCTCAACCACTGCGCCACGAGGGAAACCCTGAGCCTTCTTTAATTTCTTTCATCAATGTCTTATAGCTTTCAGGTCTTTCACCTCCTTTCGCTTCTTCTATTTTATTCCTTGTGATGCAAGTATCAAAAGGATTGTTTTCTTAATTTCTTTTTCTGATAATTTGTTATTAATGTATAGAAATGTAACAAATTTTTATGTATTGATTCGTATCCTGAAAATTTACTGAATTTTTTATTAGTTCTACCAGTTTTTGATGGAGTCTTTAGGATTTTCTATATATCATTTCATCTGCAAATTGTGATCATTTTACTACTTCCTTTCTGATTTGGATACCTTTTATTTCTTTTTCTTGCCTAGTTATTGTGGTTAGGACTTCCAATACTATGTTGAACAAAAGTGGCAAGGGTGGACATCCTTATCTTGCTCCTATCTTAAAGGAAAAGTTGAAAGGTTTTTACAATTGAGGATGATGTTAGCTGTGGAATTGTCATATACGGCCTTTATTATGTTGAGGTATGTTCCTATACCCACTTTGTTGAGGGTTTTATGATAAACAGATGTTGAATTTTATCAAATGCTTTCTCTGCATCCACTGAGATGATCATATGATTTTTATTCTTCATTTTGTTAAGTAGTGTATCACACTGATTTGCAGATGTTGAACCATTCCTGCATTCCTGGGACAATTCCCTTTTGAACATGGTGTATGATCCTTTTAATGTATTGTTGAATTCAGTTTGATAGTATTTTGTTGAGGATTTCTGCACCTATGTTCATCAGGCATATTGCCTTAATTTTCTTTTCTCATAGCGTCTTTGTCTGGTTTCGGTATCAGGGTAAGCTGGCCTTATAAAATGAGTTTGGAAGAGTTACCTTCTGTTCTATTTCTTGGAACAGTTTGAGAAGGATTAATTCTTCTTTGAATGTCTCATAAAACTCACCAGTAAGGGGACTTACCTGGTGGCACAGTGGTTAAGAATCTGCCTGCCAATGCAGGGGACACAGGTTCGGTCCCTGGACAGGGGAAGATCGCACATGCCACAGAGCAACTAAGCCCATGTGCCACAACTACTGAAGCCCATGCACCCTAGAGCCCGCATGCCACAGCTACTGAGCCCAAGCACCACAACTACTGAAGCCTGCATGCTCTAGGGCCTGCGTGACACAACTACTGAGCCTGCGTGCTGCAACTACTGAAGCCTGCATGCCTAGAGCCCATGCTCCACAACAAGAGAACCCACTGCAGAGAGAAGCCTGTGCACTGCAACGAAGGGTAGCCCCCGCTCGCTGCAACTAGAGAAAGCCCGCGCACAACACAAAGATGCAACACAGCCAAAAAAAAAAAATTTACCAGTGAGGCTATCTGGTCCTGGACTTTTGTTTCCTGGGAGGTTTTTGATTATTGATCTTACTAGCAATTGGTCTGTTCAGATTTTCTATTTCATCATGATTCAGTCTTGATAGGTTGTACGTTTCTAGGAATTTATCCATTTCTTCTAGGGTGTCCAATTGTTGGTGTATAATCATTCATAGTAGTCTCTTATGATCCTCTGTATTTCTGTGCTATCAGCTGCAATGATAACAACTCTTTGTGATTTTATTTAAGTCTTCTCTCTCTTTTTTCTTGGTGACCCTAGCTAAAAGTTTGTCAATTTTGTTTATCTTTTCAAAGAGCCAGCTCTTAATTTCATTGATATTTTCTAATTTAGTTTTTGTTTGTTTGTTTGTTTGTTTTGCGGTACGCAGGCCTCTCACTGCCGTGGCCTCTCCCGTTGGGGAGCACAGGCTCCGGACGCACAGGCTCAGCGGCCATGGCTCATGGGCCCAGTCACTCTGTGGCATGTGGGATCCTCCTGGACTGGGGCACGAACCCGTGTCCCCTGCATCGGCAGGTGGACGCTCAACCACTGCACCACCAGGGAAGCCCGTCTAATTTAGTTTTGATTTCATTTATTTCTGCTCTAATCTTTGTTATTTCCTTCCTTCTACAGGCATACCTCAGAAATATTGTGGGTTTGGTTCCAGACCACTATAGTAAACTGAATCACGTGAATTTTTTGTTTTCCCAGTAAACATAAAAGTTATGTTTACACTATCCTGTAGTCCAAGTGTGCAATAGCATTATTTCTTAAAAAACAATGTATATACTTTAGTTAAAAAATATTTTATTGCTAAAAAAATGCTAACCATCATCTGTCAATGCAGGGTGGCCACAAACCTTCAACTTGTAAAAAATGCAGTACCTGCAAAGTGCAACAAAGTAAAGTGCAACAAAATGAGGTATGCCTGTACTAACTTTGAGCTTCCTTTCTTTTTCTGGTTCCCCGAGGTGTAAAGTTAGGTTGTTTATTTGAGACTTTTCTTGTTTCTTGAAACAGGCATTTATTGCTACAAACTTCCCTCTTAGAACTGCTTTTGCAGCATCCCATAAATTTTGGTATGTTACATTTCCACTTTCGTTTGTCTCAAGGTAATTTTTTATTTCCCTTTTGATTTCTTCTTTTATCCACTGGTTGTTCAGATAGTCCCATTTTTTAGAGGAGCAAATCGAGACTTATTAGAGAATTCAGATAACTTGCCTTAGGTATCTCAGTTTCTCTCTCTGTCTGTCTCTTTCTGTCTCTCTCTCTCACACACAACACACACACACACACACACAATTATGTGGAAGAACCAGAATCCAAACATCTGGCTTCAACACCTATGTTCTTTTTGATTCTACTTCAATGTCATAGAAAGAAAGGAAAACAAAACCATAAAACAACAAAATAAACAACAAAACAGGCAAGGACTGAAAAAACTTTCTAGTAGTTATAATTTCCAGGATCAGGAAAAATACATATAAAAAAAGTTATCAGTGAAGTAAAAAGTTTTCCCACTTGTGATTTGAAAGTCACAAAAGAAAAGATAAAATTGCACACAGAGAGGGCAGACAGCAGAAGCAAGAAGAACTACAGTCCTGCAGCCTGTGGAAGAAAAACCACTTTCACAGAAAGATAGACAAGATGAAAAGGCAGAGGGCTATGTACCAGATGAAGAAACAAGATAAAACCCCAGAAAAACAATTAAATGAAGTGGAGATAGGAAACCTTCCAGAAAAAGAATTCAGAATAATGATAGTGAGGATGATCCAGCGCCCTGGAAAAAGACTGTAGGCAAAGATCTAGAAGATGCAAGAAATGTTTAACAAAGACCTAGAAGAATTAAAGAACAAACACCTGGAAGAATTAAAGAACAAACAAACAGAAATGAACAACACAATAACTGAAATGAAAAATACACTAGAAGGAATCAATAGCAGAATAACTGAGGCAGAAGAACGGATAAGTGACCTGGAAGACAGAATGGTGGAATTCACTGCCACGGAGCAGAACAAAGAAAAAAGAATGAAAAGAAATGAAGACAGACTAAGAGACCTCTGGGACAACAATAAACGCAAGAACACAAGCATTATAGGGGTCCCAGAAGGAGAAGAGAGAGAGAAAGGACGTGAGAAAATATTTGAAGAGATTATACTCGAAAACTTCCCTAACATGGGAAAGGAAATAGCCACCCAAGTCCAGGAAGTGCAGAGGGTCCCAGGCAGGATAAACCCAAGGAGAAATAGCTGAGACACATAGTAATCAAATTGACAAAAATTAAAGACAAAAAAAAATTATTGAAAGCAGCAAGGGAAAAATGACACATAACACACAAGGGAACTCCCATAAGGTTAAGAGCTGATTTCTCAGCAGAAACTCTGCAAGCCAGAAGCCCATGGCATGATATATTTAAAGTGATATATATATATATTTAAAGTGAAAGGGAAGAACCTACAACCAAGATTACTCTACCCAGCAAGGATCTCATTCAGATTCGATGGAGAAATCAAAAGCTTTAAAGACAAGCAAAAGCTAAGAGAATTCACCACCACCAAACCAGCTCTACAACAAATGCTAAAGGAACTTCTCTAAGTGGGAAATACGAGAGAAGAAAAGGACCTACAACAACAAACCCAAAACAATTAAGAAAATGGTAATAGGAACATACATATGGATAATTACCTTAAATGTGAATGGATTAAATGCTCCAACCAAAAGATGCAGATTTGCTGAACGGATACAAAAACAAGACCCATATATATGCTGTCTACAAGAGACCCACTTCAGACCTAGGGACACATACAGACTGAAAGTGAGGGGATGGAAAAAGATATTCCATGCAAATAGAAATCAAAAGAAAGCTGGAGTAGCAATACTCATATCAGATAAAATAGACTTTAAAATAAAGAATGTTGCAAGAGACAAGGAAGGACACTACATAATGATCAAAGGATCAATTGAAGAAGAAGATTTAACACTTATAAATATATATGCACCCAGCATAGGAGCACCTCAGTACATAAGGCAACTGCTAACGGCTATAAAAGAGGAAATCGACAGTAACACAGTAATAGTGGGGGACTTTTAACACCTCACACCAATGGACAGATCATCCAAACAGAAAATTAATAAGGAAACAGAAGCTTTAAATGACACAATAGACCAGATAGATTTAATTGATATTTATAGGACATTCCACCCAGAAAGAGCAGATTACACTCTCTTCTCAAGTGTGCATGGAGCATTCTCCAGGATAGATCACATGTTGGGTCACAAGTCAAGCCTCAGTAAATTTAAGAAAACTGAAATCATATCAAGCATCTTTTCTGACCACACGCTATGAGATTAGAAATCAATTACAGGGAAAAAAACTGTAAAAAACACAAACACACGGAGGCTAAACAATACGTTACTAAATAACCAAGAGATCACTGAAGAAAACAAAGAGGAAATCGAAAAATACCTAGAGACCAATTACAATGAAAACACGATGATCCAAAACCTTTGGGATGCAGCAAAAGCAGTTCTAAGAGGGAAGTTTATAGCTATACAAGCCTACCTCAAGAAACAGGAAAAATCTCAAATAAACAATCTAACCTTACACCTAAAGGAACTAGAGAAAGAAGAACGAACAGAACCGAAAGTTAGTAGAAGGAAAGAAATCATAAAGATCAGAGCACAGATAAATGAAATAGAAACAAAGAAAACAATAGCAAAGATCAATAAAACTAAAAGCTGGCTCTTTGAGAAGATAAACAAAATTGACAAACCATTAGCCAGACTCATCAAGAAAAAGAGGGAGAGGACTCAAATCGATAAAATTAGAAATGAAAGAGGAGAAGTTACAACAGACACCGCAGAAATACAAAGCATCCTAAGAGACTACTACAAGCAACTCTATGCCAATCAAATGCACAACCTGGAAGAAACGGACAAATTCTTAGAAAGGTATAACCTTCCAAGACTGAACCAGGAAGAAATAGAAAATATGAACAGACCAATCACAAGTAATGAAATTGAAACCGTGATTAAAAATCTTCCAACAAACAAAAGTACAGGAACAGGTGGCTGCACAGGTGAATTCTATCAAACATTTAGAGAAGAGCTAACACCCATCCTTCTCAAACTCTTCCAAAAAATTGCGGAGGAAGGAACACTCCTAAACTCATTCTATGAGGCCACCATCACCCTGATATCAAAACCAGACAAAGATACTACAAAAAAAGAAAATTAGAGACCAATATCATTGTTGAATATATGCAAAAATCCTCAACAAAATACTAGCAAACAGAATCCAACAGCACATTAAAAGGATCATACACCATGATCAAGTGGGATTTATCCCAGGGATGCAAGGATTCTTCAGTATACACAAATCAATCAATGTGACACACCATATTAACAAATTTAAGAATAAAAACCATATGATCATCTCAATACATGCAGAAAAAGCTTTTGCCAAAATTCAATACCTATTTATGATAAAAACTCTCCAGAAAGTGGGCATAGAGGGAACCAACCTGAACATAATGAAGGCCATATATGACAAACCCACAGCAAACATCATTCTCAATGGTGAAAAACTGAAAGCATTTCCTCTAAGATCAGGAACAAGACAAGGATGTCCACTCTCACCACTATTGTTTAACATAGTTTTGGAAGTCCTAGCCACAGTAATCAGAAAAGAAAAAGAAATAAAAGGAATACAAATTGGAAAAGAAGTAAAACTGTCACTGTTTGTAGATGACATGATACTATACATAGAGAATGCTAAAGATGCCACCAGAAAACTACTAGAGCTAATCAATGAATTTGGTAAAGTAGCAGGATACAAAACTAATGCACAGAAATCTCTTGCATTCCTATACATTAATGAGGAAAAATCTGAAAGAGAAATTAAGGAAGCACTCCCATTTACCACTGCAACAAAAAGAATAAAATACCTAGGAATAAACCTACCTAGGGAGACAAAAGACCTGTATGCAGAAAAGTATAAGACACTGATGAAAAAAATTAAAGATGATACAGACAGATGGAGAGACATACCATGTTCTTGGATTGGAAGAAGCAATATTGTGAAAATGACTATACTACCCAAAGCAATCTACAGATTCAATGCAATCGCTATCAAATTACCAATGGCATTTTTTACAGAACTAGAACAAAAAATCTTAAAATTTGTATGGAAACACAAAAGACCCCGAATAGCTAAAGTAGTCTTGAGGGAAAGAAACAGAGCTGGAGGAATCAGACTCCCTGACTTCAGACTATACTACAAAGCTACAGTAATCAAGACAATATGGTACTGGCACAAAACCAGACATATAGGTCAATGGAGCAGGATAGAAAGCCCAGATATAAACCCACACACCTATGGTCAACTAATCTATGACAAAGGAGGCAAGGTTATACAATGGAGAAAAGACAGTCTCTTCAATAAGTGGTGCTGGGAAAATTGGACAGCTACATGTAAAAGAATGAAATTAGAACACTCCCTAACACCATACACAAAAATAAACTCAAAATGGATTAGAGACCTAAATGTAAGACCAGACACTATAAAACTCTTAGAGGAAAACATAGGAAGAACACTCTTTGACATAAATCACAGCAAGATCTTTTTTGATTCACCTCCTAATGAAAATAAAAACAAACATAAACAAATGGGACCTAATGAAACTTAAAAGCTTTTGCACAGCAAAGGAAACCATAAAGAAGATGGAAAGAGAACCCTCAGAATGGGAGAAAGTATTTGCAAATGAATCAACAAAGGATTAATCTCCAAAATATATAAACAGCTCATGCAGCTCAATATTAACAAAACAAAAAACCCAATCAAAAAATGGGCAGAAGACCTAAATGGACATTTCTCCAAAGAAGACATACAGATGTCCAAGAAGCACATGAAAAGCTGCTCAACATCATGAATTATTAGAGAAATGCACATGAAAACTACAATGAGGTATCACCTCACACCAGTTAGAATGGGCATCATCAGAAAATCTACAAACAACAAATGCTGGAGAGGGTGTGGAGAAAAGAGAACCCTCTTTCACTCTTGGTGGAAATGTAAATTGATACAGCCACTATGCAGAACAGTATGGAGGTCCCTTAAAAAAACAAAAATAGAACTATCATATGACCCAGCAATCCCACTACTGGGCATGTACCCTGAGAAAACCATAATTCAAAAAGATACATGCACCCCAGTGTTCACTGCAGCACTATTTACAATAGCCAGGTCATGGAAGCAAGCTAAATGCCCATCGACAGACGAATGGATAAAGAAGATGTGGTACATATATACAATGGGATATTACTCAGACATAAAAAGGAACGAAACTGGGTCATTTGTAGAGACGTGGGTGGATCTAGAGACTGTCATACGGAGTGAAGTAAGTCAGAAAGAGAAAAACAAATATCGTATATTAACGCATATGTGTGGAACCTAGAAAAATGGTACAGATGAACCGGTTTGCAAGGCAGAAATAGAGACACAGATGTAGAGAACAAACGTATGGACACCAAGCGGGGAAAGCGGCAGGAGGTGGTGGTGGTGGTGTGATGAATTGGGAGATTGGGATTGACATGTATATAGTAATATGTATAAAATGGATAACTAATAAGAACCTGCTGTATAAAAAAATAAATAAATAAAATTGCACACATTTCTGACAACTCACTGAATAAAACATAACACCATAAAATATTGCTCCCCTGACATTTCACGCAGAATTCAATCTAAGCTTTTTTTTAATCCAGAAAATCGAGGTAGTAGTATGAAAATTACACTTGATAATGAACTCAAAAGTGCTTTGCAAAGTGTTATAGATATTGGCCATTATTATTTTCTTAAAATCTTTAGAGAATGGGCAAAATCACATTTTCTTTAGGTGGATGATATACGGAATAAAACAGGAGGGCCTTTTCCCCTTACTTTAAGCAGCAGAAAGAGGTATGAAGAAGGGATCCAAAATGTGATTTTCTAGCATGGGGGGATGGTATTAGGTGTGCGCTACTGAAGAGAGCACACAGTCTGTATCTGCATAATGGCTTTTCTTTGTATTAAATGTATTATTATCATTTCTCTTTGTAGAGAAAAGAAAGTTGAAGGTGTCTATCTTCAAGGAGATGTCTAGGGGGCTTCCCTGGTGGCGCAGTGGTTGGGAGTCCGCCTGCCGATGCAGGGGACACGGGTTCGTGCCCCGGTCCGGGAAGATCCCACATGCCGCGGAGCGGCTGGGCCCGTGAGCCATGGCCGCTGAGTCTGCGCATCCGGAGCCTGTGCTCCGCAACGGGAGAGGCCACAGCAGTGAGAGGCCCGTGTACCGCAAGAAAAAAAAAAAAAAAAGATGTCTAAAAAAGATGACGACGTCTAAAAAATAATCTGGAAAAGGAACACATCTTTCTGACTTTACGTAAAAAATAAATAGAGAGAGCAGTCCTGGTAGCGAAGCTGTGGCAAAATAGGAAAGGAGGAGGGATGCTAAACTCTCTCCACCTGGACACAGTGAGCCACTTCCCTTCTCTCCAAGCACATGCAACTCCACCCTCCTTACTCACCGTGGTAACCAGTTTCTTTTCACAGTTCGGCAGCTGGTTAGGAGGGGAAAGTTTTACTGTGTTTAATGATTAGCTTGATGGGAGGCAACTAGTCTGTTCTGACTGGGGCCATGGTTGCTTTTTTTAGTTGCATAAAACATAATAATCTGGATGGAACTAAGTCTCGGCCTAGGACAAACTCAGTCTTACGATCTGTAAATACCCACAAAGCCAGGAATGATTTCAGAACAAATTTACCTATGTTAGTTTCCACAGTGGTAAATCTAATTGACTTCAGTGAATATCCGTTGAGTACTTTCTCTGTGCCAGGGCATCTTAGGTTCTGAAGATATAACAGTGAATAACGTATCTCCCCCCTAATAATCTGATGATTTTCCTCTATAATGTTATTTACAACGTTGATTGTTTTAAAAATTTCTATTTGGGAATACCATAGATATGTTTTTCATAAATATGTTTGATACATTTACTTTAACTTTTTAATGGTAATACGAAGGACAAGCAATAGGTATTTTACAGGTTTTCTCTTCTTTCCTCCAACCTGCTCCCCCTGCCGTTTCCCCATCTCAGTTCATGACAACTTCATCCTCCCCGTTGTTGCAGTTAAAAGCCTGGAGACGTCCTCGTCAAGCCCGCACCAGCATCTATCCACATCTTACTATCTCTCCTGCAACTACTCTGGTTCCTCTCGTTTGGATGCTCACAGCTGCCACATCATGGACCTCCCTGATCCTTCCTATCCCCCTCCATCCAACTCTCAGCACAGCAACTCAAGTATCACATGCAAAAGTGGGTCAGATCACGGCAACACATCCCTTTGTCAGTACCCTCCGGTCGTGTCCCAGCTCGTGTGGCGTGAATGTCAGTCCTACAAGGTTCTTCCAGACTTGTTCCCCTGTGTCGTCCCCCCGCTTCTTCATTTGCCCTTTTCCTCCGTTCTTGGCACTTCCACCTCCCTGGCCCCTGTGATGCCTACTGAATGCTGAAGGCGCTGCCTTGGGCTTTTGTCTTTGCCGTTTCCTCTGCCCGTGTTCACTGGTTTGTGTCCACAGCCTTTCCTGATCACCCTGCTTAAACTTGGCAATCCCCCAACACGTCCACAACTGTCTCCCTGCGTTATTTTTTCCATAGCAGTTATCGTTTTCTAACATACTGTGCTTTTCTTATTTATTTTGTCTATTTCTCTCCACTGAAAAGCAGTATCAGGTGGGTAGGAATTTTTGTTTTGCTTATTGCCGTATTCCCAGGACCCAAAACAGTGACTGCCACGTCGTAGGTATGCAATAAAGACTTGTTACATGAATGAGTGTCATAATGAGAGATGCTTTTTCTGTTACAAGTCAGAAAAGGTAGTCTAGGCTTTGAAATAACAGATTCTCCAGAAGTGCTGTCTGTGCTATAAAAGGTTATGTGATGCAGGGGGCATCTGGCGTTGTCCCTCGGCAATGAGGCCATTAATCAAACCAAAGATGACGGAAAGGGTTAGAGTTATGGATGGGAGAAGTGACAGGTGTTTGTAGATGCCATCCCTGGGTGTGATAATGGCACTTGATTCTCAAGCACAGAAACAAATGAAGCCTGTCTGACCTCGAACCACCCTAGCACGAAATGTGGGAGGGCTTTTCCTCAGACACCAATCACTTTACCTGTACCTGATCCCTGGGCCAGCCCTGCAGAGGCCCCTGGGCAGATTTCATCTGGGAGGAAGCTGCAGAGTAGCAGAGTCAGGAGGCAAAGCTGACACAGGGTGGGACAGGCGGCCGCTGGAAAGAGGGAGGCTGACACACCTCATCCTTATCTCCTGGGAACTTACAGCTTGGAAAGCCCAGGTGAGTCACATAATGCCTGCAGTGAAAATCAATTCCCCTTTTCACGGTAACCTAGATCACAAAACTGGATCTCATCAAAAGGCTAAAATGACCCAACTTTTGCATTCAAAGAGAATTTCATTGAAAGCAGGGCCCCACTGGAAGCACCACGGAGGAGGTCCATTTATTTATGGAAAGAAAATCATAAGGAGGCAATGACGTTGCACTGACAAACTGACACACTGCAGTTGCTTTCTGGAAGTAATACGTTAAGATGTTTAAGGTCTTTGTTTATAAAATTAACAAAAATGCAGAAATATGAAAGCTATTAATTTGCCAGTGTGAAAATCATCCTTTCCAGTTGCCCTACCTTCCATCTTTCTCTACTACAATCCATCTTCTATGACTATTTTAACCTTAACCACAGTTCACCCCATATCATGTTACTCCCTTTCAAATACCTCCAGTGACTTTTCGTTGTTCAAAACACTGGTTAAAATGTTATGTTTAAGCAACAGAATTCTTTCTTAAAAAGAGTGTCATACTAAAATATAAAACAGATTCAAGCGGAAATGTTCTGCGTTAAGTAGGGTGGGGTGGGAAAAGCCTAGAAACCAACTGATTCACTCTTATACCCATACCCCAGCCCCCAGTCCAACATGGCACACACATATTTGCAAGCATTACGGCTCAGTGGAGCTGTTTGCAAAACCCTGGCCTGAAAAATTAAGTAGCTTTTTTTTTTTCACTCTGCTACTCAAGATCTTCCACAAATGATGACCACTCCCAAATCACCTTCCCATTATTCTCTGATTCTACATCCAGTATCCCATGTTAAACCAAAGCAATCTCTCACTGTTGCTTGGAATACTTCCCCACTTTCACTATGCCATGTCTGGCACCATTAAACATTGGATTGGAATCAAGTGTCTTCTAGTCGTGAGCCTTGGGCAGGTTACAGGACCTCTAAAAGCCTTTGTTAATCCATCTACATCTGCAGGAGCTGAAAGCACGAGCCCCTAACTCGTAACAGTGTTACGAGCTAACCCATGAGAAGCAATGAGCACCCCACCTGGACTGCAGAAGCGTCCCATAAATGTTGGCTCTTATCCTATGTCCAGGGTCAGCCTCCACAGGGGGGAGGCGCTCAGGTGGCCCAGCACTCCGGCCACTTTAGGGGAGACCTCTAGTACCCTCCAGATCGTCTCTCTGAATATCCGTGGCCTGAAGAATAGCACACCAGACATCTCACCTTGGGCAGAAAGAGTCTGAAAATCGTACCTTCCTTGCTCACAGTTGGGCTCGTATTCTTAAACTGCGTCAACTATGAAAATCCCACTTACTTCTTCCTTAGTTTTTAAAGGTGAAATTCGGGAAGAAAGCAGAAACCCTCCAGGGGCCCTCCTGCAGCCCTCCCTGCACTGTGCAAAGCAGGACAGACACGGACCGAGGAGGGGCCACAAGCACAGTTCTCTGTGACTCCTGGGGACAGGGTGAGGTCTCCAGGGGTGCAGAATAAAATGTTTATTCAGGAGCACAAGGGGCACTGGCCGGGCTCAGGGGCCTGCAAATCCTCCACAGCAAAGCTGTCCAACCGGGGACACTGAATGGGTTCTAGGGTGACATTGATCCCCTTAGTTCTTGGGCAATCAGGTAGGGCCTGGGGGGCCTGGAGCCCCGGGCCATCATCCCCGTCCTTCAGCAGCCTCGGTTCACATCCTCCAATGTTATACAAAATGATCACTATCTATGTATTTTGTGGAGCAAGGATGTTGGGAGCTGTCCGTCTTCTCTCCCTCCTCCGCTGAGGTCTGTGCTGGTTGCCCTGCACTGGTTTCGGTCTTGGGGGAATGCTCTCCAGTGTTCTGTGTAGTCTGCTGTGGCCATGAGGGCCCTGGAAGCTGAGCCAAGTCAGCAGTGGCCTCAGGGGCCTTGGAGGACCCACAGTGGGTCATGATGCTCTGAGCTGGCCCAGAGATGCTGGGCTGGGCAGTAGCAGTGCTGCCAGGGCCCTTACACCAGACCCAGAGCCCCACGGATTGCCACGGAAGTGGTGGTATTAATAGTCAGGGTAGGGTTTTTAATCATTAAAAGTCTACTCTATGCAAAACAAAGAACTGGTTACTGGAGTCTCTGCCCTACAGAAAGAAGGACATCAAATTCTTGAGAGGCTTAGCATCATTGAAAAAGAAAAGGAAGAGCTGGAAAAGTCCAGCTCTTTACTTGGGTTTACAATAGAGACTTTTAGGAAAGGTCTTCGAGAAGAGGAATTTAAATATTTAGGAAAGCTGAACTGATGCCTGACATGATGAGAAAGATTCAGTGTTTAGAAGATGCATCAACACACATCCAATTTCAAGTAGCTGTCACTAAAACAGCCTTCAAAACACATCAGAAAAATGAAGAACTTCATACAGCACTAAAAGATGCTTTGGATGAAAATGCTACTCCTCAAGGAAGTATAAGTTGCTTTCATAACAGATTGAGGTTGGAAGGAAGCATAAACAAATTTGTTAAATAGAACAAAATAGGAGAACACTGTAAAGTGCCCACAGGACAAGTTAAAATGACCAGAAAAGTCAAATTAAGCCTCTGGATGACCTCCTGCTAAAGAGAGACTGGGTCCTCTTCATGAAGCAGCACGAATAGTGGGAACTTGTAATTGGATATAATGAAAGCATCAGAAAATGGAGACCTCATAGAACAGGGATCAAAAGCAGTTTTGAGGAAACCAATTGATATGTCTGGGTCAAATACATATAGATAGAAGAAAAAAGAAAAAAGAAACCAGATGTACACCCAATTAACTGAAGGAAATAAAATAACCAATGAACTTAAAGATTATGTTAGAACTCTCCATACAGAGAAAGCTTTCCTGCAGTTAGAAAAAACACAGTTAGAGAGGGAAATGCAAAAAGTCTAGCAGAAACATTAGATCCTTTCTGATCCACATTTTAAAAAAATGGAATGAATGAATTTTCATCAAATATCCAATTTAGAACTAATTTAACTCATAAAAATACAGATGAATCTTTCCAAAATTGATACAAGACCATCCGTGCATGTGAAGAGCTGGACATCTATAAAATACAAGCCAAAATTCTTTTAGAAAAGTTCTAATGAATCACTATCTCTTATCAAAGCCAGTTTATTTCTCATGAAAGAAAAGCTCATGGTAATAGATTGAGAGCCCCGCTGGTTGAGAGAAATCTCAATAACTTAAGAAGAGGTGTACATTGGACAAAATTTATTGCAGAAGAAGTTAAACATTTTGAAAAGTATACTTACGTCCTTGATATTGGAAATGGGGCATTTGGCAGAAGCTTGCAAAGATCATCAAGGAATCCTCTGGATGGCCAGATCACCAAGAAAGAATGGACATCTAATGATGATGGCACAGGAATTCAGGTCCAGCAGCCTGGGTGGACCAGATGTCCCAATGGGGCCGGAACTCTAGGGGGAGAAGCCCTCCATGAGGCCACCTCCATCCTGATACAGTAAATCCTCAATGAGGCCAGAACTCCTCCTGGGGCTCCTTGTGCTGGCCCTTGGTACCTTCTTTTGAGTCAACCTTCCCACCTGAACGGGAGCCACAGGCTGGAGTGCTGGTTCTCCATTTTGTGGTCCCATCAGTGGTCAGATGCTCCCCAGGGTTCCCAGGACATAGCTTCTCAAAAAAGAATCCCCTCTTCTTCCTCTGTTCTTAAAAGTGAGGACAAATCCCCCCAGGAATTGTCTAGGAATTCTCTCTCCACCGAGGGACTTCCCTGGCCTGAAAACATCCTCTACTAGCATCAAGAAATGTCCCTGCACCAAGCTCTGGATTTGGTGTTCCCTTCACACAACCTGAAAACAGAAGTGAGCCACCTTCCAAGTGGATCCCACCTTAATAAGCCTCCTTCTGAAGGTCCAGAACCTCAGCAAGATGCTTTCTCCCCCCGAGACTAAAATAATTTTGATGTTCTTGCAAATTTGTATTGCAATCATTGTATTAAATGATTATGGCTCAAATGGAAGCTTGATGGGATTATAATTCTTCGAATAATGTTTTATCATTGTAGATTATCCAAGTGTGACTCTTGTAAGCTACGTCTATGTAATTCCATCTGTAAGTAGTATAATTACAGCATTTTTATTGTCGTTAACAAGTCCATTAAAATCATCCAGAAACACAGCAAGATTTTTAAATTTCTCTTAATATAATTTTGAATTTTTTCTCTTTTGGTTTTATTGCTATTATGTAATATTATACAATAGTTCAAATGGAAACTTGACACGATTCTCATTCTTAGGAGAATGTCTTATAAATATACATTATATAAATGTGAATCTTATTAATAAATGGTTTTTACCTTATTTGATTTTTAGATAGTCTAATATTTTCATTAAAATCACTTAGTAAGTCTCTTCTATTGACACAGAAACTTTTTTTTCTTCCAAAGTAATTTTGAACTTCCTTTCATTTAGTTTCACTACTGTAGTTTAGTAATTATACAATTGCTCAATGAAAGAGAATTCTTAGAATATTTTATAAATGTAGTTTAAAAGTGAATTTCATGAGTAAATGTTTCTTTTCCTTTTTCTTCTAAATAATTTAGGATAAAAGTGCCAATTGTTGCTGATTAACAAGTCCTCCATAACATGAACTATAGTAAGAGCTTTACGTGAACAATCTTGCAGATGGAGACATTTGAAACTCAATTTATTTCTGTATAACTGGGGCTGAATTGACTCAAATTACTGTATTTAACTAAATAAATTTTGGTTTAGAAAGTCCTGTTCGTCTTTAAAATCCTATCTTTAGTGGTTTCCTTTCTGGGAATTTATTTTTGATCTTTCCCTGTAATTTCTCCCTATGAACCCTCAAAGTACTTTGCACTTCTTTAATTGTACACTGTCATGCTAATCTTTGTCTAATGGGTCACTATCCCTATAGATTATAATTTAATTGTCTGTGAGTAGGGAATATGTTTCAATCTATGTATTTTATACAGCACCTAGTATATGTTTTGAACATAGGAATATCAGAGGTGGTCAATAAGTATCTATTAAATTGAATTAAAATCACTTTACTTTTACTTAAGTGAATTTGATTACATACTGAACAGTTTTCTACCATAATAAAATAGAGCCTGATGCCAGTTGATCACACACAGGATGGGGGTTCTATCCCACATGTGTGCTTACAGAAATGGACCATCAGCTTTTCTGTCTCAGGCAATGTGACTCCCCTTGGGCATGTGACTCCCCTTGGGCATCCTCAGAATGTCAAGGTGAGCTGTTGATCCTAAGTTGGTTGCAGTGAGAAAGTACCCAGGTAATCAAGGAAATCTATGACCTCTACCGGAAAACAGCTTTCACAGTACACGTGCTCCTGCCTGCACAGGGGACAATTATTTACAAATACCAAGGACCGTCTGCTTTTATTCCTTAATATGAAACTTCCTGCTAATACAATGTGAAGGCTTTAAGCCATAATGCTCAGAAAAGGCCCAAATTGTGAAACTCTAAGGTTCTCATTAGAATGGCAACTTGACTGTATTGCACATTTTTCATATATTTAAACAACCCCGGAAAGTTTATCCAGACTTGAAAGACAATATATGAGCACAATTTGGATGAGTTAACATTATAATGAAAGCCTCCACTTTTGCATTTCCAAGTTTTTGTGTGCCGTTATTATTATTTATGATTTGAATACTGACAGCCAAGTCAGCACTGCATAAGCCATAGAGTAAGCAGGGTTTCTGCCTTGGGGCTTATTGAATGAATAACACAGGCAAAATATTTCATATTAAAACTCTCCTGCGGTAGCTGACTCTCAAAGGTGCAAGGAGCTTTGTCATTGAGACACCTGTCCCTTTTCTTTCTTTATCCTTTTTGACCTTTTACCTTAATTTGTGCACTTCTTCGTTTGGAGAAGATCATTGAAACAATGTATGAAGATATTAATTCTCCTAAAAAAAAGTTCGTCTGGTGTTTCAGTGTTGCACAACTGAAAACAAAGGGTTGAAGAAGTGAAAAAAAGACCAAGACGATGGGAATTAAATTAAAACTTGTTTGCCTCTGTACTCTGGCACACGCAGGTACTTCTGCTTATAATGCCCCTTCCTCCCTGACTTCCAGCTCAAAAGTCTCCTCCACTGAGAAGCGTTCCTTGATCACTCATAGGCCACACCTACTGAAACTGTTTGTCTCCCCCCTGACTGTGTACTCCCTGAGTGCGGGGAGCGTGCCTTATTCGGCCGTGTGTCACCAGCATCTAGCACTGAGTGCTTGGCAACTTGTATAAATAAAAAACAAGAAAGGACTGAGTCCGAGGTAGAGATATAGAGCCTGTCTTTTAAAGTGATATGACTAATGACATTTCTACCCTTCTATTCAAAGTCTTAATCATGATTATGAATACTTTCTAACCCCTTAAATAATCTTGCAGGTAGCCTACCAACCAGCATAATGCCTAAACGTTATCAGGGTCAAACTATGTTTGTCGTTTGAGTAACTTTCCTTTTGGGGCAACCTATTATTGGTTTATAGGTACTCTACTTACTTTAGAAATTTCCTAGGAAATAGCTCTGCCTCTTCTTCATTCACTAATCTTGTCACATTCCCTGAATCTTTTCTAATTCAATACTCAAGACTTTGCTTGATACGATAACAGTTTGTTCTCTGTCTCCTTTGTTTTTCTCCTCTGAAACTCCTATTATATAGACATTGAATTTTTCATCCTGTCCTCCATATCTTTTATCTTCTCTGTCATAGTTTTGCCTGTTTTATCTCTCTGCTCCATGTTCTAGGAGAGTTTTTCAGGTTAGTATTGTTATTCACTAATTGTTCTTTTTCATATCCATTCTGATGTTTACTGCCTCTTCATTTAATATTTATTAAAGCAAATGGTTGAAGAACCTGATAAAGCAGTTAATGACACAAAGAGTCTAATTATTAACCATTTAGTGTACCCATATACCTATTACCTTATCCTCCATCCTGTGGATGACCATTTGAGATTTCAAGAAAATATTTTAAGTCAATTTGGCCATGAAACAGCACTTCTTTTTATTTTGTATTGGGTACTGAATCCAATTACATTTACTAAAGTATCGATTACTTACTTTAGTTTCTATCTTGCACTCTTCCAGATGTTGTGGGAATACAAAAAATATATAGCATTATTTATGAGGTAGTTGATAATCTTTCATCTTTATATTTTACACTAAAATGTAAGATAATACTTAGGATTTGGGCAGCCTAAGATATGCTTCATGACGGATACATGTCCATAGAGACCGCTGGAAGCAAATGAATCTGCTGTCTTTTTAGGATGATGACATTTGCAGTGGAACAGAAGCAAAGGGAAACAATCTGAACCTAAAGTTAGAGCCCAGCTGGAGTGCTGCCTTTGCCTCTTACTGGCTGGGTGGCCTCATTTTACCTGCTTATGAAACAGAGAGCATAATGCTGACCTAATTGGGTACTTTTGAAAATTAAACAAGATGGTACACCCTTCAAAATAATTTGTGATCTAAGAAGTACATTCTGTAATCTTATCTTAATAGAATTCCCCCTTCCTCTTTTTTTTTTTTTTTTTTTGTGGTACGCGGGCCTCTCACTGTTGTGGCCTCTCCCGTTGTGGAGCACAGGCTCCGGACGCGCAGGCTCAGCGGCCGTGGCTCACGGGCCCAGCCGCTCCGCGGCATGTGGGATCTTCCCAGACCAGGGCACGAACCCGTGTCCCCTGCATCGGCAGGCGGCCTCTCAACCACTAGCGCCACCAGGGAAGCCCCCCCCTTCCTCTTTTAACCACCCAAATTAGCATTTACGAATTATTCTAAGTTTGAAACAGAAAAAAAAGAACCCAGATATTTTCTTCTTCAGAGTGTCAACCCGAAGACCAAATTAAACTTCTCTGCTTGGAAATAACTCTTTACAATATAAATCAACAAACATATACTATAAGCTGGACACATCTGCCAGGCACTTGTAGTTTTCTTTAAAGGGCCAGATGGTGCAGATTTCAGGTTTTGTGGGCCATACAGTCTCTGTCAGGACTATTCACCTTTGCTGTTATAGCACGAAAGTGGTCACAGATGATATATAAACATATGGGTTTGACTGTGCTCAAATAAAACTTTATTTACAAAAATAGGTGGTAGCGCAGATGTGGTTGGTGGGACATAGCTTGCTGACTCCTAAGTAATACTGAGATGAAGAAGACAAAGTCTGTGACCTCATGAAGCTTATATTCTAATGGGGACAATCATCAATCAACAAATAAACAAACAAAAATACACCATGAAATGGCAGATGGTATTAAAGGGCCACAAAGAACAAGAAAAGCAGAACAAGACAATCAAGAGTAATGGTCGGGCTTCCCTGGTGGCGCAGCGGTTGAGAGTCCGCCTGCCGATGCAGGGGACACGGGTTCGTGCCCCGGTCCGGGAAGATCCCACATGCCGCCGAGCGGCTGGGCCCGTGAGCCATGGCCGCTGAGTCTGCGCGTCTGGAGCCTGTACTACGCAGCGGGAGGGGCCACAACAGTGAGAGGCCCGCGTACCGCAAAAAAAAAAAAATAAAATAAAGAAGAGTAATGGTTGGGGGCGGGGTGTTACTCTTTTAGATAGGGCAGTCAGAGAAAGTCTCTGAAAAATTACTACTTGAGAAGAAACAGATAAAGTGAAGGAGCAATGCCGTGTCTACAAGGTGAAAAAAGATTCAAGGAAAAAACTGCAGATGTAAAAGCTGTTATGTAGTATAGTGGTTTGAATAGTGGCTCTCCAAATGGTATGTCCACCAGGAACCTTGGAATATGACCTTACTTGGAATAAGTCTTTGCAGATGAAAGTAAGCAAGGGATCTTGAGATTATCCTGGGTTAGGGTGGGTCCTAAATCCGATGACAAGTCCTTAAAGAGAAGAAAAGGGGAAACAGACACAGAGAGAAGAGTGGAAAAGGCCAAGAGAAGACAGAGACTGGAGCTATGCAGCTGTAAGCCAAGGGATGCCAGGATTGCCAACATTCACCAGGAGCTGGGAGAGAGGCATGCAATGAATTCTCCCTCATCACCTCCCGAAGGCACAACTCTGCTGACATCTTGATTTCAGATTTCTTGCCTCCACAACTGTGAGAGAACAAACTTCTATTATTTTAAGCCACCCATTTTGTGGTAATTTGTTAAGGCAGCCCTAGGAAACTGATGCAGGTGGAAATACTCCTGGTATGTTCCAGGAACAGCAAAACCAGTGTGGCTAGAGCCAAGTGGGCAGAGACAAAAGAGGTGATCAGGGTAGATATTCAAAATATTTAATGGCTGACCTGACAAAGGCACCCACCAATCAGAACAGACGCCAGTTAATAAGCCCTGCCAGTACCTACTGATAATATTTACAGGCTGAAAAGTTGGAGGAAAGATTGAAGAAAGGATTTGTAGTCCATGGAAGGGAGTTGGAATTTTATCTTGAGTGTAAGTGGAAGCTACTGGAAGGTTCTGAGCAGGGGAGGGACATGACTTGATGTCTGATTTTAAAAAGATCATTCTAGATGCTCTGTGAAAAAATGCCTGTAGTAGGAGGGCCAGAGAGGAAGTAGGATAGTTAGACAGCTCTTGCAGTAGCCTAGACATCAGATGACGGTTGCCTGACTCAGGGCTGCCCAACCCCATGGGTGCCATTCACAGTGCAAACATCATGGACCTATATTTGCTATAGTAGCTTTCCGGCAGACAGGGGAAGATGTTTCTTGTTTGGAGAAAAAAAGCTACCGAACAGCGATATTCCAACAGATGGTTGTGTCTTGAGAAAGGAATGCCTTTTAAAAATTTGCACAAGGGCTAATGATGCTAGGTCCTTGGGCTAGTGGTGAGAAGGTACCGAGAAGAGGTCAAAGTCGATTATGGAGGTAGAACTGATGGACTTGCTGCCGTTGGGGGTGAGAGAGAGAAGAATCAAGGATGAGACGTTACTTTTTTGATTTGAATCACCAGGTGATATCATTGACCGAGATGGGGCCAAAGGGGTAATGCCCATCTGGTGTGTTTGTGTGGGGGTAGCCCTGGACTCAAGGGTTACTTCTTTCCTGTTGCCTTTGGGATGTCTGTTACACATCCAAGTAGAGAGCTTGAGCAGCAAGTTGTCTATACTAAATTAGGGGTTAATTTCTGATCAACTCTTTTCTAGCATTATAATATCTTAAGATAATGTAATAAATAATTATTACATTTCCCTCTAATAGCGTAAGGTTGATTGGGTGGACTCGATGTGGATCCAGCGCCTAAATTAAAAATAAAAGCATTTTTCAAAAGGTGCTTGGAATTGACTATGATTATCTAGTAAAATTTATAGTGGATGAACCACATCTGGGCCTAGAGCCAAGTCACTGCTGAGCCTTTTATCACTGGTTTGTGTGGCTCAGGGCTGCTTTCATTGACTTTGGGGGTTAGAAAGTCTCTGTGGATGTTAATGTCAAGTAATCTTTAACAGTAGGGGTTTAATGAGTTGTTTTAGTGTGGGATGGTAAGTACTTCAAATCCATAATTCCACTTCACACTGCCTTTGTTATCCAACACCATCTTCATTGAAATGTATCTTTTGAAAGAATTCCCAAGAGAAAATTCTTTACTATTCCTTTGCCCCAACAGCCTCCCTGAGAAATGATTTACTTATGGAAATAATGACTTTAATCAACTGTAGGTCAAATTGGATATTAATAGAAACGTTTTAATATAATTATTTTTATAAGGCTTGTAGAAAATGAAACGATGCATAGCTGTCTCGTGGGTAAAATCTGAACCTGTTTCTACTGAAAGAAAAGCGTGAGGCTCATGCTTTGTCGTTTCCTCATTCCCTAGACTCTCACAGCCGGAGTGTTCTCAATGAATGCTGCAGAGCCCAGGAAAAGGCATTTTTCCAATGCTGCCCACAGGTTTGTGACACAGTAATTCTAGGGTTTGGAAAATTAATGTCAGTTTTGACACCAATGCTCTCTTGAAGTTCCCAAATGTATCAGTCTATTAAATAGGCTTTGGTTGCCATAGAATAAACATAAAAGTGCCTCTGGGGAGACTGAGTCATTTTTACTGGTGGGGAGGTGGTGGATCCTTATATCTATATCTTTATTTCTATGTTTTCATCAGAGATTAGAGACATTGACAGGTAAATTCTTTAGAAAGGAGGATAAATGTTGGCTTTCCCTTTAAACATAAGCAGCAAAAAATACCCTATAAATCCTGAAACTGCTCTTTTTAAGCAGACTGTCACAGATACACTCACTCAGTGAGTTCACTAAATTGGTGACAAGATCTTGGGATGCAGGATGCCAGGCGGCATCAGAGGAGCTGGCTGGTGGAGATCCCAGGCTCAACAAAGATTGTCAACATGAGTTTGAGCAAGTTACATAACCTCGCTGAACCTCAGTTTCCTCATCAGTAAAATGGAGACTGTTGTCAAGATTAAATGAGAAAATGTAGTGAAAGTGCCTAACTCAAAGCCAGAGCTCTTCCAGCGTCATTTCCTGTCTCTTTTTGTTCTAAGTAAGAGCAAGTGGGCAGGAAGAGAGCTATTAGAAAAAGGCGGCCACTAAGTGGGAGCTAGAGAATAATACTGAGACATCCAGCAGATTGAAATCCCTGGTTTGGATTTTAGAAAAGTGTCTAAGGTAACCAAGAAACCTGGAATCACTGGCTGAATGGACTTGTGAAAATAAAAGCAGGCTATATACAAAAGTGATTTACAGGCAGAGGTTATAAAATAGCTACAGGATATCACCTATCTATTCCTCCTCCCCCACGAAAAATACATTTTGTTTAAGGAATTAAATATGTATGTGACTGAGGCAGGAGACAGATGGGCCCCAGGCTGAACAGTTTCTTCCCTGTGGACAGAAACTCCATAACAGCAGGAACTCCATAAAAGCAGGATGATGGAGGAGGCTGGACCCAGCCCAGATAAGAGATAAAAGACCACACATTCCTCATTCTAGAAGTCAACGAGACTTCCTTGACTACACATGCACAGAAAGGCTCCTTGGAGGTCAAAAGGGAGGGGGCGCCACCTCATAGTAAGTGATGCCACTACCCATAGGCCTCTTCACTAGAATCCATCTTGGCTAAGAGATGCGCATGCACACAGGGGAGTACCCTGAGATATACCAAATACAGACTCAGAACCAGGCAAAGATTGGTCAAAGGAAACCCGGAAGAAATGTCCCATGAAAGTGATTCAAACTGCCATGAGCGCGCGACTCTCTCTCTGAGCCCGCCCGGGTGTCTATCCACACGTACTGTACTCTTTTTCCTCCTAATAAACACTTCAACTTGCTCCACTACTTTCCGTCTCTACGTGGAAATTCATTTCTTCATAGCTGACAGGCCACAGCCTTGTCACTGGCCACTGGTCCCTGGCGGTCTGGCGGTTAGGATTAGCGCTCTCACTGCTGCTGCCTGACCTCAGTCTCCGGCCAGGAAGCAAAATCCTGCTTCAAGCTGCTGCAGGCTGAGGCCACCGAAGAGCAGTGACTGCTTTGGTTTAAGGATTCCTAGGTATTGTTTTTCCTTTTAATTGCTCCTCCCTAATTTACGATCCACAGCAACATGAAACGGGTTAGCACCCTGGACCGCTCACCTAGTCTCTGCTTCTAGGTTCACTGCCTTCTCATTGTCAACTGATCAAGAACAGACTCACCACTATGGGAGGAACCCCCTGTGGAGTGAGATGCAGATGTCATTCCTTCAGCTGCAATGGAATGATCTGCCCCACTGGAGGCATTCCAGGTGGCTCTATTAACCACTTTATTTGATGTCATATTTGGAATTGTTCAGAATCCCCACAAGGAAGAAAAGATCACTGTGCTTCGAGGTTTGCTGAGATTCTAATGGGATCTAGTCCACGGCAGAGGCTTGGGAAGATTTTCATAGCAGTATGCTGCTGCGTGACCCATCTGACCTCACATCTCCATCACTGAAGCGTCTCTTCTCATTGATGATTAGTGGGAAATACGGCTTTTAAAGGGCCCAGGACTCATCTTCCAGTCTCCCTGTTGCAAAGTGAATGATATCAAATCCTTTAAGTGAACAGAGGTGGTGTTCCAGTGTCTCCCTCAGAAAAGTTTAGAACAAGACAAGCAACAGACTCTCAGTGATGAATAACGTAAAAACAGAAATCCACACCCGTAAAGCCAGCATGGTATAGCTCTGGAAACTATGAGTGGGAAGATGTCAAAATAAGCACAATTTGTTCCATTCTGTAAAATACAGAGGGATAATAGGAAAAATATATTCGTAGGCTATCAGATATAATGAAAATCCCTTCTTTTAAAAGTAGACAAGAAAAATGTCTTTAAGAGAAAAACACAGCAGACATAGTTTTGTATTATGCACATTTCTGTAAAGACAAGAAAAGTATACAGAGAAAGAAAAAAATAAATTTAAAACACTTTGCACAATGTAAAATTCCATAGGAGAGACAATGTCAAGTTAATTTAGTAGCAAACATATTTCTTATGAAGTGAATGCCGATTATAAAGACATTTTCTATCGGTTCTTAGGTATTACTACGTGGTCTGGTGAGTAATACAGTCCTCTATCTGCTTATAAAAGCTATTTAGACAGGTGTCATTTCTGAATCAGCAATTTCTCTCTCCTTTTCTGATGTGCATTATTCCATTCACATTTCTCTAGACTAAAAAATCTTATGTCCTACTTAACCAGGAGAATTCTGGCTTGTGAACTAAAAGTAGGTGGAAACTGAATATATTAACGAACACCCACTCATTAATATTAATCTATTAATATTTTACTCAAACTCTGACGTTCTATTATCTGAAAAAATATTTATAAAACATGCATCATGCAGCAGGAATCTATTGAAATTTCTAACACATCTGATGCAAAAATACTACTGTGCAGTTTAAAAGCTGAACCTTATTCCTTTTATCCGAAAGTAAACCACTGATATCTTCTCCCAAACACAAGCAACCATCAGCAAAGGGTTTACCAAAGGACAGGTCAACCTTACTCATGATTCTCATATCTTATGTGACACTGAAGTACTAAAGTGGAGCTTAAAATCAGGCTTTTTGTTGCTGCCTCCGAACCAGATACTATATTCTTTTCTATGGAGATATGACATCTTTTCTGCAGAGACATAGCATCATGAGTGCTGTGAACTACAAAGCCCTTGGACAGGAACACTCCATTCAAACTCCTGCACTAAGACACCTGGCCAAACTGGAGTGTGGCTTCTCCCAGTGTGGCTCAAGATGGTGTCCCTGGATGACCCAGATCCCTTGTAACTTCCTGCCTGGTAAAGCTCACGGCTATCAAAAGGATTTACTGTTTCTTCTAGCAACAACCTGAAGATAAGCCCCTGACCTCCCTTTCTCAGAGCATTTATTAAAAAGGACTTACAGCTGTGAATGCTTCCTCGGTTCCTTTGAGATGCAGATGTACCTTCTACAACTCAAGAGCATCTTTCTCTCCAGGACCTGGATTCCTTTAAAATGTAATCATTAGGAGGGCTGGGACCTTGGTCTCCCGTGGGAGAACAGAATCCTGACTCTGACTTTCCTGGAGCCCCAGCTTGTTCCCTCATTCTCCCTTTAAAATGCCCAGTTACCTCAATGCATTTCGCAATTCGAAATGGAGCTCGGCTTTTTCCCCTACGGCCAGCAGTTAGTAAGTAAGATCTGTTTTCACCATTGTAACCCTTGTCCAGCTTTGTTTGACAGCACCAAGCCCTTGCTTTTTCACTGAAATATATAATTTCATTGAAATGTCATTGAAGATATCGTTGGGTGAGTAGCCAAAGGAACTGTAAAAAATGTGTGTGCTTTTTAAAGCAAATTGAAGACTAGTGTGTTTGTTGATACTGAATTGATTTTTAAAATTCTCTTAATTTCCTCGGCACTGAAGAAGTTCTCACAAACTCGAGGAGGAATGCAATTTTTAAAAAAGAGGAAAAGCAGGGCTTCCCTGGTGGCGTAGTGGTTGAGAGTCCGCGTACCGCAAAAAAAAAAAAAGAGGAAAAGCAGAGTTACAAAGGACCCAAACAATTAAGAATCCAAATAGGAGGAATTCATCCAGAAATGGCAACATGGCTAGTAGAGGGAAAGCTGTTTCCTCACGTTCCTCTCCACCAGTAGATAATGCTGGGTCAGGAGGCAGAGTCGGCATTCGTAACAGAGTTTGCTTTGTCATCATAGGTTTTTATTTTAAGACATGGAAGATTCTCTTCATGCTGCCAGCCCCTCACGTATCCTGCCAACCCCCCTGCTGCAGAGAAGGACAAGGCGAGCACGTTTATTCAGATGCAGGGCGAGTAGGGGACTCCTGGGATCCATTCTTAGCTCTTCCTGGTATTTACTGAGTGATCTTGAGGTTATTCAACCTCCTTTTATTTTGGAACGTCAGCCAAGAAAATAGAATCATTATAACTCTTCCTAGAAGATTTCAAACGCTTTCTTATAAAAATGTATTGTTATTTTTGTGGCTCTGCGATCTTTCTCAGAATCGCAAAATCTCTATCAGGAATTGCTGAGAGCTGTGCTAAATAGAAGAAGATGCCGTTTTCCCAACTCTTGGACTAATTTTAAAAAGCTAGGAAAGGTATGTCCCCCAAACCATAGATTATTAAATGGGTGCTTGGTCCCCGCCTTAAATTTTCTCCCTCTCTCTGCAATTCCCTCAGGACTTGGAGAATCACACTGTCAAGTTACAGGGAAACCACATCAGAATGACTTAAAAAAAAAAATTGTGGTGAAATGGACGTAACATAAAATTTACAACCTTAACCATTTTTTTTTTTTTTTTTTTTCCGGTACGCGGGCCTCTCACTGTTGTGGCCTCTCCCGTTGCGGAGCACAGGCTCAGCAGCCATGGCTCACGGGCCCAGCCGCTCCGCGGCATGTGGGATCTTCACAGACCGGGGCACGAACCCGCGTCCCCTGCATCAGCAGACGGACTCTCAACCACTGCGCCACCAGGGAAGCCCCACCTTAACCATTTTTAAGTGTACAATTCAGTGGCATTAAGTACATTCACATTGTTGTACAACCATCACCACTAGCCATCTCTGGTACGTTGGCACTGTCTCAGCCTGAAACTCCATCCCCATTCAACACTAACTCCCATTTCCCTCTCCCGCCAGCCCTTGGTACTACAAGGGAGCAAAATTTGCCCCCTCAAAATGTGTCTTTTTATCAGGAGTATTAATTTAGGCTGATTAGTTTTAAGAAACAGAAGACTCAGGAGGTTTTAGGCAGACTATTCCCAGAACAGAGCTGCCACCAGAGATATCTGCAAGAATATGGGCTAGGTGTGGTGAAGGACACTCCAGGTAACACCTACCTAGAAATCAGAGTTCACTCTGTTTCCCACTGCTCTGCAGGCCCAGCAAACATTTATTTACCAAACATTTGCTTTTCCATCTTCATGTGAATTGCCTTCCCCCGCTTTGAAGTCCCAAACCACTACCCTCAACATCCTCTTTTGTTGGTATTCAAGGTAAGAGTTTCAGCCATTCTGGGGAGTTACTCAGTTTTCCTGGGTCTCTTCACGTGTACATGTCATTAAACTTTTGTTTGATTTCCTTCTGTTAACCTGTCTCATGTCAGTTTAATTCTTAGACCAGCCAGAAGAACTTAGAAGGGTTGAGGGAAATTTCTTCCCACCCCCCCGACGATAACCACCTTCTACTTTCTGTCTTTATGAATTTGCCTACTCAAGGTACCTCATCTCAGTGGAATGAAATCACACGATATTTGTCTTTTTGTTGTGTGGCTTATTTCTCACTCAGCATAACGTCCTCGAGGTCCATCTATGTTGTAGCATGTGTCAGAATTTCTTCCTTTTAAGGCTGATACAGAATTACTTTTTTTTTTTTAAGGCAGAAGTTTCAGTTAGGTTTATTAATGACGGTCTTTATTAAAACTACTCTCAAGGGACTTCCCTGGTGGCACAGTGGTTGGGAATCCGCCTGCCAATGCAGGGGACACGGGTTCGAGCCCTGGTCCGGGAGGATCCCACATGCTACGGAGCAACTAAGCCCCTGTGCCACAACTACTGAGCCCGCGTGCCACAACTACTGAAGCCCGCATGCCTAGAGCCCATGCTCCACAACAAGAGAAGACACCGCAGTGAGAAGCCTGCACGCCACAATGAAGGGTGGACCCTGCTCGCTGCGACTAGAGAAAGCCTGCCTGCAGCAATGAAGAACCAACGCAGACAAAAAATATAAAAATAAATAAAACTACTCTCGAGTGTTAAAAATAAAGGGTGACTAATTATAATTTAGTCTAATTATAATTTAGTTTATAACTTGAACTACCTGTTTGGACTTTCTAATTAGTTTAGACTAATTATAATTTAGTTTATAACTTGAACTTCCTGTTTGGACTTTCACTGGAAGTGCCAAAGGGTGGGAAGCTTGCCTGATTCTGAATCACCTGGATAGATGGAGTTCACTGGAGAATGAGTAATAGACAAGACAGAGTGCCAATTGGACAGCTGAAAGATTACTTTTTTGATCTAATTTTTTGGAAGTAGAACCTCTGTCTAAATATTAGCTTTCTGACTCACCGTCCAAACAAAGAGATGCAAGAAGATTTATGAACCAGTTCTTCACTTTCTTGAAAGAATTCAGTTCTGAGGGACTGTCACGGTATTCCCCCATGAGAAATAAGGACTTTAGGAAAAATATATATCTCTTAATTAGACTTCCCACAATCTATGGATTATAAAACATTAAGCACTAAATATCAACCAAAAAATGCAAATGCAAGACAATATGTAATTCAAGCAGCAATATTAATGTATATATAATATATTTAACATATATATTTGAATATATTGTGCTATTTGAATATACAAATATTTCTGACATATCTATATTAGATTATCTTCAATTTATATACACCTAGAAAAATAGTAAAAATACAATTGATTCACACCTCAAGAATACTCCCTAACTCAACCTGGTAGGTCTTTCATCTGTTTTAAAATGAAGGTGAAAAATTCTGCTGTCAACATTAATGAAAAAGCTAAAGAAGAGAAAAAGGTAACAGTAACTGACATTTCAGTGGCTGGCGGCCTAACATAACAATTCGTAATCTGTGAGACAGGATACGTATTGAATACCAATGACAATAGTTGGAAACACTCATCAATGCTCTCTGTCATCTACTAATCAAGGTGACATTGTTGATGCATCAGTATCTAAAATTGATAAAGGCAGGAGAATTGCTGATATTTCCATTTGGAGTTTTATCTTCAAGTAGGTGTGGTTCAATTCATGAGTACTTAGGGCTGGCAACTGGAAGCATCAGAACATAATCTGTTTCCATTTAGAGATCACCAGGCAGTTTAGCTGACAGAATGTAGAGCAGTCCCGTGTCCCATCTGAAGCTCCAGATGGACATGATACCCATAAGTTACTCTGAAAATAGGAGCCCAGAAGCTCTGATATCACTAAGAGCTGAGCCAAGTGAATCAAAGTGAACTATATATAATACTTTCCCTGGGGATGCCTTCAGCAGTAGAGGAAGATGGCAGCTTTGTTACTAGGCTTCGCTAAGACAGAATTGATGTGATACATATATACATAGAAAACCATGCACTTGCGAGCATAAGATGCACTACTGCCATCTTGCAGCGCTGCTCATATGAAGAGTCCAGAAGCAGCTTGCAACTCCTTCAGATGGGACATATTCCAACCATGGGATATAAACCCTACGACCAAGTGCCTATAAAGTGGCACAGGGCAGAGATCTGGCATACATACCCAGCACATGAAATGCCAAGTGCTGGGGGTGAATCCCTGCCTCCGTGAGACGTGGCTCTTAGGTAGGAGATGGGCTCTAGGATTTTGCATCACTGCGCATTAGACGCGGTCAGTACAGGTGTGGTACTGATTAGGCTCTATGGATCCCAACTTGGTGCTGTGACTCAATTATATTTCACAGAGATCACATATAGAATTTTTCTAATTTCTAATAAGGTGAGTAGATAAGAAATCCTGGCACTGTCCGCTTTTCTCTACTGCAGTCTGGGACATTGCTGTCTCAATACCTTCAGCTCGCCTAATGAGACAGGCCAACAAGTCTATTACTGAACTTGGGGTCAGCTGGTCTGGATTTGAGTCTTCACTTTCACTTCTTTTGGTCAAGCCATTTAACTCCTCTAGGTATCAGTTTCTTTATTTGTAAAGCAAGAGGAATAAGCTCACAGGTTTCTGCGAGGACCCCATGAAATCATGTAAGTGAACAGTTCAGTGAGTTCCTGGCATGTGGAAAATACTCAACAAATTTTGATTGGCTTGTAAGCCAACACAGAGACCCAATCAAATGCTTGACACATTTACATGACATTTAATAGATCATAGTGACTATCTACTTACTAGAGTTCTGCTAGTAAGATTCTAGTCAAAGGCTATGTTTATGTTCTACAGACAAATGTATCCAGTTTCTAATATGGCAGCTCCAATTTGGCAAAGCTTGTCCTAGGACTTCTCTGGTGGCGCAGTGGTTGAGAGTCCGCCTGCTGATGCAGGGGACACGGGTTCGTGCACCGGTCGGGGAAGATCCCACATGCCGCAGAGTGGCTGGGCCCGTGAGCCATGGCCGCTGAGTCTGCGCGTCCGGAGCCTGTGCTCCGCAACGGGAGAGGCCACAGCAGTGAGAGGCCCACGTACCACACACAAAAAAAAGCTTGTCCTAATGCTGCAGGAGCAATGGTATTATGATGTTTGGGGTCTGGTACGTGGTGTCACCATATTACATTGCAAGATGAATAAATTTTTCATCCCTTGTTTCTTTCCCTTTTGTTGAAAAGATTTCAACCTGTACCATCAGGATTGGACAAACTATGACTAAACGGTATAGGATAGAAATCTGGTAGGTAACCAGTTAATGTCATCAAGCCGTGTAATTCACAGCAAGACAAAATAAAACAAAAAACACCACTTCAATTCCAGAGAGCACGCATCTGAAGAGAAGAGGGTGTGGGTTTTAAAAAACCAGGGTTTTATGTGGTTGGCATAGTTACGGTGCACATGGGTAATTAAATTTCTGGTATGAATTACTGTTTACAGGGTACGAAAACAATTGGTTCACGTACAGCACAAAATCCACTTTCAAAGAACACAGCATTTTACACACAAATTTAGGTGGCCGATCATAATGGTACCATTATATTCACTACAGACACATTTCAATGAATGAAGGGCCATTCTTTCCCCAGATGTTCAAACCAACAGAACCTACTGAAAAACGAAGGTTATTTCCTTTGAGTTGTCCCAATTCAGCCAATTTCAAATTGCTGGAAACATGAGAGAAAAGTTTATTCAAACTTCCTTTCTGCATGTTTTTGCAGGGTTATTCTTTTCTTTGAGTACGGTTGTTCTCCTAACAAGTTTTCTCGATAGGCCTCTGCTCAGAGCAAAGAGAAATTCGTCCATCAGACGTAGTTTCCTTTGCTCATGCAGAAGTCCACTGGTCTTCAAAAATCAGTTCCGGATAGGAAGTGTCTAGCACCTTTATGTTTTCCCATCAGGGATTCATGGCATTAAAGAGTATTTTCTAGAAAGGAAAAACCTAGCAGTGATCAAAAGTGATACAAATTCGGAAGGAAACGATGAGTAAGCGTCAAAAACGTGCACTGCATTCTCATCAAAAGGCAGACATCTCAGCAGAGCGAACGGCCACCATCCACACACTGCGGAGGGATCTTCCTCCCCGTGGAAGATGTGAGTCAGACATGCAGGATGGGCAGAAAAAAGGCTCAGGATGAAGACTAAATGGTCTCAGTCTAGATTAGGGATTGATGCAGGGTCTAAGGTGTGCCATACTGTCACGTTTGTCCTGGGATGACCAGGAAGCTGCTTGTTTCATGCCTTGAATTACATTCCAGAGAGTTCTAGCTCATCACACTCCTCAATTAAACATGACGATGCCTGGCACATAGAAGACCCTCCATAAAGATTCTGTCCTTCTTTCTATCCTTACTTCCATCCTTCCCTTCTTTACTTCCAAAACTGAAGGGTCAACATACTTTTTGTTTATTGGCTCTGCGTGGAAAGGGTACCTGAATGGTACTGGAAACACAATGAAAGCATGCTCTTGAACTAGAAGACAGAAAAGCCTCTTCAAATCTGGCATATAGAAAAAGGAAAATAAAGTTCTGGTAGGTTGGTTGAAATTTTTTGTTTCCTTTTCTTGGCAGGCTCAAAAGCCTTTCCCAGCTATGGGAAAGTCAAAATAGCTATTTCTTGACAAGGCTAAAAGCTTTAAAATGTGCCTTTTTTCTTCTGGTTTCAAGTTCTCTATATTCAGGCTTCTTTCACATCTTATATTTTTTCAACAAAGTACTCCAAAATATGTCTCAACTCTATTGGCAAAAGTACTACACAAACCCAGGCAAAAAAAAAAAAAAAATGTTCTCTGCACAGAGAGGCTCTGAAGATTGCAGCGACAGCAGGCTCTTTTACCTCCATTTTGCTATTCTGATATCTGATTTTATGGAAGACAAAGGGGTGCTGTTAAGTTCTCAAAACTGGTTAGGAAAATTCCTCTGCTGCTTAGGTAGGTTTCCAGGTGGTGACGGCCATTGTTTTAAGGTCCTCTCCCCACACCCACTGAATAAAAGATGCAGGTGACCTCAAAGCCCCCAGGTATTAGGAACCAGGACATGTAAGGTATCATGGGCTCCTTTCTCATGTGTATCAATACCGTCTCCTTTACCAGACTAAAAGTTCTTTGAGTCACTGCCTACTCCACTGTTTCCTTTTTTTTTTTTTTTGCGGTACGCGGGCCTCTCACTGTTGTGGCCTCTCACTGCTGTGGCCTCTCCTGTTGCGGAGCACAGGCTCCGGACGCGCAGGCTCAGCGGCCATGGCTCACGGGCCCAGCCGCTCCGCGGCATGTGGGATCTTCCCCGACCGGGGCACGAACCCGTGTCCCCTGCAACAGCAGGCGGACTCTCAACCACTGCGCCACCAGGGAAGCCCTCACTGTCTCCTTTTTAATGATGGGCTGTACCATCCAGAAGTGTTGTCTACTAGAAAAGAATGTGAACCATATATGTAATTTATAGGGTTCTCATTGTCATATTTTTAAAGGTATAAAGAAATAGGTGAAATTAATTATAATAAATTTCACTTAACACAATACATCCAAAATATTATCAGTTCAATATATTGATATAATCAATATAAATGAATGAGACTACACTTTCCTTTTTTGCATAAAGTTTCTAAGATCAGGCATGTCTTACATTTCTAGCACAGCTCAATTCAGACTAGCCACACTTCAAGTACTCCATAGCTCCCTGTATCTAGAGGCTGTATCTAGAGGCTATGACACTGGACAGTACAGATTACTCTTCCGCTTTACTTACTTAGGTAAATCCTACTTAATTACACTTCAATGTTCATTCAAATCCTGGGCTTTAATGTAGTCCTGTGTTCAGAGTATATGATGGATAAGCAGCGGACAATTCACTGAGTGTTTCTGGCTTATGGAGGTACATGTCATAGCTTCATACGAAATAGCTGGCCTTACATTTAGTACTTAATACCAATCCAGCTCTTCACCTGTCCCAGGCACTTGTGTTAAGTGCTTTACAAGACATTGTTTTATTAACCTTCATGACTAACCCGTGAGGTCTGATTGTGCTCATTTTACAGATGAGGAAACTGAGTCTTAGTTAAGTAGCCTGCCCAGAGTCCTACTGCTAGTGAGAAGCAGTGTCAAGCCTCAAGTCCAGGCAGCCTGACCACCAAGTTCCAGTGCATGCTAGCCATCAGCTGTCTTGGTGTTCAGATGGCTCAAGGAGAACCCCAAATACCCAATTTCATTGGTTTCTAATTTAACATGATATAAAAACAAAGGTTAAAAGGACTGAAAGCATTAGTAATGACCGTAGCTAAGCAAAGAAAGAAGGTACAGCCCAGGACATCTATAATGTCCATTTCTTTTCCTGACACAGAAAGATATAATCCATATCTCTTGAGCAGACAGTGAAGAATTAATTACGTGGGCTTGATTTAACCCACCTGGGGAGTTACAGGAAAGTAAGTACATTGGAAGGTGCTTTAGAAATGGGGCTTTGAGGGATGTGAAAAAATGAATGCGTCTACCAGTAGGGAGCAATTAAGTCTATTATCACCAGCAGAACCATTACCATCAAAATAATCATCCCCAAATTAAACCATACGATGGTACCTTGATGCATCGAAATTTTAATTAAATAAGAACATTTTGTTAGACTGTAAATGGGAAATTCAGGCAGTTTCATCAATGGCATAATGATACAAGGTAGCTGTTGCCTGATCTCCTGAACCTTTGCTTTCATTTTTTAAATTCTTGTCATTTTCATTGTCCCTTTACCAATCTGCCCCCAACCCTGCCTCCCCACCCGTCACACACACCTCCTTTTCCAATACAGGAACATATACAGACTAAACAACCACTGTGTAAGTTTCCAAGATTACGGCTGGGGAGGGCACTTAAGACCAACTTCTTTTGCTTTTATACCTTTTCTTAAGACTGGCTTTGCACCATCTGTAATATAAAATTGAACTAACTGATTCGCTTATAGCAGTATCATTTAAAAGACCTTGGATTTGGAAGATGAATTTTTTCACCAAAATCATAAAGTCCATTGGTCCGTATTTAAGTCAATGATGATGTAACACTAACAGTTTATACACTGTCATTAAATTCCTTGCTCCTAATACATTTTTATCACGAGTTGTTTTATGGGCTTTCTTCTATTTTTTCATCTAGCATCTGATTTCATAGAGCTTAAAAGTGAAATTTTTCATGACTTTTTTTTTTAATTGATGGCCCTCAGCATTAGTGTTCCTAGCCCCCTGGACTGAGTGCCGCTACAGATACCCACTGAAAGCAGCACTTTCTGAAGGGTCAGGGTATGATTTTCTAAAGGACTTCACTCTGATAAGGCATGACTCGGGTTCTTCATTTCCATGGTATGTCCTGACACCGTATCATTGACAACCATATACAACCCAGCAACATGGAGGACTGGCCCAGTGGTACAATTTTGCTGCTCATTTACTCATTCTTCCCTGACTCGTTTGTTCCACAAGCACATCTTTCGCTCCTGCTAGGTGTCTGGCACTGGAGACAGACATGTTTCCATTGTTGGAGAAGTCGCTGTGTTGTAGGAAACTGATGTACAAAAAAAAGTCAGTATCACACCAGCAAGGAAATCCTAGAATCAGAGTTGATGACCGCCATTCATTGGACAAAGCACACCCTACTCTATTTCTCCACGTCTTGCCTAATAGGAGCTCCTTTATCATGGGTCAGGGCGTGAAGCTACAGCTCTAGACACATGCAAGGATACATGTGATCACCTGCTCTTGAAAAATCAGTGCAAAAAAAAAATCCATGACGTACTCATGCACGTCCAGCCCTGCCATCAGCTCTCTTTCACCTGACATTGTGCCATCTGTCTAACCTGTTAGGAGCTCCATTCCTTATTTCTATGTTTAGTTTAATTGTTATAGGAAAACCCTAAGTGAGTAGTTCTGAACCCTGGCTGCACACTAGATTAACCTGGGGAGCGTAAAAGTAGACCCATGCCAGGGCCTCTCCCTGAAATTATGCTTCAAGTGGTCCACGGTGTGGTCTCGGCACCTGCATTTGCCTTTTCTTTCCGTTTTATTGAGATATAATTGACATACAGCACCGTGAAAGTTTAAGGTATACAGTGTAATGACTTGACTTACATATATTGTGAAATGCTTACCACGGTAAGTTCAGTTTCTGATGCTCCCTCGGTGACTCTAGAAAACAGCCAGGGTTCTAAGACACACTGCTCTACTCAGAGATCGTGAAGCCTGAGGAGCCAGACTTGGATGAAATCACACACTTCTCTCGGCATCTCTGCACAGCCTTGTGTTGGAAAGAGTTAGCGAGCAGAATATCTGGGGGAGAGGGAGAGGAGAGGCCAGGGGAAAGAGGCTCTGTTTGTCAAATACTAACATAAGGCGACCCTCACAGTGCGGGGGAGAGAAACCTCAAACCAAAGAAAGAAAACGTGGACTATTAAGAAGTTTTAAAATAAATGACTGCATGAGAGCTGGGAATGGTTTTCTTCCCGAAGGTTAAGGGGCAGGTCAGCAGTAACCTAACTGGTGGAGGTCTAATCAGTAGATTTGGGGCCTGCTTGTTATATTTCTGTGCTTCCACCGTGGGCCATAGGACAAGTTGATAAACAGTCATCCTGAGTCAGAATCTGGAGTTGTGCGGCCCAAGTTTCTTCTGCAACAAAGACCAAGCTGGGGAAGGTCACATTCATCAACCTCAAAGAAAATTCTGGCTTCCTGTACATCATGATGAATTTGTTAATTATGAAATTATCTAAAATTTTAAAGACCAATTCCTATCTCCCCTCTGGGGGGGGGGGTCACTGGAGGTAGAAAGAAGGAGCTGCAGTGAATTCCCTGGTGGTCCTGTGGTTAGAACTCTGAGCTTCCACTGCAAGGGGCACAGGTTCGATCCCTGGTCAGGGAACTAAGATCCCGCAAGCCTCAAGGTGTAAAAAAAAAAAAGAAGGAGAGAAGGCGTTGTCTAGGTGAACATTTGTGCACACCAGGCATGCCTGGAGCCAATAATGAGAATTCAAAGAAGACACGATGATCTACATAAGTTGGGTGATGAATTTAGTACCGTCTAAAGTAGGCCTTGGAGGCACTTCCTTCCGACATTTATCCTCTAAAGGCATGAAGGGTGTTTTCATTTGGAGTTTTTCCATTTGGGGGTGGGAAATGATGCCATGTAGTAGGAAAAGTTCCAGGCTCTTTCAGAATAACCATGTGTCCAGGCAGGTCATCCAACCTCTCCAATATAATTCCTTCAACCAGAAGATGGAGAAAATGGCATCAAAGGGCTTCGGAGTTCCTTCCAGCTATAAAAGACTAAGAATTGACTGAAATTGGATTTTGCAGGAGTTTGGGGGCACTGCTGGCTCCTGTGTGTGTGTGCGTGTGTGTGTGTGTGTGGTGTTTTTACTTAATAGGCAGAAATTAGACAGCAGTTAAGATTTTAAGGCTGACTTGAAAATATACATGTTTGCCTTATACAAGCAAATTGCATCATTAGAAATAGTCATTAAAAGAAGAACTCAGCTTCTCCAAGAGGACCTTCTGGGGCTGTGAAGGAGATTGTGGCATGGTTATTTTGGAGAGAGGCCAAAGAATTAGCAACACTTGTGAAGCCTGGTGGCCTGTGCCCTTCATGGGATTTAATTCTAGGGATTAGAGAGCAAAAAGGTGTAATTTCACAGCAGTTTACCAATATTTTGCAAGTTTCCATACACCTACAGGGGAAAACTTTGGGGTGTTTACTCTAGTTTTAGTGTAATGTGAAAGATAAAAACAGAAGGAAAAAAAAGACGAGATGACAGAAGAATAGGTTTTGACCCATTTCAAAGCCATAGCATCTTAAATGATCCCTCACAGAATCTCTAATTACTTCTGTGGGGAAAAGAGTGATAATTCTAACAATAACGAACAAATGTAAGTGTTAATCTGTGCTAATTGCTTTCCATCATTTCCTCACTCAATCCTCACAACTATATGAGATTGGCATCATTATCATCCCATTTTACAGATGAGAACACAAAGGCCCAAGTCTCAGGGTTGGTAAGAGGAGAAACAAGGAAACACCTACCCATGGGCCTTCAAGTTTTTGACCTCTATTTACTCCTCATTCCATAGCTTGTTCACTTCTTCTGTTTCTTCTTTTTAAAATATCCCCCCGCCCCCACAATTATCTTCAAATCTGGTCCCTATCTGGCTCTGCAGCACCTAATCTACTTTGGCTCCTCACTGTTCTCACATGAGGTTGATGGCAAGTCTTTGGTGACCTGTAGGCTTACCAATCTTTTAGTCAAATGCTTATCAGTGCAATTCAACTGTTAAATGGAATTTACATGTTAAGGAGATGAGAGAAGAGGGATTTGGAGAGGTCTTCCAAGACTTCCGAGGTCTAGCTACTTAAAAAGAAAAGTAAGACAATGGATAAACAACAAGATCCTATTGTATCGATACAGCACAGGGAGCTATATTCTATATCCTATAAGACCATAATAGAAAAGGAAATGAAAAAGAAATATATATATATACATATATGTATGTATCTCAAACTGAATCACTGTTTTGCATACCAGAGACTAACACAACATTGTACATCAACTATACTTCAATTAAAAAAAAAAGGGAGAGAGAAGTTAAGAGAAAGGGAGGGAGAGAGACAGAGAAAGGAGAGAATGACTCGAACTCAGCCACAGCACTGGGGCACACGTCTGCTACGTGAGCAGCTCTAGCTACACTGCACACATTTCCTGCTTCTATAGCCTTCTCTGCTTCCTCCAGTCTCCCAGCCCATGACCAGCTAATAGGGATCATCTGGTAGAAAAGAGTGACGTGACTGCATCCCTCTGGATGGATTGATAGCTCTAACTTCCCTACAAAACAGATCTCTTCAGAAGGAGGAAGAAAAATGTTGTTTACAAAAGCAATGAACTAAGCTGTGAAATCCCTTAGTACATCTTGCCAAGCAAAACCAGATTAACTCTCCCGATACAGGCCACTATAAAATACAGAGTTTATTTAGAGTAGGGCTATTCTTTGCAGCCTGGTTTAATCCAGTAATGCTACTAAACACGGGGTTACCCCAGGCCACACTGCAGAGTAGACCACTGCATCCTCACCTACCTTTGGTTACTGTTAGCAGAGACCGAGTCAAAGGCCTGGCATTTCCACCACCTAGTGACAGTGGCCGGAAGGCTTTAGTTCCAGAATCACTGTCAACCACATCAACCACCGCAACATGCATAACACCTTCATACAAACCACGTGCTTGCTTAGCAAGTATGTCTTCCAGGCAAGGGCACCAACCCCACTTCCCCTTCCAACCCAATATTGCCCATAAGGCCCTCCTATAAGTGAAATGATTGCGGAAGCAGATATTTCAAGCCTGGAAGACAGTGATTCAGCCTTATGGCATGTCAGCGTTTGTCAGTGGCAGAAATGGGTCAGTACTTGACTTTTACGGATCCTTACTCTTTCTTCTCCTTTGACTTCTTTCCCTACTTTGAACTAAAATGAAGATCTGATGTTCTCTAATTTGAACCGTCATGACAAAGATTGCTCTTGAGGGATCAAGAGATTTGACTTGACTTATAGAAGGGAGAACATCGTAGTTGTAAAGGGCACTGTCTTCGGAGACAAAGAAAACTAGGTTATAGCGTTGCCTCTGCCTCTTGGTAGCTGTGTGACCTCAGGCAAGTTACTGAACCTCTCTGGGCTGCAGATTTCCGATACACAGTATAACAGGGATCAAAAGGTTCCCTATCATAACATTGCCTGGCTGTGGTGAAGACTGGTGAGATAAAGTACATAAAGCAATCAATAAATGTTATCATGATTATAACCTAATTGAATCAAAATGAAAGGATGAGAGCAAACGAGAGGAAAACTGCATCCCTTCCACGGTTCATAATGGATGTTTGTCTGCAAATAGTTTGCTAATTTCAGTAAAAACCTAGTTTGCTTGCTCTCAGTTAATTCGATACTTTTTAGTAGTCTGTATTTCCATAATGAGTTGGACTTCAACCACCTCTTCTAGAGTAACAATGCCAGACTCTTCATAAATTGTCCTTTTACCTTAACTAACCATCAGAGATAGATACTATGTTCCCTGTTTTACAGAGAAGGCATTTCAGAGACGCTGTGGGATAGGCCCAAATTTGAGCCAAGAGTCAGGATTTGAACGCAGGTCTTCTCATCTCACCACCGTTGCCTCAGGTTCTCTGAACATCAGAAAACTCACGACAGTGAGAGCTAGCTTTCACTGAGCCGTGTATATGCCAGACACTGTTCTAATCAATCAGATCTGTAAACTTATAATCCTCATAAAACCCCTATGGATTTCTACCATGCCCATTTTATAGATGAGAAAACCAAGGCAACAAGGAAATTAAGGAACTTGCCCAAAGTGACACAACTAGTAGGCAGAAAGCTGTCAGAAACCAAACCGTTTCTCTCTGAGGAAACGGACGCCATAGAGAAGACACAGATTATGATACTTTCTGTCAGAAGGGAGGCAGCCGGGAGCTGCTCTACTCTGAATGCTTTGTTCACACAGACTTCTAACTTTTCTCCTTTGTATTTCATACCCCAAATGAAGTTTTAGCCCCTTTCTGCATAGTTAAATATGGCAGTGTGTGTAGCAGCCTTTGCAGTGGACCTCCATCCTATAAAAGTAGCAAGAGGCAAACCTGACCATACTAGAGGTGAGGAAATAAAACCGAAGACCAGAAGCCTTCCCCACCATCACTCAGTGAGATCTCGGCGGCAGTGATGGGGCACTCTTCATTCAATTCTGGGCTCCATATTCCCCAGAAGGACCACATGGAGTCCCTCTGGGGCCTTTTCTGTCCGTCAGGCAAACTCAGCTCCAGAGTGACAGGCTGAAAAGTCACTGGGAAGATAATTCCTTCATTTTGATGGTAACCACACCTACTTGTGATGACCCAGAATCTCACATAAGTTGAATTATATTGCTTTAGAAGCACTCCCAAATCCTTCGATCATGAAAGGTGACAGATACCTGCCTCTTGGATGTTTGCGTCTGCCTACCTTCAATCAGGATTTGCAGCTTACTGCCAAAGGGGAGAGGAAGCCTTTTTGAGTCCAGTCTTGCCAACAGACACAGACAAGAGGTCACCTCCCCAGGAACGCCCAGCCTCACATCGAGCTTGGGGCATCACAAAGCAATCTGAAGGGATTAGGCTTCATCCGTAGGCTTGAGTGTGGAGCCTGTGCTATCCATCCAGACCAGACTTGGGGTCACTGACACAAAAGTTAAGATTTCAGATTCACACTGCCTGGATCAGCTCCCCAGTACAACAAAAGCTAGCATGTTTCTGGGCTTCCCTAAGAACTCCAGGTGGCTTGAAAGATGTAGAGGAGGGAGAGACAGAAGGTAATATTTTAGTCCAACCCCAAATCAACACAAATCATTAAAACGCATTGTCTCATTCTCCAATTGTACCTAAATATTTTGAAAAAAATGACCTTCCTTATGTTAATCCTGTCATCAGGACCTACTTGGATCCAAATTTTAAATTGATGCATTTTCTCCTAAACTTATTGTTCTCTTTAATTAGATTTGAGTTGATCAGAACTAATAGCATTCTTCATAGTTGTTCTTCCCCTGCTGAGGGAATAGAGCATCATTAAAATTATACTGACACCCCAATGCCAAGAAAGAAAAGTGGAACTGAGTTACCTGCCTTTCCCAGTAATACAAATATATCCAGTCTAAAAATCACAATTAGTTAGTATGGGAAAGAAACTAACTCTATAGAAAGAAATCCATTTTGTTCATAATCTAAACTCCTGCCACGAAAAGTGTGGCCTATGGACTTGCAGGGGTTACATCACTTGGGAGGTGGTTAGAAATGTGGAGTCTTAGGTCCCAATGGAGGTGATGTTCAACAAAATACTGCTGTAGTGGGGGGAGCCTTGGGGGGGGGTGGTAATGAACATACCTTTGATCTCTACCAGTTAATTTTGTCAATGGAACATTAAGCATGCCCATTAACTGCGTGGATTCAGTTTTCTAGTTAAATGCTTCCTAATTAACCGCATGCTTCTTCTCAGAGTAACAGGTTAGGCCAAATCATGACGTTATCACTGATGAATGAAAACATCCTCTCACAGCACGAGACGCTTGTTATCTGCCTCGTGTTGGGCTGTGTCACCCAGGATTGGCAGCAAAGGACTGTAAGTGACGCGTAATTCACAGAATTCGCATCCTGAAGCAGGGGTCAGCAAAGTTCCGTGTAAGTGGCATATAGTAAATATTTTAAGCTTTGTGGACCAAATGGTCTCTTTTCCAACTCCTCAGCTCTGCCAGTGGAGTGCGAAAGCAGCCACAGACAAAATGCAAATTAATGAGAGTGGCCATGCTCCGATAAAACTTTATTGGCACTGAAATTTGAATTTCATATCATTTTCACGTCATGAAATATTCTTTTTCTTTTGATATCTCTTTTCAACGCTTTAAGAATGTGAAAATCATTCTAGGTTTGGAGGTCGTACAGAATTAGGCAGTGGGTTGGCTGACCCCATACTAAAATTGAGGCTATACTCGCACAAAGGAGGTACTGGCGCAAGGTTGAGGGACCAGGATGGATCGACAGCTCCTTCAGGCCATTCTGAATAACATGGAAAGCAACTCAGTAGGAATATCTGTTTTTCAAAAGGAATGAAATATTTGTTAGAACTCTAGCCTGACAAAGAACATCTGTTCATGTATTGATATTAATGTCTGATGATTTAACAATTTAATTACAATGCTGCTATGGGTTGAATTATGTCCCCCCTGCCAAAAGATATGTTGGAGTCCTAACCCCCGGGACCTCAGAATGTGACCTTGTTTGGAAGTACGGTCTTTACAGATGTAATCAAGTTAAGATGAGGTCATTAGGGTTGGTCCTAATTCACTATGACTGGTGTCCTTATAAAAAGGGGAAAGTTGAATACAGACATGCACACAGGAAGAACGCCACGTGAAGATGAAGACAGAAGTGGGGTGATGTGGCAGAAGCCAAAGACGGCCAGCAAACCATCAGAAACCAGGAGTGAGGGCTCCCCTGGTGGCGCAGTGGTTGGGAGTCTGCCTGCCGATGCAGGGGACGCGGGTTCGTGCCCCGGTCCGGGGGGATCCCACATGCCGCGGAGCGGCTGGGCCCGTGAGCCATGGCCGCTGAGCCTGCGCGTCCGGAGCCTGTGCTCCGCAACGGGAGAGGCCACAACAGTGAGAGGCCCGCGTACCACAAAAAAAAAAGAAAGAAACCAGGAGTGAGACGTGGAACAGATTTCCCCCCCAACCTCATAAGGAACCAACCCTGCTGACATCTTGATCTAGAACTTCTAGCCTCCAGAACTATGACACAATACTGTTCTGTTGTTTAAGACACCCCGTTTGTAATACTTTGTTAAGGCAGCCCTAGGAAACTGACACAAATGTCCTTATTCCTTTTAGACTCAGGATATAAGGGGGTCTCTGTATGTATCTTCTCTCCCCTCATTTGCCAAAATAACTGCCGCTGGTAGAAAGGACAATGCTAACAAATGTTGCTACCGGTTTGCTCTGTTAGGGAGAGCATACCTAAAGTCTGGCTTTTTTATTTGTTATGTTAAAAAAAACAACATCAGTGAGGTCACGTCAGTAGCTGAAAAGGCACACATGCTACCTACAGATGCCTTGACAATAGAGAGTGGCAGGTTGATCAATACACGCTAAATGTAAAAATGAAATATAAATTGTGCCAAATGTATAAAACTGAAGACTTCTGGATTTGGGGTGAACTGGAAGGAGAAAAGAACAAAAATTCTGTGGTTAATTAACTTCCGGGCCTGTCATATGTCTCCGTCTGTATTAATAATTATGTGAATCTTATTAAATGCGGTGGACAAGAAAAGAAGTCACTTGAAGATTAAATTCCTATAACCATGAAAACTAGCAGTTGTGGTAAATGTTTAACGACCAGCTCTTGGGGGAGGCAGGGGATGAGCCTGATTTGCTGGGTTTGCCAATTTCTATGGTGTAACTATCCCCACCATGGCTGATTTCAAGCTACTAGCAGTATTTCACTGAACACTTAGTAGGGAAGAGATGTCCACATCACTTACCACCAGCTGGTGTGAGCCAGCTCCTGCATATATCTGGTTATAGCAATAATAACTTCCACCAACTCCCAACATCAGCTATATCTAAGAATGAAACTGTGGATGCAAAGGTGAGACTCTCACTGCCTCAAAGCTGTCTCCCAACAACCTAGAGAATCAACGCACATAGATCTGGGGGAGCTAGCCTTTAGAAGCTCTCCTAAAAAGTATTATTTTGATGCCTGGTTAGCTCTTCTTTCCTGGGAAAAGCCTGCTAGCCTGCTAAACCACTGGGAAAAGAAGTGCTTCAAATGTCAGCCACCCCTCCAGCACACGCACCCTAACAGAGACACAATCCACATGATAAAGGACAAGAGAGTTCTGCTATGAAGTTTCTAAAAATCATTGTGCAATGTAAAATTGTGCAATAAAAACCACGGGGCTGGGCTTCCCTGGTGGCGCAGTGGTTGAGAGTCCGCCTGCCGATGCAGGGGACACGGGTTCCTGACCGGTCCGGGAAGATCCCACATGCCGCGGAGCGGCTGGGCCCGTGAGCCATGGCCGCTGAGCCTGCGCATCCGGAGCCTGTGCTCCGCAACGGGAGAGGCCACAACAGTGAGAGGCCCGCCTACCGCAAAAAAAAAAAAAAAACAACAAACACGGGGCTGGTGAGAAAAATGGATGCTCAAAAATTCAGCAGTGAAACATTTTAAGAAGTCACCTAATAAAAATGGTAGCAAAGTTTTACACATGTTAAACGATGCAGAAATACCTAAATACTACAATAAATAGAACACTTTATCTTGAAGCTGCCTGGAGTTTGCTTGTGGAAGTGAGCTTTGAAGGGCTGACGCTTGTGAGTTATTGTGAAGTGGTGGAACGATGGTTAGCTGAAACTGGAGAGAAAGTTGGAAGCCCAGATGTGGGTGGCGTCACTCAGAACACGTGGGGAACTGAGGTAGCTGGCAGAGGTCTGAGGTGTGTGCATGTCTGTGATTTGGGCGTTCCTACACAGCTCCTTTCAGTTGGGTACGGTTTGCCTTATTCATCTAGTGCTTACCACGGACAAAATCATGCATAAGAAAACAAGAAATGCTCACATTTTCCCCTAATGTATCAACTGTATTCAGAAATTTTAGTCATTGATTTCTGCTTTCTTAGTTTTTAATTTTATCTTTTATTTTTTGGCCATACCATGATGCATGCAGGATCTTAATCCCCAACCAGGGGTCGGACCCCGTGCCCCGTGCATTGGGAGCAAGGAGTTTTAACCTCTGGACTGCCAGAAAAGACCATACTTTGTTTTTTGACCCTCTACAGGTCCTTCCTACTGTTTCCACTCTACAACTTTCTACTAGGATAGAAAATACAATGAGATGTACAGAAAAATCCAAATTTAGAAGCTCTAGGAAGTGTTTTTCATATCGGTTAGTCATTAGGCTCTATCTCTTCTGCCCTTTTTCTTCATTCCTTAGTGACCTCCTGCTCCAGATTTAGCACCTGGGATCCTTACATTTTTGTATTCTCTTCTGCATAAAACTCTGCTTTCATGAAAGAGTGAGCTAAATTGATTCTTACTAAAGTTAAAGGACTAGGCACAATTTCACAGAGATCAAAGCTTCAAGGTAAAAGAATCTGGCAGGTATTTTTGGATATTGGGCATTATCAAATAGATGGGGGAGCCACTGGACGTAAAGTGTTCTTCTAAACACTTCATAAACAGTCCCCAGTGGTCCCATTTATTCTGGCTGTGTGAGGAGGAGAGGCACGTCTGCATCTCAGCTTCTCCTCAACCTGGTTGTTTGGAAGAGGCATTCAACGCCCACTCCATCGCCCCCAGACATCCTTCACAAGGTTGTTACGAGGAACAAATGCAAGAACATGGTTTCTGGCCTCATGTTTATCATGTGAAAGGGAAGCAGCACACATGACGACTAAGGGTGCCAGCTCTACAATCAAACTGCCTGGTGAAAATGTGGACCCCACCACTTCCTCTCTGCTGGAACTTGGGTATGTCCCTTAGGCTCTCTGAGGTTCAGTTTCTTCAGCCATACAATGGAGATAACGATGGGAACTCTGCTCAATATTATGGAACAACCTAATTGGGAAAAAAATTTGAAAAAGAATAGATACACGTATATGGATAACTGAATCACTTTGCTGTAAACCCGAAACTCACACAACACTGTTAATCTACTATACTCCAATATAAAATAAAAAGTTAAAAGAAGAAAAGAAAATGAAATACATATCGAAATGCTCAGCACAATGTCTAGACAGAGCCAGTGTTCAATATATGTTATTAATAACAAGAAATTCAATATGAGCTAGCTCTATGGACACCCTCTGGACACATAATACAAATGTTAGCCGTTTAACTGCATGCGACACATTATACCTATAAGCTGCCCAAGTATGTGCTGAATGCGATGGTTTACTTATTTTAAAAGATACTTAGGGCTTCCCTGGTGGCACAGTGGTTGAGAGTCCGCCTGCCGATGCAGGGGACGCGGGTTCGTGCCCCGGTCCGGGAAGATCCCACATGCTGCGCAGCGGCTGGGCCCGTGAGCCATGGCCGCTGAGCCTGCGCGTCCGGAGCCTGTGCTCCGCAACGGGAGAAGCCACAACAGTGAGAGGCCCACGTACCACACACACAAAAAAGGCACTTAAATCTATTCCATAGAATGTGGCCTTAGCTTTGTGGTTTGCTGGATAAAGCACAGGCTCCTGGTTCCCAAGAGCCTAGCAGTACAGAACTGCCAGATGGATGACCCACGTTGGGATACGGCTTGTGCGCTGGGCAGAACTGAGCTGCACATAAAGCCAGGTTACTTGTGTCGAGATTCAAGCCAAGACCTTGCCCTCCTCAGCTCTCCAGCCCAGACACCAGAACTAATTTACGTGCCAGGTGAATAAATGTGACTTCAATCTTCCGAAGGTGCAGAATGATTCTACGTTTTCCTTTAGACAGTAGTCTTTCTATAGACATAGAATTGCTCGGCTCATTTTGAAATTGCTTTTCTATTCTGGTGACTTTTGGCGGTTTGGTCTTTAAGCTTTTAAGTATTTTGCTTTTGAAATGGCTACGTGTACAGTGTGACCAAATGATGAGGCACTGCACAAGTCTGAACCTGAAGCTGGAGTCTAGACAATTCCTTCTCTCTCCACAGCTGACCAATCCATCCTCATGGTCTTTCCTCAAACAGTGTCACCTGGTAATGCAATGCTAGCATTTGTTCAGAATAATTTTTTTTCTCCTTTGGACTAAAACCAAAATCTTCAAATGTAAAATATCTACCGCCTCAGAAATAAAGATTTTAAACAAATTTGGATTTTCTTTCTCATTTAGCTGAGGCTACTGAGCTTTTTACTCGGAAATAATTCGAGTGATTTAAAGGTTCTAACATGTATGTGTTCTCCAATTATTTGAATGCAACCTCCTTGGGGCAGAGACTGTTTTGTCCATTCCTCCATTTCCAACACCTAAAACAGTGTCTAGAACCCTGTAGGTGTTTCTGTTAGTTTCCTATTTCTATGCAACGAATTACCGCAAACTTAGTGACTCCAAACAACAAACACTTAGCATCTCCCAGTTTCTGTGGGTCAAGAGTCCAGATATAGCTTGACCAGGTCCTCTGCTTGGCTCCCGCAAGGCTACAATAAAGGTGTCAGTCAGTGCTGAGGTCTCACCTAAGGCTCTAATAGAAAAGGATCTGATTTTGTTGACAGAATTCAGATTCTTACGGCTGTGATACTGGAAGCTGTGGTTTCTTACCAGCTGTTGGCTGGAAGCTTCCTTGGGTCTAGGAGGCTGCCCTCGGCCCCTTGCCATGTTGGCTCCCATAGAGGCAGCCCAGTTCTTCAAAGGCAGCAAGGAGAGAGAGAGAGACTCCAGCAAGATGGTTGCTGCGATGTTACGAAATCACATACGTGTCATCTTGTACATCTTTCACCCCATTAGAAGCAAGTCACAGCCCAACCACACTCCAAGGGCGAGTATGACACAGTGTGTGAACATCAGGCGATGGGAGTCGTGGGGACACCCTGAGAGTCTGTCTGTCACAATTCTTTTTTTTGGTCACATAGTTTTCAGGATCTTAGTCCCCCAACCAGCGATCAAATCTGCACCTTCGGCAGTGAAAGCACAGGGTCCTAATCACTGTACTGCCAGGGAATTCCCTGTCCGTCACAATTCTTAATACGTTGATCCAATAAATGAATGCAGAGCCACTGTCTCTAGTGAGCACCTAGCTAGGATGATCATATGAGATAAGTTGACATTTTGAGTCCTTTATTCTATAAACCGTAGATTTTCAATTCCTTCTTTAGTTAAAACACACATCTCTGAGCAGAGATAATTTGTTAAAAGCCATCTCAGGCTTATTAGAAAACGTTTGGGGAGAGATCGTAAATGTAGCACAGAACCATATCGTTTTCGGTGAAGAAAGCGCTTCCACAAGCTCAAAGGGATGAAGTGCCGCGGCCGTAGAGGAAAAGGCACTGAATGGGTGTTTCCTCTTTCAGGCTGTCCTCCCAGATTTTCTGAGCACACAGATAATTGGAGAAGTTCTCCCTCAGAGGTATCCAGCTCCACATGCTTTGACGGAGAGACCAGTACAGAAAGCAAAGCATGCATTGGGCAGAATAAAGATACTTGGGAAATGAGTATGCATTTGTAAAATAGTTCATGTTGAAATATTTTACAAACATCAAAGAAACTGGATTGATTATATACATTAAAGTGGAGTGGGCAGAAAAAGGAGGAGGCATGGTTTTTAGTTCTGTATCTACTAAGTGATTTATAGGATAAGCTCCCGACCAGCTTAACTACTCTCTCTAATGAACGTAGTCTTATGAACTGACGAAAAATCCCTGAAGCATTTGGCCAGCTGTGAAAGGAAGGGGTGATCGTGAGGGGACCAAGGGAGCAGTGGTTAGAGAGGACACATTATGCAAATGGTAGCGTGTCTCTGGAGCCAGCCTGAGTGGGTGTGACCCTTCACACCTGAGGCTCTGGGTTCCTGACTTCTCATCTATCAAACAGGGAGAGAAACAGACCTACCTCTGGTGGTGGTTGTGAGAATTAGTTACACGTAATGCATTTAGAATACAGCCAGGAAGAGAAACGCTAGCTCTAAGATTTAGTGTTATTTGTTAGAAAAACAGATTTAAACTTATCCAACTAATAATATGCATACTCTTTTATAGAAACATGAAACACAGGGAAAAAAATTGGAAATTCATTCTGAAATCCTTAGAAGAAACCATCATTACGAAGAGCCATTTTCCTTTATTCTTCCTTTTATTTTTTTTTCCAAACCAACAATGAAATGCAGGCGCCATGTTGTGAAATGTTACGAATGGGTAATCTCTGTCATCTGGTCCAAGCTTCCTGAATGCTGGAAGCCTCACTCCTTGTAACTTGTTCACAAGGTCATGACACGCCTCTTTCCCCTAACAACTTATCAACCTACCTTCCATTTGTAAAACTTTTTTTGGTTTTTCATTGTCCCCTGAGACGTGTCCAAATGGCATGCGTTCTAAAGTCCTCTATCAGGACACACCAGTAACTGTACTTCCCAGCCTTCACTTTCCTGCCTCTTCCGTCTCCACCCTCCCTGTTTCAGTAAAATGATGGCTCAGTTCTCCTCCCCAACCCTTCCTCGGTGTCTGCTTCCTACGGCCCACAGACGGCTTCCACCGCTCACGTCCTGTCCTCCTCAAAGCTGGAGGTGAGTCTGTGAGCACTCCTGGAGCCATGTCAACTTCAGAGGGTAAAGGACAAGAAACGCCCCTGAACTGTGATGGGTATCTCTATGATCTAAGTCGGTAGAAGGAATGTATTTCTTTCCTCCAGCTTTGGGGATAACTGTTTCACTCGATCAGTAAAGCCAGAGAAAGTTAACCTCAATGCCGACTGACTCTGGCTGACTGCAAGAAAACTCCTAACAGAAATGCTGCAATGAGACAGCATCATGAATAACAAGCCAGTCCATGAAGACACACCCAAAACACCATTTACAAACCTCCAGTTTCCTTCTTCTTACACCATTCTGACTTTTGTAAAATCAGAATGCTGAGCCCACACCCTTGTTTTATAGATGGGGAAATTCAAGTTCAGGGAGATTCAGTGTCTCACACAAGCCCACAATGATGAGTTTAGGAAGAACTGGAACAGATCCCAGGTACAGAAGTGCTGGGACCTGGGCTCTGAGAGCCATGCCATGGGACTCTCCCATAGGTTCCTCTGACTCCAAGTAAGATGCGCTGAGCACTTCAACAGATAGGGGTCCGAGATGCACCCCCTCAGATCAGATTCTGCTGCATGCAAATTACATGTGACTTAACGTTCCGATATGGAACAGAACAATTAAACATTAGGGTTCTCTTATCAGATTCTTATAGAGTCCTTGTGGCATTAACTGTAGACCAACTTCTAAAGAAAACTGCATATCCTACTGTACAGCACAGGGAACTATATTCAATACCCTGTGATAAACCACAGTGGAAAAGAATATGAAAAGGAATATATATATATACATACATCTGTATATATATAACCGAATCACTTTGCTGTACGGCAGAAATTAACACATTATAAATCAACTATAGTTCAATAAAATTAAAAAAATAAAGAAAACTACACACTAGGATTTAATCATCTAGATTATTCATGTCCCTCTTCATTAGATTCCTATGTATTTTTTAAAAATTTGCCTGCGTATTCTGTTTAATAAATTTATCATTTTTCGAGGCTTGACACGAGGAAATGACTTTCATCCCCATTTCACTTTGCCTGTGTGGGAAGATGTTTATTCAATCGCTTGTCATCAAGGTAATATTTACTCTTAGACTTTCTAGCAGGTCATGATTACTCTCACATTGCTTCAATTGTTATGTATGATGGTAGGTTATGTTAGTAACATGTCTGAATGTCTCCTAATACTGGAAGGTCAAGAAGTTCTCCAACTGGCCTCTATATTCTTGGATAATAATGAAAGACTGTCTGGATATGATGCATAAGACTAGTTACAGAGGTGGTGGGGTTTTCTCCTTTTGAAATCATTTATAAAGCATTTGAAAAAGGTTTATAATCTGTTGAAGCCAGGCAAACATTTTTATTCCTGTTTTGCAGAACAGAACAAAATCCTAAGAGAAGTCTAAATCGTGTTTTCATTCCTTTGTGCATCGTCCCACGAAGATCAGAAGGATATCCTATTCATCAGTTTATTCTTAACACTCACATAGGGCTTGGCACATTGTGGACATTCATTAACTATGCACTAATAGAGAAAATAATTTATTCAAAGAGATTAGAGATAATACAAATTAATGTCTTAAAAGACAGACTTGGGCTTCCCTGGTGGCACAGTGGTTGAGAGTCCGCCTGCCGATGCAGGGGACGCGGGTTCGTGCCCCGGTCCGGGAAGATCCCACATGCAACGGAGCAGCTGGGCCCGTAAGCCATGGCCGCTGAGCCTGCGCGTCTGGAGCCTGTGCTCCGCAACGGGAGAGGCCGCAACGGTGAGAGGCCCGCGTACCGCAAAACAAAACAAAACAAAACAAAGCAAAACAAGACAGACTTACCTGGAAGTAATCAAACATAGCAAATGAAACAACAAAAAAGCAGGAAACACTGCCTGCGTATATGCCTGGATTTACACGAACACTCTCATCAGATGTATGAATACAGTCTCCAACATTGAACCAACTTTTCAACAAACTTGCAAAGTGAATTTCAAAAAGTGGTTAGAGTAAGCTACAGATTTCAATAGATCTTTATTTGATTTTGTACTTAATTGAAGATTTTAGTCTAAATTTTATCAAAACTGTGGTATTTCTATTTTATTTTTTTTAAAAACTCTAATTTAAATGAGTGAAGGAAAATATCTGAGTCAAGTAATGTTGTTATTATGGTATAACAAGACAAAAAAGAAAAAAAAAACTTTCTGGGAAATGACAGGAAGAGCCATTAGCTGAACTGATGATCCACCAAACCATCTTTCTAGTTTTTAGAATAGAAAGAGCTGGAGGCTGGGACGTGGACTGCATGATGTGATCATGCTGGGGATCTCGACTGGCCATGTCCTCCAGGTACACCAGCAGATGGCAGAAGCTCCTTGGTATGCATGAGAGGTTGTTACTGACAGGCTGGGTTTAAATCATTTGGAGCAAATAAAAAACTCAGATCAGAAAGAGTTAAGAGATGTAATTTCACTGGGATTCTTTTGAAAAATACATCTACATAAATTTGCAGTCTTATATCTCACATCAATATAAAAGGGAGACCCATATGTACAGAATCACTCATATTCATCGTAATAACCTTTTTTATTCTAGAATATTCACCAGTGAGATGGTTAGATTTTTCAGAAAAACAAAAGCCTCAGACAGACTCAAGTCCAGATACCATGGGAATAGGGAGGAATGGGGAGTTGTTGTGTAATGGGTATAGAGTTTCAGTTTTGCAAGACCAAAGAGAGCTCTGGAGAGTGGGTGTATAATTGGAACGTACTAAACATTACTGCAATATATACACTTAAAAACAGTTAAAACAACAAGGTCCTACTGTACAGGGAACTGCATTCAGTATCTTGTAATAACCTATAATGGAAAAGAATCTGAAAAAGAATACATATATTTATGTAGAGCTGTGTCACTTTGCTGTACACCTGAAACTAACCCAACATTGTAAATCAACTATACTTCAATTAAAAAAAATGGTTAAGATAGTAAATTTTATGTTATGTGTATTTTACCACAATTAAAATGAAAAAATCCGGATATTCACTTCTGCATCTAAGGGCCTAACACATAATGCACTGAATTAATATATCTAAAACATAATATTGGAGGGCCTGACAACCTCGGACAGCAGTTGCTTCCAAAAGAAACGCTTTGGTTAGAAAAGGATACTGGGATTTATCACAGACCAGTTCAAGAGGGCGCTGAAGTGCCTGTTGCTACTGCAATTGTTAGTTCATGAGAGACCCTTTCTTTCCAGAAAGTTTAAGATCCACTAACTCCTTCTACTTAGCACTAATTGATATTGTTGATATCGCAGAAGGGGGACTCAGGATGGAATCAGCACAGAAAACAAACCTGCCTGTTTCTTTCCAGATGGGCCTTCCCAGTTTCTGCTGGAGAGGCACTGGTCAGCTCTGTGGGTGGAACATCTAAGCTACTTGTTAGATCTCCTCTTCCGTGGCAACGTTGTACTGAACTCTTTTCCCAGTAGAGTAACCAGAAAACTTTAGTTATCTAAAGCAGCACAGGCCAATAGAAATACATGTAATTCAAGATGTCTGTGCCACGTTTAAGAATATAAGCAAGTGACATTAATTTTATTATATTTTATTTTTAATTTATTTTTTCCATAGTTTTTTTTTATTGGAGTATAATTGCTTTACAATGTTGTGTTACTTTCTGCTGTACAACGAAGTGAATCAGCTCTATGTATACATATATCCCCTCCCTCTTGGACCTCCCTCCCACCCACCCCCATCCCAGCCATCTAGGTCATCACAGAGCACCGAGCTGCACTCCCTGTGCTATACAGCAGGTTCCCACCAGCTATCTATTTTACGCATGGTATTGTATATATATCAGTCCTAATCTCCCAATTCGTCCCACCCTCCCCTTCCCCCGCTGTGTCCACATGTCCATTCTCTACATCTGCGTCTCTATTCCTGCCCTGGAAATAGGTTCATCTGTATCATTTTTCTAGATTCCACATATATGCATTAATATACGATATTTGTTTTTCTCTTTCTGACTTACTTCACTATTTATGACAGACTCTAGGTCCATCCACCCAACTACATTGTTTTTTATGGCTGAGTAATATTCCATTGTATATATGTACCACATCTTCTTTATCCATTCATCTGTCGTTGGACATTTAGGTTGTTTCCATGTCCTGGCTATTGTTAACAGTGCTGCAATGAACACTGGGGTACATGTGTCATTCTGAATTATGGTTTTCTCAGGGTATACGCCCAGTAGTGGGATTGCTGGGTCATATGGTAGTTCTATTTGTAGTTTTGTAAGGAACCTCCATACTGTTCTCCATAGTGGCTGTATCAATTTACATTCCCACCAACAGTGCAAGAGGGTTCCCTTTTCTCTACATCCTCTCCAGCATTTATTGTTTGTAGATTTTTGATGATGGCCATTCTGACTGGTGTGAGGTGATACCTCATTGTAGTTTTGATTTGCATTTCTCTAGCAATTAGTGATGTTGAGCATCTTTTCATGTGCCTCTTGGACATCTGGATGTCTTCTTGGAAGAAATGTCTATTTAGGTCTTCTGCCCATTTTTGGATTGGGTTGTTTGTTTTTTTGATATTGAGCTGCATGAGCTGTTTGTATATTTTGGAGATTAATCCTTTGTCCACTGTTTCGTTTGCAAATACTTTCTCCCATTCTGAGGGTTCTCTTTTCGTCTTGTTTATGGTTTCCTTTGCTGTGCAAAAGCTTTTAACTAGGTCCCATTTTTTAATTTTTGTTTTTTATTTTCATTACTCTAGCAGGTGGGTCAAAAAAGGTCTTGCTGTGGTTTATGTCAAAGAGTGTTTTTCCTATGTTTTCGTCTAAGAGTTTTATAGTGTCCCATCTTACATTTAGGTCTTTAATCCATTTTGAGTTAATTTTTGCGAATGGTGTTAGGGAGTGTTCTGATTTCATTCTTTTACATGTAGCTGTCCCGTTTTCCCAGCACCACTTATTGAAGAGGCTGTCTTTTCTCCAGTGCATATTCTTGCCTCCTTTGTCATATATTAGGGGACCATAGGTGCGTGGGTTTACCTCTGGGCTTTCTATCCTGTTCCATTGATCTATATTTCTGTTTTTTTTTTTTTATATTTCTGCCAGTACCATACTGCCTTGATTACTGTAGCTTTGTAGTATAGTATGAAGTGACATCAATTTTAATAGTAATTTCATTTAACACAATATACTGAAAATATGCAATCAATATACAAATTTTCATACAAGGTAATATTCCACTTTTTTTTTGGTACCAAGTCTTCAAAGTCTGGTGTGTACTTTCCACTTGTAGCACATCTTCAGTTCAGACCAGCTATATTTGAAGTGTTCAGTAATTACCGTATTGGACCACACAACTGTAAGTATTAACACATCCCATGAATGAATATGCAAATCCTTTAATACATCACTCAACTGAACGGTTCTGAATTTTGTTTAAATCTCACTTTTATTGTTGCAGTTTTGAGGATAATTTTCATTGTTGCCTAAAATTGATGGTGTCTATATACCATGAAAATGTGGAACAAATCTTCTTTTTTTGAAGGGTAAGATTCAGATGAAATAAAATTTGATGATAATAAAGTAATGTTTTGAAGTGAAAATGGGTCAGTCCTTTCACTACTACTTGTCTCAGTATCAACAGCAAAACCACAAAAATGTATTTTTATTAAAATAATCTTACATTAAAATCTAGTTTTATCATGAGATGGATGCATGACAACACAGTAACATTTCTATACTCAAGTTAATATTTAGGGTGAATTCATTGACAAGAGAAAAAAAGGAGAGCTTCTCCGATCCTAAGGGTACGAGACCTCAAAATTCACTGGGGGCACTATTTGTTGTGATCTTGGACCAACGCCCCTGTTTTGAGGTCCTCCAGAAACTTGAATCATTTGGGATGTTAGTGCTTTGGGATCATTTTCTTACACACGGTGTGCAGCTTGCAAGGCTGGAGAGATAACTTCAGTCTCCACTGCCATCTTGGCAGGTATTTTTAGCTTCCCCGTCACACAGATGCAGCAACACAAGAGGCTGCAGAGAAACAGCTGTGTGTGGAGGAACCACGGCGTGGGAGGCTGCAGAGCAGCTGCAGGATGCAAGTCTCCCAGTGTCACTGCTGATGTTCTAGACTGTGAGCCCCAAAGTCATGCTCCCACATATGCCTTGCTGAGGAGCCTGAAAAGCTTAGATCGTATCATGGTGCATGTTTTCTAAAAAAAGGCCGTAGACAGCACTTGCCAAAAATCACTCTATTTTTAATCGGTTGTTTATTTTATTTTATTTTATTTTTTTGAGGGATGTGAGGGAATTCAGTGTTTGGGAAAACCACTAGATGGAGAGTTTAGAAGTGAGAGGAAGGCATGAAACCCACACGACTGAGACCAACAGGGTCAGCTCCGGGAACATCTGTGAGTTCCAGAAATTGGTCTGTGTCCTCTCCCCTCCTCCCCTTTCCTCCAGGTTTCTCAGCTCGAAAAAGTCCTCATGTCACCTTCTGCCTGCCACCTGGGTACCCTACTTTGGACTGATTCTGTAGACATCATTTTGCTTCCCCAACTTTTCTGCCGAATCAAACCTTATCATAAATGTCCACCCACTGCCAGACAAACTAACAGGTAACCTCATGATCGACCTTTGTTCTAACCCTCCAGCCTTTCCTAGATGATAGTTTCTGCTATTTGAACAGGATTTCAAAAGAAAACACCCTTATCTCCGATTCTAAAAACAAAGCTGTACGTTCACTGATGTATGTTTCAGATGGAAGAGGGAAACAGCCACGGCAGGGGAATATCATTTTAGGAAGGCAGGGCTTTTGTGCCCAAATCAAGTTGTACACATTCTTCCATCCAACCCTGGAGAGATTCCAAGGACTCTCATCTTTGAGCAGCAGGTTCAGCTCCCATGCCCCGACGTTTCCATTTGGTGCTCACTTTGCTTCCAACATGAAGCAGAAACGGGTGCATCTGACGGATATAGAGTAGTAGAACGGAAACACAAAAATGGACAATAAACCATGGCGCCTGTTGATTAGCTGGCATTTTTTACAACAGACCCTTAATTATTCAGTCACTGTTTCACTGGTTACTTGGAATTAGTCTGCATAAATCACATCAGAGCTGAAACCTGGTGCAGGGTGTGGAGACATAGAACTCTGAAAGAGGAAGGAATTCTGGAAGCTCACAAAGGATGCCTGGGAGCTAACAGATTCATTTAAGCCCCTCCAAGTCTCCTCCAGCATTGCAGTGCAAGGCGAAGTGCAGGATAGTTTTCTGTGTGACTTAAATTATCTTGTGTCCACTGACTTTATAAACTTATTAAAGCAAATTATGATACTTGAAGCTCTGAGCTGAAGGACTCTAGTGAGGGTGAATCTGCTTGTCTTATCTTTCCTCCTTTATTTGTTCATTTTATCCATTTACCTTTTAAAAAGCGGTATGCTTCATGTGGGCAAAGAAAAGTCGATTTATAGGTTAGGGAATCTTTTTTTTAAATCTTAGTCAATTTCCTGTAAACTTTCCAAAATTTAGTGTCTAAAATTAGAGTTCCCAGTCTATAATACATACCTCTTCTCTACTTTACTATTTCTCATGAATCCCCCCAAACATACCCAACCCCCAATGGTCCAGTCTCTTATGGGGCAGAACAGCATTTTTCAAAAAGTGGCCAAGGACCAGCTCTATCCAAACCATCCCCTGCATGTTTGTTAAAATGCAGATTCCAGGCTCTACCATGGGCCAAGTAAGTTAGAAATTCGTAGACTGGGGTCCTGAAATCTGTAATAAACCAGCATCCTAGGTAATTCTCATGCAATTGAAAATCCAAACTCCAGAGCATAGGTGAGTTCTGTGCTCCATCTTGAGCTTGGCATGCCCCTCAGTTATGGTTTCAGAGCCAGGTAAAGCCAGGTTAAAAAACAAAAACACAGGACCACAGATTACTAAGTGCTTTCACATACAACATCTTATTTGATTCTCACAACCACCCTTCAAAGGAGGCAGAAGATCTTAAGATTTTCATTAAAAGATAAGGAAACTGAGGTTCAGAGAAAAAAATGATGTTCTCACTGCATATAATTAGTAAGAGGTAGACCTGGGGCTAGATTTCAGGTCTTCTAAGGAGTTCCATGCTCCTGTTTCCTGGATTGGCCATACATTCTCCAGGCACTCCAAACATGGAGCCCAAGGGACAGCTCATAGCTTGTGCTATGTGGAAAGAGGTTATATTCATGGTGGTGAACTGCTGCTACTGCTGCCCTGTCCACATCTATCACCTGGTCATGGGGGCCTCTCAGTGGCCATACGTAGTCCCTGCTATGGACTGAACTGTGTCCCTCCAAAATTCATATGTTAAAAGCTCTAACCTCCAATGTGATGGTATTTGGAGATGAAGTCTTTGGGAGGTAATCAGGTTTAGATGAGGTCATGAGGGTGGGGTCCTCGTGATGGGATTGGTGCCCTTGTAAGAGGAGATACCAAAGAGCTGGCTTTCTCTTCCTCTCTACCATATGAGGACTCAGTGAGAAGGTGACATTTGTAAGCCAGGAAGAGGGCTCTCACTAGAACTCAACCATGCTGGCACTCTGATCTCATATTTCCAGCCTCCAGAACTGTAAGGAAATAAGTTTCTGTTGTTTGAGCCACATAGTCTATGATGTTTTGTTATGGTACCCCTAGCTGACTAAGTCCCTGTTTCTCTGATATTTTTGGTACCTTAAAAGCATTTCGGCATTCAATCACCTAGGTCATATGTGCCGCATATGTGCCACCAGATGTGGTCCTAAGTAATTATAACATCTCTCCAGGTCTCCATGGAAACAGTGTCTCCCCTGAACTTTTCTGTCAGGATGCAGTAGGGACAAGAAATTATTCAAGATATGAAATAACTTACTTCAGAAAGGACAGAACCTGCAGAAGACAGACTCTGGGTATCTAGTCACAGGTGGCAGATTTAAAGTACCCTGAAGCAGTTCTCCTTGGAAAAGCCATACAAGAGCACACACCCTTATAAATACCCTTTCTCCAGAATAAAAAGCAAAGGCAAATATCAAATAACTGCAATAATCATGTACCAGTATCTACCCCATGCCCGATCCTGTATTTTATTGTGTGATCTCATTTCATCGTAAGAACAATAAGGTCAGATGGGGAGTATTCATTTAACGACAAAAGGATTCAAGTGTCAAAGTTACGAACCTTGCCTACATTCCCAGAGTATTAGGGCAGAGCTTGAATTGAACCCAAATCTTCTCTGATGCTACATTTAACACCATGTGTTGACCCATCAGAACTACAACAAAAATCCTTCAGTGGTAGGAGCTAAAATAAAGAAATACATTAGAAATAAATTAGAAGGTGCTTCCTTCCTATTTGGCGTTTAATCGATATCTAATAAGACTATTTTTATGCAATCAACAGCACTGGGAGAAGAGGCTGTGATGTTATGAGAAAGAAGAGATGCTTAATGCGGACTGTACATTACACACTTAAAAGAAAAAAACCAGTTTGCATCAATGGTGCGACTCGGTACGTTTCCCCGTCTGTCCTAGCAGGAAGACAGGCAGCATTTCTACAAGAGAATTCACGCCACCCAACTAAAATTAGATCGTCCACATTTATGCTTTGAGTTGGTGTCATTATCTCAGTGGCGGTGTGGGAGTTTAAACCCGTAATCGCTGCGTATTTAGAACGGATAAACCTGATTTGCATAACTGCAAGAGCTCAAGAAACCACTCTACTGCGTTACTTCATTCTGGTGATGAATTTTCAATGTGGAACGTTCAGAATTTACCAGTAGAGGAAAGCACCTCCACTAATTAAACTGCTGATATGCCAACTGATAGCAACTAACAAGTCCAGTGTTTAACAACATCAGGGTTACAGTGTGACTCTATCAGATGTGTGAATATGGGTATCAGACATCCCAGAATGGCTGGGACAGGCCAAAGTGGGATGAAGTTTACTTCTAGCAGCACAGCTGACACTGAGGCATGATGTCTCACCAGTTGGGCAAACTCCACAGATGGCCAGATCTTAATACAGAACAAAACACTGATTCGACGTAAGAGGGATTTTACTTTTACATTTTTTTCTTCTAAGTCAAATGCTGCAGAGACATGGGGCTAATTAGAAATATTTTTTATAGCAAAGCACCGTAAACACAAAGCATCATGGTCTGTCAGTGATTCAACGTGTACTGGATAACAGCGTGAAAGGTATTTAAAGCTTTTTTTTTGAGGAATATAAATTCGTACTCGTCATACGCATAGTAGCAGATTTCCTAGGAATTTGCAGAGGCCAAATGTGATAGCCCATTTTTTGCTTGTTATGACTGAATTCATCTGGAAGATAACTGCCTATTCATAATCCACTATTTTTACTTTTATTTTCAGCTTATCTTTCTAAATCCAGATTCACTGTGTCTGGTCATAGTGTTGAAAACACTTTAATGATACAGTGGGACAGAAACAAATGAGTCCATATGTAACCATGGAGCAGCTCTTGATACAGTTATCTAGCTGCCTTTTATTCTATAACTGTGTGTGTGTGTAGGGGGGGTTGTGTGAATAAAATGACATTCACTTCACAGATGTTATTTCAACAGGGGATCATATCTCCTAACAATACCATCATGTTTAATTTTCCAAAAAATTTTTAAAACTCAGAGAATCTAACTCTGAAATCTACTGAAAAAGAACATGCCAGTTTTTCTCACGCTGCACTTTATTAAAAAATAATTCTTTGTAAGTTAAAACTTGAAAATGCCTAGGAGTTCTAAGGACTAAAATAATCCTTGCCTTGGGAAAAATCAGTGATTGCACGCAGCAGCATTCAGACATCCATTCTACCTCCACAAAGCCCAAGGCAACCGCTTCCACTTACCTTGTTCGAGACTTTGACCCTGATGTATGGCTGCCTGGCACTGTCTGCTTCAATGTGTTGAGTTTTACTAAGAAGACCTGAATTAGAACCAGATTTTCATGGGCACATGTTTCTAACTCCTATACTATATTCCATGAAATCATTTGCTTAAAAGAGATGGAAAACGTCAGGGAGGAAGAAATCGGGGCAAAAATTTCATCAGCTTGAAATGACAAAGAACTGGAAGCGATATCTTATTCTAAAAATTCACTAGCAAGTCTTCAACAAAATTTTATTTCCTTGTGTTTTCCAGATGATGTTGTTCATATTTACATTTGTAATACCAAAAGGTTAGCAGAGCGAATCGTGAGCTACCTGTGGGCGGGTTAAGTATCACTCTTCACCCAGAACCCAGCACTGCTGAATTCTTCAATCTCAGAACAGTAAGTAAACTTATGTCTGTCAGTAAATTAAGTTGGGATAGGCAAACAGTCAGGCTTTCTATGTTAATACCGAGCGTTGTTGGAACAGTTATGAATTGAGAGAAGTCACAGAATATATTGATGATCAGTGTTAAGTAAACTACGAGGCTGATAATGACTTTGCTGGGGATTTAGTATTTGAGAGTACCTGACATTTGTACAGTGTTTTTAGGGTTTATATGCCCTATTTCATTTGAATTCAACAATAGGTGAGCTGGCTTTTTTTTTTTTTGCGGTACGCGGGCCTCTCACTGTTGTGGCCTCTCCCGTTGCGGAGCACAGGCTCCGGACGCGCAGGCTCAGCGGCCATGGCTCGCGGGCCCAGCCGCTCCGCGGCATGTGGGATCTCCCCGGACCGGGGCACGAACCCGTGTCCCCTGCATCGGCAGGCGGACTCTCAACCACTGCGCCACCAGGGAAGCCCAGAGCTGGCATTATTTTTTCTACTTTAAATTATAGTTAACATTTAGTGAGTTTTAAACATGTTTCAGGCACATATAATAATTAGCTAGCTAATTAATTAATATCATTTAATCCTTATCACAATCCAATTGCCCCCAAAATGAGGAAAGTGAGGATCTGAAAAAATAAATGGATTTCTCAAACTTGGGCAGCAAGTGGGCCACCTAGGATATTAAGTCCAATTGGAGTGAGCTAAGGCCTGATATTTTCTATTCCCATGTGTGACAAATATAAAGCAAAAAGTTGAAACTGAGAGAACGATACTATGGTCTTCATGTGTTGCAAGGTGGAAGGTTCATTACCATAGAAGGTGTCCCTTCCTCAGTCCACTGTAAAGAGCCAGTGTTCTACAGGGCAAAGCAAAATCTACACAACCCTCAATACCTCCCTCCATGTTGCCAAAAGAGTCATGCATAATTTACAAGTAAGGGAGCCCTTCTTATAACAGGAAGTCTAGATCATTCAAAGATCATATACTGCACAATATAAACATTATCTGTGACTAAAATAACCTGCGAGATGTTGACAGATTCAGATATGGGACTTCAATCTGCCAGGGTCCCCAAAACCCAAGAGTTGTAAGCTTGAAAGTGGTGACTCCAACTCTAATCCCACGGTAACATTTGGAAACAGAGTAAACCCCCATCCATATTTAAGAGGTATCTTTAGGTTTGCTACCTTTGTAAATGTTTTGGCAAAATTAACATAGCTATCTATTTTGGAATAGCAATCAACTCTGAAAATGATGTTTTAAGATCCAGCAGCAGGGGGCTCCCCTGGTGGCGCAGTGGTTGAGAGTCCGCCTGCCGATGAGGGGGACGCGGGTTCGTACCCCGATCCAGGAGGATCCCGCATGCTGTGGAGTGGCTGGGCCCGTGAGCCATGGCCACTGAGCCTGCGCGTCCGGAGCCTGTGCTCCACAATGGGAGAGGCCACAACAGTGAGAGGCCCGTGTATCGCAAAAAAAAAAAAAAAAAAAGATCCAGCAAATGCATAATTGTCAGGAATTTATAAGAAAATACAACATTCTGAGAACTGAAATATGGTCTCCTTTTTAAGATTTAGAGCACATAATTTTTTCTGTTTATTCAGTGCTCCGTGCTCCCTATAAAACGACAGATACATGAATTTATAGTAATCTCAACATACACACCTTGATTCTTTGAGCAAATCTACCATTAATCAGTACCAGTGAAGAAAGCAGTGTTCTAAAGGTGATTTCTTAAACCCAAGGTCAGCCTGTCATTACTGATTTGAGACAAAATTATTTTCCCTACAAATCTGATCTCACTGGATTTGGCCTAAGTCACCCTGTTATCCCCTCATGACCCAAGCTGCCAGTCTTATTCTGGCATGTTTTAAATTACAAAAATCCTGTGTTACGTAAACCATGTGTCTTCTGAATCGACCCAATCTAAATGTTGATTTTATTTTCCTTTGGAATGATTTCATTTTTAATTTAATGATGTCTTAATCCTTCACCCTTATTTTATTTTTAACATCTTTATTGGAGTATAATTGCTTTACAATGGTGTGTTAGTCTCTGCTATATAACAAAGTGAATCAGCTATACATATACATATATCCCCATATCTCCTCCCTCTTGTGTCTCCCTCCCACCCTCCCTATCCCACCCTTCTAGGTGGTCACAAAGCACCGAGCTGATCTCCCTGTGCTATGCGGCTGCTTCCCACTAGCTATCTATTTTACATTTGATAGTATATATAAGTTCATGTCACTCTCTCACTTTGTCCCAGCTTACCCTTGCCCCTCCCCGTGTCAAGTCCATTCTCTACATGTGCCTCTTTATTCCTGTCCTGCCCTTAGTTTCTTTATAACCTTTTTTTTTTTTAGATTCCATATATATGTGTTAGCATATGGTATTTGTTTTTCTCTTTCTGACTTACTTCACTCTGTATGACAGACTCTAGACCCACCCACCTCACTACAAATAGTTCAATTTAGTTTCTTTTTATGGCTGAGTAATATTCCATCGTATATATGTGCCACATCTTCTTTATCCATTCATCTGTCGATGGACACCTAGGTTGCTTCCATGTCCTAGCTATGGTAAATAGAGCTGCAATGAACATTGTGGTACATGACTCCTTCTGAATTATGGTTTTCTCAGGGTATATGCCCAGTAGTGGGATTGCTGGGTCATATGGTAGTTCTATTTTTAGTTTTTTAAGGAACCTCCATACTGTTCTCCATAGTGGCTGTATCAATTTACATTCCCACCAACAGCGCAGGAGGTTTCCCTTTTCTCCACACCCTCTCCAGCATTTACTGTTTGTAGATTTTTTGATGATGGCCATTCTGACTGGTGTGAGGTGATACCTCACTGCAGTTTTGATTTGCGTTTCTCTCATGATTAGCGATGTTGAGCATCCTTTCATGTGTTTGTTGGCAATCTGTATATCTTCTTTGGAGAAATGTCTTTTTAGGTCTTCTGCCCATTTTTGGATTGGGTTGTTTGTTTTTTGATATTGAGCTGCATGAGCTGCTTGTAAATTCTGGAGATTAATCCTTTGTCAGTTGCTTCATCTGCAAATATTTTCTCCCATTCTGAGGGTTCTCTTTTTGTCTTGTTTACGGTTTCCTTTGCTGTGCAAAAGCTTTTAAGTTTCAGTAGGTCCCATTTGTTTATTTTTATTTTTATTTCCATTTCTCTAGGAGGTGGGTCAAAAAGGATCTTGCTATGATTTATGTCATAGAGTGTTCTGCCTATGTTTTCCCCTAAGAGTTTTATAGTGTCTGTCCTTACATTTAGGTCTTTAATCCATTTTGAGTTTATTTTTGTGTATGGTGTTAGGGAGTGTTCTAATTTCACTCTTTTACATGTAGCTGTTCAGTTTTCCCAGCACCACTTACTGAAGAGGCTGTCTTTTCTCCATTGTATATTCTTGCCTTCTTTATCAAATATAAGGTGACCATATGCATGTGGGTTTATCTCTGGGCTTTCTATCCTGTTCCATTGATCTATATTTCTGTTTTTGTGCCAGTACCATACTGTCTTGATTACTGTAGTTTGTAGTATAGTCTGAAGGCAGGGAGTTGGATTCCTCCAGCCCCGTTTTTCTTTCTCAATAGTGCTTTGGCTATTCGGGAGTCTTTTGTGTTTCCAAACAAATTGTGAAATTTTTTGTTCTAATCCTGTGAAAAATGCCATTGTTAGTTTGACAGGGATTGCACTGACTCAGTAGATTGCTTTGGGTAGTAGAGTCATTTTCACAATGTTGATTCTTCCAGTCTAAGAACATGGTATATCTCTCCGTCTGTTTGTATCATCTTTAATTTCGTTCATCAGTGTCTTATAGTTTTCCGCATACAGGTCTTTTGTTTCCTTAGGTAGGTTTATTCCTAGGTATTTTATTCTTTTTGTAGCAATGGTAAACGGGAGTGTTTCCTAATTTCTCTTTCAGACATTTCATCATTAGTGTATAGGAATGCAAGAGATTTCTGTGCATTAGTTTTGTACCCTGCTACTTTACCAATTCATTGATTGGCTCTAGTAGTTTTCTGGTAGAGTCTTTAGGATTCTCTATGTATAGTATCATGTCATCTGCAAACAGTGACAGCTTTACTTCTTCTTTCCCATTTGGATTACTTTTATTTCTTTTTCTTCTCTGATTGCTGTGGCTAAAACTTCCAAAACTATGTTGAATAATAGTGGTGAGAGTTGGAAACCTTGTCTTGCTCCTGATCTTAGTGGAAATGGTTTCAGTTTTTCAGCATTGAGAACGATGTTGCCTGTTGGTTTGTCATATATGGCCTTTATTAAGTTGAGGTAAGTTCCCTCTTTGCCCACTTTCTGGAGGGTTTTTATCGTAAATGGGTGTTGAATTTTGTTGAAAGCTTTTTCTGCATCTATTGAGATGATCATACGGTTTTTATTCTTCAATTTGTTAATCTGGTGTATCACATTGATTGACTGGCATATATTGTAGAATCCTTGCATTCCTCAGATAAACCTCACTTGATCATGGTGTATAATCCTTTTAATGTGCTATTGGATTCTGTTTGCTAGTATTTTGTTGAGGATTTTTGCACTTATGTTCATCAGTGATATTGGCCTGTAGTTTTCTTTCTTTGTGACATCTTTGTCTGGTTCTGGTATCAGGGTGATGGTGGTCTTGTAGAATGAGTGTGGAAGTGTTCCTCCCTCTGTATATTTTGGAACAGTTTGAGAAGGATAGGTGTTAGCTCTTCTCTAAATGTTCGCTAGAACTCGCCTGTGAAGCCATCTGGTCCTGGACTTTTGTTTGTTGGAAGATTATTAATCACAGTCTCAATTTCAGTGCTTGTTATTGGTCTATTTATATTTTCTATTTCTTCCTGGTTCAGTCTCGGAACGTTGTGCTTTTCTAAGAATTTGTCCATTTCTTCCAGGTTGTCCACTTTATTGGCATAGAGTTGCTTGTAGTAATCTCTCATGATCCTTTGTGTTTCTGCAGTGTCAGTTGTTACTCCTCCTTTTTCATTTCTAATTCTATTGATTTGAGTCTTCTCCCTTTTTTTCTTGATGAGTCTGGATAATGGTTTATCAATTTTGTTTATCTTCTCAAAGAACCAGCTTTTAGTCTTATTGATCTTTGCTACTGTTTCCTTCATTTCTTTTTCATTTATTTCTGATCTGATTTTTATGATTTCTTTCCTTCTGCTAACTTTGGCGTTCTTTTGTTCTTCTTTCTCTAATTGCTTTAGGTGTAAGGTTAGGTTGTTTGAGATGTTTCTTGTTTCTTGAGGTAGGATTGTATTGCTGTAAACTTCCCTCTTAGAACTGCTTTTGCTGCATCCCATAGGTTTTGTGTTTTCGTGTTTTCATTGTCATTTGTTTCTAGGTATTTTTTGATTTCCTCTTTGATTTCTTCAGTGATTACTTTGTTATTAAGTAGTGTATTGTTTAGCCTCCATGTGTTTGCATTTTTTACAGATTTTTTTCTGTAATTGATATCTAGTCTCATAGCATTGTGGTTGGAAAAGATACTTGATACGATTTCAGTTTTCTTAAATTTACCAAGGCTTGCTTTGTGACCCAAGATATGATCTATCCTGGAGAATGTTCCATGAGCACTTGAGAAGAAAGTGTATTCTGTTGTTGTTGGATGGAATGTCCTATAAATATCAATGAAGTCCATCTTGTTTAATGTATCGTTTAAAGCTTGTGTTTCCTTATTGATTTTCATTTTGGATGATCTGTCCATTGGTGAAAGTGGGGCGTTAAAGTCCCCACTTTAACACATAGCAACACTGTGATTGTGTTATTGTCGATTTCTCATTTTATGGCTGTTAGCAGTTGCCTTATGTATTGAGGTGCTCCTATGTTGGGTGCATAAATATTTACAATTGTTATATCTTCTTCTTGGATGGATCCCTTGGTCATTATGTAGTGTCTTTCTTTGTCTCTTGTAACAGTCTTTATTTTAAAGTCTATTTTGCCTGATATGGGAATTGCTATTCCAGCTTTCTTTTGATTTCCATTTGCATGGAATATCTTTTTCCATCCCCTCACTTTCAGTCTGTATGTGTCCCTAGGTCTGAAGTGGGTCTCTTATAGACAGCATATATTCGGGTCTTGTTTTTGTATCCATTCAGCCAGTCTATGTCTTTTGGATGGAGCATTTAATCCATTTACATTTAAGGTAATTATTGATATGTATGTTCCTATTACCATTTTCTTAATTGTTTTGGGTTTGTTGTTGTAGGTCTTTTCCTTCTCTTGTGTTTCCTGCCTAGAGAAGTTCCTTTAGCATTTGTTGTATTGCTGGTTTGGTGGTGCTGAATTCTCTTAGCTTTTGCTTGTCTGTAAAGGTTTTAATTTCTCCATCAAATCTGAATGAGATCCTTGCTGGGTAGAATAATCTTGGTTGTAGGTTTTTCCCTTTCATCACTTTAACTGTGTCTTGCCACTCCCTTATGGCTTGCAGAATTTCTGCTGAAAGATCAGCTGTTAACCTTATGGGGATTCCCTTGTATGTTATTTGTTGTTTTTCCCTTCCTGCTTTTAATGTTTTTTCTTTGTGTTTATTTTTTGATAATTTGACTTGGCGTGTGTCTTGGCGTGTTTCTCCTTGGATTTATCCTGTATGGGACTCTTTGTGCTTCTTGGCCTTGATTAACTATTTCCTTTCCCATATTAGGGAAGTTTTCAACTGTAATCTCTTCAAATATTTTCTCAGTCCCTTTCTTTTTCTCTTCTTCTTCTGGGACCCCTATGATTTGAATGTTGGTGCATTTAATGTTGTTCCAGAGGTCTCTGAGACTGTCGTCAATTCTTTTCATTCTTTTTTCTTTATTCTGCTCTGCAGTAGTTATTTCCACTATTTTATCTTCCAGGTCACTTATCCGTTCTTCTGCCTCAGTTATTCTGCTATTGATTCCTTCTAGCGAATTTTAAATTTCATTTATTGTGTTGTTCATCATTTTTTGTTTGCTGTTTAGTTCTTCTAGGTTCTTGTTAAACATTTCTTGTATTTTCTCTATTCTATTTCCAGGATTTTGGATCATCTTTACTATCATTACTCTGAATTCTTTTTCAGGTAGACTGCCTATTTCCTCTTCATTTGTTTGGTCTGGTGGGTTTTTACCTTCCTCCTTCATCTGCTGTGTGTTTCTCTGTCTTCTCATTTTGCTTAACTTACTGTGTTTGGGGTCTCCTTTTCTCAGGCTGCAGGTCCGTAGTTCCTGTTGTTTCTGGTGTCTGCCCCAAGTGGCTAAGGTTGGTTCAGAGGGTTGTGTAGGCTTCCTGGTGGAGGGGACGAGCACCTGTGCTCTGGTGGATGAGGCTGGATCTTGTCTTTCTGGTGGGCAGGACCACGTCTGGTAGTGTGATTTGGGGTGTCTATGACCTTATTATGATTTTAGGCAGCCTCTCGGCTAATGGGTGGGGTTGTGTTCCTGTCTTGCTAGTTGTTTGGCATAGGGTGTCCAGCAGTGTAGCTTGCTGATTGTTGAGTGGGGCTGGGTCTTAGCATTGAGATGGAGATCTCTGGGAGAGCTTTCACTGATATTACGTGGTGCCAGGAGGTCTCTGGTGGACCAGTGTCCTGAACTCGGCTCTCCCACCTCAGAGGCACAGACCTGACATCTGGCTGGAGCACCAAGACCCTGTCAACCACATGGCAACTGCCTTCGTAAGTATAAATGCCAGTCATTCCTCACCCTCATTTTAAAATGAGCTAATAATAGACTTTTCATCATATGGTTGGTTGTGAGGATTAATGAGTTAATATACTTGTAAAGTGCTTAGAACGGTGCCTTTCATATAGGAAGTGCTGTATAGTTTCTGGTTATTATTAGTGTTATTATTACTGAATATGCAATAAGAGATCACATCTCTATTCTTTTGCTAGGCATGATTTGTTTTGAAACTTTCAGTAAGAGACAAATCAATTGCATTTCTAGGCTTTTAAAAATAATGCTTGGTAAACACAAGAAAAAAATATGCAATAAATTTTCATAGCATCATAAATTAAACTGGTGAAAGTCTAGATTTTGTTTCAAACTTTGTTCCTGGTTTGAAGTCCAGTTTGTCAGCATATCAGTTGGAAGACAAGATCCCACTGATTTAAGCAGGAAGACTGGGCTATTATAAACACCTGAAGCTGAGGGGATTATATTTCAGTACAGCATCTACTTTTCAAGAGATGTGATTTGAAATGCCTTAGGAGTCGTCAGCTTTTCTCTTCCCTCCAACAATTCCCTGCTCTGATCTTTTCCAGTTCACTGATGTGTAGATTTTTCCCTGTGTCTTATCATAACACTATGGTTAGAGAGGTCACCAAATTCTTTTCAGGTATTATTAATTTATTGTACTTTAACAGGGGCAAGAAAAAACTATTTTAGGTTTTCAGGCTCCTTTACATAAGGAAGAAGAAGATATCCAGGGCCATATCTTGTGGATATACTCCATATAAATTGCAGCCCCTGGATAACAGAGTTCTAAGTGAATGGTACCCTGAATGCAATGTGACGACACTGAAGATGTCTAGATGATAAAGCTTCATTCCACTGCAGACTGTATTGAAAAATGATGGAGGAAAATGCTCATTTGTGCATAATGCTCGATGGTCTAACATATTTTATAGATTTTCCAAGAACTGCAAATAAAATTATACTAAAGTGAGCCTAATAGGCATTGCAGCATAAAATATTAAATATTTGTTTCTTGCTCTTTTTGCCTGATACCAGATTCTGTAGTACATTACAAATCTGATTTTATCTGTGTCTACTCTAGTTTATGTTCAAGCACAAATAAAAAGGCAGAAGAAAATACTAATAATATTTATTGTAGGGAAAATCTTGTACCTAATGGGAAAAAAGAATAAGATTACAAACCCTCATGACGAGATCTATTATGCTAGCATTTTTTTAAATTGAAGTATAGTTGATTTACAACGTTGTGTTAGTTTCACTTTGTAAAGCAAAGTGATTCAGTTATATGTATATGTACGTGTGTGTGTGTATATATATATATATGTATACATATATACATTCTTTTTCAGATTCTTTTCCCTTATAGGTTATTACAAAATATTGAGTACAGCTCCCTGTGCTATATAGTAGGTCCTTGGTGGTTAACCATTTTATATACAGTAGTATGTATATGTTAATCTCAGACTCCTATGCTACATTTTTGAATCAGAAGGAATTAAGGCTTTTTTAGAGGGCAAAACGTAACATGGTTTATAAAGAAACTTCTTGGAAAAGTGTTAACTGAAATTTTATAAATCAAATAAACTTTTAAAAATGCTCCCGGAGAGCTTGTTATTTTTTGGCATTACTCTTTTAAATCACCTTTAAAAGCAAATAACTATCACCTAATACCATGTGTTCATATGTGTATGCACTTGTGAGCATACGTGAGAGGGAGAGAGAGAGACAGAGACAGAGAGACAGAGAGAGAGAGAGAAAGAGAGAGAGAGAGAGTGTGTGTGTGTATGTGTGTAGGACCTATTTGGCCTAAGAAACATGGACCCAGGTTATAGCTTTGGCTCTTCCACCAACTAGCCATGTGACCTTACACAAGTTCTCTTAAACGCTCTGGGACTCAAGTTTCCTCATCTGTAACATGAAAGGGGTTTTGGACCATAACCTCTGCGATTTCTTTTCATTCTAATACTCCATGAAACAATTCACCTCCTTCCCACCATGTTTTTCTTGCTAAAAGTTATACCTCCATTACGGAAAATTACTTGTTATATATAATTTTACCAATTTATGAATGTTAAGGAAAATCACTTGTTTGTACACCTTGCTCCTCCTCCTTATAGCCATCCTCTGACAATCTTTTTTTTTTTTTTTTTTTTTTGCGGTACGCGGGCCTCTCACTGTTGTGGCCTCTCCCGTTGCGGAGCACAGGCTCCGGACGCGCAGGCTCAGCGGCCATGGCTCGCGGGCCCAGCCGCTCCGCGGCATGTGGGATCTTCCTGGACCGGGGCACGAACCCGTGTCCCCTGCATCGGCAGGCTGACTCTCAACCACTGCGCCACCAGGGAAGCCCTCTCTGACAATCTTTAGATGGCTGGCATCTATATGATGACTGGAAGTTAGACGGGCCAGGTCGTGAAGCTCAGAGCAGGCTCCTGGCTTTGAGCTAATTTATCTGCACAATGGCATCTTACCTTTGGCCCCTGGACTTACGTGTCATCCTTTCCTTTTTGAAACACTTTTCTCTCTCATCTTCTGAGAAACAACACTCAAATTGTCATTTTCTATTGGTCTCCTTTGCTGTCTTCTCTCGTCCGCTCAACCTCTCAATGTTAGTCGTGCCCTCCGGGTATTTCCTGGGCTCCCTTCCTTCTGTTGACACCGACAGGCATCTCTAACTTACATCCTCTACATCTCTGTCTCCAGCTCCACTACCCTCATCCAAGGCATGAGCACCGCTCACTTACCTATTCCACAGCCTCCCAACATCCTCCCTTCTTCTCCTCGTGCATTCCTACAGTCCACTTTCCACCAGCAGCCAGAGTGATTTATTAAAAATACGAATCAGATTTCATCACATCCCCACTTTAACACTGTCTAATGTCTGCCCACTGCAGTCAAAACCAAGTCCAACCAAGTCCTTGGGTGACTGCTCTGTGTTACCGGGCCTCTTCCCACCTCTCTGATCACTCTTACCTCCCCATCCCAGGCACCCATGTCTCTACCACCAATGGCCACCCCATCCTGCTGCAAATATGCACATGGCAGGCTCCTTCTCCCAGGGGCTTGCTTCGACTACATGACTTAGAGTAGCTGCCCAGAAGTCTCTACCACATCATTCTCCTCTAAAACCCCTGAGTAGCTCATCACTATCAGAAAATACTTTCAGGTTTATGTCTCTCAGCCCCATGAGAACATAAGCTCCATTAGAGTAGGAGCTTGTCTGCTTGGTTTATACCAAAACACTAGCTCTTTGAACAGTGCCTGACACACAGTAGATGCTCAATTAATGCTTGTTTAATATGGATGAATGAAGGAATAAATGAACATTAAATTCCTGCCTTTTCATTTACTGACCCAGTCTAAATGTCACTTTTATTTCATAATCATAAGTTTAATTTTATAAATAAATACGTGATCTTCAAAATATAATGGAAAAATTAAATTTTATTTATAGTATTTTCTGTTTTTATTCAAGCTTGTTTTTTCATTCCTACAGGAAGAGCATCTACGGATCGTCTCCTAAGACCTAAGTGCATCTTAGGTCTTTTCCTAAGACCAATTATCCAATGTGGAAGTGACAGTCTTCAGAAGGAAGCTGAATTTTCTATAGCTATCTCTAAGGATTTTAAAAAATTGATCATTTTCTAAATATATTGTAAAATATAAATCACAAAAATCATACTTTATTGCTCATATTAATCATATATAATCATATTATATTACTGTTAGACACAGAAACTTAAGTGTTTTATCCTCATCGTTCTTACATATCAATATTTTTGCCAGGACACACCAGTCTGGGAATGCAGTAATGAAGAACAAGTGACTGTAACAGCAACACAATTAAATTCTCTAGCTCAGTCTCCAATAAATACATCAGGCAGATTCCAGCCCTCCATCTCTCTCCCCAAATCGCTGCATTTGGAAACAAGGGGCCCTTGGAGTGCCTTGCAACATTCTTGAGAAGGACGGTCCTTTCGACTTCATGAAGCCCACTTTCCTTCCTTCTGCTTCTCATGTGCCTCTGCACTGTCATCTCAGATACACTTTTCCACCTCAACTTTTGCTCCACCTTAGGGAGAGTTACTTCATCACCTGAGGTTGCAGCAGGTACGTGGTGGATATTCGCTTCTATTCGTTGGCCTCTCTTCTTCATGGGGAGCATCCCTGATGGTCTATTCATGACCTCCCCGTGGCTTATCAGACCTTCATGCCAACTGACCAACCCACAGCCTCATAAAGGGCCAAAGCCACAGGGGCCATGGAGCTGAGGACCTCTCTCTAGATGCCTCCAGGCTAAAAAATTAATGTTAAGGTTCACATGTTTTTTTATTGTAAAATAATAATTAACGAGTAGCATGATAAATATTAATAATGAAATAATAAATTGCCATTATCCTGCCATCCACAAGGAACCGGAACATTCGGATGCATTTTCCTACCTTTTAAAATATTATAAATTTTATGCTATGGTAATAGTATTTCATCTACAGTTCCGCAGTTTCTTTTAGTTGGATTATGAGCTTCTTCGTGTTATCACTAAATAGTCATCAACAGTCCATAAGAATCCATGGATTTGTCACTACTATCTAGTAATTCCTCTATAATTATTTTTAGTTTTTTTCCAATTTATAATTCTGTGAAAGAAGTATTTACACTTAATACTGAGTGAATTTCTTATTATTCCTTAGGACCAATTTCTAGAAATAAAACTACAGGGTCAATGGATATGAACATTCTGACAAATGGTTTTCCAGAAAATTATAACAATTTTAACCCATTCCAGGGGGCCCGTCTTGCTGCATACCCACCAGCACTGAATCCTCTTCTTTTAAAAAAATCTTTGCAATTGTACAACTTGAAAAGTAGATTATTTCAATTTATATTTCTTTGGTACTCTTTGATTCACTTGAAAATTTTCTTCAAGTTGTCTTTTTTTCAGTTATTACTTTAGTGTTCCTCTTGTTATTCTGAAATACTAGGGATATGACATCTTTGTAGTTTCTGTGGAAAAGCTAGTCTTAAAACTTATGATTTTTATACTCCTATAAAATTAAATTCCATTTAATTACCACTTTACCTATAATTTTATACTCACCTGCCATCATTAGCAACTTTATTGAGACACACATCTTGACAGAGACAAATCGAAATTGGAAAAAAGATTCATTTGGAGTACTTTTTTCCCCATGAAATTGGTCTGCAAGTAAATTAGTTTGTGTGACATAAAAGGCTTTCCCACAATCTTTTTGAAGCAGTTTCCAAAGAATTAAAAAATAACTCCACTTAATACATCTCTCTTAACGTATGTATATAACATCTAACTGGTGAAAGACATTTCTTTCCTCAGTAATAACTTAGAAAGCTGTTCTAATAGGACCACATGGCTCGCTTGAAATAATTGTTCCCTTCTTCTCCTAAGAAAATTCTTTAAGGCCATGTGATGGTTTTCCCCATAGTTAAAAGTCTTCATGTTTCAGGTTTGTAATAGTGACACAAATGGGCCCAAAGAACAAAACCAAAAGCTGCCACCACCACAAAAGCCCTAATGATGTCTTGTGTGGAGCTCCAGTGTAGCTGAGACACCAGCCAGCTGCCTAGAAGGGAGATGACCCTGTGGGCACTACTCCTGCCATGTCCCAGCTGTGCTGTGTCAGGCTTGCTAACGAGCATGGCGGCCATGCGATGGGGCGCTGCGTTTCTTTCTGACATTTCCCCCATGCGACTTTTTACAGCCTCCTTCTATTAACTTCATCTCCCAGCCTTGTGCTGTGAATGCTTTCTTATTGCAAATTTGAGTGGCACACACCATGGTGAACCTCACTTAGGCTGATTGGCTGTCTCAAAAGTGACAGCACAACAGGAACCAAATGAAATATTCTAAGCAAGACTGCTGATAAAGTCATGAGAACAAGAGAAAACCAACTTGGCATCAAGATGCCGTCACAGAAAGCTTCTCAAGAACGTTAAAACCATTTTCTCCTCCTTCGCAGAACACAGGAAAAGGTGTGACTGATGGCTAGTTCATAAAATCATGAAAGATACATTTTTTAAAAATCACGTGCTTTTCTCAGCACTCTAATCTCTGATGGGGATGACCTTTGGAGTTTAAGTGAAAGGACATAAAATTCAAAACCACAAAAATAGCTACTTCCCTGGCAGCACAGTGGTTAAGAATCCGCCTGCCAATGCAGGGGACACGGGTTCAGCCCCTGGTTCGGGAAGATCCCACATGCCGCGGAGCAACTAAACCCGTGCACCACAACTACCGAGCCTGTGCTCTAAAGTCCGCGAGCCACAACTACTGAGCCTGGGTGCTGCAACTACTGAAGCCTGCGTGCCTAGAGCCCGTGCTCCGCAACAAGAGAAGCCACCGCAATGAGAAGCCCGAACACTGCAAGGAAGAGTAGCCCCCGCTGCTGCAACTAGAGAAAGCCTGTGCGCAGCAACAAAGACCCAACGCAGCTAAAAATAAATAAATAAAATAAACAAATTTTTTTAAAAAGAGTAGTTTAACCAAATTACTATTTAAAAATCAATACTCTGAGGAAAAATACAGAATTAATTGCCAAAAATGTTCACTTAAACAGGTACCGAGGGATTAATTAATACCTCCAATTGAAAGGCATTTCTAAGCAATTAAAATGCTCATGGTTCTTTGCTGGGTGATTTTGGGGAAAGTATATAGGTCTCTCGTTATTTGAGGACCTAATATATGTAAGATATATAGTATTTTTTTTTTTTTTTTGCGGTACGTGGGCCTCTCACCGTTGTGGCCTCTCCCGTTGCGGAGCACAGGCTCCGGACGCGCAGGCTCAGCGGCCATGGCTCACGGGCCCAGCCGCTCCGAGGTATATGGGATCTTCCCGGACCGGGGCACGAACCCGTGTCCCCTGCATCGGCAGGCGGACTCCCAACCACTGCGCCACCAGGGAAGCCCTATATAGTAATTTTTATTCCCACAACAAAAATCGTAGCAAACAAAAATGGTACCAGCAAAATCAGTACCATTTGTCCCATTTTACAGATGAGGAGACTGAGGCTCAAAATCCCATGTTGGCTCTTAAACACCACATCGTTAAGCTGAATTCAGGGTTTTTGTTTTTCTTGGCATTGACTCTTTCTGCCATGTCACAATTTCTTCTCAAAATAAGGTATAAAAACCAAATAGAACATGCTCTCCATCCTAGTGGCAGATACACACAAACACATTAAAAATAGATTGGAGAATGAAGCACTTACTGGATGCAGGTGGTGTCTTAAGCAGTTATTACCTCTTGACTCATTTACTTCACACATAAACTCTACTAAAATTCATTATTAAGACCATTTTAAAGATGAGAAAACTGAGGTACGCAGAGAGGATACATAACTTGCTCAAGGTCATATCCTAGGGCGGCTGTAACAAAGTGTCGCAAACCAGGTGGCTTAAGACAACGAATACTTATTCTCCTCCCCCGTTGTGGAGGCCGGAAGTCTGAAATCAAGGTGCCAGTGGGACCGAGTTCTAGGGGAAAATCTATGTCTTTCTCCTAGCTTTGGTGCCACTACAATCCTTGGTGTTCCTTGTCTTGTAGATACATTACTCCAATCTTGGCCTCCGTGGTCACGTGGGGCTCTCCCTATGTCTCTTCATCTTGTCTTCCCTTGCATGTCTATCTCTGTGTCTCCTTTTCTTATAAGGACACCAGTCATATTGGATGAAGGGTCCACCTTACCCCAGTATGAACTCAACTAATTACATCTGCAATGACCCTATGTCTAAACAAGGTCGCATTCTGAGGTTCTAAAAGGATGTGGATTTTGAGAGGACACTGTTCAGCCTAGTACAGCTAATAAGTTGTGAAACTGGGAGTCCCTCTGGCTCAGAGTCTATGCTTGTAACCACGGTGCTCTGGCACTTCTCCAACTCACAAGAAATGACCATCAGCGAAAGCATGATCCACTCCTGCATTGGTGACACAAGTACCACATTACGGGAGTGCAGGGCAGGCGACATTTGAACAGAACCTTGAAAGATGAATAGGCCGTCCACTTTCAGCAGGGGGGTATGGAGGTAATGGGTAATATTCAAGGAGGAGAGGACTGCTAAATAAGGTACACGGTCAAGCAGGGGCATGTTGTGTTTGGGAAACAGCATGGCCAGAGCACACTGGGACACGGTGAGCGGTGCAGGGATGGGGTAGAGTTGGGAAGGGAAGGGCCGATGCTATGGTTAAAAAGAAGAATGAGAACAAATAATGGAGGACCTTGTGCGTCAGGCTAAGGCGTGTGGATTGCACCTTACAGGCCACTTGGAGCCATTAATGAGAAGCGACACATAACACACGTGCTTTCGTACAATCATTTGGGAATACTAGTTAGGAGACTATGCAAGAGATGCCCAGAGGTTAAATTCCAGAGGTAACACTCAAGAAGATAATTTGATTGACTGAAGGGAGTAAGAGAAGGATGGGACATACATCAGGTTATAGGAGATATGGCCTGATGGTCGATGACTAGCAGGCTGGCTTTGTTTGGTGTGCTTTTAACCACAGAGGAAATGAAATTGACTAACCCATCTATGGTGGATTAAAGATGCCCATGAATTCTTTGACACTCCTTCCATCTAGAGAAAGGCAATGTTCATGCCAGCTTTCCTTGATTTGGGGTGGGCTCCATGATGTTCTGGGGCTAAGTCATTAGAAGCTTTGCAGCTCCTACCTGGGCTTCTCGGAAGGCTCACTCTGGGAAACTGGAATTGCATATGAGAAGTCTGACAATCCTACTGGAGAGATGATGTGGAAAGACCCCACAAGACTACATGGAAAAGGAAGGGAGCCTGTGTGAGCCCAGCCTTCCAGCTGCTCCCACGAAGGTGCCAGGCTTGTGAACAAAGACCAGCCAGCTGCCAGCTGAATTCTACCAGCTGACCTCCGTTGATGTTGCCTGACACGACGAAGAACTGCCAAGCCATGCCCTGCCTGCATTACCAAACCACGAAGTTGTGAGTCAGAGTAAAATGGTTGTTTGTGAAGCCACTGCTGTTTAGGATAGTTTGGCAAAGATAACTGGAACCCACCCATGGAATGAGATGGCATGATTCATGTACTCTCTCACACAGATGTTATGTAAAGCTAAGTGAACAAATATTGAGAAGGGTGACAGAAATTAAAATGATTTGAAATGTACATTCATCCTTTGATTAAAATTCAGTAGAGCAGCAAATACTCTAGTAGTAATTCAGTAGTGGATACCAGTGGAAAAAATTCTACTTACTGTGTTATGCAACTCAAAGGAAGGAAAGGAATGAAAACAAAATTGAGGCCACTTCCCCAAATTTAGTTGGGTACAATCACGACAGACCACTCAGTTACCGAGACTTAAATGCCAAGGTTCATTTCCTCTTAAATCATTTTGAAAGTGGCTGGAGCTGCCTAATATCAGTTATTAGTGCAAAGAATAGAGCTTCTAAGCTAAATAGAACATTTTGCATTTCAGGAATGATAAAAAAGCTTTTCCAGGGCTTCTGCCCACACACACAGAGTGAACAAAAATAGAGCATGTCTGGAAAAGTACAAGCCTTCATCTACTGGATTGTTGACCAAACTTGAGTTGCAATTCTGAGGACCTAAGCTAGTTAAAGTACATCCACAAATTTGTGCACGTCTGCGGGGCTTCAGTTCACGACTTCTTGTCCTCATTAGTTGCCTGCCAACACCATTTAGGGTTGTTGAAGTACTGCTTTGCTGATATTCTCAACAAGTTGTTTTTGTGTTAGCGCATCCTGTGCTGACCTGGCATTTGAAACCGTCCAGGTCAAGAAACTACCTCAGCATCTATTTCAGGAGTTAAGATTTGCCTTGCTAGGATAACAGTCATATTTTCTGTATTCGGTAGCATGCCTGAGTATTTGCCCTTAAACACGTATCAGTGGAAGTTAAGTCATCAGTCAAGTTATAATGAGTCAAATCACTATACAGCAGTCAGTGAAGGGTTGAATCTTCAACTCCACACATAAGTGGTTAGATTTTCAACATAGAGAAGCTTAATTTGTCATCTAGATATCTAAGAAGCTAAGAATGTTTATAACCAGCGCTTCCTACATTACTGTTGGTTGAAAGGTCCACGCCTCTAATTCTGCCTCCTTTTCCAAACCCACATGGCTCACAGTTCTCCCCTTTTGCTAATCAACAGAGGTCTAATCATCGTATTTTTCATACTGTCCACTAGAATATAGGTTAACAACTTAACTATCAGTGTTTTATCTTTAGAATCATTTCGTGAAAAAAAGTGCGATTAAAGAGAATCCATTGCTGGCAAATATAAGGCCAATGTCATTGATACAAATGGTGAAGTTCAAGTACATCAACTCCTACTGAGAGATTAAATTATGATTAAGAGAATGTTTAATGAAATGCTCTTAATTGTCAACTGAAGCCTAGAAAGGAAAATTAACGAATATGCTGATACTCTTTCTTTATAGGTAGTAATACAATATTAAGACCAAAACACAGGATTTGTTGTAACTAGAACATATTATCTTTATTTCTTTTTCAGTGTTTAGGAGTTGGGGCCTACTGGCTGGCAAAGTTAGGGGTGAATTCTAGAACCCTGGTTTCATGACCTTAATATACTCATCACATGAGGCCAGAACAATCTTAACCATATCATTAGAGCTGATCTGTCCAATAAAGTTTTTCTAACAATGATCTGATGAAGAAAACAGTCTAACTCTCTACAGGGCTTAACTTTCAAGAAGCTGGGATAGATTTGAAGACTGCAAAGCCAATTTCTACATGGCATGGGCGAGGATATTTTCATTAAGTATTAGATTTTTGTCTTTAAAAAATGTTTATGGGGCTTCCTTGGTGGCGCAGTGGTTGAGAGTCCGCCTGCCGATGCAGGGGACACGGGTTCATGCCCCGGTCCGGGAAGATCCCACATGCCGTGGAGCGGCTGGGCCCGTGAGCCATGGCCACCGAGCCTGCGCGTCCGGAGCCTGTGCTCCGCAACGGGAGAGGCCACAGCAGTGAGAGGCCCGCGTATCACAGAAAAAAAAAAAAATGTTTATGAAACTTCCTTACTTTGCCCTGATAACATGCGGATGCTTTAGCTAAAACCAAACACCAAAAACCAAACCAACCGAACAACCGCAAAACTGTAAATAGATTCTAGACTTCCGTGTTTTTTATGTAGTAGCTTGATATGGGCATTTGTAAAAAGAAAACATGCCAGCTTCAGGCAATGTGAAAATGGGAACAAGTTGGCTGCATCGCAGTGCTCCTGCAATGTCGGGGCCGGGAGCACAGGCAATAGCTGCGGCAGAAAGTCCTTACGCGGTAAACCACACTCTGATCCAGGCATCACATTTTGCTACCGTGTATACGATATTTGGAAAATTCCAAAAAGTAGGCACAGTTAATGCCAACGGCAACAGCAGATGATTTCTTTAGCTCAACACAGAAAATAGGATACAATAAGCTATATCACGAACCACTTTCTTACCTTTGTAGAATATACAGAACTCAAGGCAAAATACCGCTGCAAATCCTCTTTGAAATTAGGTAAACGTAAGTTACAAATAGAATGGAATTTCTTGAAAATTCTGACCTATTAGCAATGATTTTGACGCACCTTTCTGTAATAACCAAGATGAACATGTCTTGAACGCTTCCTATGTGCCAAGCACCTCAAAGCAACCGATGCATAATATCTCATTTAAACTTCGCAACATTCAAATGAGATGCTAAAATCAACTCATTTATTAGCTGCAGAGACAAAGGCCAGGGAGGTTGAAGAACTTGTTACAGTTGTGGAAAATTAGGCCCAGAGCAATTCAGTGACTTCTGGTCATGGAAGTTTGAAATGGTGGAGCCTGGATTGAAATCGGGCACTCCAGTGCCAGACCCTGTTCCTAACCACCACGGTGTACTAGACAGTCCCTGCGTATTAAGACAGAGCACCTCACTGCAAGGGAAGTCTGAGTCAGTCTCCAGGTAACCATTTTTACTTGCTTTGTATCATTTACAGAAATCATTTATAAACCCTTAACTCCAGTGTCTCAACTGCAAATTGGGTATAATAACCCCTACTTATCACGTCGCTCTGAGGGTTACAGGAGCATACTTGTAAAGTACCCAGGACAGCATGGAGCACATAAAAGATGTCGAATAGTCATCTTCATTTTTCCTTGGCCACTTTCCTCGTATTTATGTTTAACTCATTCCTTCAAAATGTTAGGAACATCTACTTTGTGCAAACAATGTGCCAAGTATTAGAGATTCAGTGGTGAAGAAGGTAGACAGGTTGCTCGTTCTTGAGACTAAGAGTCAGCAAACTTTTTCTATAAAAGCCCAGATAGTAAATTTTTTTTCTTTTGTGTATCTGTCTCCACTACTCAGTTGTGCCGTAATAGTGTGAAAGGAGCCACAGTAATAAGCATGGCTCAGTTCCAATAACATTTTGTTTACAGAAATAGGCAGGAGCTGAATTTGGTCCATGCGCCACAGTTGGCCAAGCCCTGCTCAAGACCATTAAACAAACCATTACCTTAGAATGTAGAGTGAGATACAGGAAATACAGGATGTGATGGGAACCCAACACGGCAGGGCCACTTAACTCACTCTAAGAGGATCAGCGACTTGAGAATTAAAGCATGAGTAGAAAGTCGCAAGAAGGATTTCAGGAAGAAGAAACCAGAAGACCCAGAGATAATGATCCATTTGAGGACGATCATGTGAAAAAGTTCAAGGGCTGGAGCAGAGCGGGTGGAAGCAAGGGTGGGCAGCGCAGGCCAGGGCCAGCACACGAAGGGCTCTGTGAGGGAGTGCAGAGCTGATGTTAATGGGAAGAGGTTGATGTTTTCACCCGGGACAGAGAGAGGATGACTGCATTACTGTCTGTAAAACGGCAGCACCCTCAGGGGCTGTTGAACTATGAACGACTCCCCTCCACTAAGTGGTCCCAGGTTGCTGAGTCTGTGGTCCTTGTATCAGTTTTTCACAATTTTTCTCCTCTGTTGCCCAGGTTTTCGTCAACCGTCACTTCTGACTACTGTGAGTACACTGAGGAAAATATTCTAACCTCACTTGCTGCTCCTAGTCTGCTATCATATTCATAACTATTTCTTCAAATGCTTTCACTTTTTAAATTTTTTTTAAAAAGAGTAAGTAAATTGGCTGAGTGAATTTTCCTAAGTAATCTGCAGGGCAGGGAAGGAGGTCTTCTGGACTCTGTTACTACCTGTGTTTCCTTAGTTAGAATTGCTGAGTCCCCAGGTAAAGAAAAGTACCACCATATTGAGAGCATCTAGCTCTCTGCAACGTGTATAGCTTTTCTACTGACAGATGCGTCTAGAAATTTTGATCATTAACCAAAAGAAAAGTCTAGGCTACAGCCACAAAAATCAAATACTCTGCTTCCTTATTTCCATAACCATTAGAATCTACCGAAGATGTCACTTCGGATATCTCCAGCTATATCTCCAAGACTATTCATCACAGGCCAGAGCAGTTTAAAATATTTTCTGCCGGATTATATTTGGTGATCTGAACCCGAGAACGTGGTGGACACACGTTTGAATGATGGTGGTAGCAGGGATAAGGGGGACTCAATTGCTTTGCTTCTTGTGGTAGAGTTAGATTATTAACTTTTTTTCAAATTGAAAACATCTTAAATTTTTAATAATAAGGAACCTGTTTTATCTTCTTATTTCCACTTCCAAATTCTTTGAAGGCTCCCATAAATATCAATGGAGCTGAGTCATAAGCAATATCACGATGAGGCATATAACTAGATTATAATTTCCTGCTAGATTCTAAATTCCTTGAAATTGAGGCTAATTTTATTCATCTATCGCCTACGGTATCTAGTATAATATCTTGTTCAATTAATTACTGTTGAGTAGAGATAAGTAAAACAACCTTCACTGAGACCTAGTAATTAACACAGAGGTTTTCTTTTCCCTTCAATCTGAAAAAAATAAAACAAAATAAAAAAGAACAAGTTCCCATTTGCTTCCTGTGAGTCCAATAAACACAGCAAAGCCATTTGGCAGACTATGGCTCATTCAATATTTATGAAATTAACCATACCCCAGCAGATTCAATCATTTTAGATGCCCTAATAATGGTCTTCACAATTGATCACCACATAATCAATTCAACCATGCCAACAGATTATGGCTCCAGATCAGGAAGGGATTCATGGAAATTCACTGAGACCCTTAAGTGATCCCTAACCCCCGTGGTTCCACATCTCACACCACTGAGATGAGAAAGTTGTCACAGTATAATCCCAACTTCACATCTGTTCTCAACTCTTTCCCTGGCGTTGCCCAGAATTCAAACAAAAATAAAAGAGCAAAGGAGTTACCCTGGTTTTCCCAATACCCACCTCAGAAGTGACAAATTCTTTACCTATCTTTTCTCCCACTGAATTGAATTTTTAACATCTTTCCCTTTAGTCACTAAAGAGCTCAGAGCCACTTTCTTTGGCCTTTTCCTTAGCCAAAAAGCAGATCTAATACATCTTTACTCCCCCAAACCAAAACCAGTTTACACTGAGAACACAATTACAGAATTTAGTGAAACTCTTTCCATATGTCAAAGTACTTCTCTCTACACAGATATTTAGGGCTCAGCATATCTTTCTAAGTATAAATACTATACAAACTTTTCCAAGATGTCTACAAACAACCATGAATTCTAAATATAGTAGTTGTTATTTTCTAATTTAAATTATAACCACCAACTAACAAGCATGGCAAATACTCAATGTAATCAAAGAAAACTTTTTACATGTTGTCTTCTCTTCTGACTTTACAAAAGAAGCCTAAAATAAAAGTCTATACATTTCAAAGTAGCTCAGATTTTAAAAACCTTTATTTTTATTCTCTCAGATTCTCTTACAAATGCTCATACCAGCTACTTGCACTTTCTTTCAGGGGTGCAAAACAAAAATAATCTGGATGGGTATTTTAGCCTTAGTATGTTAGGTTATGCTAGGTTATGCTGCTATAACAAAAACAAACCAAAACAAAAACACCAAAATCTCGGATGTTGAATACACAAAAGTCATTCTCATTGCATAGGACTAACATGGACCTTGTGGGTGTTCTACTCAAGAGTCACTGAGAGACCCTGCACGATGCAAGACCCATCTCAATACACACTTCCAGATTCACCAAGACAGGACAAAGGAAGAAACGTGCAAAATGCACACTGAAGCTCTGTCTGTCCAGAAGTGACACCCACTTCAATGTTCATATTTCAATGGCCAATGCAAGTCATATAGCCATGGATCACTTGAAAGAAATATTTGTAAACAGCCCTAATGATTACCACAGTTTTAGGTATACCGTGCATCTAGAAATGAACCACTAACCCTCTCTCTCTCTCTCTCTGTCTCTCTCTCTCTCTCTCTCTCTCTATCTATATATATATATATATACATACATTTTGCAATATTAGCGTTAGAAAAAGAAAAGTAATTCTCAAATTAAGCATCAACACAAGTATTCACTCTACTATTAACTCCATTTTCTCTCCTTTAGAGTGAAGAAGGAAATCACAAAGTTATTCTCAAGTATGTATTTCATGATTTCCTTATCATGAAACAGAGAAGATGAGTTTTGGGTAAAATTTACAAATCAGAAGGTTTCTATGTATCAGAGCATGAGGCAGATGAATAATCCATTGAATCTTTCCTTTTGGCTCACTAGAGCCTAAATATATCTAGTACTTGAGCAGATGGACATAGCATAATTCAATAATAATGTGAATCTCTAAAGCAAAAATGAAAATTTCTTATGCTTTAAGTTTTGGATGTATAATTTGATGTAGCTAAATATTCATTTTAAGAGATTATCTAGTTCTTAGTTACATAAGCTTATGTAAGATTATTCTCAGTGAAACTATTCTTATAATTCAAAAGGCTAACATTATAACAGGAAAATCTTTACATATAATAATAACCCAAATAATTTTACTTCACCAAGTATCTACTGAGTGTCTACTAAAGCCCCATGCTACCTGCAAGGAATCCCAAATTGAATGAAATATGACTCTGATCTTCAGTACACTGATAGTCTGGTCTGATTGCCCTTCAGTGAATTTTTTCTACTGTGTATAAGAATCTTATCTTCCTTGCATCTTCTCCTTAAAATCTTATGAACTCAAATCTATGCAAACAGAAAAATTTTAAGAAGGAGGAGGAGGAACTGGATTGAGAAATAGAAATATAACTCCTGATTTTTCACTGCTAACTAAACATGACAGGATTCTATGGTTTTGCCATTAGGATTACTAGAATAAATAATTTCCACTTCCATGGTAGGTAACATATTTAATAACTATTACATTTCTGAGTAAGCTTTGAAAGTAGCTTATTCTACATGCCCATCAATTTCCAGCTTTCAATCTATTATAGGTTGATTTATATACTTGTAAAGAAAACTTTTGGCTTCAAAACCACTAATATCCCATTGGATGCCCTAAAGGAAACAGATCAGTATCTGGCTGTAGAAATCGGTGCTTATGTGATTCATTGTATCTGAAGCTACCCAGAGCCTTCAGGGGCCTGCTAAGTTTCTGAATGCCTACAGGACTAGATGAACTAGATATAAAGTGCCCTAGCATTAGGAAAGTAGACTTCGGAAGTACTATGGTTAGAAGAGATTTTCAAAGATGTTCATTGCAAAGAGCTCACTGAACAAAAGGTGCTTCCAAGAGAAAAGGGCAAAAGGATATTTAAAAGTTGAGTGAATGAAACATTTTCATTTTTACCCATTTGCATATTTAGAAAAGGTTTCCCTCTTCCTTTGCTTTATTTGTCCTTTGTCAAACATCATACATTGAAATCAAAACCAGAGGTTTTAGCTACCATAATTTAAAAAAAATAGGAGAAAATACTTGCAAAACAAGCACTTGTCAAAGGATTAATCTCCAAAATATAAAAGCAGCTCATACAGCTCAATATCAAAAAAAAAACCCAATCCAAAAATGGGCGGAAGACCTAAACAGACATTTCTCCAAAGAAGACATACAGATGGCCAACAAACACATGAAAAGATGCTCACATCAACATCACTAATTATTAGAGAAATGCAAACCAAAACTACTATGAGGTATCACTTCACACCGGTCAGAATGGCCATCATCAAAAAATCTACAAACAATAAATGCTGGAGAGGGTGTGGAGAAAAGGGAACCCTCATACACTGTTGGTGGGAATGTAAATTGATACAGCCACTATGGAAAACAGTATGGAGGTTCCTAAAAAAACTAAAAATAGAACTACCATATGACCCAGCAATCCCATTACTGGGCATACACCCAGATAAAACCATAATTCAAAAAAACACATGCACCCCAATGTTCACAGCAGCACTATTTACAATAGCTAGGACATGGAAGCAAATGTCCATTGACAGATGAATGGATAAAGAAGATGCGGTACATATACACAGCGGAATATTACTCAGCCATAAAAAGGAATGAAATTGGGTCATTTGTAGAGACGTGGATGGACCTAGAGAGTGTCATACATAGTGAAATAAGTCAAGAAGAGAAAAGCAAATATGGTATAATAATGCATATATGTGGAATCTAGAAAAATGGTATAGATGATCTTATTTGCAAAGCAGAAATACAGACACAGACGTAGAGGACAAATGTATGGATACCAAGGGGGAAAGGGGTGGGGTGGGAGGAACTGGGAGACTGGGATTGACACATATACATTACTATGTATAAAATAGACAACTGATGGGAACATACTGTATAGCACAGGGAACTCTACCTAATACACTGTGGTGACCTAAATGGGAGGCAAGTCCAAAAGGAAGGGGATATCTGTGTGTGTATGGCTGACTCATTTTGTTGTGCAGCGGAGGCTAACACAACATTGTAAAGCCACCACACTCCAATGAAAATTAATTAAAAAACAAAAAACAAAACAAAAAAATGAGCAGTGGTTATGGGCACACTAAGCTCAGCTGTGACTTTTAAGTTTTGTTTTTGTTTTCATTCGAGTACATAGGCAGCTACAAATACACAGCCTGAGAAATAGAAGGAAGACGAAATCTCAGGGATTTTTCTCAGTCCCTACCCTCAAAGGAAATGGAAATATGCCATTTCTAGGACTTGGTAGAACGCATTTGCCTTGTGTTCATAGCATACAGTTTACTTTCATTAAGCATTTTTAAAAAATGAAATGCTAGTGTTACCTCTTGCAAAGTGAAAGAAAAATGTTACAAGGTATCAAAGGACTCATTTGACCCAAATGAACCCGAAGTGTCACCTCATTCCAGTCCTTACTACATGATCATGAAAGCTCATTACGTGCTGGTAGAAACGTATTTCTGAAAGGGTTCATATTTCATGGGCCACGTGGTATGTGTGTCATATGATAGTCTGGTTACCATGGAGAAAAGTGAGCTTTTCTTTTAAAAGAAGTAACTTTGCCCTTTTGCTCACTGGCATTAGCTTCGTTCTGATTCCAGTGTTCTTTCAGAGAAGAGAAAAAAGGAAAAATAAAAGCAGCTGAAAATGAGGAATAAGGGGAACCATCTCAGGAAGATACCTCCATTCTTGTACTGCTTTTGAACTTAGTGAAACAAACAAATTACAAAGTAGGAAGAAGGTGTATATATATGTTAATAATACCACATGGTACTTAAAAAGGAGACAGTTCTGAGGTGATTAAATTACCTACGGTTAAAATGGCTATAAAATTTTGAAGAAGAAAATGAATGAGTCTGGGTGTTTATGGCTCCAAATGGAATTTAACTCAGGGATTCTCAATTCTATCACTCCCAACACCTCCTCTGAGAAACATCATTTTCTGTGGCCTCATTTACTGTATTGAAATGGAATCCATGAATAATTTAATTTACCTGCACATTCATTCTTTTTAAAAAATCATTATAAGAACAAAACTGTAATATAAAAGAGATAAAAGGAAACTAATTTATAATAACATAATCTGTGTTTCCATAACGTAAATACTCAGGCTGGACAACTACAATGTAATAGTAGCACGCCTGCACTTAGTTGTATGATCACCATGAACGCAGTATCTGCAAGTATGTGTTATTAGTGACTCAGATACCATGAGCAGTGCTGCTACTGCTGATGAGATCAGCAGAGACAGTGAACATCTCCTGTAAAGTTCAGAGGAAAAGAAAGTACAGTCATCTTTAGATTTACACTTCGGTTGCATTTCTGAAAAATCCTCTGTTCATTAAAACTGGGATTAAAAATATGTCCACAGTTAGGTCCTAGGTTCAGGTAATTTCTAACTCTATCAGTTCTTCCTTATGAGGGATGGCTGTGTGCCTGGCAGAGGGCTGAAGATTCAGCCCCTATCTACTAAGTGTCAACAGTGCCACATCATTGAGACAACCTTCCCAAACACACACATTATCTCCTTAGGGATGAGGTGTCATCCCCCCCCCTCAATTGAGAACCACTGTTCTAACTTACACATTAAACTGAAAACAAAGCACTATGTTGAAAAGTTGAATGTATATATTTTAGAAGTGTCTTCATACCACAGACTTTTTTTTTAAGTTTAGATATAATTGATACATAACATTATATTCAGGGTGTACAGCATAATGATTCGATATCTGTATATACTGTGAAACGATCACCACAATAAGACTAGTTATAACATCTATCACCATGCATTGTCACAATTGTTTTTCTTATGATGAAAATGTTAAAGATCTATTCTCTTAGCAACTTTCAAATATACAATTCTACAGTATTATTAACTACAGTTCCCATGCGGTAAGTCACATCACCCTTACTTATCATACCCCACGCTTTCGTAACAGAGCAATCTTCCCAGGACAGACCACCCCTGCCCCATATCCTCCACGTCTGCCTTTTGTCTGTAGAAGAACTTTAGCCAAAGAAAAAAATTCATCAGAGAAATGAGAAAATGCAGAAGCAATGGAAAGCAGTCAGACAAGACCGAATAATCGTTGTTTAGCCATTAAGCAAAGTCAAGGACTTCTGGTTCCTCCTCATGGGCTATAGATAATATTCTGACCCATACCTGTTGAGATGTTTTGCAGATTATGAAACTCCCACCAGATGGAAGGAGTTAACCACATAATGACCCGACTGTAGACATGACATCAGCTGCTCCCTCTTACACAATTCTGAGAACTGAACTCAAGGAAACAGGAACAAACTGACCCTGGAACTGAAGATTAACTGTACAGAAAACAATCAAGATGGCACTGATCAGACCAATTTCAAGATCATTGTCAGACCTGACTCTGCTGGTCTGTACACAGTCTCCTCCCAATGAATGTGCACCCCTGAAACGCCCCTTTAAAAGCTCTTGCCCCCTGACTGGCAAAGGGGAGTTGGTTCTTTGGGACACAAGTCCACCTTCTCCCCAGGATTGCCAGCTTCCTCAATAACGCTATCTTTCCTTTTCCCCAACACTTGTCTCTCAGTATTGGATTTTTTTTTTTAAAGCTCGTATTTTAATGTTTACTGTAGACAGGGTTCCACTTTATTTATTTATGGCTGTGTTGGGTCTTCGTTTCTGTGCAATGGCTTTTTCTAGTTGCGGCGAGCGGGGGCCACTCTTCATCGTGGTGCGTGGGCCTCTCACTATCACGGCCTCTCTTGTTGCAGAGCACAGGCTCCAGACGTGCAGGCTCAGCGGCCATGGCTCACGGGCCCAGCCGCTCCGCGGCACGTGGGATCTTCCCAGACCAGGGCCCGAACCCGTGTCCCCTGCATCGGCAGGTGGACTCTCAACCACTGCGCCACCAGGGAAACCCACGTATTGGATTCTTGAGCAAAGAGCAGCCAAACCTGAGTTTGGTAACACTTTGATTGAAAGCAGACGACAGACAGTCTCACAGACCAAAATTACAAATAAATACTTCTAAGTGGATCAAAGGGATTTATTTGCTATCATCCATGCCATACAGTCTGAGGAAGTATCAAGCTACACTCATGCGTTCAGAGGTCACCTAATACAGTTGCAGCCTGTAAGTAAGAAACAGTGGGTGCTGGCCCTGGTTGACTGCTCAGTTTAGCTGTCCCCCGCTTTCCAGCATTGAGTGTCCTCTCCTTGATGCTATGCGTTCTTCATTTTTTCTGCACTGCCCCTGAGTAGAGCAGTGTGCATAGTGAGTCAGTCCACACAATCTGGAATCAGAGCCCAGCTTGGTCACTTATCAGCTATGTGACTTGGGACATGTTTCTTAATCTGGTTGTGCCTCAGTTCCCTCACCTATTAAAATGCTGTGAAAAATATACCAATCTCTTAGGCTTGTTGTGAAGAAGAAGTGACATAATCCGTTCAGTGCTTAGAACGGTGCCTAGGGGAGACTAGTACTCATTAAGTGTTGGCTGTTATCATTGGTCCCAGGGTTCAAGTTAAAACATGAATGATATTCAAGAGTCTTTTAAGGTGAAGAATCCCAGAGAATCTCGGAAACCTCGGACTGGAAGAAAACTTAGAAATTTAAAATCGTGAACTCTAAAGTGGGTTGTTAAGAAAATTTACGAGAAAGATAGAACTTTCAGGTTTGAAAGACGTGACCGAGCTTCACAGTGCCAGTTTAGTTCTAATCCAACGACCAGGAACATGGCTTTTCTGTAAACATGTTCCACAAAAACAGTGCACATGGAGCATAACATTAACCATTTTCTTGAATGTGGATGGATGTTCAAATCCATTCTCTTTCCAGTTTTAAATGAATCATACTGACAAAGTTAACTCTGGCTCTAGCTCATATACAGATGCTCAATACAAAGTAATCTTTAGCCCTATTTTCCTAAGGTAATTAAGGCACTGTAATAACTTTAACAAATATGAAATGACTTAATAAAGTTTCAGCCTGTTTTCAAGTTTACATTTTCAGTATTTATATTAAATGCTACAAAATTATAGTTAGATGTAACAAATTCATTCATTCATTCTTTCCTTCCCTGAGCCACCATTTACACACAACCTACCATGTTCTTGTAACTGAAGTGGGAACTGGAAACAATAAACTAAAAGATACAATCCGTGTCTTCAAAAAGCTCTCAGTCTCTTGAGGCAGACAGGCTGATACACACAGACTGGCACTCGATGTGAAAAATGATGTGAATCTAGCAAGCGTGGTGCTAGAGCTGGGCTGATGAGCTGTTTTCAAGGTTACAAAGTCAAGATTTGTTATTTCTTCATTGCCCAGCCTGTACATACTGAGCACATTCCAGGGAAAAAAGAACTATTTCTTTTCTTGACAGCCATGCACTGTAGTACTTGATCAAACAGAAAATTTAAGATTTTATCTTTGCTTTCATAGTCATATCTGAATAAAGAACTCAGGGATGCTAACCTCAGGATTGAGGGCACCTGGCAATTTGAGAAGATAATACATGTTACCTGTCTTTAGAATATAAGGGTGGTATTTCCTGATGGCTAGAAAATTAAATAAATGACCTCTGCAAGTGACCCCAGTCCTAGAAATCCAGGAGGCTTTTCATAAACGTGGTGTGGTTGGGTTGTTGACTGTAGTTTTCCTTCTTTATTCAAGGATTATACTGTCTTGACAGCCCGGGTGATGGAGTCACTCAAAGCAGGACTCGAAGTGTGGAAATGCCCTGGTTTTGTTTGTTAACCTCTCTCAGCTTTAGTTTTTCATGCTCAAAAATAAGTATAAGAGCACCCAACTCGTAGGACTGTGTGGCTAAAATCAGATAACGTGGAAAGTATCACGGTGGACAATAATAATGTTTGTCTCTTTCCTAGATATCAGATATCCCATCTTTCTGCATGATCATGTCATCAGGGTCTTCACTTAATTCTTTACTTAATTCTTTTCTACGAAGATTTTTTTAAACTAAGTGCAGAAATTACAGAACGCTCAACACATTTGTTTCAAAACCTATATCAATTGATGCATTTTATTATCTTTTTGAGGACCTAGTTAAATTACCTTAGAGCTTATGTATAAGAAGAGAAATCCTAATGTAAGTACCACCTGGAGATCCATTTTAATCTCAACAATAAAAGAGCAGCTACAAATGGAAACTGCAATTGTCATTTCTCAGAGATAGTCTTTCCAAGTAGAATAGAACTACAGGAGTGGGTTCTGCGTTGGTAAACCAGTCTGATGTATTTCTAAGCAGTTAATTTCATAAAAGTTTTTCTCTTCTACAGTAAGGAGGTAGGGGCCGAAAATGTAAGAGTTCATTCTGCTAAGCCTGAGGCATCTGGCAGTGTGGACAGTTCTGCTCCACATGGAGAAACCTCAGTATGTCACTATTCTGGAATGCTGGCGGGTTAATAAAAGTCTGCTCAGAGTGAGACAGAACACAAGAATTTGCCATTAATTTTTGGAAGAGATCTGACTAGATAGAAATGCCATACCCTTTAAAATGTTTCAAACTACTGCCTTTCCAAACTGTCAGTTTCCTTTCTTTTCTGAAAATATGGATTTGAAAAATATCAAATGACAAATTCAAACAAATGTCCCCTGCCATTATTTGGCATAAATAAGGTGTTTTCCAAACCTGCTCAGAAAAACCCAGTCGATGGCAGGTACAAGAAATCATATTCTATCAAAATCGTTTACATAGAAAATCTTAATTTTTTCCAGTTTTTCACTGTTGATATGACTTGTTTTTAAAGAAAACATTCAAAAACTAAGCATTTACTGATCATATGCTTAATGCTTTGACACTGGAACACTAATTAGAGTATTAGAGAGAGAAAGAAAGAAATAAGGAACGGAACTTGCAGCCCTCATACAGTTTAAGATCTAACTGGGAATATGAACACACATCCGCAGAAAATTCAATTAAGAAGAAACAGATAACTCAATGCATGGTGATTTCTTAAAAGAAAACTTTATTGATTTAAATATGGTGAGCAATTCCCAGGGAATTACTTGCAACTTTTCTCCCTGTTCCTTGAGAGCTGTTTACAAAGCTAGATGGCACCTTTTGCCTACACTCTGGTACTAATGACAACAATAGCAACAAATCCCCTTATTTAGTGCTGACTGTTTGCCAGGGAGTCTACAAAGCCATGTGACGTGTTTTAAGCCAATCAATCCTCAGCAAGACCTGTGAGCCAGGACTGTGACCCCCTCACGTTCCAGATGAGGACCATTTAAGGCATGAGGTGCTTCCGTGCCTGAAGGACCAGCCTGTCCTCCAGTCCCAGAGCCATGACTTGCAAGGCCCCTCTTCACCACCACACGCTCCTTCTGCTAATCCAGAATAGGGGAGCCAAGAGAGTTGGGCTCAGAGAAAGGGGCAAACCCTTCTGTATCTTCAACAGCTTCAACCCGGGGTTCCCAATGGTCATTTATTGTCAATAGCAAGTAACCACAAAGCGAACACTGACGTGTGTTCCAGGACGTTAAATGCTTTAAATGTATAAGACCATGCCTTTTGTTTTGTTTTGTTTTTGTTTTTTTTGTTGGTGCCAGGGCCACTCACTGTTGTGGCCTCTCCCGCTGCGGAGCACAGGCTCCGGACGCGCAGGCTCAGCGGCCATGGCTCACGGGCCCAGCCGCTCCGCGGCATGTGGGATCTTCCCGGACCGGGGCACAAACCCGCGTCCCCTGCATCGGCAGGCGGACTCCCAACCACTGCGCCACCAGGGAAGCCCAAGACCATGCCTTTTTCATACAGCAGGAACAGCAATGTGTTACTTGCTCAGTGAATCAAGATTACATAGATATTTGCTGTGGATTTCCCGAGAGACAGTCCATGTTCCCCAGGAGGTGGGGAGTGGCTTATAATACTGTCAGTAGGTGGAGCCTCATATGATAGTCTCAATCTGGTCTAAATTTAAAAGATAGACATATACATATTTATTTTTTTATTTGCTATTATTTTTCATTTTTTTAACTTTTTATTTTATATTGGAGTATAGTTGATTAACAATGCTAGTTTCAGGTGTACAGCAATGTGATTCAGTTATACATACATACGTGTATACATACATGTATAATCGAATCACTTTGCTGTACACCTGAAATTAGCACAACATTGTTAATCAACTACATTCCAATATAAATTAAAAGTTAAAAAATAATAAAAGCAAATAAATATATTTTTTCACATCTTATAAATCATTACTGCTAGTTATAATTAATGAACTATTTAAAAAATACATATTTATATACATGAACATAAATATATATTATATTTATTTATAGTAAAGGTAAGGGGAAAAAAAGCATCTTCCATTTGAATCGAATGAGTCCTGGGGAGCTGAGGTGGGAGAAGGCCCTCAGGAATGTCAGCTCTGAGCCTCATTCCAGGCACTGAAGCCAAATAAGGTCCAGGGCACTTCCTTGACTTGGGACTTCCCTGCTTTTGTGGCGGTCCTCATGTTTATCTGTGTCTAGATTTGTCTTTTTTTTTTTTTTAAACCTGCATTTGTCTATCTTCTCTGATTGACTTTTTTTTTTTTTTTTTTTTTAAGCAAGGCTCCTTAGATGCCCCTAAAAAAGGTACCTGGATTCATCCGTGCCTGGTTTTATTTTTTCCCAAATGTTCCTTTATTTATTTATTTATTTATTTTGGCGGTATGTGGGCCTCTCACTGTTGTGGCCTCTCCCGTTGCGGAGTACAGGCTCTGGACACGCAGGCTCAGCGGCCATGGCTCACGGGCCCAGCCGCTCCACGGCATGTGGGATCTTCCCGGACCGGGGCAGGAACCCGTGTCCCCTGCATCGGCAGGCGGACTCTCAACCACTGCGCCACCAGGGAAGCCCCAAATGTTCCTTTTTTCAGACAGCACCAAAGAAGTTAATTAATTATAAAGATGGCTGAGGACAAATCTACCTTTACTAGCATCCTTACACTGATTTATGCATGAAAGCAGTTTTTATTCCCCCCTGAGGTATTCTATTATCTGCTGAAACCTAGATTTTGATAGCAATTTTTCTCCATAGTTTAAAAAAAATGGGTGGCTAGGATAATGTACTCATAAACCTCAGTTTTAAGATGAAAGACACAAAATGTAGATATTCTGGAGGCTATTTTGTTGAATAAATAACATACTCATTCATAGTTTTGTCATTGAATATGATTTGGTCTCTCTAGAGAATTATTATAAGAGTCTCCAGCTTCATCCTTCCCCCTTGTAAATTTCAGCACAGGAGCTGGGGGGGCCCATGACACTGTGAGTCAGATCACCACTGCTCGGAACTTGCCCCTGGTTCCCCTTCTCCCTCAGGGACAAGCTGAAAGTCCTGGCACGATCTGACAAAGCCCTCCAGCACCTGGACGCCCTTTCTGTCTCTGACCCCATCTCCTCCAAGGCTCTCCCAGGCTCACTGCGCTGCATCCCCCTTGCAGTAGTCCAGGTTTCTCAACCTTGGCACTACTGACACTTTGGACTAGATGGTTCTTTGTCACGGGGGCTGTCCTATGCACTGTAGGATACTTAGCAGTATCCCTGTCCTCCGCCACTAGATGAGAGCAGCACCCCTCCCCCAAAAGTAGAAAACCACAAACTCCTTCTAACATTGCCAAATGGTTCCTGAAGGATAAAATCACCCCATGCTGAGGACCACTTTTGCCAGTCATGCTTCCACTGCTGCCTGTAGCCCTCTCCCCCAGACATCCACAGGCATCCTTCATTTCTTCAGAACTTTGCTCAGAAATAACCTTTACAGTGAAGCCTTCCTTGGAAAGCCAATTTGAAATGAAACCACCAGACAGACCCCAGTCACTCCTTAACCTTGTTTCTTGTTTTATTTCCCCCCATATCACTGACCACTTTTTAATGTTGTACAGTTATTCCTTTATTTTGTTTATTATCTGTCCCCTCCCTCTAGAATGTAAATATCATAGTGGTGGCAGTAGGTTGTATCCATTCTGTTTGAGGTTTGCTCCCCAGCACCTAGAACAGAGCCTGGTGGTTGCTCCGTAAATATTTGTGCAATAAAATAATGGTCATCAGAACAGCTGACCATACACACCTCCTCCCTTTCCTGCCTGTAAAGTCCAGATTTTACATAATTTTGTTCTTTTTATGTGTTTTCCTGTTTGCTTTAGCATTAAGAATGCTCAAAGCCTGTTGCCCTCCCCCACCAATTATAATAGGCACCTGTGTCATAAATATTTCATAGGCTAGTCACCCCAGTTTCCTCTTTATTTTTCTACCCATATTTCCTTTTTCTCTTTTCTCTATCCATCTAGCATCTATCTAGTCTCCTTCTATTTATCTATTCTATCTTTCTATTTAGTCTAACTTTCCATCTAGTTGACTGATCAATCGATCTATCTACCTACAATCCATTCAGTCATTTATTATCCCGTTGTGTTATATATCTCCGTAAGATACACTGAATAATTTAGGGAAAATGAGGCCTCGTAGTAAATGTTCTTAATCCAGAAGACGATTTTTTAACTGCTAATCTCAATTGTAAAATCTGATGTTTTGATTTTGAAAGAATTTTTATTATTTTATTTTCAATGTACACATCAAGGAGCAAATGCTGTTCCAAATATTTGTCTCAATCATATGCGCAGAAAATGTCGCCCTTCATGAAAAACTAGTAATTAAAAACCGTTTATTTCCCATGAGTGACGGTGTTCGTCTAACCTCTCCCAAGTTATAACGTTTCTGACAAACTTGGGAGTTTTTGAGGTTCAGCTTTAAAAATCTGATGGCTGAGACAACATTTACTTTGAGTCCAATTCTTCCTGAGCCAAATAATTATTTTCCATCAAATATATTCCTGGTAATGCATCATAATGACAGGCCTTTAGGAGGTCAATGATCTGTGTTCAATTTCATACCCTACTAACAGATACTTAGATAAGAGATGGGAGTCAGTGAGCCCAACCAGAAAGCACAAAGTGGTAGTCGGATCATTTCCCTCTCCCAAAGCACAGGCACTGTCTCGGAACAAGAACAGAGCTATTTACAGCTGCTCAACTTCCGGGCAGTTATATTAATGTTGGTGATAAACACGAAGGCAACCATCGGGGGAAGAGAGATGAACACAGAGGCTGTGCTGTAATCAAACTTGGGAATGGTCAGTTCATTCTTTGATTTTCATCGTTTCCATTAATAGGACCCATTTCCCCAAAACAGGCTTTTTAAGATTTAAATTTTAATTTGCATTCCAGGTTCCATTTATCTCATGTATCACGATCACGAAATTTGGATAAATCAATAAACATTCATTTAATTTGCTGCTTTTCAAGGGTTAGATGATAAAAATGAGATGAAAATAGTTTATTCCCTATACATGGATGCTGTCTTCACAGTCTAATAAAATTACTTGAAGTGCAACAGAAGAATACCCAAAATTTATGGGGGGAAAAATTCCTCTTGGTGATAGTTCAAAATGAATTCTTTTGAGTAATAATGGTAATAATCATGATAACACTCACATGTAATCTGTTCTAGGTGGGCTTGTGGACCAGGGATTCAGCTAACTAGCCCATTTAATCCTCACAATAACTGTATTAGGTACAGATTGGTATCCTTGTCACTATTCTGCTGAGAATCTGAGGCTCAGGGAGGTCAGCAAGTCGGCTAAGTGGCAGAGTCAGCCCTCCATCCCAAGTTCATGTTACTCCTGAGCCTGTGCTTCTCATCACTGGGTCACCCCACCTACCCTGCAGCTTCCCACCAGCCACTGACAGGTACAGGCCCAAACATCACCCACCTATGACCTTCTGTCGGGGTGCAGACTCTCAGGTGGGCACTCAAGCCAGAGCAGTACACGGCCCTGCCTGACCCTTCCGACCCCAATTCCTACTTCTGACAGCTTTCCTGATGTCCCACGCCTGCATCAGGCACCTTAATCCCTTTCTTTTTTGCCTTTGTTCATGCTTTCTCCCTCTTCTCCAAATATTTTTCTATCCTTCCTACTTAATTCTCTCTCATTTACAAAGCTTTCCCTACCTGTTAAAAACTGACAAAATTCGATCCTTCCTCTGAAATGCCAAATGCCTGGTGATAAAAAACATTCTCTGATCATTTTATATCTATCAAGTTTGTCTCCCATATAATCTCACGATCTCTTCAAAAATGCCTTTTCCCCTGGTCAGTGCACAAATAACAGCAGAACTGGAAAAATACTTGAACTTGACTGTTTCTTTTTGCAGTGGAACTGCAGAATTAAATTATAATACAATGCTACTAAAAGCTCTTAAAAACTGAGATGTGATAAAGTCAAAGGAGTTAACAAATGAAAACAAATTTACTTTTAGCAGCTATCTCATTAAAATTCTTAGAAGACATATATAAGGCTTAAAAGTTTCTTATGTACAAGGTAGCTCTTCAACCAATCGTTTTATGAATTACTAAATTAAAACATGTCAAAACTACTTCCTAAGAGACTAGGGAATTTAAAAAGCCTCTTTCTAAAAAATCAAATTAGAAAATCCCATCAGTACGGTGAAATATCAGAATAATATCTGAACATGCCTGATGACCAAGTGGCATGCTGATAGCACGCAATTTTGAGACAAAAAAGAATGCCTCATTTCTATTTTTAAAAACCCTCAAACTAGAAGTTTCCAGGAAATATCTTTTTGGATTACAAACAAAAGTAAGTTCTCCCCTAAGTTGACACCATTATGATTCTTTTAGCTGTTGTAGTAAAAACAAAGATGCCTGATCTCCCTTTTTTACGTTATGCCATTAAGAATTTATTTTTTCAGACTCTCTTCATAGTCCTACAAAAAGACATCCTATTGGAGATCTGTCTTAACTCAAATCTTGGAATTATCCACATTCGTGACTTTCCTGAGTAATGGGATAACACAACTTGGGCCCAAGGTCCTCCAAAGGGAGGCTGATTGAATGCAATGAAAGGATCCATCCACCTTCTAGAGGGCACGGAAGGACTGCCCGTCCCTTGGCGGCCAGATCCAGCCCTCCTCCCCTGGTTCACACACAGGCTAAGAGTTTCCAGAACCTGCAGTTCAGATCAAATGAGCAACCCTAGCAAAGCAAAGCCTCTGAAAGCGTGCCTTGCAGCAGCACCTGATGCCTCCCTTTGCATAAACTCGGTGGCGTACAGAGCAGCCTACATGCTACTCTAGATGGAGAATTTATACAAAGTAAAAATGGAAAAACCACATCTATGGCTGTCAGCCTATTTCAAAAACATAAAGTCATTTAAAATGGGTAATAGAGCCAGCTTCCTTGAGCTGCCTAAAACAAACAGCGTTATCCAGGTCTAATCCCTGGGATGAGATCCTCAACCTCTACCTACGTTGTTTAATCTTCATAAAGAAATAGAAATACTATGAAACATCTGGTCTTGCCGTCATGTCTGCCCTTCAGTGCCATTTGCTGGCAGGTACGGAGTGGCCAGGAACAGTGATAGGTGTCAGGAACTGAAGAAGAAGGTTTGTAGTCTGATCCCTCAAGTGTGACAACCTAGCTGAGGAGGTGACAGGCAGAGATAGAATCTCTAGATTTCAAGTATAAAGAAAGAGCTAGGGGAAAACACAGGGGAGAATCAGATGGACATCACAGCAGAGGGTCATCTGAGCTGAGACACAAAGAAGAACAGAGAAGGGGCAAAGGGCAATCCAGATGAGGAAAGCAGTGGTGGCCACAGGAGCATGCCAAGTGTGTGCAGGTGTAGCTGTAGCCAGTTTGCAAGGCACCCTGTGCAAATGAGAAAAAAGGTATCCCCCCTGGATGGATGGACTGCTTGTTGAGTGCAGTAAATACCTGTCTTAGACTAGAGCCCTGTCTTCAGGAATGGTTGCCAGGAGCACAAGGTATGGTAAGGCATGTGGCTGGATAGGAAGGTTGGATAGGAAGAGTCTTAAATGCAACGCTAAGGAGTGCAGGCAATGAGAAATCACTGAGGTTTAGAGTTCAGAACTGACCCAATCAGAGGCATGTTTTTTAAAGGTAATTCTGTTGGCTACATGAAGAATAGGTGAGAACGGGGAGGAAAATGAAGTGAGAAAGTCCAGTTAGTGACATAGCCACAATCCAAGTAAGAGATGTTCAAGGCCTGGACCAGGGCAGTGGATCCAGTGGTCCCGATGGAATAGGAAAAAATAAAATAAAAGTAAAATAAAATAATAAAATAAAAATTTTTTAAAAAAGAAAAAGAATGGGATAAGTAAAGCTGAAAGAGCTTGCAGTAGGGACCAAGTATACATTTAGTGGGAAAAGGAAGCCTCCATGGTTGTAATCAGGATTCAAGATTCCAAAGGTAGTTTCCTCCCTGTGCTAAGTGAGCTCAAGATGGGGAAAATTTAAGCTGGAACTGAATGATGGGTAGTTGTCCTGCATGACACCCAAGGGGTACAGTAGGAAGATGATTTTTGGTCATAAACCAAAGACTTCAATGACTCTTGGGCAGTGACAGGAACACTGGGCAATGATGAGAAAGGAATGATAAATCCAACTGGACAGGAAGAAGAGCTATGGGAAAGCCAGGTTTCCTACGGAATGGATACAGATCCCAGTGTGCCACTTAGTGAGGGACAAGAGACACAAATTTGATATTTCTGGGTTTCAGCCCTCTTAACTGTATAATGGGATTATGATGTCTTTTCACGGCGTTGATATAAAGTAGCGGTAGGCAAACCATGGCCCATGGGCCAAACCCAGCCCACTGTCAAGTTTTACTGGAACCCAGATACACCAATTTCTTTACGTGTTGTCTGGCTGCTTTCACACTAGAAAGAGTTGAGTAGTTGTGACAGAGACTGTATGGCCTCCCAAGCTGAAAAGATTTACTATCTGGCCCTTTACAGAAAACGTTTGCCGACCTCTGCTGTAAGCGGTCAACGTGAAAAATCCCCAAGTTCAGTGTATGACACACAACAGACACCCAATATAAACTCTTTCCCTCCTGCCCTTTCAGGAAGGTCATCCTAATTACTGAAGGGACAAGAAAATGTGGTCTCCACGTCATGACTCTGGACTTCAGGGAATGAGGTTCATTTTTTCCAGGTTGTGAAGGTAGCAATATTGTTAGAAAAAAAAATGGCTCAGGATAAGACAGAGTAAAAGGGTGGCAGGAACACTGATGATATTAGGAAGTTATAGCTAGACCTCACAGAGGACTTTGAAAACAGAAGCTAATACAGCTTTGTGAAAAGCATCTGTGAAAAGCATCAATTAACCACACTCTCTTTCCCCAGAGTTAAATTTCTACTCAAAACAGAAAGCTCTGCAGATAGTGACAACTATTATGAGGGAGTGGAAAGAAAAAACAGCTTCATTTGCACAGGCAGAGCTCATGGATTAAGAGAGGGCATAGGGTGGGTGAAGAATCAGATTCTCTCAAACAAAGAAAAAGTACTATTTAGACACTGCTTTTAAAGAGTCAAGAAGAAAAAAGTCTACCTACTCTCAGGCTCTGATGCTTTAGGATAAAGGAACACAAATGCCTGTTTATAAATTAAAGACAAAATGAAGTCTGGATTTTTTAGGTTGCTCTACCTTCTCTCATCTGGACTCTTCACTACATCCAATTTCACTGAAATCTCGTAGACATCATCTCATGAAAAGATGTAGAGCCAGACTAAAGACAAATGTGAAATCCAGACGGAGACAAGGAAATTAAATGGAAACCAAGAGTTTCTCAATAAGGTGTCACCAAAACAGACCTTGATGAGCAGGACTCTGGAGGGGACCTGCAGGGCTGTACATGGAGCGGGCAGGGGGACAGGGTTTCTTCTGCATTCGTGTGGAAGTGCTGACCCAGGTAAAGGGGCTGAGAAGCAGGTAGGTAGCAAAGAGGAAGAGAGGAAGGTGAGCCTCCTGAGACAGAGAGGAAATAAGGGCTGGAAGGAAGTAATAAAGGCATTTCTTCATGTGGGCTGAGCTGCAGTAAGAAAGGCATTTGGATATTTTCAAAGTACCCACTGGTGGCAACATGGCACCTCGGAGAATGTTTCTCTGAACTAAAATTACACCGTGGCCACCCCACCACAGCCAGGTCAGGGTGTCTGATAAATGGCAGAGACTGTCATCTGATCTCCGGACTCAGTTTCAAATGTATGCCTCGAAGGGCAACAGGGTAGAAAAGTTCACCAACACTTTGGCATTTGCCGGATAACTTAACAAAGACAGCGAAACACAGAACCCAAAGCAATTTCTGCAGAACCCAAAGTAATATACCATTTCTTTTTTTTTTTGAGCACATAAACATACCCGATATAATGTTAAAATATGCCTATCAGGCTTCCCTGGTGGCGCAGTGGTTGAGAGTCCGCCTGCCGATGCAGGGGACACGGGTTCGTGCCCCGGTCCAGGAAGATCCCACACGCCGTGGAGCGGCTGCGCCCGTGAGCCATGGCCGCTGAGCCTGCGCGTCCGGAGCCTGTTGCTCCACAACGGGAGAGGCCACAACAGTGAGAGGCCCGCGTACCGCAAAACAAACAAACAAACAAACAAAAAATATGCCTATCAAAACAGTCTGCTCCCCTTTAAGCTATCTCATTCATAATCTACACACAAAACTTTGAAAAAAGAAGTGTAGGTGATTAGCACTTTGTAAACACGCCATGCAATTGAAAATATTTATCATGGCTCATGAGCAAGAGTTTGAAAAATAAATACCAGTGCTTAAAACAGATCTTTGCTTTGAATTTTAACATTACGCATAATGCAATTACTTTACTTATACAATAATTTTCACACCTGCGGAATTCATTTAAGAAATATAATAAAATGTGCTAGCTTTTTTACATAGCAAATACGTAAGAGCAAATTCACATTATCCTAGATTCTAGCTTACTGTTTCATATTTTCTTTCATTGCCTAGGTAGTTCATTCCATCTACAGCAGAGCAAATTATCACCTTTTGAAAAACAAGACTGTCTATCAATATTTTTCTGCCTTTAAACTAAAAACTGCACTGAAGTAGAACAGGATGCTTACGTTAAAGATATTATGCAGGTCTCTGCTAGTTTCCCAAAGTGAAATTTTCCATTGGATTAATGAAATACATTTAAATACATTTAATTTATCATAGCACATTGCTACACTTCATAGATAGTGGCATTGATTTATTTTCCAATTCAACCAAAGTCTGTTTGGATACCAATGTGTAAGTTAGATAGTCCTTTACAAAATGTTGCCAGAGTCTCAGTGGTAACTTGAAGATATAAACTAAAATATGAATGTTTAAAAAAAAAACTAATTTGAGGAACACATTTGGCTGTGGATTTAATTTAGATGACAACAGACAAGAAAACTGCACATCAATATCCAAAACCACACTCTAGGTTTTACATTAATTCAAAATAAAACAATGATCAGAAGGTCGGAAGATCTTCCATTCATATGCAAATATCCTGAGGTTGGCCTGCAGTGAAGGATGCTCCAATCAAGCAACCCCATTCAGCGCTGCGCTGGGTTTACTTGGCTGTCCTTGGCACTGCTGTGGCGCAGGCTTGAGGAGCTATTTAAAGCAGCATTCAACACTTGTTGTGTTGAGAGTGACTCAACAAGACATAAGTAAAAGCATGAAATCCAGGGTGGCAATGACCTCTAGCAGCCTGAAACAAAAACCTGGGACAGTGATGGAAATACTTCCTCCTGCTATTCTGGGACCATTAGGACACTTTCCATGGACTTCATGCCCAATCAGGTTATCATAAAACTTTATATTCTGAATGAGCTGTCTTATTTGGATGACAAGTTACACCTACCCTAAGTTACCAAATACAGGTTGAAGTTCATTGCATTTTTGTGCAGGTGGTTTTTTATTATATAGTATGCTCTAATGGAGAGGTAGCAGTGTATATGAGTAACTTTCTCTCTCCCTCTCTCTCTCTCTCTCTCTCTCTCTCTCTCACACACACACACACACACACACACACACTCTCAAGAACAGACCTAGTTCAGGTACCACTAGGTAAAGGCTGCTACTACCTGGTTTGCCCACACTAGACACAGAAACTTGACCACAAACATCAGCTGGATCTATCTACTTCAGGTACCAGTCCGTAGTAATATCCAGAGTTGTTTCATTTAAAGTTTTATAGGGACTTCCCTGGTGGCGCAGTGGTTTAGAATCCGCCTGCCAATGCAGGGGACACAGGTTCAATCCCTGGTCCGGGAAGATCCCACATGCTGCGGAACAACTAAACCCGCGAGCCACAATTCCTGAGCCCACACGCTTAGAGCCCATGCTCCGCAACAAGAAAAGCCACCGCAATGAGAAGCCCGCGCACCGCAACGAAGAGTAGCCCCCACTTGCCGCAACTAGAGAAAGCCTGCGCACAACAACAAAGACCCAACGCAGTCAAAAATAAATTATAAGTAAATTAAAAAGAAGTTTTATAAAGACATTAAAGGGGATTATTTAAGAGGGAAAAAAAATCCATTAATTTTCTGCACTAGCTAAGGAGTTAACTTAAACATAGATGTATACACAGCTGCAAATAAATAATACACAGGTGCAGAGTCTGATAGAGTTCTGATGTTAGCTTTCAGTGCCTCCTGGAAAAGTTTTAGAGGGATGAGAGCAAACATCTTCCTCTCCCACTTTTCCACTGCCTGTCACTATAGCTCTCTGTTCCCAGCTGATCTATGTCTAGCTGCTTTATTCTAGATTGGTTATTTCTGTGTATCAAAGCTGATAGAGCAACTGCAGAGAAGTCTCCATCTCCTGAAGTTCTTCAAAGTTCTGATTGTAAACTATAAAGTTATCATCAACTACAGTGTTACAGATACAGGAAGTACAGTTTGTCTCCAATGGCCACATGCTCCGTGGAACATGCTGGCGACCATGATCTGGGAACTCCTTTATCCTTCTCAGCTCCACTGCAGAGGCAGGAAGGGTTTTAATGACCACCCAGGCTATCGGTGGGCAAGAATAATTTCCAGGCTGACTGCTGCCTTAAAAGCTCGTATCATTCTTAGAATATTTAAATAGGATATTTTAAATGAAGGAGGTGTCCTGTATGAATCTCTGCAATACCATATGATCTTCTCTACAAAATATGGGAACTTAATAAGAGTTAGTATATATGACAATCAGAGGGGAAAAAAGACTGGGAGAGATTAACAGTGCCAAGTGGACAGCTAAGCTCACTATCAAAGTCACTAGTTGCCTCAGACCAACCTTACATTATACAGAATTCAGACTTATGCCTCGGCACATTAAAGATTATCGAATGTCATGGAACTCTAGGGTTAGTTTCAAAAAGAATAAAACCACCAATGCTAAATCAATGCCCAAATCAAAAAAATCTATTGTAATCTATGGTTAATTCATGAATTGTACATTAGCAGTTGGGTTTATTTTTCCCTATGTAATCATATTTTGATCAAAAGGGAATTTTTATTCCAGTAATTGATCTAGAATCAACTTTATTATTTTGAAAATATCTTTCTTATCAGTCAGAATGGTCAATTCACACGAGTATACAGACAGAGTCTCAGTGTTAAGAATGGGTCTTACCTTGAGTCACTAAACAAGGTTCTCTAAGAACAGACAGGCAAATTTTTCTAATCATGAACACAAATTTTGTTTATGAATTTCAACTCTATTATTAAATTTTAAGACTGTCATTTTTTAATTAAAATTATGCAAAACATTTTGCAGAAGATGAAGCATTCCCTAGTGTTACTAGGACAATTTAAAACATATTTCTTCCAGTTCTATTTTTTGCTTTTAATTCTTTTTTTGTTATTTTATTTGAATTCTTAGCATATGTATTTCTAGTGAGCTTCCTCTTTTGTGGAACAAGATGGGAGTGTAGAGGAGTTAAAAATAAATGGATGTTTTTTCTTTTCGATGATCCGATTTATGCAATATTTAATATTCAATAAATGTTCAATATTTTATATGCAATACTTAATATTCAATAAAAATTGGCTAATTTGACATTCCATAATAAACAACCTTATATTAACAAGTTCTTTGGAAAGAGATTATTTCTTTTCATTCTATACGACAAATATTTTTGTCAAATATAACAATGCTAGTAAAAGGGGAAAGATCAACGACATTCAAAGTAGCATCTTCCCATGTTCAGTTCCAATGCAACGAACTGCTCTATCTGTACCATATCACAGCACTAATTGCTAGCTCCCCTGAACACCCTAACATGCTGGGGGAAAAGTTAAATAGTAACAATATAAATCCATACGGATGAGGCAGAGACTACCCATCTCCTTGAGTAATCAAAGCAGTTACAGACTACTTTCATACACTTATTAGATGAAACTTCCAGGGCCAAGTTGGGCAAGCTCTCTGAGGTCAAGGCATAAGGCACCATGGGAACTTTCTTATAAACTCTTCACATTTGGAAAGTATTTGTTTTGCTTCTTTTTTTAAAATGGGAGATAAAGCTCAGACATGAACACTTAATCTAAAACATTATTCAAACCCTTCTAGAGCCTTCCAAAGCAGAGAGTGTTAAACATTCATAATACTTATGCTTACCTAAAATAGTACATCCGTCACTTTATAAAGTCTCTCACTTGAAAGAAAACAAATCTGTTAATAACCAAAGCGGGGTACATGGATTTTCAAAACCAGAATATTTAAATACTGCCAATGTACTCTGTTTTGTGATAACATTAGATAATGTAGAAAGAAGTCCCTAGTTTTTTTTTTTCTTTGAAAATGATAATTACTTACTGAGGTTTAAAAATCAAGCTTGAAAGAAATCTGAATGTCTTTTTTTAATATTAATAGAAACCAATGATCTTTCAGAAGAGATGAAAAAATTGCTTGAAGATTAAGACTGGCCCTCTTCAGATGTAACCAACAAGCAAAGAGGAAATGAAAAGTACATGATTCGTGGGTAATTTCTTTTTTCAAAATATTCACATGCAAGGTGATCATATAGTTTATTGTCCAAACTGGGGCACTTTTTAAGAGTGAAAGGAGATGTTATAAATAATCAGACGAGGACAAAAGTCTAATAACGTTAACTGGGGTATTTTCAGCAAAACCACGACTTCTGGCACTCTGTATAAGGACATGGGACGTAAACGTTTTATCAATTTCTTCCTCTTTTCTCGCCCTTCTCTTCCTGATCAAATGAGCCCAAAAGGGCAGAGAGTGGTACATGTTCAAGGCAGTTCTTTGGGGAAAGCAAAGAAGCACGGATCTAGAAATAGGACCACTGGAACCAAACAATGGAATAGTTGAGACATTTTCATCAAAACCCAATGTTATTTTCTATCTTATCTGTTTTATTTTCTTATACCTAATTTCTTCAAGGCTTTCAACCTGTTCATCTGCAGGTTTCCTTTGAAAAAGGAAAAATATATCTCCAAGTGAATCCTCCACAGACTGGCCAAGTTCTGTTAAGTTACCTCCTGTGAGCGCCTCTGAACCCTTGTTCCCTGTTATCGGAAAAGCACAAAAACCTAATCTGTGCAGTGGGGATACAGAAAGGAAAGGCCAAGAAGGGAAAACAGTAAGCATTCAACACAAAAGCAGCAGGAGTGGCACACTAATTAGGCCACTGGCAATCCAAGGTAAGGAATGGAGTATAGCTCAGTCCCCACAGGGGCCCCAACGTAGGGAGATTTCTGAGTGCACTCACACTGCATTGTTTACTTTGCGGGGGACCCGTTCATGGTTTTGATGGCTACTGTTATCGTTAATCACTAAGAAAGTCATCAGAAAGCTAAACTGAGGGTTTTGTATGGACGGAGTTGTTCCACTTGACTATATATATATAGACGTATATATACTACATACATGTGTGTATATATGTCTCTCTATATATATACTATGTGTGTGTGCATATATTTACACATAACATGTGAAAATTCTGTTCTTGGACTGAAAGTAAATCATTTATGGCTCTGTTCTCATACCTTCCTTTTTTTCATTCAAAGCATGAGAATAACTTATCCACATACTAGAAACAGAATCAGAATGTTAAGCATTCTTTTCCTCTTGAAGAGTACACAGGAGTTTTGTCTTATTTGGATTTATTTTCTTTCTACTGCTTCCATGACTTGAAAGGCCCACACTCTAATTCCGTCGGAAGAGAGAGTACGGTTCTCAAGGCTACCATCGAAGGCCAATGAATAGGCACCATCCCCTAGGAAACTCATGACTTCGGTCTCTGGCTCCTCAGAGACCTGGAGCTCCAGGGACAGACGTCCACCCTCACCAGCTTCCTTCTTGATCCAAGGAGGACTGAGGTCTTGGGACCCTTCCCATGCCTGCTCTAAGGGCTGTGCTGCACCTTACCAGTGATGGTGGCCATGTGGATGCCTTGGAGCCCATGAGCCGATGCAGGAGACACGGTCACCCTCTTCCCTCCATGCTATGCGTTTTCAGTGTCATTGCCAAGAGGAGAAGATCGGTTCTTGTGGGGAGGGGGTGAAAAAAATCTTAGGTATTTCAATAGTGTGTAGCCCTTCAAGATCCACCCTACCTGACAAAACTCGTATTCCTTCATATGCAGTTTCTTTCTTTAGGGAGAATTTAAATTTAGCTTAATTTTTCTCCTTAGTGGGTCATTACTGAAAAAAGTTAATAATTCTCCAATCAGTCATCCTTTCCATTTTCCTGAGGATGAGAGACGGAGAGAGAAAAGGGGGGTGGGGAAAGAGAGGAGAAGAAGAGAATGGGAAAAAATGTACCCCTTAAATGAGTGACAGCTGCGGATAAATGGGGAAATCGGAGAGGGAAGCAGATAATCAGTAGTGGCCCCTATCGACCCTGGACCCTGCCCAACAGGGCTGCTGGGTGGCACTCTGTACCTGTAGCTGTACTGGCTCAGATGATCAGGAAGGTCCTTCTGGAGATTTCGCCTTATACTGTCCTTTTCAAATAAGGGCTGCTTACAGTCTGGTTTCCTGACCAGACCCCTGGGGTTGGCCTGTTGGCCAGCACTGTCCTGCACACCACGTCCACTTACTTTCCGGACTGAGGTTTGCCTCCTGGGCTCAGCCATTCCTAACTGGGTTTGCCTGAAGACCCGCTGACTTTGCTCTTGACCTTCCTCAGATATCCTAGTGAGGGCGCTGTAGGGTACTGAGTCTAGTTCCATTCAGCTCTCAGGTTGGCTGTGCTTCTTCCTGGTCATTTTTCATCCAAGAGGCTGATAAGCCCTCCTGCCGTAGAACACGTCTCCCTTACATAAACACTTTCAAACACCTCTTAGACCCGAGTCGCTGTACGCAGTATCTAAAGGGGAATAGCTACTGCAATTCCTTTGGGAAAAGGCTAAAGAAAAGAGGAAAATGTTTCCAATTCAGAGGCTGACTAAATTGTCCTGGGCTGGAAGAGGTACCGGATCAAGTCTAATTCCAAATAACTGCACAGGAAACTGGCAGCCAGTTAAGCCCATGCATGTTCTCCTCCCCTTGCATGTTCCTATGTCAGGCATCCCAGAGCCTGCAATTCCATGTCACGGCAAACTAGAGATTTGTCCCAGCCGTTCCCCAGGCCCACTTAGCTGGGCCCACATTCACAAACAGCCTCTAACGTACACTTTGTACATTATCTCCAGGTGAGGGAAAATACACAGTCACAAGATACAGAGGACTGAAAAACAAAGTCCATCCCACAAACATAAACTCGGGTCCCATTACTAGATCACACCACACCCCAGAAAACTACCAGCGTCTCTTAGCCCTGTTACCATTTTGTGAAAAGTACAATTGTATTGCATGGTAATCTGTGAATGTATAAAAATGTTAATTTGTTAAACAGAGACATTTTAAATATATCACACTTTTAAACTCTATTTGGTTTTTTTTTTCAGTTATTAATATACTAGAAAGTTCAATTAATAGAAATGACACCAAGGAGCATGTTCTATAAGAGCTGAATTGCTATTGTCAGGGTCATACCCAAAGATGGTATGACAGATCAGCTGGCCTTGCGATAACTTCATATATCACAGTGGATACCCCTAGCATGGGCTGAACAATTATTACTTAATAGATTACTGAGCATTTAGTCCATGTCAGTGAATAGATATTTTAATATACTGTGGAATATTTGATAGAAAAGGTCAAAGTTTTCTGCTATGCTAGGGATTTGGCAAGTAATCTCACAACATTTATATTTTATTACAGAACTATTACAAATTATAAAATACAGAAAAACCAAAAGAGAAAAAAATCAAGTATTTTCAAATATATGAAATCCCTGTTTAAGCTAAGAGAGCATTTTTGAAATTCTGGAGAGAAGGGAGTATGTTTCTACACGTCTAGTCTAATGTGTATAGCACACAAAGAACAATCTATATACATTCAACTGAATTACCAATTATTACTGAATAAGCGATAACTGAAAAGGCAAGGTAAACAGATACTTTCCTCCAAAGATATCTTACCTCCCAAGCAAGTGAGAAAAAACACATAGATTCCAAGCATTCCTACACAAGAGTTTCATAGCACAAGCAGGATCCTGATGTACCCATAATATAGTGAGGGCTAGAGTACCATCCAACTGAAGCTTTGACAAAATGAACTTTTCCTAAGTTGTAAAAATACTATTCACACATTTTCACACACACATAGCATTAGCACTCCCCACACCAATAATTATTCTCGAAAAATAACAAGTTACATGACTTGAGAAGAGTACAGGAAAGGTAGTGGTTTACAGAAGGCATCACACAGAGCTGTTTTTAAAAGGCTCCAAACCTCAGGCAAATGAACAATGCTTTCACTTAACTACCATGTAATCAAATGTAAAGAATTTGCATAATATTTCCCTATTCAAACAGAGAGGGAAATGTAGACATTTAAAGAAACAAACACAAATCCTTTATGGAAATTTAGTAGAGAATCTGCCTAGGTTAGCAGAGATTCCCGTAGCTTGATTAATAATTCGGAACCAACGGAACCAAATTTATTATTTATAACTACATAAAAGTTTCCAAAACCAAGGTCCTTGGCTGCTGGGTATCGTTTGTAGGTAGATATCTTATCTGTACATACATAATTTGCAAACATAATTTGAAGCAAGTTTAAATACTCTGTCTGATGTACAGGGGTATATAGTGGTGTATTACAGACATAGGCCATTATCAACATCATCTTCTTAGAGATAAAGACATGGCTCTGCATTGCAGCACTATTTACAATAGCCAGGACATGGAAGCAACCTAAGTGTCCACTGACAGATGAGTGGAGAAAGAAGATGTGGCACATATATACAATGGAATATTACTCAGCCATAAAAAGAAACAAAATTGAGCTATTTGTAGTGAGGTGGATGGACCTAGAGTCTGTCATACAGAGTGAAGTAAGTCAGAAAGAGAAAAACAAATACCGTATGCTAACGCATATACATGGAATCTAAAAAAAAAAAATTGTTCTGATGAACCTAGGGGCAGGACAGGAATAAAGATGCAGACGTAGAGAATGGACTTGAAGACGTGGGGAGGGGGAAGGGTAAGCCGGGACGAACTCAGAGACTGGCATTGACATATATATGCTACCAAGTGTAAAACAGATAGCTAGTGGGAAGCAGCCGCATAGCACAGGGAGATCAGCTCGATGCTTTCTGACCACCTAGAGGGGTGGGATAGGGAGGGTGGGAGGCAGACGCAAGAGGGAGGGGATATGGAGATGTATGTATACGTATAGCTGATTCACTTTGTTAAACAGCAGAAACTAACACACCATTGTAAAGCAATTATACTCCAATAGAGGTGTTAAAAAAAAAAAAAAAAAAGACATGGCCCTGTGTCTAAAATTTAGAGATTAAATTAACTCCCTCATCTGGGAAATGAGATTACTGACCTTTTCCCATCCTTAGCAGAAATTCTTCAGAAAAAAATATGTATATGTTTGAAATTTTTTTCTATAACAATACTTAATTTTAGGTATGTGTTAGTAAAGTTATCAGCAAATAAATCACATGAACCTTTCAAATTTTCTTGGATTTAGCTGTTATTTTTACATATTTGGTTACCTCCCTCTGGAACATCTCGTGGTACAATGATTTATTCCTCAGTTGCCTAAAAGCTCGAAAGAGTTCATCTGACACCCAAAACACTCCCTTAAATCCAGGGTTTATCTCATTCTGCTTCAAAATTCACACCACATTTTTAGTAGTAACTCAAATGTGTAACTTAAACACTTGACATTGGAAAGAACAGTAACCTTTCTCAACCAAATCCCACATCTCTCTTTCCTACAGATGAAACAAAAGTAAACAAATTATTCATAACTACAAAAAGACCTAATTGAAATATTTCAGTTGCCACAAAATGTGCATTTCCTCATTTCATACAGCAGAAATAACATTTTATTCCATTTAGTTCCACATCCTGGCAAGAAAGTAAAATGACTTTAGGGGTCAAAAGATGCAAAACTAGAAATATCCATCGGTGCAAGAAGACGGCTTTATGATCGTCTACATTCAGCCAGTTATTTACAATATTTAGATGGTGTAGACTATCACGGAGAATTTTAATTTCCAGTCAAAAAGCACAGAGAAGCAATTATACTTCTGTCATCTTTACTGTTTATAAGAAAAGACAATTGAAAACAACAGTAATCCAAAGACTTTATAGGCTAACACACTCTTTTCTCTTCTCTACTGCATATTCCATTTTCATCTAATCTGCATGAAGTATCAATACTGCGCTTCTACGGTTACAGATGACTCTTTTGGCTTTTTTCTGACAATTCATACTGAAATAAAGAACTAAATATATGAGATGAAAATCAGTTTGCACTAACCCTCAAAGCTCTAAATCAAAGTAGATAAACAGAGTCACGCCGTTGAATTAAATACTGAAATTGGTGGCCAAAAATTTTACTCTGAGATTTAGATGTATGCAGGCCCAATGGAAAAATATGAATTGACCTTCGTGTTCAGCACTCTGTGAACTCTGAGATATGGGAATACCTCCGTTGTGGACACATTTATACACCAACAGACAGAAACATCACTGTCAGAGTAGACCTCACAAGGGGAGGTCAACGGATGCACGCTGACATTGATTCATCCCTACGCTGCTTCGTAAGCAGCTCCTTCCTCATGTGGGAGCCCCAAGCTCACTGTGCTACACGGGGCCACGCTCTCCAGTCTCCCCAGCACCTCCAGAGAACCAGACCAGGAGGCACCTCCTCCACCTTCAACGACAGCACCTGGCTTCTCTTTGGGATGGAGCCCAGGCCTTTCTGCAAGACTCCACGCCTGATGGATCTGAGCTGTGCTCTCTCCTCAACCTCCAAGTCACCAACCCCAGGCAGCGCCAGGGTGACCCAAACTCTTCATCGCCTGCTGCCTTAGTCTATGCCTACATAATAATAACAGTTAGGAAAGAGTAATGCCACCGTATGTCTTAACAGAAAGAATAATTCGACTTGACTCCATAAGATCTTGGAAAGGATGTCTCCCTGCACAGCCATCCTGGGTTCTCTTACCCAAACATCTTAAACGAAGAAAACCACGCTCTCTAGAATACAGGTACCACCTTTTCGGACGGCGCACAGGAAAGCGAGCAACGCTCTGCTTTTCGTACCTTTGCAGCCACGGACGAGTTGGGCTTCTCCAGCAGGTCCCACAGTTTCTTCCTCTTTTCAGGGCAGCACGTGTTATCAAACTCTTCGCCCTCCCGCTCGCGCATGGTCTCCGCCTCCCGCCGCAGCTCTTCGTTCATCTGCTCCTTCTTTTGATGATACCTGGCTTGGCAACAGGATTCTAAGTAGATCTCATCGATCCCCCAGTAATCAAGCTCTTGGCCGAAAGAGAGAGCGCACATTTCTTCCATCATGTGGAGTTTCCCTGTCCGGTAGAAATTTAAAATGGAAGTGAAAGCTCCAGGGTGCCGATCGAAGAAATACTCGTTCTCGTTCAGGTTGTAGTCATCGCACACCTCCAGGAGGCTCTCGTGCGTGTTACAGTCCCGGAGCTTCCCCAGGCGGGTCCTGGGCAGCCGGTCCAACGTTCTCCACAGGACTTCGTGGTTGAGGCCCCCCACGTTGATTTTCACTCTACGGGAGCACGTTTTGCTCCTAATGATGTCCACCGGTTCCGGGGGAAGAGAAAGTGTCGACCTTGATGTCTTCCTGTTTAAGCCAGGGGGCGCCTTCTCTGCCATTTTGGACTGAACAAAGGGTCCTCAAAAGAATGGGCGGCGGGAAGGTCAACTCAAGCAATATCCCTGCGCAGCAGGCATTTCCACGGATGCACCTGGAAGAAAGCAACCACAAACCCTTTGGTTACTTGCATTTTTCCTAAAGCATTTCCTATGCTATGGGCTCACTCTGTTGTTCTCGCATAACCTGGAGGTATAATATTAATTACCGTCTCTCGATGGAGATGTACATCTTTGCTTTCAGGTATAAGGAGGAAAAGACAACACAACGTACTATGCAGAAGCAGCTGTGTAATCAATTTTATACACCTATAGGTTGACAGCTCCCAAATTTGTCACCAGAGACCTCTTTCTCAAACTCTAGCCTAAACTATCCCTGTGCTGATGAGCTCTTCCCAGATAAAACACAGACACCTTCAATTAAATTGACCACACCTCCACACACAAGCTAAAACTCTGAGAAATCCTGATCTATCTGTCCACATGCAAATAAGCACCAGGTCTTAACCAACTGTACCTCCTAAACATTGCTGAAGTCCTCCACCCCCATTACCCAGTCCTGGGTACCACCGAACCATGATGCTGATTCAAACCCTCAGCATCTCTTGCCTACGTTTCTACAATAGCACCTGAAACTGGATCCTGAGCTCTGGTTTTATCTACACAAAAACCGTTCTCCACACAGCTACTAGAATGATCTAAGAAACACATTTGACCTTACCATGCCCTACTAGATCTGACCTATCTCTCCACCTTCACCTCTCATTCCTCCCTCATCACCATACTCCAGCAGCCCCAGACCATATACACTGTTTTGTTTCAAGCTCCTGGCCTTCGTTCACGCTGTGTCCTGGAAGGGCCTCCACCTTTCCCATCTCCCTTTGACTAACTGTGGCTTGCTCTCCAAGACTCAGCTCAGATATCACTTCCTCTAAAAAGCCCTCCATGATACATCTCCTCTATGATCATGTACTTCTGTGAACGTCTCTTCTATTTCATCATGCCACTGCAATAACACCTTTGCCAAGGATGCTGGGAGCCCTTGAAGACAAAGACAATCTTCTCTGTTACATCTTTATCACTGAGCACAGTGCTTATATATTGTGAGGGTCCGATAAATGTTAAATAGTCAGTTCTTTAATTGTTTTCCACGAGACAGCTGACAAGAGATCTCGTGGGGATAATGTATGTGGCCAGAAAAATGCATAAATGGAGTCATTTGGATCACCTGACTAAAATGCATCTATGTTTACATGTTATGTGTATATATGTTTGTGTGTACATAAGATATGTCAGAATGTGTGTGTGTGTTTACATTCTTTGACCCACAGCTCTTTTCTCCTGTGTACTAATTCTTTAAAACATGACTGCTCTAATGTTCCCTCTTACTGATCTATTCTTCTGATCTGCAGCAGTAAGCATCTTCTTATTTGATCTTCCCCTATAATGTTTTTGCAGAAAACCATGGTGCTTCAAGCAATTCATCTCAAATACCGCTTGCAATGTAAAACACCATGTTTCACACAGTCAATGGCTTATACCAAAGGGAAAAGCTTTTAGATTTAAGAGGTCCTTATAATTAGAATTCTCTTTTAAGATACACACCAATTTTGGCATGTCTTTGGTTTCTCCGCTCCTGTAAGTTAAATTTATTTCTCCACCTGGAAGCCAAGTATTCTCTCAAATGAAAATAAGTCAAATTTATGAAAAAAATGTAGCTGGACTATGTAAGAAGTATTTCAAATACGGCTAAGAAATATACTTGAAATGGGAGTTCTTTCAACTACATAGTTACAGAGATATTTAAAGCGTATACATACACTCTCTCATTGCAGATGATAAAAATGACTATTTTTACAATAAAGGAGAAATACAATAATTGGGGCAAGTATCAAATTCTCTAAGCCCCAATTTCTTAATCTACAAAATGAGGATAATAGTATCTACTTTATAGGCAGTGTTATGACAATTAAATGAGATAGTTTATGTGAAGGGCTCAGTACAGGGAGGTATATCTGAATAGAATAAGAAAACTCACATTCCTCCTTTAAGTGTAGCTTCCAATCAACTGCACAACAGCTATGATTAAAAGCTATACTGATGTCTATTCAATAAATGCTAGCATTTAAATTCTTTTCCCTTATACATATGTTCAGTCCCCTCTAATGGATTTTAAGCCTATAAGGCCAGGAATCATTGGTCCCAGTTTTTCTCTACCGAGCACTGTACTTACATATAGTGGGTAATAGCATGTAACCTTGATGCCACTGATGCCCACATCGAAATTTTGTATTCAGATGGCAATGGACAACACACACACACACACACACACACACGTATACACACACCCCACATACAGCATGCAAGAGAGGGCACAGTAATACTATTAGGATCGGGCAAATCAACTGAAAATATTAGAGATGGGCAATTCGAGTGGTGAATCTGAGTGTCTGTTCTCCAGCAAATTACTTGGTTTCAGGTGCAATGATATCTCAGCCATCCATATAGATTATGTGAACAGCCCATATGAATAATAAGCAGGAAGTTAATCCATTTTTAATTTGGCTACACATAAACATACAATGAATTCACTCTTTGTAGAATATCATGACTTACTAATGTGAAGAAGCAAGATGGTCTTTGAGCTGATTATGGTATCATATAAGAGGCTTTCCAGAAAGACTGAGAGCAAACTCCAATGCAGTACAAACATCTCATGTTTACGGTCAAGGGCTTACTGTGACTTCCTTTCTTGTAAAAGCCATTACTAAAAGCATAAATGCTCTGTCATAGTTACCAGTAGGTCACCATTTATTTCAAATAATTTCACACTCATGACCTGCAGTGAATTCCCCTTTTTGTAGAATGTGTGTCAAGTGAAGAGAGGTCATAAGACTTAAATTTCAACGTATCTTCTTCACTAATCAAGAACTTTCTATTATAAGAAATTCAGTGTTGATTACAAACCTCACAATAAAAGACAGCCTGAAATTCAACACCCTCTCTTCAAAGCAGGGTTAGAGAAATTTAGCATGAGTGAACGTAACCTGTTGATTTTATTTTCTTAAAGACTTAAAGATGATCTGCTCTGATTATTGTTACTGTGATTAAAAATTTTTTATTCTCCCTGGGCAGAATATTCTGCTTGTGACCTGGTGAAGAGTAGAGACTCAAAGGTGTAAGTTCTCAAGCAGTTGAAGAGCTGTAACTAGTGTTCAGAGTTAATCAGCCTTTCAGAATAGTCATAGTACACAAGTGGTCACAATTGTAAGCCTGTAATTCAGGTCAAGCCCTGCTCAGCAGTGCCTTAGAAACGTGCTGAGCCTTTCTGTCTACCTGCCCACCCATCCGCCCACCCTTCTTCCTGCTCTCTCTTCCTCTGTATTTTTTCTCTCTCATTTTCCCATCTCTATTTCTCCACCCCCAACTTATCTCTCTTCGGTTCCTCTCCCTCTCTTCCTATCCCATTCCCTAGATCTTTCTATCCTCATGGCCTCTTAACCAACCACAAAACCACTCTATCTTTTCAAACTTGTACATACTTTGTGAAGTTTTCTACATCCTTAATAAGAAAACCTCCTGAGCTGAAAATACCATGTTTCTCTCCAGAAGAAGCAAAAAACATCTAAACCAAGTTGCTTTTCATGGGAGGTTGTATGAGATTGCAAAAGGGGTTCTGCTGGGCTTCCCTGGTGGCGCAATGGTTGAGAGTCCGCCTGCCAATGCAGGAGATGCGGGTTCGTGCCCCGGTCCGGGAAGATCCCACATGCCGCGGAGCGGCTGGGCCCGTGAGCCATGGCCGCTGAGCCTGCGCTCCGCAACGGGAGAGGCCACAACAGCGAGAGGCCCACGTACCGCAAAAAAAAAAAAAAAAAAGGGGGTTCTGCTCTCAGGCTCACGACCCCTGGGTCTAGTTGGGCTGCCCTCCTGCATCCCCCTCATTTTTCTGGTTGGACTTTCAGTTTCTTCATGCATCAAACCATGGCATTTCCATGCCTACAATTCTTTCATTTCCTATGACACTTGGTTAATTTTTTCCCTCTCGCTATGATTCCGTGGCCATTGCCACCCTTCCTCTCCAATCACCATCCTAACTTTAGATAGAAATAAACATAACACAGTGCCTCAGATCCATGAAGACATTTTTTCATGTCTAGTTTCTTAAGAAAAGGTGGTTTTCATATTTCATTTCAAGAGCCCTTTAATATTTATGAGGGCTTGAAACAGACTGCATTCAGAACATCATAAAAGTTTCATTCATTTTATTTAGTGTTTTTAACTTTCCATTTTTAATCTGTTCTTTTCTGCCATGTTAATTTTATTTCTAGCAATGAATCTGTCCGTTCACTGTGTCTTGCCACTCTTGAGAGCTTGCAAAATTTTTGTTTCTAATTTTACTAATTAAAGTGGATATGATGCTGTTTTCTCACGTTTAGTTTTATAAGTGAAATGCTGTCTACCATAATAATTTTATCCCATGAGAATCAATCATGTAATTCAATTTAGTGTATAAGTTTAATATAAAATGTAATAATTCCATGTTTAAACTGTGGAGATGTTATACAACTGTGTAGAATTTATATACACAAAGAGATATAAGCTGAACACACATTTTTATGTCAAGGTCAGAATCTCAGTGAATTTCTTCTTTGGGCTGTTTGCTGGTTTATTTCCCCTTGTTCAATCAATTCGAAGTCAAGCTTGCAACAGTCAGTCGACCAGTTGCAAATGTACTAAACATCCCTTCATCAGTCTGTTAGAGAAAAAAAGCGACTCTTGAAACAACATTCTCATTTTGCACAGCTGCACCAGGCTCCACCAGCAGCATGGAATTATGCTGCCACCCGTTCAGGGCTCAACCTGACAAAACACAACTTTCTGATCATGGCATCATTATTACTGCTTGAGACTCCAGGTCTGAGGCAGGGGAGTTGTGGGGGGGAGGGATTTTTTTTTTTTTACTGTAGTCTCAAAAATACTACCATTATGTCATATACTTGATACTTCCTTAGTGTAGCAAGGCAGGATAAGTCCCATGTGTGATTCTGTGAAGATGAAAAGCAAATCTTTCTAAAGACCTAAGTGATGTTTACCATTTCCTTTCTGTGTTGCTGGTACGAGCTGAGCACACACTTGCAAACAAGCAGCTCCTAGACCTTTAAGTGTAAATCACTCTATGTATAGCTCTAAGGCATTTTCTTATATTTTTATGTATGGTATTAAGTAGTAAATGCATGTTTTTGGAACAGCTACGTCTGTTTCAGAGAGTCGCAAAGATTATTTGCAGTAGCTATCTGCAGAGAAAGGCGCCAGAACGGTTAGCTGAAATGTAATCAGTGCTTAAAAAAAATCACTACTCACTCAATTTTAAAAAGCACCTCCAGAATTTACTAAAGAAAAAGAATAAATTTATAACTAGTGAAAAACAAATCAGATTTAATTTTAAAGTAAGGTCCTGGAAATCTTCAGCTATCCTAAGAAATGCAACAAACCTACTGAAGTACTTTAGAACTTGGCCAGAAATACTAATGAATTTATACTGTTGATTGTTTTTTAATATGTCAAGTTCTAGTAATAACCGAAACACTATCCTTGTCCTCAGAAAAGTGGAAGTAGCATTTCTTTTCTTCAATGAAAGGCTGCTAATATCAATAGGTTCCTCAATTTTAGCATAACTATTTACTCCTTAGTTTAAAAAAAATCCAGGACTTTTATCCTTGGTATACCCGATGCTTTTTTTAGATACACTCAAACAAAATCCTAAAAGCTTTGCTTTCAGTGGTCAAAGGAAGCACTGTGTTGCAGTATGAAGGAGAAAAGACAAGTAATAAGTAGCATATGTAATATGAGCATCTTTCCATATCATCAATGTCTCCAACTAACCAAATTTATAAACTATTTTATTTAGACACATAATATGAATTTTCTTCACCAGAAGACAGAACTGTTTAAAGAATTATCTCCTATATATACATTTGCTATAATTAGAGAGTAAAACACTAGGTTTGCCTTTAGAAAAATGGCCTTTTATAAGACATAGCTCATGAAAAATCCTTCTCTATGCTGAAAAATATAATACTAATGTTATATTGCATCTTAGACCTTTTATAAACTACAAGGTATAGTTGTGGCTTGAAATTTTCAGTCTGTTTCAAAACCCACCAAAAAAGGCTCAGACTTCATATGAGCATTCAGCCATTCAGCTGGTGGAAGATTTTCTATTATGACAGTAAAAGTGCCCTTTATGTTGGGGCCCAAGACATGTTCTTTTAAATGTCTCCTTTTGCAGAAGTCTTCCCAGAGTCACAGCGGAGTGCAGGGGATAAATAAAGATGAAAGGCGATGAGAAAAATAAAAAAGGCAACAAACAGAGAAACTATTGGCGCCACTGAAAGGAATGGGAAATGAGGCTGGGCCACCCTGTAATATCCTGATAAAAGAAATCACAAACTTCAGTCGCTACCTGGGGTTCTCTGTGAATGATACAACCTTCTATTTGGGTGACTGACTTCAATTTCATATTCCATCTCGGTGTGTGGCATAAGTTAGATTTAGCCTCTATGAAACCAAGTAAAAAAAAATGTTCACGAAGCTTGGATAGGATTTGAACTTTTTTTTTAAGGTTTCTTCCAATAAAATTAAATTTTAGATCATGCAATGGTTGGTCTGGAATGTTTAGCAGTAAGATTCTTGCCAAGGGATGTTTCTCAATGGGCCTCTGTTTCATAGTAAAAATACACTTTTCAACTACATTCCGGTCCCTTACTTCTCCACAACCAAACACACTGTAGGCAACGGAGCTTTTATTAAAAGCTCCAATACTGAGTCAGATTTGAGGTTAGTTTCTATGACTTAAACGTATACCGTGCTTTAGATACCCCCATGTTTGGAGACAGGAATCACAGTATGTGGCAGAAGAGAGCTTGGATATGATCTGGTCCAGTTTCCCTATTTACAGCTTTCAAAACTGAGATCCAACAAGGCCACGTGACTTGGCTGACCTCTCTCTGGTAGTTGCTGAACTTGGACCAGAACCCAGATCTGCAGATGCCTACGTAAGTCTCTTTCCATTACACCCCAGCTCATTATTCTTTGCTTTTCACCTTCTAGTGGAAGTTTTAAAAAGCTTTTGTTTCTTTGTCTACACCCATGTCAAAACACTGGACTCAAACGACACTAAGTTGAGGCATGTTATCTCCTATACATAGCTTGTTTCTTTAGAGGGTAATGACTGCAGTCAGGCAACTAGACTGTTCTCTTCTGAAGACAGATGCGCTTCACAGAATCGTTCTTCCCTTGGCTTTGCCTCCCTAGGGCCGGTGTTTAGGATAACTACCTCCTTCGGCTCTGGACCCCTGCAGTCGGTTCTGCACGCTGCAGCCCAAACAGTGGTAGATCCGGGCCATCTCTAGTAGAACACGCTTCTACGCTTCTAGTCTCAGGATAGACACAGAACAATACAAAGACTGCAAGGTCTGTCCTCTACTTATCTCTGCGGTTCAGTACCTTCCTCCCTCTCCCTGTGTCTCTAACTTTTGCTTTCATTTCTTTACACGTGCCATTCGCCTTCTGCGACAGGGAATTTGCACATCTTCTATTTTCTCCCCCCGTCCCCTTCAGATATTAACTCAAGGATCACATCTTAGTCAATACCACCTGACTTCCTTGAATATACAGTCATCCTCCTATTTTAAGAACTTATATATAATCAGATACCTTTACCTGGACCACTGGTCACAACAGGAGTTTTAAGTTTGCTGGGATGAGTATTTTGATTATTTGATTAATATCTATCCTCTCCACTAAACCAAGTTCCTTGTGGGCAGGATCAAGTCGGATTTGATTTATCATTGTATCCCAGGTGCCTGGCATACAGCAGACACATAATAAATATCATGTGAATGAAAAAGTCAATAATCATTTTATTTAACATTTATTTAACATCATTTTCCTCTCCTTCCAGCGACCTCATAGTACCTGCCACTCCCCAAACCCAACATGACTTTCATGTATGAAAAGCTCTTTTCCAAATTCTCCATCTGATAAACTCTTACTCGTTATTCAAGGTCAAGAACAAATATCTTGTTCAGGGAGAATTCATCTCTTCTGCCATGCTGGGTTAAAAGTTTGCTCTATTTTAATGCTTTTCTCATTGTATCGCAACTATTCACTTAGAATTCTTTCTTATTCATTCATTTAGCAAATATTTATGAGCCTTTACTCTGCTTGAGGTGACACCATGGAACTTATATTCTAGTGGAGGTAGGTAAACATGCTACAGACAAACATACACAAGCAGCTAACTACAAAGCTGATAAAAGCTGCGAGAGAGAAGAAGGTGGTACCATGTGAGCTTTAAGTGAAAATACCTTCTTGGCTGTGAGCTCTTAGAAGTGATGAACATCTCTCATCCACGTCTGTATCTCTGGGATGCAAGTGCTTACCAAATGTTTGTGGACTACCCGAAAGAATAGTCTTTTTGAGTGACTTTGATAGTCTTTGAATGAGTGACTAATGAATTTCAAAGCACTACTATCCTTTTTCTTGGCCACATGTTCTGGCTAACATCATCCAACGTCAGTTAATTATGGTGATTTCCAATTTGTTTAGACGTTCTGCCGGCCCTTATTTGCTTACTTTAATAAGGCCTGGGCTCAAAATAAGAGCTAGATTTTCTGGAGCTACGTAAGGAACAAGTGATAAACAAGTTAAGACTCTCTAATAATCGCTGCTGCCCCAGAGTGGAATTTGCTTCCTCCAGGCACTCCTGGGCCTGGTAATATTCAGGCAGACACCAGGTGACCGCCTGCTCTACTGAGAAATGGACAAGACTGTCTCCAAGGCACCTTCTATCTCTGAAATTTCCTGGTTCTATGAGATTTCTGTGTGACCTCAGCTCATCTACATATTCCACCGGATAGATAAAGAACAAGAAAAAAGTTCACTCTGGTCAATTTCTTAAGTTTAAAAGTTGACAGAAGCGAATTTTCAATTCCTCAGCGTATACTCACTCCTAGGTAAAGTATTCGAGCCAGAAAAGCCATTATGATAGAACTGCTACTAATAAAAGGACAAAGAAAAGAAAAGAAAGTATCAAAGTTAGAGTCTAAACTTTTTTCAAAAGATGAGCTTATACCCTTCAATGATGAGCTTTTCTCTTTCTAAGTGATATAAAATATTGTCATGTGAAGCCTGTAAGAAGGGGGCAAAGGTTAATCAAAGGAATGAGCCTACAGTAATGGAGATACAAGCAGAGCAGTATTTGGATTGGGAAAATAACTTAAGGTGAAAGGCAGAAACTTTCCCGATGTATTCAAACCACAATGTATAGGTGACCTTATCTTTAGACTCAGAGCAGACGACTGCGCAAACTCACCTTATGACCCTCAGTGTAGCCACATCCATCGGTACCCTTCCCTCTTTTCCTGACTGTGCATATTCAAAATGATGTGTTCTAGATTCCAGCATGAAAAAAAAACCCAATTTCTAACAAATCAATGGTATCCTTCATTAATGGATCTGATTTAAAAAACGAGAACGTGTCACAAGTAATTTGCTTGATTTTTTTTCCCCCTGTACATTAAGTAGAAAAGGGAAGAGGTTCACTGAACTATAAACATCCATCTCCATATCCCTTATGAATAATGTTTTCCATCTGCCCTTGTCATCAGTGAGGATCACTAAACAGCATTTATTAAGCGTCCATCTGTGTGTGGCACTTTATAAATATTCCTCCCCATGCCCCTGCCCACTTTCCCAATCTACCATGTGTCTCTGTTGTAGGAAATGCTAGGGAGCTACAAGGATAATAAATAATTAATGGTAAGAATGTTAAGGCAGATGGACGAGATGACCTACTAGCATCTATGAATCTTACGATGTTAAATTTACTGCTAATAATATAATTTAGCACAAATTGATAAGAAAATATCAAAGCATTTGATGACAAAAAAATCAGCGCATCATATTCCGCCAACGATTTCTAAAATAAAAATGTGAAAATTAGGGACTACAGATGGACTGACTGAAGCCCTGAGTTCATGTGACTTGTACCAGATGATACAGTCTTGAAATAAATAATGTGAAAAACAGTGTGGAAAAATCATAAAAATTATGGTTGCAACAGTATAATACGGAAAGTGACCTGAGCCAAGGGTGAATATATTCAGAAATAAGGGCAAGCCATTGTTTTCACTGAAAGCAGCAGTGTGGTTAACGATGGTGAAATTATGGATTTTCCCCCCTTTTTCAGTTCTTCTTTAATGTTATTCTATTCTTTTTTTCTTAAAGAAAAAAAACGAATTATATTGGTTTTAGTGATGGTGATATTCAGAACATTCTTTTGTACCTCTGCAAGCCTCATGTAGTCAGGATTATAATAAAAGAGAAAGTCAGTGTAAAACAGCAATAGCTATGGGTTTCAGATTTGCCATTTGGATTTTGTTTCAGCTTAAGATCAAAATGTCCATAAGTAGAAATTGTATTTCCTAGAAGGTAGGGATATTCTTGGACTTGTAGCTGAAGGACAGCCAAAGTTATGATCTCATTTGCTTTGTGACTTTGGTTAATAATTATCATTTTTATCACTTTCCACATATTGAGTGATTATTATATGCAGCCACCGTACTTATTCCGCTTAATTCTCATAATGAGAATTCTCATTAATTGTCAATCACCTTGGGGTGGGTATTATCATCTTTGATTTACAGATAAAGAAATTGAGGTTCAGAAAGGTAAGTGCCTTGCTCAAGATGACATAACCAGTACGTGCTCATTCCAGGATACCAGTCCAGCAATACCTTAACTCAAAGCCCATGTTCTTAACCTTCTAAGACCCTGGGGATTTTCCTTGAATGGCATGATTCTGGATGCCTTAGAACGATAAATAAATAGAAATATGAGACCAATATTGAGCAATCTTTTTAGCATGACAGCGAAGGAAAGAATGAAATAACTTTTCAAATAATTCCTGTAACACTATGTCTATCCCTTGGCCTAGACAGGTGGCATGTATAAAATATATTAAATGGAATAATTTTCTTTTGGATAGAGATGGCAACTGTTTCTGCAGTTCTAAATTTTCAAAACTAAACATAAATTTTAGTGTGTGGCTTTCAAAAGTAATGCTATTAGTCGTAGTATTTGAGATCTACAGTCAAGATAGATGCTTTAAAAATATTTTTTAAATGTTAAACATATAAAATTCAGTCTTTGGAAGGGCAACACTGGTAGGTTTTAATTATCTTCCCAGGGCCCATCCGCATCAGGATGAGAAGCCAAGTCTCTTGTTCCTGAATCCATATTCTTTCCACTAGACCTTGCTACCTCAGGGCTTCAGAAATAAATATAAAATTAGAATGATGGAAGAGAAAAAATGTGAAGCAGGAGCCATCTAGCTATTTCACACCCAGTTAAACCTATAAATACTGATGAGTTGAACCTAATTATTAATGATTCCTGACTACAACATAAATCTATAATTTCTACTATGCCAATAATGGTCGGAATGGAAAGAGATCGTAAGCTGTAAATAACACATACTGACTTAGATCCATGATTCCTTTCTCATTACCTTCCTTCCTTCCAAAACAATGTGTTACTTGGCTATTAGTATATATTGAGTGCAGGGGGTACAAAACTGGGTAAAGGCACCCTCGCTCTCAAGGAACCCATACGATTACTGCAACGAATATTACAGAAAATTTTGGATTTGTGCTTTTAGCATGTGTTGTGTAGGCTCAGGTAGTACTGTGTACTTAAATATTTATTTGACACCTAATTAAAACTCCCTACCTGATTTAAACATACTGATGTAAAGGGAGAGAGCGGTAATGATGAAGATGTCTGAATTCATGGGGCTTTGTGGAATACAATCTTCATTTATGGTATGGGAGCTATAGCCTTAGCCACCATTTGGAATATTGAAGGCTCTTTGAGGTCTTAAATAAATTCATGAATTTGATGAATTATTTAATTAATTCATTATTTACTTCATTCATTCATTCAACAATATTTACTGAGCATCTATTACATCTGTTCCAAATGCCATAAAATGCCCCAAACCCTTACTCTAATGTTCTACTTTAGCTTCATATATATGTATGATTACAAACTATGTTTATTATGCTGGAAACCAAGTATTTTGCTGGGCCTGAATGAAACCAAAAGTCAAGTTAAAGAAGTAGCCTTTTAGGAGCTTCTAAGCTTTCTATGTGCACTCTTTCTATAAAGCCTAATGAAAATGCTCTCCTTAGAATGAGAAAAGACTAGGATTCCAAATTTAAAATGACATTTATCTCAAAAGTAAATTAATATTTAATGACAGTCTGATTAATAATTGTGATTTTATGAACTGGAGACATTTAGCACGAAAGCCCCTAGACACATTTGTTCTATGCAGACTAGGGAAAAGGGCTAAAGATGGACCATCTCTTTTCAAATGTTACTTTACTGTTATGTTTCAGAATTTTTCCTTCTACACACCACTTTCTCATCCTGGTATTAGCTTACTGGAAAGCTTTTCTTTTGTGGAAAGCAGAATAAGAATTCAAGAGCTCCAGTCCCATGAGGACTTTCAAAGGATTAAGAGCAACTATAATGTTATCTAGGTGATAGCTGTGAAAAGCAAATATACAGTACAATGCTTCACCTTACTTTTTTTACATATTAAATACTGAAATTATTATATCTGATAAATCTCCAAAAATGTATTAATTGGCCTGTCAAGAGCTATCATCATTTCAGATTTTTTTTTTTCCCATGAACTGAACTGTTCTTTGGCTGGTTTTTGTTAATGATCTGAACTGATAAAACGGCTTTTGTAAATAGGCACAAAAGTAAAGAAATCAATATGTGAAATAAAAGGAACTTGCTAAAAGACACAGTGTCGTGTCAGTCATTTGAGAAAGAAAATAAGAACAGAGGAAGGAGAAGCAGAGAAAAGAGGAGGGAACAAAAACAGAAAAACAAATCCGAGATGGGAAAAGTGGGTGTGAGAAAGCATTTAAGGTCATATTACACTGATACTTACAAAGATAAAGTTCTACCTTTGTATAACATTTTACATTTTGTACGGTTCACACAGAGAAAGAAATGCCTTCGTTAAAGAACAATTCCTATGGCTGGAAACGAGACACAGGACGTTTCAAATCTCTTTGCTTGGAGGTACAGGGAGATCCTCATCCAAGTGAAAATAGGCACTGGACTCCAGACATGTTAATATATGGTTAACTGGAGGCCAACATTGGTTGTAAATGGATATTTCTAGAATTTAAACCATACTGCTTTTGAAACTTAGAGTTCCCTAACTTAGAGTTTCCAGGCCTGCACTGTCTCATATGGTAGCCACCAGCCAGAGATGGCTATTTAAATTTAAATTTAGAATATAATTTCTCAGTCTTACAAGTCAATTTCAAGGGTTCAATAGCTTATGTGGCCAGTGCCTGCCATATTGGAGAGCGCAGATATAGAACATTTCCATCCCTGCATCAAGTTCTACTGGAAATCACTGGTCTAGCCAGCCTTCTCATGAAGTTATGAGGCTGAGTATGTACTGAAATAGGGATGAGAGACAAATTCTACTGGAAGCACCATGTTCTGCCTGTGTGGATCTCATTCCACCGTCTCCATTCTTAGCAGTGGTAGCCCCTGGACCTCCACTTACAAACTCTTCTCCATCCCAGATTCTAGGACCATCTGGCTCTCGTCAAGAAGAACGTGAAGCCTGTGTAAGTGCAAAATAGTGCAGGGCCGTGGCTTGGCGGTCCCGTTACCAGGCAGACTTGCTCTGTTCCTCCTCTGCTCAACCCTGGCCAGCAGTTCTTGGTTAATTGTGCTCTTGGTGCTGTTTTGTGACCTAGAACCTGACGCAGGTCCTGGCTCCATCCATCATTTGTTGATCCATCATTGGATCAACAAAGAAACAATGATTATCAGCCATGTGCCTGGAGTTGCAGAGATGTGATGGATAAAGCAGTGAAGGAGAAGGACAGTCCCTGCCTTTACTGAGTTGACATCATTCTCACACAGGAAAATGACACCTGGCAAGTAACTACCCACAATTTAAAATGAGAATTGGGGTAAGTGCTTCAAAGGAGAAAACAATGCTAGGAAAGAGAAGAATGAAGAGACCTGTCCCATTCTGGGAGCCCGAGAAGACTTCTTAGAGCAAGTGACTTCTGACCTGAGATGAGAGACACAGGTAAGAGTTAAGAAAGTGGGAGAGAGCATCCCTAACAACTACGTGTGCAAGCCTCACGGCAGGTAATCCCAGGCACCTAAGGCGAACTAAAAGCAAGCCAGAAATTGTAGCAGCAAACGAGGGGCGAGTGGGCCTGAGATGACGCTGGCGGGCAGGGGCCAGGCTGACCAGAGCCTGTTATGAACAACAGCTTCACACTAGTGATGCTTTGGAAAATGAAGGAGGAATATGGTAACCCCCAAATTAAAGATTTAGGCCTTTATCCTAAGAAAAGTGGGAAATCATTTAAGGGTTTTAGGTAGATCAGTGATGTGATCAGATTTGCCTTTTATCAAAAAAGCAAAGGGTGGGAGTTCCCTGGTGGCGCAGTAGCTAAGAATCCGCCTGCCAGTGCAGGGGACACGGGTTCAAGCCCTGGTCCAGGAAGATCCTACATGCCGCAGAGCAACTAAGCCTATGCACCACAACGACTGAGCCTGCGCTCTAGAGCCCATGAGCCACAACGACTGAGCCCACGTGACACAACTACTGAAGCCCGCATGCCTAGAGCCCGTGCTCCGCAATAAGAGAAGCCACCGCAATGAGAAGCCCATGCACTGAAAGGAAGAGTAGCCCCCTCTCGCCCCACGCAGCAATGAAGACCCAACGCAGCCAAAAAAAATAATAATTTTTTTTAAATCACTACAAAAAAAAAAAAAAGCAAAGGGCAAATGGATTAAGAGGACAGAAGAGAAGCTAAGAGTCTGCGTAGTAAGCTTTAGTGGAAGTTGAGACAGAGGTGTTGGTAGTTTGATGACGGTAGAGGAAAGGGCCCGGTCCACTGTGCCTGAATCCCTGAGTTGATAATGTGACCATCACGTGGCTTTCCTAACACACACCTAGGCCTAAACTGGTCTGAACCCCGCTAGTTACTTAACATAGACCTCTTCCTCAACTCTAAGTCCCCCCAAACTATAGCATTTGGTCCTATGGGGCTGGATCATCTTAACCTTGCCTGCCCCACCTGCCCCTGCCTGTCTAAATCTCCAAATACACCCTGTTCTCAGACTAGCATCCCCCTATTTGGCCAGGACTTGCCCCCGTGCTCCTTCAATCTAACCTCCTGCCTACCTGGACTGCCATCTGCCATCTGTCTCCACTCACTCTAGATGCCACATGTGCCTACCTAGTTGATCTCCTTTTAGGACCAGCCTATCCTGACATTACTAAGTGCTCACTGCTAGAAGATAAAAGGAGAGAGTGGGAAAAGAACCAAATAGCTCAAGTCCTGGAGTCTGCAAGAAATAAACTAGGTGATCAGAAGCAGAGCATAAAAGTATCTCGGGTAACAATGGCGACATAATGGCCCAACTCCCCTAGTTCAGCAAAACCACAGCCTACATGCTGTTCCTCACTCCAGAAGCGCCACCCTCACCCTTTTGTTTTCAGGAGGCTCGCCTCTGCCGATCACCTTTCTTTTCCAAATAGCTCATAAGGAAACACTGATCGTTTGAGCCAGGGCAGACTCACTGTACTTGGCCACTAGAGAGGAAACTGGGGGTTCCTACGGTTGCCTTCAGATAGACTGTAAGCCCAGCAGGGGTAAAGACCAATTTTGTTTAACCTGGTGACCCAAAAGAGTGCTTTACATATGAAAAGTGCTTAATAAATATTTGCTGGGGCTTCCCTGGTGGCGCAGTGGTTGAGAGTCCGCCTGCTGATGTAGGGGACGCGGGTTCGTGCCCCGGTCTGGGAGGATCCCACATGCCGCGGAGCAGCCGGGCCCGTGAGCCATGGCCGCTGAGCCTGTGCGTGCGGAGCCTGTGCTCCACAACGGGAGAGGCCACAACAGTGAGAGGCCCGCATACGGAAAAAAAAAAAAAAAAAAAAAAAAATTTGCTAAGTGCATATCTTTTAAAAAACTGGCTACAACTTCGAGCCAACTGGACTGTGAGAAAGCAACAAGCCCTCTTAGTGAAAGAACTGCTGCTTTGTCTCAGAAAAGATCATCATGGACTTTTCGGCTCTTCCAGGCAAATCCCCTTGTGGACTTACACACCAAGTCCACTGGCACCTTGGGAAAGGATACAGGGAAAATTTTAGATGAAGAGATGTGAGGAAGAGTCTAGAGCAAGAGGAAGGCCTAGCAAATGGCTGGTATCTGGGCCCCAGAGAGAACCGGGCCGGTGAGCAAACCCCCGTGGTAAGAAGTGGTAAATACATTTCTAAAAGCAGTGACATCTAACATTCAATTAGAATTAGTTTCTTGTCTACGGTATAATTACCATCCTTTATCCCAAAGCACTCAGCCAGAGTCTGTAATCTACAAGAGCCTTATACCAGGGATGATTTAGAGAACGAAGGAAAATGTGTGGCAGTCCCAGAAGCCTGGGTCAAAAGCCAAAGACAGGACAGGAGTGAGATGGGGGAGATGCCATCAATAGCGTGGATGAACTAGTGAGTGAATGCAGTTCAAACCCTTTCCCCCTAGTTTATTCTGGAGGAAGATGACGGTAGCAGGGAACAGGTAATTGTCTACCTAAACTTAGGTTTCAATTTTGTAAGAAAGAGTTGTCACTGAGATGTTCTGGGGATGCTGGGATGACATTTCCCAGCGCCCCCTGCACCCAGGTGAGCCATCTGACTAGTTGTCATCAGTAGACTATAAGCAGAAGTGTTGTCACATATGAGCCGGGAGGTTTAAGAAGTCGATGTCTTTTCAATGCTCACTGTTGCTCTCTCTCCATTTGACTGTTATGCGGGTGAGAAATAAACATTTATTATGTTTAGCCACTAATAGTTTAGTTCATTACAGCAGCTAGCATCAACCTAACTTATTCTGAAATTGACACCTTGAAGTGGGTGCTGCCTTAACAAAAATCTGATTATGTGCTGTTGGCCATTGCCGAGGAAAAAACGACCAGAGACCTGGAACCCTGTTATGCCCTGGCAAAACTGGGATAACTTAGAGGGCAGGTCTACAGCTCTAGAGGAAATGGTTGGAAAGAGCCAGAATGCTAGTATGTGATGGTTGCCCCTCACCGCCTATATCAAGGTATCCCAAGATAATGGATGAACTCATGAAAGAACTGGCTAGTTTGAGAACAGAAATAAGGGCAAACAGCCAAACTCTAGAAATATAAGACTACAAAGCTGGAACAAGCCCCTGCTTCAGGAACTCTAATGGTGAGGATGACACTGAAAAAGGCTCTGAATAACAAATGTCCATTAAGACTTCCCAGTTAGAAAAGGGACTCAGCCTTGCAGCAAAGATCTGATTAATGAAGTTACCTAACCACCCAAGCCTATTATTTCAGATGACCCCAAAATAACCACTTGAGACACAGGTGGTTGAGCCATGAGCAAAGAAATGAGGGAGGTTCAAGAATTATAAATAGGAAAGAACTTACATGGTAGGCAGTGGTGTAACTGACAGCAAATAGATAAGAAACCTAGGAAGATTTTGAGGGAATTGTATTGTCAAAGAAACTAGGAGCCTAATTTCTAGCGAGTATAAAACAACCTCGGGGCTTCCCTGGTGGTGCAGTGGTTGAGAACCCGCCTGCCAATGCAGGGGACACAGGTTCAAGTCCTGGTCGGGGAAGATCCCACATGCCTCGGAGCAACTAAGCCTGTACGCCACAACTACTGAGCCTGCACTCTAGAGCCGCAAGCCACAACTACTGAAGCCCGTGTGCCTAGAGGCTGTGCTCCGCAGCAAGAGAAGCCACCTCAATGAGAAGCCTGCACACCACAACTAAGAGTAGCCCTCGCTCACCGCAACTAGAGAAAGCCCGTGTGCAGCAATGAAGACCCAACACAGCCAAAAATAAACAAACAACCTCAAGGCATCCAGTCTTATACCAGCAAGAAGGTGGCTGGGAAAGTAACATCACTCCCAAGAAGGATATACTTCTCAACACCCATTTTGAATGTGGCCATGGAGAGTAATGGACAAGGAAGAACCTTCCAGAAGGTGACCAGGGCTACAGAGAACAATGAACAAAGGAGTTCTTCCAAGACAGCAAAACCAGAGTCTAATAGAGGAATCCCCCCTACTGCCAGAGCAGGACGTCTTTAGCAATGTGTAATGGGATTTCTTTCATAATACGGGTCAATGACTGCTTTATGCCTCCCTTTTTTTTTTTTTTTTTGCGGTACGCGGGCCTCTCACTGTTGTGGCCTCTCCCGTTGCGGAGCACAGGCCCCGGACGCGCAGGCTCAGCGGCCATGGCTCACGGGCCTAGCCGCTCCACGGCACGTGGGATCCTCCCGGACCGGGGCACGAACCCGCGTCCCCTACATTGGCAGGCGGACTCTCAACCACTGCGCCACCAGGGAAGCCCGATGCCTCCCATTCTTCCCTCTTCCAAATGGGAATTTTGAATGCAATTATTCTAAACCCGACCCACCATTGCAGAACAGGAGGCCAGTAACCTGCCTTTTAAGTATAAAGGTTTCTGGACAAGGAGGGGCCATATACAGATTTAATTGGGGAGGAGGGGTTTAGCATTATTACCCACAGAACCTGGACGTTGAAATGGATGCAGCGACCAAGAAGGATTCAGGTAGTCTCCCGGGGCTGAGGTTTTCCTACATGTAGCCACAGAGGCAGAATACGATACAAATAGCTGTTTAGCAAAATCTGTGCTTCCCCTTTCATGACACAGGAATGTTGCTAGGGAGCTGCTGCCCAGCCAGGGGTTACATATTCCCCTCTATGTATTTAGATAGAGTGATGTGATCATCTCACTAACAGAATGTGAATGGCAGCAAGGTGTGTCACCTCTTGGATGTGCCTTCTCTGTGCTCATTCTCTTCCACAGCTGCCAGCTAGATGCAAAGAACTCCAAGTCCCTAGTGTAGATTGAAAGAATCTGGGTCCCCAGATCACCGCATGGAACACACACAATGGACTCTCATATGAGCCAAAGATAATCTTCTACTCTATCAATTACTGCAAAATGGAGGTTTACTACAGAAGCTCAAGTTACCTTAACTAATGCAATGACCTTTGAAGAAGAAACAGGCTTCAAGTGTGCTGTGATGGGAGCTGGATGACTGGGAGACACTTTATTTACAACTGTTTGCTACAGAGTATCCAAACCCTTCTCCACTTCTTCACCATTCCTTTTAAAGTTAAGTCCTGCACCCTATCCTACCTGTATTCCTCAGCAGTCTCCCAGCTCGTCTCCCAGGCATCTATCTCTTTTCCTCTTATAGTCCCTCTTCCTCATGCTAGCTCAGAGACTGCCCCCAGTAAAAGTGGACCACATCACTCTATTTAAAACTGCAGTGGACCTCCACTGCCTGTCCTACAGGATAACATCCAAGGGGCTTTGCAAGGCATACGACACCTTTCCCATTTAATCCCCAAGTTCTTCAGTCTTATCTGTCATCACTTCCCTACAACTGCCAACGTTGAGCCCCAATGAACGGCCAAGCCCTTTTTACAACACTGCTTTGCAAATGCTGTTCCCTCTGCCTAGAATGTTATCCATCTGCCTCCTCTGTAGCCTGGAGGCCGCTGACTCATCTCTTAAAAATTAGCTTAGCTGTCACTTCCACTGTGAAGTCTTGTCTGACACTCCCACGTAGAACATAAAACGCTGACAGTTATGATCAGTCAGCTTCGCATATGGTACGTACTATTACTTTGTTTCTAGTGCTTAGAAATCTAAGGGGTTGAATTTTGTTGCTGCTTGTTTTGTTTATTATTTAGTCAGCCTCTAAACTTCCCTTCTGACTAAAAACTTAAGAGAAGTCTGATTTTTCAAAATAGCCCAATTATGCATTCGAATTACAGTGGCTTCCTTCTGTAGGAGAATATAGCCATAATCAGTGCTGCTGAATGGGATTAATCCAGTCCTTCTGACAGAGGCTTCTAAAATCGTTAAGTATTTGGAAGGCGAGGCACAGGAATGCAAGAAACCCTACAACGTGGTTAGAAATTCTGTGTCCTCCATTATTTTTACACTTTCATCAGACACGTAAGTAAATGAAAAACTTGCTTATTATTATCTGTGACTAGATTCTAACCTTGTTGTACACAAAATATTTTTACATAGGAATGTTCCAGGAATGTAACTGCCATACTGGGAACTTCACCAGGATTTGCTCACCATTTTGGAAAGTCACGTCACCCACTGTAACACTGCTCATGTTAACTGACTCACTAATACAACACACCCACATCTGTTTGCAACTGTAGCTGTCACACTCAATGAACATATTTACTTTGTTCTTATTTCAAAATGCCAAATATACAAAAGTGTCATTGATATTCAGTTGAATATTTTCTCTTAAGTCCAAATTCATGCATTTCAAGTAGCAAGCACCTGACTGCTTTAGGACATCTTTTACTGTAGTATACCTGAGCGTACACATACTGATACACTTGCAATTTTCATAAGCTGCTTTCCTTTTATTTCTTCTTTCTATTACAGATAGGGAATTTATATTGATTTTTGAAATATTACATGTGTAGACAGGTTACACTATCTGTAATATCATTTCAGGAAAGTAAAAGGGATATTACAAAACACTGCTTGAGAAAAAGGGGGCATTGGGTCTGACTGAGTAGAGAATCACAGCTACATGCATCTAGGAATTCAAAGAAATCCTATTTTTTTTTACTCTTGGGATGCTTTTGTTAGGCAACTACTCAGCTGAACTGCCATCCTGCTCCACCCATAGCTTTTAAGGCATTTTGTTATGATTTCTGTGTCTACATGTGTAGGCTGTGAATGTATGATGTCTTATTTGTATTTGTGGCCCCAACACCTCGCTTAGGGCTTGACACAGAGAAGCAGCTCAGTAGATACCTTAAGGATGAAATAACAAATGAGAATCCTGAGAGGTATGCAGTCCCTGGCTCTCTCCATAGAACTCTGAATCAATTATTCAACATTTTGCCTGTACCAATATTATAAAGCTTTCTTCATTCTGCCTAATGTCAGAGTCGGTTACGTACAAACTCAATTTTCTCTCCTCCTTGTTGGGCCAGGCAGTAATGTGTTCACCTCTGTATCCTGAAAGAACCCTGCATAGAAGCAGCAGTAAATAAGTAATATTTAAGTCAAATTATTCCCCGGGAATATTACTATACATAATGGCTGTGTTTTTAGTACTAACCGTACTGTACTTCAGGTATATTATCGATTCACAGGGTATTTGTGGATTGGTCTGGACACCGAAGCATCATCTAAAGTACTGTTTCTATAAATGTATTACAAGTTTCAAAAAAACCCAAACTTTTAAAATCAACCTTTATGCTCCAAGCCAGCTGTAGGTTGAGAGTTGTCTATAATACAATGCAACTGGGCCTATGAGACCTAACATCTGTGAGAGAAATTAAAATGTCAATCAATCATGAGGCAGTATCTAAAGATTGGATTGGATGGCATCCTGCAGGCAATACTTGGCCAGTCTATCTTCCAAATTTAATGATGGTATTTTTCATATAAACAGAAGCAGTTGATATTTCGAAAGAACTTTACTTTAAATCTTATAAAAACTTTTATTGATGAAAAACTCAGCTTATGATTTATGTTTTCATGGTTTTATTATAGTTATTTATCACTTAGTAAAATAAATGCACTCTAGACAATATACTAGAAAGTAAACCTGTTGGGCTTCCCTGGTGGCACAGTGGTTAAGAATCCGCCTGCCAATGCAGGGGACATGGGTTCAAGCCCTGATCCGGGAAGATGCCACATGCCTGGAAGCAACTAAGCCCGTGCGCCACAACTAATGAGCCTGCACTCTAGAGCCCGTGAGACACAACTGCTGAGCCCACGTTCCACAACTACTAAAGCCCGCGCGCCGAGAGCCCGTGCTCCGCAACAAGAGAAGCCACCGCAATGAGAAGCCCGTGCACCATAACAAAGAGTAGCCCACGCTCGCCACAACTAGAGAAAGCCCAAAAATAAATAAATTAATTAATTTTTTAAAATTTATAAATAAATAAAATAAATAAATTTTTAAAAATTTAAACAAATAAAGTAAACCTGTTAAGTGACTATATTCCAATTTCCAATATATTGGGGGTACATTTTACAGAAGAAAAAGTGGGGACAGGGGTAAAAGAAAATTATATTGCAAAACGAATAACTTCCTTTCAATATATGAATATTTAATTCTAAAAAATAAATTTAAAATATTTATAATACTATACTTTATTCAAAATAATTCACATTTTTTAAAAAAAACTGAAACTGAATATAAAATAAACTACCATTAGAAATTGTCCAGTCAGATCATGTGCCTTGCCCAGTGTTAGTCTCTGGTCACTGTAAAGGCAGTACTTCCTAATGTTCTAGCATTCTGATAAAATTCCACCCATCTTTTAAAAATCAGCCTCTAAACTACCTTCTTATTTCAAATTCATAATGAAAGTTTTGGGGGTTTCTCCTATTTAAAATGAAGTCCCTATTTTTGGTCTTTTCCAAGCATTCCCTGTCATAATAACTATGGTAACCCTTAATGGGAGGATATAGCTCCAAATAAATCTAGGAGCTGAAAACATCATTTCTCATTCTGTCGGAGATCACACTTCTTAATGTTTAATATCATAGTGGTTAAGTGAAGCCAGAATGCCTGGGTTCAAGCTTGAATGTATCATTTACTTCCTATGTGACTTCAGACAAGAAAAGTCTCTGTAATTTAACTTTTATGTCTATATAACAGAGTATTAGTGATAGCTGCCTCATAGGGTGGTTGTGAGAATGAAAATATTTAGCATTTTTAAAACACTAAAAAGTGGCTGGCTCAACTATGTGTTACAATAATAATAATGAAAATAAATTTATTTTATTGACATAAATAAAATAATAATATAAATGTTATTTATAATAATAATGCTTTAATTTAATTTAAATTTTTAAAAATTTTACTAAAGGTTATTATTATTATTGTTGTCTTCTAATAATTCCCCAATGCCTAGACTGTGACAAATTTTCATGAATCTGCCTTAATTAATTTATTAAGTATGAAATTGTGAAATGCACATATGTATGCAAGAGATCCCTGATTTTGAACCATACACACAATTCTTCAATTAGTTATTCAAGTTTTACTCTCTATACTGTAAAAATCCTTGGGGGGCAAGGACTATGTCTTCTATCTCTTTTGTGTTTGCTACATTCTAATCAAGCACTCTTCTTATACATAATGAGTATTAAATGAATTAATGAATAAGTTAGTGAGTGGATACATGGCATTAAATCAGACAGCACAGATAGGTACAATTCAACCTACAGGAACAGGCACTTTTCCCTTAAAGATAATACAGTAGGATTTGGCTTACACAGGCCAAGGAGCACCGAGCCTTACACACTTGACCTTCTGCCAGACAACCTGGAGTTTTGGTGAAGAGTTGGTGGGAATACATATTTTAGAAGCTCAAGGAGGGAATAAGCAATGAACAAGAATGGACTATAGATCCAAAGTACAAAGATACTTGTAGTATATGACTAAAAATCTGAAGGCTGTGCTGCTTTATAAAGTTTATTTTATCACTTCGGGAGTAACAAGGCTATAAACTCTTACCTTAAAAAATATCACATATAATGCATGTGCACTCTCCACTCCTCTGAAGCCCTTATGAAAATAATAGGCATCAGAGTTTTTTGTAAAATCCACTTGACAAATATAAGCAAACTTCAAGTAATATCACATTCTGAAGTAAATGGAAAGTCTTAACCTTATATATTTACCTTAAAATGTTCATGAGGAGATGTCCTATCAACTTTAATGATGCTTCTTATGATGCTTCTTAGGAATTAGTCTCTCTAAGGGATAGCAAATTTCAAGGAACTAATTACTTCCTTATAATTTATCAAGAAAAAATACATTAGATCGGAATGAAATTATCTTGTAGATTTCCGATTTTTACCAGAAATTTGGTTTACTTTCATAACACACACATATATGTACACATACACATATGTATATATGTGTATGTTTATAATAATAATGCTTTAATTTTTAAACATTTTAATAAAAGTTATTATTACTATTACTGTCTTCTAATAATTCCTCAATGCCTAGACTGTGACAAATTTTCATGATCCTCTTCCTGAATCTGCCTTAATTAATTATGTGTCTATATATACTTAATATGTACATACATACACATACACCAGTCTCTCTTTGAACACCATTTCAAAATGCCAGATATAAATTGAAGAAAAAAAATGTTCAATGCGTAAAGAATAGCTTCCACAGATACGCAGGTAGGTATGCAAGAAACCTGGACAGATATGCTTTTAAAGTTGCCAAGAATGTGACTGAAAGCCTACCCTGTCATTTTGTTTCACTAGCAGTCTCACTTTTGCTACCATACTGGAAATTAGAAGGGCGAGTTCATGTTCACAGTTGCTCCAAGGCATCAACAAGGAAACTTTAAAAGCCAAACGGAAAAGACTGGCTAAGGTAATAATTTTCACTAATCCCATCTGAATATTCAGCAAGCACGTATGCCTGGAAAACTGAACTGTGGGATGTGGAGACAAGTGAGACTGGAAACAGTTTCGACAGATGCACAGATTGAGTCTACTTAGAAAAACACAGGAGCAAAAGAAAAGAGAGAAACTAGCATTCTCAAAGTGGCAGGCAATGGAGTTATTTTCTGGAAGCTGTGTGTATATTTGTATATGAGGGAGATTTGGGAACACTAACACGAGAGGGCAAGGTGCAGGTTAAAAGGAGGAAGTATGCAAAGAGAACTGCCAAGTGATTCACTCCTTTCTCCAAGAGTCTGAGTTGTGCCAGAAAAAAAAAAAGGGAGTACATTAGACACAATTCTATTTGTGATAAACAACTGGTCTGAATCTGACAGCATGAGGGAGAGGAGTACAGTATTTGCTTGGTGGAGGCATATTAACTCTTTTAGGTGAGGAAGTTACTTTTCATTCAGTGGGGGAAAAGGTGTTTATACATTGGGTCCTCCAAATTCTCAGAACTGTAGCCAAACAAGTAAGTAATCACGTAGTTATGCCTTACGTTAAAGACGCCACCTCTAGAAGCAATTAAATGCACAGACACATGTACAGTGCACCCAATTACTGAACTGTTTAAGTTCTGATTAATTTAAGAACCAAGAACTCTCTAGAGTTCTTGAACACACACACACACCTCTAAAGAGTGAAATAAAGTAAAACTTTATTTTATACCTACATAATTCTTTTAATGATACGCTTTTTCAAAATCTTTCCTGTGAGTTATTCAGTACCGACAAGCTAGACTTCAGATTTCTGACTGGAATTTATCTTTCTCTTGTTCTAGGAAATGTGATTATCTCGACTGATGTCTTTTGGTAAATAAACCAAGAGACCTCTGTCCCACACAACACTACATATTTAAAAACAATAACAAATCCTGACGTTTCCTTTGAGCTGAGCTTAAAAAATCAGCTTTCCAACAAAATTCCAAAACCCATCAATGCAAAAACAGAAATGTGAAATACTATTTAAAATACTGACATTATTGCATAACTTGATTAGAAGGAATGCTGAACCTGCATGAAATGAACCCAGTGTACATCTGTGCATCTTAAATTTTTCAGTGTAATCTATTATTATAACACTTGTGCGGTCATAAATGATGTATACATGGCATGTCTTTGCATACTGCACACTGAAAATTTTTATGAATGAATACACAAAAATGCTCATAATTCGAGAAAATGGATGGTAGCATACTATTTTGAAAATGGTCATTAAGCACTGGAAGCAAACGACGAGGCAAACGGTCGGTGTCTTTTGGTGCCATTCAGGGCAGTTGTATTCCCAGGTCCCCTAAGCAGAGTGTGTTGGAAACAGCCATGAAGCTCTTTCCTTAGAGACTCATTCTCTCTCTCAGGAACCCTGTGCTACACAGAACGGAGACCGTGCGCCGCTCGGAGAACAGAATGCATGCACGTCTCTGTGTTCTGAGGACTGTTCATACATCAGAGACATCACACTCCCCGAATCCGGTCCCACAAGTGTGTGCATGTGAGTGTGGCATTTACCAACAAATGAACAGAAGGCAACAAGAGCTCATCTCCTAGAAATAACATCTCCCATCCCTTCCCAGGCAGACTGCTCAGAAGCTTTTCAGGGGCTAACACTTGAGCGCCTTCCCCACGGGGATGGAGTCTTGCATTAATAACCCTCTCAGGGCTAAGTCAGCTTTGTGTGTAAGTCCACTCGGTGCCATATGGCAGTTTGCAATTCCTTTAGCAACTCAAGTCTGGCTAGGCTGCCCGCGATGATTCATTCTTAAAGGAAGACCCCTTCGGGGAGCAGCAATGCCCCCGCCACTTACCTAGCTCCCACCGACCCCGCTCTGCAGGCGGCACGGGCTCGGGCACCACAAAGGGCTGTGGGATTCCCCGCTCCCTCCGGGGCTCCTCTCCCCGCGACGGTGCCCTTCGCCAATGATCTGTCGCTGGAAATCCCCCTCCCCTCCACGGAGAGGAGGGTCTCCCCGGCTGGCTGGAGCTCCTGGCGTTTTTGGTTTTTTTTTTTTTTTTTTTTTTGGTTTTTTTTTTTTCACCCCTCTCTTTACATCCCTGACTCTGGTTCACGGTCTGTAGTAGGAAGGCTCAAAGGAGAGGCGGCGGGAGGAAGCTAAGGCATCCTTAAAAAGAACAATAATCTTCATCGATCTTCACCCCCTTCCCCTCGCGGGCCCCCATCCCCCTGCCGCCGCCGCCGCCGCCCAGACAAGAGAGGGCTGGGATAGAAAAGGAAAAATCGAGCGAGGCTGAGCTCGCAGCGCGGAAGGAGCCGGGAAGGCGAGCCGCGCCAGCCGGGGAGTTGCCGCTCGCTCGGGTTGCCCGCGGCGCGGCGGCGGCGGCGGCCGGCGGGGGCGGAGGGCGGTGGGTGCTTGGTGGGTGTGTGTCTGTGGCGGAGCCGGGGAGAGGCTGGGCGCGGGAGGCGAGGCGGGGCGCTCGGGGGCGCCGGCTTGGGCGCGCACACCGGCCCGCGGCCACCCCGCCTCGCGCTCCGCCTCCTCCCGCGCTCCGCGCACCCGCGGGTTGGAGCGACGGCCGCCGCCGCCTCCTTTTCTTCCTCTTCCTGGGCGCTAGCAGCTCTGGAGGTGGGCGGCGGCCGGGGTGGCGGGGCTGCGCGGCCGGCCGGGCACCGCCGGGGACGCCCGGGCTCGGCCTGGCGGCGCGGGAGCTGTACGCTCGAGCTGGGAGAGCGCCCCGGAGACCGGGGCGCGGGCGAGAGGGCGCCGCCCACACCTTGGCGGGCGCTTCCCACTCCTCCCGCGCGCCCGCCGCTCCCAGCTGCCCGGGCCCGGCTGCACACCCACCTGCTTCCCTCGGCGTCTGCCGCTCTGCGGAGCGGGAGGGTCCGCGGCCCCGCGGGCGCCGCGGACAGGGCGACGGGGAAAGCCCGGGGCGCCCCACCGGGATGCGCTCGGGCGGCTTCGCGGGATTCCCTGCGCCCTTCTGCTCTCGGTTGCTAGGTTCTCCCCCCGCCCGCCCCACACGCCCCTGACCCTGGCCCGCAGCTCGACCCGGGGAACTGGGGCGAGGAGAGACAGCTCCTGAGTGATGGGGCCCGGAGTATCATCCCGGGGAAAGAGCGCGGGGATAACTAGGAGAGCAGAGAGGATCTGACTTTCTTCCGAGCACCTCCAGCTCCGCTTGGGGGCCGTCGTCAGCCCCCAAACCCCGCTGTCCTGGGTTTGAAGGAAAAGCCTCGTCGGTGGCAGCCGTAACTCTAGCTTCCCACGGGGGCGCTATTCCTACTCTGGCTTCCTTTCTTTGGCCTGCTCTCCCTGTCATCTAGAGAACTGTGCCGAACTGTGCCAAGTTCCTCCTCGGGGAGGCCACCGAATGGGCATCCAGAACTCTCCCTACCTTCATGTCGAGGTAAAGACGGGATGAACTTGAATAATAACATTACTGGGCTCTCTGGGTTGCCGACCCATGGGCTCCTCAACAGGCACGAGATAGAGACAGCCTGCACAGTTACAGGAAACAAAGTAGCTTGAAACACCCTTTTTAAAAGAATGCAGGCCGTGACAGTGTATTTAGAGTTGGGACTCCCTTCTGAGTTTCTTTAGGCCAAGAAAGATGGCTACTGAAGAAGGTCCAACACACTCAGGTTTAAACGTATCTCACTTAATCCTTGCTTCTCTTTTAGCCCTGATGTACACCGGGACGCTCCATCACCTAGGGTTCTCTACACTTTGACTTCCCACATCGCCACGGGCCTTACCTTGTGCTGGGTGGTTTTTTCGAGGTGCCAGATACTGGGCAGGATGTTTAGTATCGATGTTGGCCCTTCCGACGCCATCGCCCTCCGCCCAGGACCTATCCCGGCCCTTTGCTGTTTTCCAGGCTTCTCAAGTACGAACACTAGGAAAAGGAAGAGGACTCCCAGATCCTCAGACCTTTAGCCCCAACCCTGACCTGTTCCCAAGCTTCCGCTCCAAATTTCCAAGGACCTGCCGGGTGTCCATTATTACGCCTGCAGTCTTTCCAGCCTCTATACAGACTTCGGCAGATAACTCTTCCCCAGCTACAACCCTGACGTTATCATTCCCTGGTCACAAATGTTCTCTGGCTTCCCCATTCCCTGCCAAACAGTGTCTGAACACTTCTATGCCATTGCATGCCGCTGGAGTCTCTTCCGGGGCGCTCCTCTCCCAGTTTCGGATCCAGATCATTCCAGTATTTCACGGCCCATGTTAAACTCCGCCTCCTCCGTGACCCCTCCCTTTTGACGTCCATAGCGCTCGGTCTGAGCTCTTTCTTTAAAGACATATGACCTTCAGCTTCCTACAGAATGTATGTGCTTCCCATGTAAAAGTCTTACCATCTTAAATGTTTCTCCAGGGTAGATTCCCTATAACTTTGTTTGCGTTCTTTACATATAACCCAAAGCTACACATACAAAAAATACCTATTCATCCAACAAATATTTATTTTGCAACTTTTCTCAGGAACTCGATATTTGTTAAATGAATGGGATTTACAAAATATTTTGTCTAGAAAGACTACTTAAGATTCGTTTTAGGGGTGGTATGACCTTGCATAAATTTATGGGTGTGAAAAACCCCCTTACTTTACAAACCCTACATCGGTATCACTGATCACCTTCAATAAGAATTTAATTATTTTACAAGTGTTTTGTTTTTTTGCTTTTTTGCGGTACGCGGGCCTCTCACTGTTGTGGCCTCTCCTGCTGCGGAGCACAGGCTCCGGACGCGCAGGCTCAGCTGCCATGGCTCACGGGCCCAGCCGCTCCGCGGCATGTGGGATCTTCCCGGAGCGGGGCACGAACCCGTGTTCGCTGGATCGGCAGGCGGACTCTCAACCACTCTCAACCACTGCACCACCATTTAACATTTTAAATGTTAACATTTAAAAAATGTAAACATTTTTTTTTACCTTAAGTTTCCATTATAGTTCAGAGATCTGAATACATTTTCCTACTAAGTGGTCATTGATCAAGAGAGCAGATTATCTATTGAGTAAAACACACTGCTGCTATCTCCATCATGGGAAGGAGGGTGCTAGGAGTAATTATCCATCATGCCTGAGTCCTGTCTGTACGCCTGCAATGATATGGAAAAACAATCTTTGGAAGTAAAATCTAATTCCACTTACAAAATTACTCATAGCTCAAATGGGCTATAGAGAATAACCCTTAGTGTACAAACTTTTTGGAATAGCTCAGTTCTCCATGTGCACAGCTTGAATTCTGGAATGCTGCAAAAACTCTTTTGTGTTGATTATCACCATGTGGTTTTTACTGCCTTAGTGTATATAATTTTGTCTTTTTTTAGTTATTCTCCGAAGAAAAGATTAAAATGATCTAACTAAAAAGTCAGACGTTTTCACATTGCTCCTTAAGCCATCTTTTGTTTTTAACCTTTATTGATATTTATGGAAATGTTCCTCTTGCTTGTATTTCAATTTTTCAGATTTATCATGAGATTTGATGAAATTATATTAAAAGTAAAGGAGAGAAATATCTGTTTAAAATGTCAGAATGCTTTCCTCATAATACGTGGTAAAGAAAATCACTTTAATATAAGTTTAACCTGAAATACTCTTATGTGTGTCATTAGATCGATTTAGATGAAGCATGTGTTTCCTCATACATCATAATGCTGGTGTATTGGTATATTTATGTATATACACACGATATCAAGCAAAATAGGTTTTTGGTATTTTTTGTTGAATAAAGTGTTTGAAAAATATTTACTATAATCTGAATAACATCGTCACTGACTACACTTTAACCTATCAAATTGGAATTTTCATTGGCAAGTTGACTTACAGAAAGAGCCTATATAAGTAAGAATAAAGTAGTAAAGACTGGAGAAAGAATATATTTTAAAATGTTAAAAGCAGAAAGGTAAGAATTTACAAGTTTTTTGAAGGCTAAATAGAATTTGATTTAAATTTAAAAAGTTAAATGGAAAGAAGTTTATGACACATGAGTAAAATCAAACAAAAACAAAATTTAGTTTAAAAGAGGAGTCTTTAAGAATGATGGGAACCCCATTAAAGGAAAAAAATACACAAATATAAATGTAAATATGTGTGTGTGTGTGTGTGTCTTCTGGAAGGATAAACATTAACCAGCTAAAGGAGTTACTTTAACAGTTGAAAGGCAGGCTTACTTTTATTTGGTATAACTTGGTTTTACCAAAAGATGGGTGAATATTTATCTTCTTTAAACATGAGCACCATTATAAAGCAAATATACACATAGATTAGGACTACACTTTTTTTTTTTAATGGAGAAAATACTGCTGTGGTGCTCACCATCACACAAGACAGCAGGCACTGAAGGGTGATTAGAATTTACCACATTCTTACACCTAAACTGCCTTCTTTTTCCCTTCTAAATAAAAAGGGAGGAAAACTGGGCAATTTAGAGCAACCCACAGAGTCCTAGCAGCCACTGAAATCCTTCACTCGTACATTGCAGCGAAAGTTTGAAAAATAAATGAGCCCTTGTGTGTTCATCGTTGAGGAGATAAGTACTATTTCACTGATTCTTTTGAATTTAGTTGAGACAGATTTGGCTGTCCTTTGAAGATTTAAAGTAAGAGATAAACTCCAGAATGACTGTACTTGTATTTTTTTTAACAGGTCTTGTAGGGAGCATGAACTTTTTGGAAAATGTCAAACGCTTAAGGACAACATTTTTTTGCTATGTAGTAGCAGGAATATAAGTACAGTGTTTGAATCAATCTTTGGAGCTACTTCCCAACGTCATTAGTATCTAAGCAACCTAGTTAGTTCTTAGGAATCCATGAAGTTGGGGGTAAAGAATTTCTGGGACCAGTTAACTGGAAATTCCAAAAATATGCTACACAAAAAATATTTAATCATGTTTTTCCAGGACATGGTAGAACAAGGATTGGATTCCTAGTCAGATCTGAGCCCCATCTCTGTTATGTATTTGTGCTGTGTAAGAACAGGTAAATTTTACAGAGACATTACAACATGTCAGGCACTGAATGGGCTACATTCTTTACAGGTATTGGCTAATTTAATCCTTATAATGACTCTTTGAGGTAGATACTATCATTATTATTCCAGTTAATAAAGAAAGTAACTGAACCAGAGAAAATTTAAATTATTTGCCCAAGATCACGCTGTCAGAATCGGAATTTGACCTAAGATAGTGTGACCTTAAAATTTTAGGCTATTTCCCTCTATCTCACCCCACTCTGATAACATCTTTCTTCCTGTTTCAGAAGTTGTTTCAAGTTCATGTGGGAAATAGTGTATAAAGTATTATTTTCAATTTTTAGGGTGGAAATCTGGTTAAGATGAATGTAGGAGTCGCCAAAGACAATCTACAAAAAGGAGGGCTTCCCTGGTGGCGCAGTGGTTGAGAGTCCGCCTGCCGATGCAGGGGACACGGGTTCGCGCCCCGGTCTGGGAAGATCCCACGTGCCGCGGGGCGCTTGGGCCCGTGAGCCATGGCCGCTGAGCCTGCGCGTCCGGAGCCTGTGCTCCGCAACGGGAGAGGCCACAACAGTGAGAGGCCCGCGTACCGCAAAAAAAAAAAAAAAAAAAAAAGGAAAAAGGAGATAAAAGAAAAAGAAAGAATTTGTTGCTGGTCCTTAAAGTGCATGGAGGTAGGACAGGCATCTTTTGTTTTTCTAGCAGGTAGCTTGACGCTGATCACCCACACCACTCACTAGTTGTCTCCATAACATCTGTCTGAGATTTGATGTGTCAAGATTGGGTACATTTGGGATGAGGCACGTTGCCATGCACTAGGATGAAGGCTTTCAGGCTTACATAGGGAGGTATCTGTGTGGATCACAATCCACGCCGAAGGACAAAACACTTCCAGATTGTGAACATACCACCAGCACAGTGGATCAGAAAGCTTCTGAGGCTCTTAGAATAATCTGGGCTTTGGATAAGTAGCAAATGGATAATCTCCAACAGTAGAGGAAATACAACCAGTTACAAGTGAAAGAGCCCTCTTTGCAAATGCAAGGACATCTTTCTCAGCCCCAGACTTTACATTATTATAAGCAAAAAGTGGATATAATGAAATAACATGTCCTTCCTGGCTTTGCAAGGACTTTGTCTCTCAGAAGCCAAGGTACAGCCACGGCAAGCAAAATTAAATTAGTTACCCATGGTCTTTTCGGAGAAATTGCCGAGTGGACCTAGCAGTTGGGTTTAAATTGTGGCAGATACTCTGACAGTGCCTTTGTTCCCTTCTGAGAATGAAGCCTGAGCTGATAGTACGTTCAACAGAGACATCCTCCTCAAAGGGCCACTAATTCTCAGAATGATGAAAAAGTAATGCTGCCATAATTCTTGGTGTTTCCTGTTGTTAGCACTCTTGCACCTTTAAAACCTTGCAGTGTCAAGTAGAAATACTGATCATTACTGGGATCCGTAGCCTGACAATTATTTCTCCCTAGTAATTAAAGTCGTGCTTTAATGTTTTGTTCTAAATAAAATATATTATGGTAATAAATATAAAATCAAAGCTTTTTTAAAGCATGCTAGCACTGTATATTCAGGAAAATTATATCAAGCGTTTAACACAGTAATTATTGAAAAGCATTTAGTATTAAAGATGACTAGACGTGCATAACTAGTCAAAACTGCAAAACACATATCAGAAGGCACACAGATTGAAAAATACAGAAATAAAACAATTATTTTCACTAATGCCAACCTTTGTTTAATTACTACTAACAAAGTGTCAGTTTATAGAATTACATTTATATGCTAATTATGACAGTCAACATTTTACTTCATATATTATTATTTTATATATTATGTACATTATTTGAAGTTAAATACTGTCAATGTGCATGTTAGGTGGTTGGTTCTTTTTATTAGTCTAATCCTTTTCAATTGAAAACATGAAGACTTCTTTCAACAAATACAGGTATGTATTTCAGAAAACAAGAGCAAGTGATTTTGACTGGAATTTAAAACACAGAGATGAAAATTTTGAAAAGACTATTTTTTTCTCATCCCCCCACCATCACTTGTACTCTATGCAGAGCTAAACTAGGCCCAACCAGATTTTAGAATCTGTCATAGTTAATATTTGATTTAGTTAATTGCATTGCTCATAGAGATAATCAGATATGGGAATGGAGAATCAAACATGGAAATTCAGCCTGTTAAATGAATCTAATTAGCATGAAAGCTATCTAATTGCACTTTCTCCTCCAGCTATCATGGAAGTCCCCATACTGCCCCAGCAATGGATCAGTTCACATGGCACTGTGTTGAGAGATATTAGTAACACTAAAGAGATGTTAGTAACACAAATCATCCTGAGCTCTAAGTCGGCCATGACTCATCCTATCATTTCCTTCCCAGCACATAAGAAAGTGAGTTCAATAGAAAACTAACCTCTCCTGAGAACAGCAACAAAAATTAGAACCACATCCAGTGGTTCATGCTAATTTGAGTAGGGGGATGAAATCTCACCTGCAGAAATTAGAGAATTTCTCTTCTTCCCTCTTTCACGACATATATTTACCTCCAAAACTAGCCCCTGATATTAGCTGGGGGTGTCCATCACTGGTACCAGGTAGGGTTAGCTAATGATAGTACACACAAAAAGAAGCATGTCATTCTCTTACACTGCTTTGAAATTCCTAAGTGTAATGTTATGACAACTGCGTTTGATAACAATTGAAACAAGAGAAATCTAGTGTAAGCCTCATCATCTTTTCTACTATGAATTGCATTAATTTAAAACATTTCTGGGAATCCCCTGGCAGTCTAGTGGTTAGAACTCCCTGCTTCCACTACAGGGGGCACGGGTTCGATCCCTGGTCAGGGAGCTAAGATCCCGCAAGCCGTGGCACAGCCAAAGACAAAAAAACAAAACAAAACAAAAAAACATTTCTAATACTTATATTCCAATGAGAAACCTTTAAAGTTCAGCATTTTGCACAACGTTTATTTGAAAATTTGAAGGGCACCGTATAGGATGTCATGAAATTGTTGTTTGGAGGAGAATGTGTTTCTATATATACATAAAATGAAATTTACCTATTAAGAACTACAAGCTCAAGAGAGTTCCCAGGAACGAGAATTTCAATACAGTGCCAGGTTATCGGCTTATGTAATTTTCTATATCACCTATGGCAATTACCAATAGTTGTAGAAGTGGAAACTAATGCAAAAGAAAAGTTACACAGAAAAAGCCGAGTGGATAAATTGAATTAGTTAAATAGTGAATGCTGAAGGAACACTTTCCTACTTCTTTACAGACACTCCAATTTATTTCCCGAAGCATGAGATTTGAGTGCCTATAGACAGTATTATTGTTTCGTTTGCAGAGCTATATAAACTACTCCTGGGATCCCCACTTGAAAAATGTGACTGTTGACATTTAGATGACTGTTACAATTTGACCTGGAAAATTACAGTCGAATCTGTACATTTTATTACGAGAAGAACGTGGCCAGATTAGAGAGAATTTGGAAAAGATTAACGTAAATGATTAAAAAAGAAAACAGGAAGAGGAACATTACAATTGTACTACCAGGGTGACTGATGAGGAAACAGAGATTTACAAATCCTATGTCTGAGGAATGAATGGAAGTAACTTTGAGATTACTTTAGTGTCACAAAATAAATACAACAGAAGAGTGAGGTTAAGATAACCAAAACCTCTATTTTTGAAACATCCCTTTTGTAAGATATGAAAAGTTATTATAAAATATTGTCTTCTCAAAGTATCAAGTACTTATAGTAAGCCCCTCTTGAAAACAAAACAGAGCAAAGCAAAACAAAATGACACTTAAAGAGTGTAACTTGCTTACGATAAAGAGCTACTTTTCTTATTCTCTCAAGAAAAAAAAATGTGCTTTAGAACATTTTATCCTAATAATACTTGCTAATGTAAAGAGCACCTAAGAAATGTGATACTTTGATCATTTAAATAATAAGGCACATTATGTAATATATCTTTGGGCCTCATTGTATATTGAAAATATATAGTTATATCACATAATAAACATTAACATTATTAAATACTTGGACTACTTATTGCTTTATCCATAATTATGATTTAGAGAATTAAGATTCAACATGTCTTATGTCTAAATGAAAAGCTACTTGACAATGTCAGAGTAAATAATTTCTATACAATTTCTATTTTTTCTATATAATTTCTACTAATTTCTGGTTTTTTCCCTTAAGAAATATATAGATTTAGCCAAGTTTTTGGTGTTCCTATTTGATATTCCTTCCTTATTTCCTTCTTGTCACACTTTATGAACAATTTTATATCTATCACAGCTAGAGTGACAGTTTTAGTAGCTAAAAGATATATAATAATTTCTACCACAAGTTGGGTTATCCCTTAGAAAGTCACACGGAAATGATAAAATTAGGAAAGTTAGAATCAGTGCTGACCACAGCCTCTCTCTGATGTCCCTGCCTTTTTCTCTCTTGGTGGCCATCACTGTCTCTAGAACCTTCCTCGAGATCCAGATGACTCCCAAAGCCATATTTTCTAACCCTTGATAATTGCAATTAGTGTTACATTTCTGGCTGTCTCTTGGAGACTTCCACTTGGATATTCTGCCATCGCCTCAAATAAATTCATCTGAAATAGTTCCTCCCCTCAATCTCCAGGCCTGCTAAGTTACCTCTGTTCTTTCCATCGTCCTGCTGGAAAGCTTTGGCAGGCATCTTAACTCATTGCTTGCTGCTTCTCACATTCAGTTACTTACCAAGCCTCTTTGACTTTTCTTTCATAAAGTCTCCTAACCCAGTCTTGCGGGCATGTGCGCGCGCACACACACACACACACACACACACACACACACACACAAAACTTCTTCATACTTTACCTCATTCCCATAATTCCCTCCAGTATGAATTCTTTCCCCACTATCACCTTCCCCAAACACTCCTATCATCCCATCTCAGCTGGACTTAAAAATGATACCCTTCTGGAATTCCCTGGTGGTCCAGTGGTTAGTACTCTGCGCTTGCCCTGCAAGGGGCCTGGGTTTGATCCCTGGTCAGGGAACTAAGATCCCGCAGGCCATGTGGTGACGCCAAAAAAATAATAAAGAAAAAAAGATTCCCTTCTACCTATAGAATAAATCCCCAACCCCTTAGCCTGAGGTTCAGACTTTTCCATGATTGACTCCAGCCCATGTTTCCACCCTCACTATCCACTAGTCACTATCCCTCAAAGAGACTCGACTTTTCCCAGTTCTATACTTTCAACCACACCACATTCTTATCTTGCAATACTCTTTCCTTCCTTCTCCATCAATCGGAATTCTAAAAAGTCCCACCTAAGTAATAATCATAGTCTCACTTACTCCCTGAAGCCTTCCTTGACTACTTTAGGCAGAAGAGGTTTTGTTCTCTCTTAAGCTATAACACATTATCTGCTACTCATTTATCTTAGAAAATGGTAGCATTTCACATTTAGAACAGACATGCTTTTTTCTACAGTATATTATATTGGATGTCTAATATATGTATTAATGCTATATTTCACCATTGCTTTTTATAGAGCACTGCAAAGGTCATCTGTTTCTCTAATTAGATGATCAGCGACTTGAGAGAAATTTGGTAAAGACAAAATGTAAAACCATGAGCTTTGAAATTACAATCATCTATGAAGTTCAAAACAAACTCAAGAAATTGCCGTGAGAGTGGGCAAGTTACTTAGCTTCTCTAAGCCTCGGGTACCTTTTTTGTAAAAAGGAAAAGGATATACTTTTATATGGTTTGAAAACTTGCTTTAAAGGCTAATTAAACTAATATACATAGAGATATCAACCACGGAAGGCACTCAGAAAATGTGGGTTCTTCTTTTCCCTGTGTGTCCTCGGAGTAGCTTACTCACAGTGGGGACTTTGTCAAAATTAATTGATAACAGAAATTTTTGTAACAATTTAAATGTTTAACATTTCTTAGAAAAGAAGTTCCTTGGTCTCACTAGAGCAAAAGTGCACATGAGAGATTAGAGAATAATGGGTTGACAATGTCGGTTGGTACAAGACGGAGGAAAACCTGGATTGTCAGGCCATGGACGATTTTCCTCACTTAATCTGAAATAAGACATGCTGAAATACATTGACCTGAGAGTCATGTGAACTGTTGCTCTCTTTTGAATTTGCCCCCCTTGTGATAGGTGGGAAAGAACCAGAGGGACATTGAATAGGTGCTAGATATTTGTAAAAGTGTAGACTTCGTTTCAGAAGGCTGGGCTAGCGTCCTGGCCTTGATAATGAATAGCTGTGTGGCCCTAGGGAAATCCCTTTACCTCTCTGAGCCCCTGTTTTCTCATCTGTAAAACAGGATTAATAATCCCCTTCTCACAGTATTTCTTGGAGGATTAAATGAGATTAAATATATAATACATAATTCCTAAGATGTGATGTACCACATGAATGTAAAATATAAAAAATGACATATATGTTCTGTTTCATAGATGATAGTATTATCAGAGTTAGATTTGGTGAGATATACCATATGGCTTGTAACTCCACAGACACAAAAATTAAGATGCAGGTCTACGTTTATGGTGAAATGGGAGATAACAGTAAGGTAATGATGGAGTTGACTCGCATTTTAGAGGAGGGCTACAGCTACAAAGAAAGTAACAGTACCAAAGGCAGTGATCCCCGTAAGATGGGCTCGGTCAACTGTTCTTTGTCCTTTTCTTCTTTTTCTGGTCTCAGTGCTGCCAGATTTCAAAAGGAGGCTGAAATTCCATAAAAGAAAATAACGTAATTTGACTGTTTACTAAATATATAAGACAACATCGACTACTGGAAAAAAGTAATAGCATTACATCAAGTTAAATTAAATCCAGTAGGAAGAAAATTCAATAGAATGTTGCAAAACAAAGGCATGCATTTTGCTTTGAGCACTAAGGAGCAGCAAGGGAATGGTAGCGCAGAAGTCCCCGTGTAGAAATGTTTCCTTGTGTTTCTATATTCAGGTGTGGGAACAGTTGACAGTGGTACCCTGATTGGCTATGCTGCTGGGATGCTGGATGCAAAGGCAATTAGGCCTCAAATCTTTATGGCTTTAAGGGGCATAGATAATTCAGTACGAATTCAGAAATCAGCCATCTGAAATTACCTACAAATTGTAAACAGAATTAAGAAACAAGTAAAAATCAGTAATATTGTTTATGTTTCTTGATATCACTTAGGGGGCACTCATCATTGATTTTCTGGTTGCAGAAAAGATTATGTTTCTTTGGTAACATTAAGTAACACAGAAGTGGAATTGTAGAAAGAAATAAGCTGATGAATGTTTGGATTGTAATGGCAATTATGTACATAGAATATTTAGCAGACAACTCAACTAAGGTAATATCACTAGCTTTCTTTTCACCTAAAATGAACTCAGAGCATAAGCACATGAAAAAAGTTTATTTAAAAGTCTTGCTTTTATTATATATTTTAATTATTTCTGGTTTTGTATTTAATCCTTCAGGCTTGGCAATCTTCCCATGGAAGGTAAGGAAATGAAAAATTGGAACACATAACACTTTTAATTAAAATTCTAGTATCAAAAGATATTGAGCAGTCTCCCTTAATAAAATCAGCCCCAATGGTGCTTTTGTCTTCACAGTTAATCATTAGTTTCATGCTATTTTTTATATTAGGATCAACAGTACTTGATTAGGGGGTAGGACTTCACTATTTTCAAGTTATAACATAGCATAAAAAGAAACAAGTGCTCACATAAGATTCAAACTCCTTATTAGAATAGGTATGGAAGACCCCAGCCTGATCATTCGATTGGTGTGGCCAATTATTTGCAGAACTCTAAAGGTTGTAAGAATGAATTATTTTTACATACCATAACTAATCCTTAGATTTCTTAACAGATCAGGTGTCTATAATTTAATTTTGAAGCTTGGTCTGTAGTTGAAAATATAAGGGAAAAGGCCATTTGGAATTTCTTCGGTCCTCAATAGGTATGTTTTATTTTAAGAACACATGCTAACTTCCTAAGAGCTTTCAAGGAGCAGCTGTCATCAGACTTTTCACTGGCAAAGAGCCTTCAGATTTCTAAGTAAAAATGATTTTCAACCTACAATTCTATACTTGGCTAAACTATCAGTAGAATGTGAGGGAAATTAAAGAGATTTTTAGACTCCAAGGGCTCAAAATATTTTCTTTCTATTCACCATTTAAAAAATATTCTAAGTAACTTACTTTATTTTTTTCAACATTATTGTAATTTTTTTCAGCTTCAATCTTTTTTGATTGAATAGGTTTTTTTTAACATCTTTATTGGAGTATAATTGCTTTACAAGGGTGTGTTAGTTTCTGCTGTATAACAAAGTGAATCAGCTATACATATACATATATCCCCATATCTCCTCGCTCTTGTGTCTGCCTCCCACCCTCCCTATCCCACCCCTCTAGGTGGTCACAAAGCACCGAGCTGATCTCCCTGTGCTATTCAGCTGCTTCCCACTAGCTATCTATTTTACATTTGGTAGTATATACTACCAAAGTCCATGCCACTCTCTCACTTCATCCAGGCTTACCCTTCCCCCTCCCAGTGTCCTCAAGTCCATTCTCTACGTCTGCAGCTTTATTCCTGTCCTGCCCCTAGGTTCTTCAGAACCTTTTTTTTTTTTAGATTCCATATATATGTGTTAGATGTTCATCAATTCTTAAATAGTTGCTTAGACATGTTCCAACTAAACAAAAAAAAAAAAAAAAAGGACAAGGTAAGCTTTAGGAGACCCAAGTGCCAAACCAGAAGAACAATAGTATATAATCCCCAAATGGTAGTTTGACACCTAAAGAGTAACCAGTTCAGATTTCAGCAAGGGGTCCAAGATTTCCCGATTCAGGTCTTAGGGTTAGAAGGAGATTCAATTGATTAGATAGAATGAGTTTTGAGAAGCTTGAGAATATAGTAGAGACATATGATTAGATAGAATGAGTTTTGAGAAGCTTAAGAATATAGTAGAGACATATGGTAGAGCAGAGAAAGGAGGACCTACTTGAACTTAACTGTAGAGATGTTTCCTTTGACTGGCACAGCAGTAGTGACATGGGATCTACAGAAGAAGGAATGTAATCCAATCCCACAACTTGACTCTGCAGTAAACAGAATTTACATATTCATAATACTGTAAACTTTGAGTTGTGAAACATACCCCCATATCCATTTGCCTTGATTAAAATAAGGCAAAAGATGATTAATTAAGACCTTTGAGCTTAGCTGCAGAACAGCAGGAAAATCACAGATGAAGAAGCAGCTTGTTGGCAACCTCCTTGCACTGAACATTGCACAGGATCACTGAGGGACTAGATGACCAATCAGCGAACTTTAGACGTCATGGGCCAAAAATCCACCACATGTAACACACGGAACCCCCCCAAATTTGCACAGACATGAAGACAGTCGTGCCTGTGCAGAGGACCCTTGAAACTTCGCTTTACTTTCCCCAATCTTTTCTCAAGTCCAACACCCTCCCAGTCCCCATTCCTGTGATAAATATCGCACTCAAAACCCAGTGGAGGGCTTCCCTGGTGGCGCAGTGGTTGAGAGTCCGCCTGCCGATGCAGGGGACATGGGTTCATGCCCCAGTCCGGGAAGATCCCACATGCCGGAGCGGCTGGGCCCGTGAGCCATGGCCGCTGAGCCTGCGCGTCCGGAGCCTGTGCTCCGCAGCGGGAGAGGCCACAACAGTGAGAGGCCCCGCGTACCGCAAAAAAAAAAATAAATAAAAAGCCAGTAGAGGAGACAGCTGAGCTTTGCCTCCTGTCTCCTTGCTTGGCTGCCCTGCAAAAAATCCTTTTCTCTCTGGTCTTTCCCTTAAGCAGAGGACCCACTTGCTCAGTTACAGCTGTGAAATTTCGATTTAAAAATTAACCCATAAACAATTGGCATATACACACTACTGTATATAAAATAGATAACTAATAAGGACCTACTGTACAGCACAGGGAACGCTACTCAATACTCTGTAATGACCTATATGGGAAGAGAATCTAAAAAAAGAGTGAATATACATATACATGTATGTATAACTGATTCACCTTGCTGTACAGCAAAAACTAACACAACATTGTAAATCAGCTATAGTCCAATAGAAATTTAAAAAATAACTCATAAACAAATCAGAGACTTAATTGTATTCTAAGAAAGAATGTAAAGGTTATCCACCTCAATAATATAAAAAGTAAGAATTTAGGAGATGGGTTGGAGTTGAAGAGGTATAGGGAAAGCCAGTGTTATCAATGTCTTGATCATTATTGGGGGATCAAGAGATATTGGCTATGGTTGTTGGGATAGCAACTGGAGGTTTAACAAGCTGTTTAACACTGCAGAGGTATCTAATAGAAAAAGTGTAAACAGTGGTAAAACATGGGGACGTGAAGTAGGGAGATACAGATGAGATTAACCTTCATCTATCAGTAGGAAGTCAGAAGACACTGTCTAAAAAAGCTGTAAAACCACAAACACTAATGAGCAATTTAAAAGATTGTTGAGACATCCCAAAGGGACTCGAAACAAACATTTTTAAAGAATTGCCTCTAAAGAGCAAACTAGTGTGTTGGAAAGACGGAGCAGCAAACTCTTCATGATCAGCTCTTCTGTTTGATTTTCTAACCACCTGCATATCTTGCTTTGATAGTATAAAGTAAAATACAAAAGGCAATGCCCAATGAAAAGAAAATAGGAGATCAGGTTAGAATTCCTAAATCAGAATAATTTGGAGTACTGATTTGATTACAAAATATTACTTAATTTACTAAGGATTGAGTGATGGGCATATTTAAACAGTGAGGGTGCCATCTGCATTTCACTGTTAGCCCTGACCTGCTTGATGAAGTTGGTCTTCAAGCTGAAGTGATAGAAGTAGGGCTATGAAAGATTCATCTTAAAGTGTGTCTGAAATTAAAATGTAAATCATTTGGTTAAATGAGTTTCTTTAAAAATTCAATTCATAAATAGCTTATTTGTAAAGGGAAGGCAGTTAAAGATGCTGAGATTATGTCTCAGTCTATTAACATAGCAAAGTTTCATTGATCCAGAACCCAAGTATCTGACCCCTTAATCTATTCTGGAAAACACACCAGAATAAGGGCATAAACCACAAACTTCTTAAAAGACAAAACCTCCGTATGTCTCAGTATTTTACCAAGACAGCTCCTCATCCACCTCTAGTTAGATACATTCATAGATACTGATATTAATATATACCCACAATCCTAAATTTGGGGGGAGGTTAGCCAATCTCTATGTACAGAACTTCTTAAAAACGTAGTGGGGATATATGTATATGTATAGCTGATTCACTTCGTTATGAAGCAGAAACTAACACACCACTGTAAAGTAACTATACTCCAATAAAGATGTTAAAACAAAAGTAGGCAGAAAATGGAGTATAATAGGTGATACTTGACACCATCAAGAATGACTAGTAAAAACAAAGGAAGATACATTAAAAAAAAACCCAATAAAGCAGACATAAGAGCTTTAAACAATAGCAGTTGGAGGCCATTTAGTTTGCTGACAAATCATCCTTCACACCAGAAACCCCAGAGAGCTGGTATAGCTTCACCAGCTCTATAACTGGTGTAACTAATGTCATTGCTGTAACTAATGACAAATCGCTACCGGTATGTTGATGACTCTCAAATCTAGATTTCTAATTCGGACCAGCCTTCTGCGCTCCAGACATATTTATTCAACTACTCACTGAATGTCTTCAGCCAGATATGTCACAGGCACTTGGAATTCCTCGTCCTCATTCTCTTCCTGAAGCTGCAACTCCTGATTTCCTATCTCAGTGTCACAACTCTTAAGCACTCATCCGCGAGGTTTAATACACCGTTTCTTCTCTCTCTCACAGATTCCCAGCTGTGGGAGATGCCTGGCAAAGACTCATTCATTTTCAAGACACAGCAGCAGAAGCATCACATTCTGAAGTAAACTTTCCAATCCTTCCTGGGTCTCCAAAGTGTCTCCCTTGTACTCTGTTTGGACTGACATTCCTTGCAGTGCATGTAACACTTTATCACCCGAATCCCTCTACTAGACTACAAGTTCCTTGAAGGTACCATCTGTATCTTAATTGCCACTGTCAGGCCCTCACTGTCTGCTCCATGAAAGTTTACTGAGCAAATGAGCAAGTTATATAGAAGATACCAAATTATTTTTAACAAGAGCAAATAATATTAACAGCCAATTCCAGTGGAGAAAACACAAGTGTCCAGTAAACACAGGAAAGATGCTCAAGTTTACAAGTTGTTAGGAAAATGAAATAAACTAACAAACAAAAACCCACCCAGTAATTTAGAATGCCAAAGATTGAAAAGATCGATAACTTCTAATGCTGGCCAGGAGACATGGAACTGGCATTATTGTACACGATTGGTGGGACTGAAAAATTATAACTGTTACTGCAAGCAATTTAGTGATAGTTATTAAAATGTAAAATGTATATATTTTTTGATCCAGAAATCTCATTTCTGGGAATTTATCTGACAGAAATAGAAGTGCAGCAATTCATTACAAAATTATTTTAGTAGCAAATTTTAGTTGTTCTCCCCAAACAAACAAAAAAACATTCCTGGAAATCTAATCAATATGGGAATCAGTGGAGAAAATTATGATAAATTCATACTGTGAAAAAATACAAAGAAATCTTTGTGTATTTACTTGGAAGAAATTGTCTACAATATACTGAGTCAAATATTAAGTTCTAGAATAATATGTAAACTATGATACAATTTTCAAAAGTATATGTATATATTCTTGCACAAGCAACAGAAAAATATGGGAAGATAAAATTGTCAGAGGAGAGGAATAGAAGACTGATTTTGCTTTATATACCTCTGAGTTATTTGAATAGTTTTTTAAATTTTACGATGAATAACTTTAATATATGGAAAAGTACAGAAACTGTAGCAGACACCTGTCTACCCATCACTTAGATATATCAAATGTCAATATTTTTTAGATTCCACATATAGGTGATATCAGATGCTATTTGTCTTTCTCTGTCTGACTTACGTCACTTAATATATCTTCTTTTGTGCATGTGCCAGAGTCTCTCTAGGATATGCAGCTAGTAGTGGAATTGTAAGATCATAGAGTCTTTCTGTTGGATTGATCAACTTTTCTTTATTCCTCTCCTTTTTTATCTCTCGACTGGTTTAGTGTTATAGATTCTTTTCTTATTTATTTAGTAATTATCCTTAAATTTTTAACATGCATGTTTGATTCTAAAAAGCTAATAAAAATCAACAGGTCTGACTTTATCTTGAACAATCGAAGTATCTTAGAACACACGGGCTTGAATTACTGTGCTTCCTGTCTTCCTGTCATAGTCGTGAAATATTTTAGTTTCACCTTCTTTTTAAATCCTTTAACTCCAAATTAGTCTTTGCTCTTGTTTTTACAGTTAATGTTTATTTAGATATATCCAGATGTTTTCTAATGCCTTTGTTCTTCTCTGCTTCATATATATCCTACTCCTATCATGATCAATATACTTATTCCTAAAGTACATCCATTAGTATTTTTAAAAACATTTACCTAAAAATGTATCTTTTAATCTAATTCTTAAATGAGAGTTTAAATACTTTTTAAATTTAAGGATGACAGCTCTTTTGTTTCAGTAGTTTGAAAATACCCTCTTGTTTTTACCCTCTATAATGGTCATCGAGAAGATAGCTATCAGCATACATTTTGTTGTTGTTGTTGACAATCTAGCTTTCATCTCTGAGTGATTTTTGTTGTTTTTGATGTTTTATATTTTAGCTATGATTTTTCCAGCTGTGAATTTATTTTTATTCATCCTAACTAAACTAGGTATTTTGAAGTTTCATACTTGGATTATTTTTGATCATTCCCACTTTACTATGATTTCTCCAGGTGTGAATTTATTTTTGTTCATCCTAACTAGGTGAGATGTTTTTTCTTTAATCTGAGGATTTCTGTCAAATTCTGAAAATGTTTCAGTCATTATCTCTCAGTATTGCCATTCTTTATACACTCTCCTTCTTGATTCTTTCCTCCTTGTCTCTTGACAGCTGTTTCATATATTAATCTATTTTTCTTATTGTGTTGCACTGAAATAACTTTTCTTGGATGTGACTTTGGTGCCCCAGATGTTACCCCATATCAGGACTCATTGATAACATTAATTTTTTTGTTGTGGTGCTTCCCTTATCATGCCTTTGGTAAGAATCACTGGTACACGGCTCAGACTTTTAAATTTCCTTCTTCACCCACAGCTTCTTATCACTTCCCTGGGCAGAGGTATTGGCAGAGAAAGTTTTTCAAGTTCACCTTTTTGTGAGGGGGCAGCCTTCCCAGAGGTCAGTTGTCTGCAGGTATCTCAGTTCTACATACCCCGAACATATGGGGCCCCAAAGTCACATCTGCCCTAGCACAGAGATGAAAACCCCAGCTCCTGGACCCTCCAATTTATCACTGATTCTATATCCCTCCAGGATGCCACAGCTCCAGCTTGTGAGTTCACAGCTCTGCTCTTAATCTTCCCTTTTGTTTTAGCACCGGGGACTTTCCTTCTCTTTCTAGCTTGGTCATGTATTTTTTCAAATTTGTTTGTATTTCTTCCCTTACTTCTATGAATTTATAATAATGAAGTTTTCTTTATTAGTCTGGTCTACCATAGTGCCAAAATGCGTTTCCCCCTTGCAGTTTGAAATGTTACAAGGAACAGTTGTTAGAGTTGTAACTCAAAGGATAAATAAAAAATAGGGATATTTCATTTAGAATAATATCCCTTCAAAATTGATATAATTTAAAAAGTTTTGAACCTTAAAGTGCTGCCCCCTAGCTCTCTGGAAAATTCAGTTATTCGCAATAGTGTACTCCTTCAGGATTGTGGTTTCTCTAGCATTTACTATCCATCTATTTCAGAAATTTACATACAACACTCTTATGATATAATGTGTGTGTTGTCTACGTCTAAATAGATGTAGAGACTTATTTTATGATACAGATAAGGTCTTAACCCAGTGAGGAAAGGATGGTCTATTCAGTACTGGTAATGGTATAATGTTACTTTCTTGCAGCAAAAAGATAAAGTCACACCTTTGCGAAAACAAAATTCAGATAGATTGAAGAACTAAATGTGAAAAAAATTTTTTTAACTTAAAAATTATCACAGTGCATCTCTTTGACAGCAGATTAGAGAAAGTTTTGCAAAGCAAGAAGTATTAACATATATAAAGAATACATCCAAATCAATAAGAAAAATCACAAACAATTAGAAAAATAGCCAAAGGATATGAACAGACATTTCAGAGAACTGAAAACCAAATGGCCAGTAGCTATATTAAAAATGATTCCTACCTTTCGACATGTAAAATTGTTAAGTGAAAGAGTTGGTTCTCATTGCCACCTGGTAAAAGTAGAAGTTTTTTCCTGCCAATAGCATACTATTATAAACATACTCATATAAATGTACAATGTATAACTACAATTACAGAGGCACTACACATTTTTAGGAGATTTGGACAAAACAGAATTCATGAGAATTTCTGTATTTGCACAGCACAAACCCGTAGCATTACAACAAACAACTGGGGTGTCTGTATGTGAAGTCACATGTTTTATGTGTCTCACTGTTAATAAGAAAAACAATTTGCAATCAATGTTCAGAGGAAAGAATTTATTATCTTTCCATTTTCTCTATAGAAGATGGTTTATGAAAAGTAATGGTCAAAAGTAATGTAGACAAAAGTAATGTAGACAAAAAATATTGTAGAAGTGGGTAGGGTAATTAATTAATAATTTTATACCATTTTTTCTGGATTTTGTAATGCTTTTGGTATTTGTCAGATTTAAAATTTGGGGATTTATTGTGAACTCACACTCTGTTCCACGGGTCCAGTCAGAGCCTGGGGTCCTCGCTCTGATGACTAGGCCCCAGCTTGGCGCTGTCTGGGGCTGAAGACTCCAGAGGTTTTGCCATGACTTGCCTTTGGTCTCAGGTTGGGCAGGTCGTCCTGTGGACTTATGTGGACTCCCCGTCCCCATGCTGCAAACCCTCTGGCCAGGTAGGCTCCACGCTTGAGGGGTGTGCGTGCACTCCTAGCCCGCTTCTACCCACACACGGTTTGAGTGTGGTCAGGAGTGTCCCCCAAACTCCCTCCATGCTGCCACTTTACTGTGTCAGCCAATTAGGTGGATTCCGTCCCTCAGCTTTTGGTTTCCCTCTACCTAAAATGCTTTCAACTCTGCGACTTTCACCCAGAAAGGTAGGGCAGAGATACACGTGTCTCACAGACCAGCTTCTCCTACCTCAGCCCCCATTCTCCTTTCCAAGATTCCCAGATTGGTGTGGGAGCTACCTCTCTCTGCAGCTGTCAGGCTCTTCCTGAGGTGGCCTCTGTCACCCCCGTCCCTGAGGCAAACACAGAATGGTTGCCAGGGAAAACGTTTACATGAAGAAAAATGAAAAGCACCTTTCAATTATTGTAAGCTATTATCTTAGTTACATTTTATTTCAATAAACAAATTCCACACCGTTGCTACTGAGGGAAATAACTAGTCTGTTGGGGACATAAAAACTGTTTCTAAATATTTGAAAAGTCGTCACTTTGAAGAGAGATTAAATTTGCTTTGAATGGTCCTGAAGGGTCCAATTGGGACCAAAGGGCAGACTTCACTGAGAAGTTACTGTAATTCAAAGGTTAAAAACTAATATTTTTGTAAGCATTTTATTTATAGGGGAAAAGTTTATCCTTGAACAGATTTTACAATAAACTAATTCAGAAAACTATTTCCACGTATGTGACTACATTTTTTTTAAACATAGGTTATCAAGTCACATGGTAGAGACACTGTTAATGAAAAGATGACTGACTTTAAGAGCCTGGCCACGTGTAGAGGCTGCGATTCTTCCCTTCTCTGTGTCTCCCCACTCCTTCCCCCATTCCGTCATCCATTCTCCTTCCAGGTGCCTTTCCTACTTAAGTCTCACAAAGCTATTGTGTTCTCCATAGACTTGATAGAGGTTGGGAGTATATAGGTTGACAAAGAAGTCAGTTGTCCACTCCAGAGGCCATTTCAGATGGTGGCAGAATTGGGATGATCACCCTTACCCCAGCTTTCTGTGATGGGGCTACTGTGTGGTGGCCCAGGTTTCATCTTAGGGTGTCAATGAAACATGAGCAGCAGGTAGTTTCCACTGGCTGGTGCATTAAATAAGGACCAAATGTTCACATACATGTACGAATTAGGCTTTCTGGCAGTAACAGCCAGAGCTGGAGAGATTGCTCCTCTGCACCGCCCCCCTCCCCACTATTCACAATATATTTTCACCTTGTAGAGCTCCTTTCTCCTTTTAGGTTACTCTTGGTATTAAATGTCTCCAGTATAGCTCTGTTGTCAGGGGACACATTCCAAGTTATTCTAAGTTCTAAAGCTTCTATATACATGGTCCTGGGCCCAAGGCTACCTTTTCCACAGAAAAAAAATTTGACAGTAGTACTTACCTCCCCTTTCGGATCACCAAAAAGCTACCCTTTCTTTCTACTTGCCTGGGCACTCCTGCCATTAACTTATTCCTCTGTGATAAGCCACAAATTTGAGCCATTATTTCTAGTTAAAATATTACACAGTATGTTTTCTCTCTTTGGAATGAAGGTCGAGAGGGGGCTTTCTCTAGGACAGAGTAGAGATCCAATCCCAAGGAATGAGATACTGACAAGATAATTCCAGAATGAAGGAAGAAGTAAACACTCAGAAACTAAAGGGGGGAGTCTTGGTGGTGAGGGAGGAGTAGGGTTTGGAATACTATTTAGAAGCGACAGAAAGGGGATGTGTGAGAGAAAAGGATGGTAAATTTAGGGAAGGAAGCGCTCAGGGGATGCTCTGATATTCAGGATTCCATAGAAGAGTCAGGAATTTCTCTTCCTTCCTCGAGATCGGGGAGACCCAGTTGGAAACTTCTGAAATGTTTCTGCCCTTCCCACTCATGAAGCAGAGGTGAACTATTTAAAACTTGAAAAAAGCACTTAATTTGTACATAGATGCTTGGATTTTTAGAAAAGAATTCTAGAAAATATTTTTTCCTGAAAAGTTAAACAAAAAGTACACCAGACCCTAAACTCTCTTCACCTAAGAGCAGGAAACATTTTTTACAATACAGAAATAGACTCACAGACATAGAAAACAAACTTATGGTTACCAAAGGGAGGGTGGGGAGGGATAAATTAGGAGTTTGGGATTAACATATACACACTACTACATATAAAACAGATAACCAATCCTTATTTCCCTACTGTATAGCACAGGGAAATATACTCAATATTTTATAATAACCTATAATGGGAAATAATCTAAAAAAGAATAGATATAGATATATATGTATAATTGAATCACTTTGCTGTATACCTGAAACTAACACAACATTGTAAATCAACTATATTTCAAAACAAATTTAAAAAAATAAAAAAATTCAACCCTCACTGACTTTGCCATTTTGCCTCGATTTTTCTTTAACAAGGTAATTCTTTTTTTCCCCTTTCTTTCTTCCTTTCTTTCTTTCTCCCTTTCTTCCTTTCTTTCTTTCTTTTTCTCTCTTTCTTCTCTTTCGTTCTCTTTCTTTCTTCCTTCCTTCCTTTCATTTTTAAAAAATTTTTTATTGGAGTATAGTTGCTTTACTGTGTTGTGTTAGTTTCTACTGTACAATAAAGTGAATCAGCTATACGTATACACATATCCCCTCTTTTTTGGATTTCCTTCACATTTAGGTCACCACAGAGCACTGAGTAGATTCTCTGTGCTATACAGTGGGTTCTCATTAGTTATCTATTTTATATAGTATCAATAGTGTATATATGTCAATCCCAATCTCCCAATTCATCCCAGTCCCCTTCCCCCTTGGTATCCGTACATTTGTTCTAGCAGAGTAATTCTATTCCTAGGCTCCTCCTCTGTCCTCAGGTAGAAGCACAGAATGAATTGTTTTTCTAAGCGTCTCAATTTTCTCAAGATCAAGTGTGGTCATACTTCCCAACTGAACACCATTCATCTTTCAAGTGCAGCTGAATCGAACTTCTTTGGGGACGCCTTCCTTGCTGTGGGATGCAGTTACCGTGCACCGACTTGCCTGGTTCAGCTGTCTGTATCTCTCAGTAGATGGGGAGTGAGCCGCGTGTGGTCAGGGGTTGAGGAAAGCAATGTGCCCAGCCTCCCTGTGAAATATGTGAATGAACACATGGTCACTTGTCACGGGGATGTCAAGAGAAGTTATCAGAAGCTACACTTGGTGAGAGTTTCTAAGTACAGTGATTTAGTGTTGTGTGTCTTTATCTCTCAATTTTACGAAACTGCAGAAGCCAATAGCCCTATAGTTGCGTCACCACTTTGCCTAATGAAATTTTTATACTCTGTGGAAATGAGAGAGGGTGAATGAAAACAAAGGGCTCCAGTTCTGAAAAGAAGGTCAAACTAATAAGCTGGAACTGTATATAATTGCCTATCTACTCTTACTTACAGTATTTATATCTATATATAGACATCTATGGGTATAAATATTTATGTTTATATGATTAGGGTCCCTTTGTGTGTTTGGGTAAGGAGCATAAATGTAAGCAAGGACCATCTCCACACTCATTTACCTAATACACATAAAATGTTCACCATACTGCAGTCTACAGCCTACACTCTGGTTGGGCTCTTTACACTATATACTGATAGGTTTTGGGGTTTTTTTAATTATCCAAAGTCCACAATTTATTCAGGTTTCCTTAGTTTTTACCTGATGTCCCTTTTGTGCTCCAGGATTCCATCCAAGATCCTACATTCCTTTCAGATGTCAGGTTCCTCTGGGCTGGGACATTTTCTCAGACTTTCCTTATTTTCGATGATCTCGAAAATGTTGAGGCATACTGATCAGGAATTTAGTAGCATTTACCTCTATTGGAATTGTTCTGGTGTTTTTCTCATAAGTAGTCTGGGGTTATGAGTCTGGGGGAAGAAGACAGCAAAAGAGATAAAAGAAGGTCCACCGACAAAAATCACCATTCTCCTCACATACCATCGATGTGACTCATCACTGTCACTGTTAACCTCAAACGGGTTAACATCCTTGACTGAGGGAGTGTTTGTCAAGTTTCTCCACTGCAGAGCTACTCTTTCCTCGTCTTTCCCTACTGCACTCTTTGGAAGGCAGTCCCTGTGCACAGCCCACACTTAAGGACTGAGGATCTATGCTCCACCTTCTGGAGGGTGGAGTAGCTATAAAAATTATTGGTTCTTCTTCAGAGAAGGTCTGTCGCTTCTCCCTATTTGTTTGTTTATCATTTATATCAGTATGGACTCATAGATATTTATTTTACACTTTAGGTTATAATCCAATACTACGTTATTTTGTTGCTTAAATTGTTGCAGCTTTGGCCATTGCAGAGCTGTTCCAGTTGACGCCTGTGCCGTTGACATCCCCCTCGTTGGTTTTTTAGCACTTTCTTACTTTCTGGCACTGTAAGATACTCCAGGCTCATCCTGTACATTTCCTGCTCCAGTTCTATAATCAACCATTTCTCCAAGGATTCCTGGTTCCTTTTATTGAAGAATGGTATAGAAATCAAGATCTGAGCACTAGGTGTGCTTGTTGCTGCTGAAGCGTTTATTTCTAGACCTTCTCAGTTAACAGAGCCAGGAAATACATATGTGCATAATAACTTACCCTGTATATTTATTTGCATCTACAAGTCTATCTATATATACATCTGTATTTATAGTAAGCTAAACAGGAGTTCATACTGATATCTCCAATTCTAATCTATTATCAATGGATCATTCTAGCCTCCCCTTGCTTGTCTGTTCCACTCCAACAGGGAGAAACCTGGCTCCCACCTTCTGCCATCCATTTACTTAATTGTCTAATTCCAGAATCCATGTATAGTGGTTTCAGTTTATAGGCTTTTACTGAAGAAAGTTGAAGCCAATTACTCATTCCTAAGTGCCATTATGGACTGGCCATAGTAACAGCAATAGGCATCTATCTGCTATTATTAGTGCCATTTAGACAGTGTTAGGAAAATTAAAATGATCATCAAATATTTGTCTTATATGTAAATGGATTCTATTCGATTGTACAAACATTTGCAAAGAGGCATCCATATTGACAGCTACTGGTGAAGGCATGGGTGGAGTGAAGGGACCCTTCAGAAAAAAAACAACACGTTTTGTAAGCATATTGAGTGCCTACTGTGTGTCAAGCTATCGGGGAAACAAAAATGAGCAGGATTGAATTTAAAAGTTTAAATGTCATATAGCAGACAGACAAGAAGCAGGCACAGAACTAAAGAGAGATGCATAGTCAGAGCCTGGTAAGTATTAAAATACTTGTACAGCAAAAAGAAAGGAGAGAAAACTTTATACCAGGGAAGACAGAGAAACTTTACAGAGCTAATATTTGATCTGGGTCTTGAATACAAGCAGAAATTCAAGAAGTTCAAGAAAGAGAGAGAGAGAGAGAGGGAGAGGGAGATAAAGGGGATCCTGGGCCAAGGGAACAACACACACGAAGGCACAGAGGAGTGAAAGTGCACACTGTTCTTAACAAATTCTCAGTATCCCATTTACCTTATCCTAATAATATCCTATTGCCACCTAGTGACATTATTTCCTGGTAAACCATAAATATAAATGATTAATGGAGGTTTATGCTTTGGAAACACAGTGACATTTATAACACCTGCACTATTTCCAGTGTGGGACAAACAGTGCAGAAGTGAGTTACTAATAGCATCCTCTGAGAATTCGCTTTTTAAAACAACAGACATGGAGATTATGCCTGAGGAAATGATGGAATAATTAGGTTTTGTGAACTCTTGGTCTAATGCAACAAATCACTTCATTTTTTTTTTACTGGAGATTAGCCCAATGACTAAACCATACTTTAAAAAACATCATAATATTATCCCACCCTTTCTGAGTATATGACCCTAAACACTGTATAATCTCCTCCAAAGTTATATGAAAAGGGAGAATTCTTATCTTTTTCGGCGTTAAGAGAGCAGTCACTAAAATTTTATTCACTTTTGTCTGTTTGGGTCTATCATACTTAATAACTTGTCCTATTTTTATAAAAGTAACTGCATCCCTGTATAATGATATTATGCCCACATGTTCCTTCTGTTCATGTTTATCATCACCAGAAATAGTTTTCCCATTTTCCCAGGTATCCATCAGCATTCTAAAACCAGAGTCATATACTGTCAATATTGAGAATTCTTTACGACATCAACTATAAACAAAAGTGATCCTCAAGAAACTACCATCAATCATTTCAACTTCATTCCAAAATATTGGGTCTAAACCTAGAAAATACAAAAGCATGGGGCCTAAAAGTTTTAAATAATAACAAGTTACTATTAAAATGTCATCTGTTAAATTAGAATAAAGAGAACTAACTCCAAAGCATAAAGGGAATGAATTTAGAACATAGAAAAAAAAATGTTTTATGAACCTGAGCCTCAAGATAGAAGGGGCCCGCGTGGATATACCAATTCATTGACATTTGGGGATAATTTATTAAAGCAGCAAGTACTGCCCTAACTAATCTACCAATTCTACAGGAAAGGATTAGGGAATGCTTCAAAGCTGACTCCTTAATCATATATGAGGTTTTTCAGGGGTACATATAGGAGAGATGGGAGTGGGAAGGGGTGCAGCAATTAAAGACAAATATCATATGATATCACATGGAATCTAAAAAAAAAAAAGGGTACAAATGAACCTATCTACAAAACAGAAATAGAATTACAGATGTAGAAAACAAACTTATGGTTACCAGAGGATAAGAGAGGGGGAGGGATAAATTGGAAGACTGAGATTGACATATACACACTACTATAGATAAAATAGATAACTAATAAGGACCTACTGTATAGCACAGGGAACTCTACTCAGTATTCTGTAATGACCTATATGGGAAAAGAATCTAAAAGAGTTGACGTATGTATATGTATAACTGATTGACTTTGCTGTACACCTGAAACTAACACATTGTAAATCAACTATACTACAATAAAAAAATTTTTAAAAAATAGCATGAGCAAAAGCATAAGAGTCTGAAAACATGTTCATATAAAATGTTTTCAGTCATTGAATATGTCTGTCACATTAGGTATGAGGAGGACAGAGGTATGGAATAGGTTGGAGAAGTAACTATACAAGACCATAGTATGAAGAATCTTTTATTTCCAGGCATAAACTTAGGACTTTATGCTGGTCATTTCTAATACACATTTCACAGAGCCATAGGGTTACCTTAATCATTGTGACTGCCATTTTCTCAAGGAAACAAGAGAAAGAAAGGAAATTGAGGTTGATTACAGGGACTGAAGGAAATATTGACCATTCATAATAGCCAGTGAGGAAAACAGTAAAGCGTGTGACCAATAACTAGGACAAGTATTGTATTTATTATTTTTAATGTGAAAAGATTTTATTTTTTTAATTTTAACTGAGATATAATTGACATAATATTATATCACTTTCAGATGTACAACATAATGATTTGATAATTGTATACATGGTGAAATGATCACCACAGTAAGTCTAGTTAACATCTGTCACCAGACATAGTTACATACATAGTAGTGTTTTTTAATATAAGAGAAAGGAATGGAAAAGTAAATGTTATTCAGAGAGAATAAATAAATTGTGGTCTAGTCATATAATGAAATACTATCTAGCTGTTAAAACTCCATGAGCAATGCATTCACTTTTGACAATAAGGATAGATTTTAAAAGTAGGTTGAATGAAGAAAACTGAGTTGAAGAGAACTTTACTACAGTGCGGTAGCATTTATGCAAAAAAGTTAAAAACACAGAATAACACAAATATGTATATAACAAAAAAATAAAATATTAACTTGAAGGATATATGACATTTTTGAAAGCAGCTGGCTCTGGGGAGAGAAGAAAATGGACCTGGAGAGGGAGAATTTAAAGTACTTCCATTTTATTTATAACATTTTCTTTATAATATGCAAAAACCCACAAAAATGAGTTGGACAGAGGTATACTAAAATGTTAATAGGCAGTAACTGTGGAAGGTAACATTTTGGGCAATATTTTTCCTACGCTTCATACTTTTCTCCATTTTTCAAATTTTCTAAAATGACCAAGTAGTACTTTTGTAGTTATCTCCCCATTTTCAAAAACCATGCATGTTACAGGCACAATCGTGGCAGCCTCTGTTTTAGAAGACAGCACGGGACATGAGGAAAGTATTGTCACCTATACCTGATGTTCCTTCCTAGTCAGGTGAAGGCCAGTGGGCTTGAGGAAAGATGGTAATTTAAGATGTTCTGACTTCAGCAATGCTTATGATTCTCTCCTTATTCTGCACTCAGTGCATTGAGAAAAGAGCATCTGGAGTCATGATTTTCATTAGAATTTTCCCTGAGTCACATCCAGGTTAATAAGATATGTGGGTGAATCCCCATTGATCATGTATATATTTAATGTGCGTGGTCTGTTTTAACCATGTTCAAAAATAAAGCTTTTTGGTACTGTTTCTAAATGTATTATGCCCTATGTTTTTTTTCCCCTTCTCAAAATCTTCTCACTCTCCCACACTTAGATCTCTTAAACCAATTTCTCTGGCTCTACATGCCTTCCTTCTTATTCATAAGTTTTTACACCAATCAAGCCAAAAGGCAGCATATCACAATGTGAGGAATATGGACTTTGAAACTAAAAACCATGGGTTTGAGTGCAGGCTCTGCTTGTAATTATTTTCATGACTGAGCAAATGACTATCTTTCTGAGCTTCAGTTTATCCCTCAATCGGAGACTATACTGCCTGGACCTCAGGTGAATGGCCTCACCGGAATAACCAGATCACAGGCGTCAGTGTGATTTGTAAGCTAAAAGAATGCTGAGGTAGGGCTTCCCTGGTGGCGCAGTGGTTGAGAGTCCGCCTGCCGATGCAGGGGACACGGGTTCGTGCCCCGGTCCGGGAAGATCCCACATGCCGCGGAGTGGCTGGGCCCGTGAGCCATGGCCGCTGGGCCTGCGTGTCCAGAGCCTGTGCTCCGCAACGGGAGAGGCCACAACGGTGAGAGGCCCGCGTACCGCAAAAAAAAAAAAAAAAAAAATAGGAAAAAAAATGCTGAGGTAAAGGTTTACCAGCCTTCTTGAACTAAGTGGGTGGCTCCAGGATATCTAAGGGGGAGGAAGGGTCTAGCCACGTCCTGGACAATCAATGAGGCGAGTGATTTGTAGCTAGGTGTCCCTTGAAGCAAATTACTAATTAATCTGTGAGCATGTACATAGGACACGCTGCTGCTCAGGTGACCCGTGACCATCCAAATCCGTGGAGCAGGTCAGTGGCACTGATACTTACTGTTTGTAGCTTTACATTCGTCTATTCTTAGACCTCTTGACCCATGTCCCATGGATTTAATTGCATACTGCCACCATCCAAACCTATTGGAAATATGGCAATATTAGTGAATTCATTCATTCAACTTTAAATTGAATTTTAAAAAGCATTTTCTTATGCTCCTGGCACTTGTCCTTGTGCAAAGAAACAGGCAATAAACCCAACCCATCAGGGAACTATATAAATTGTTAGAAGTGATCTGTGCTATGTGATGTGAGTGTAATAAGGCAGGGGGAAGGCTAGGGAGCAAAGGGTTGGACTGCCTTTCAATAGGACGGTGTGGAGGCCTGGAGAAGGTTCCTCAGGCCTCCAGCTATAGGAAGTGTGTATTTGTTTTCTTTTGCTGCTATAACGAGTTACCCCAAACCCTGCAGCTCAAAACAGCACGTACTTACTGTCTCACGGTTTCTGTAGGTCAGAAGCCTTGGGTTGCCTTGGCTGGTTCCTTTGGTCTGGGTCTCACAGGGCTGAAATCGAGGTATAGGCAGACCTGGATTCTCATCTGTGGGCTCTGGAGGAGAATCTGCCTCCCAGCTCACTCAGGTCTTTGGCAGAGTTGGTTCCCTGTGGTTGTAAGACTGAAGTCCTCATTTCCTTGCTGGCTATCAGCTGGAGTTCTTTAACCTCCTAAAGGCCGCCTGCATTCCTGCAACAGCACACTGAGTCCTTCTCATGCTTTGAATTTCTCTGACAACCTTCTGCTACAGTTCTTCTGCCTTTAGTGGGAGAAAATTCTTTAAGGGTCCATGTGGTTAGATTGGTTTCTTATCCAGGATAATCTCCCTACCTTATGGTCTCTATCCTTAATTACATTGGCAAAACCCCCTTTTTGATATTCAATGGAACATTTACAGGGTCTAGGGACAAGGATATGGACATCTTTGCGAGGACATTATACCCACCACAGAGTTCAAGGTCTCCAGCTGCTGCACAAAGGAAGGCCCATTCCTGGGACACATGGGATCCTCTGACAGCTGACTTTGGCTTGAGGACCCTCTGAGGGCTTTTCAGAACCTTCCTTAGAGTGCATGACTTTCTAGGATTCTCTCACCCAACTTTCTTTTCCTTTCCCTTTCTCTTGGGTCAGACTTGAATCACAGGAATTTCTCCTAATACAATCCATGAACATTGAATCCCATCTTAGTGCCTGCCTCTTGGAACACCTCGACTTTGTGGTACCATCAGTGGAGACAGACAAGTGGTAGGATGGGCATCTGGGCTTGGCTCACCCCACCACCCAGCAGCAGATGGAGAGGATGCTGTACTGGTTGGTAAGAGGGACACCGATAGTCCTTGATACATGATATCACCTCCATTCCTAAAGATTTCACTGGGGGTGATTTGAAGCCATGTCCTGATGGGAATGAGAATGCTGTGGCAGGTGTAATACATAGGCATTTGTAAAAAAAAATCCGGGGAGCAGTGCCTGTAAAGACATTAGAATTAGTCAGTTACTGCTAAGTTGTATTCACACTTTACAGAAGAAAATAAACGGGGCTGTCAACAAGTGCGACAGTCTTATGGCTTATAAAGAGGTTTTTATGTCCTGTAGTAGCAGGGCAGACACAGGCTGAAGATCTGTTAGAGTTGCAGGGATGTTTGAATGCTCAGCCAATGCAGGTCTGCTCTGCAAAGTCAGGGGATCCTGAAACATGGGATGGGGACATCTTTACGGATGTGCCCGAGGATGTTGACTTTATCACCCCTCTCTTCCCAGACCCTGTGGGCTTGCACAGGTAGCCCACTGTTTTCTAGTAAAATCTAGCCCTTCAGTTTTGCTGGAAGATGCTGCAAAATCCTCAACCCCGCAGACGGTATAGTCTTGGACACCTCCACCCCAACTTCCATCTCTTCTTTTTCTAGGATCAGACTTGCATCGCAATCTGTTGATTTTCATAGCCTTCCCAAGATGTCTACCGGAAGTTCCCTGAGAGGGGTTTCCCCTAATAAAATCTTTGCACATCTAACCCCTTCTTGGTGTCTGCTTCTTGAAGGACCCAGATAAACAGAGGTGGTTGAGCAAGGTCTCAGTGAGAAGGTGTCATCTGAGCCAAGACATGCAGGAGGTGGAGACAGCTAGCCATGCGGGAACTGGGGGGGAAGAACTTTCCACGTGAGAGAACAACAGTAGCAAAAGCCTTGGGAGGAGCCTTCCCTGCTGTGGTCAGGGAGGTAGGTAATTGGGTGCTTTTTACTCTGAGTGACCAGGAAAGAAATCGCAGGGTGTTGAACCAAGGAATGACATGATATAACTTAAGTTTTTTTAACCTTGTAAAACTTGAAGTATAGTTAATTTACAATGTTGTGTTAGTTTCAGGTGTACAGCAAAGTGATTCAGTTATACATATATATATATATATATATATATATATATTCTTTTTCAGATTCTTTTCCATTATAGGTTATTACAAGATATTGAATATAGTTCCCTGTGCTATACAGTAAGACACTGTCATTGGTTTATTTTATATATAGTATTGTGAATATGTTAATCCCAAACTCCTTATTATTATTCCAAACTCCCCCACCCCCCGCTATTCCCTTTGGTAACCATTGGTTTGTTTTCTATGTCCTTGAGTCTATTTATGTTTTGTAAATAAGTTCATTTATGTCATTTTTTTTTAGATTCCACATGTAAGTGATATCATATGATATTTGTCTTTCTCTGTCTGACTTAATATGATAATCTCTAGGTCCATCCATGTTGCTGCAAATGGCATTATTTCATTCTTTTTTATGGCTAAGTAGTATTCCATTGTGTATGTGTGTATGTGTATATATATATATATACACACACACACCACATCTTCTTTATCCATTCAACTGTCAATGGACACTTGGGTTGCTTGCATATCTTGACTATTGTAAATAGTGCTGCAATGAACATTGGGGTGCATGTATCCTTTCGAATTACGGTTTTCCCCGGATATATTCCCAGGAGTGAGATTGCTGGATCATATGGTAGTTCTGTTTTTAGTTTTTTAAGGAACCTCCATACTGTTCTCCATAGTGGCTGCACCAGTTTACATTCCCACCAACAGTGTAGGAGGGTTCCTTAACTTCAGATTTAAAAGGCTCTTTCCTGCAGCTATCTGAGGAACAGATTGCAGGAGGCCAAAGGCAGAGCCGAAGTATCAGTTAGGAGACTATTGCAAGATCCACGTCAGGATGATGGAACTGACCAAGGGCGGAAGCAGTGGAAATGACCAGAATCTGGATGTATTGTGAAGGGAGAGACAACCGAATTTCTTGAAGGATTGGGTGTGGGATTCGAGAGGAAAGATGGTGACTAGAATGCGGATGCTACTAATGGAAATGGAGAAGGGAGCAGTTGCTTAAGGAGGAGATCAGGAGTTTGGGACATGCTAAGTTTGAGACGTTTATACAGCATATACGTGGGAATGTCAAGTGGCAGCTGGATGTATGAGTCTGGTGTCCAGGGGAAAAGTCTGGGCTGGAGGCATACGTTTGGGAGCTGTTGTCAGTAAGATGATATTTAAAGCCAGGAAACTAAATGAGCTCCCCAAGGAGTGACTGTGGATAGCAAAAATATGTAGTTTTTGCTACACATACAAGCAAGTGAATTTGTATGACTCACACCTGAATATCTATGTTCAAAAAGCTCCGGAACATCTGGATGATTTTCTCTAGAGTTGTATTCCTATGATGCAAATTCTCAACTTGTTCACCGTACATCTCTATTTAAGAACCAGTAGAATAATTTTATACCTCCAGCTTTCCTAACTGATTAACAAAATTGAGAACCAAAGACATTAGTGAGTAAAAAAGATTTTTTTCACAAATTATTCTACCTGTAGAACTGAAACCTAATGTTAGACCTGGAGGCTCATTTGCTTATTAGGTTCGTTTCTGTCTATATTTTATGCTTGAATTACATTCATCAGGATTCTCCATTTTCTTCTATTTCTGCTGCATTGAGACTAAAATCTATTTTCTTTATTCTATGTATTTAAAAATTGTGTTAACTATTTTGAATCAAATAGTTTTCACTGAATTCTCCCAGGGCAATTTTCCACATATAATTCACAAAACAATGCAAAGGAAACTTTCTTATTTGTGTTTCTGGAGAAAAGACTTACCCAGTGAGTATCCTCAGTCTGTGCTGCAGGGGAGCCTCTGCGCATCATGGCTAAGGGGGCACTTCAGAATTCCAGCTTGCTCGAGTTCTCTTACTTCCTTCAAAATACAGTAGATGACATCTTCGTGCAAGATCTTCATAGACGCATGAATATGTGGGGCTAGAAGGAATCACTGTGATCACTGCCTCTCCCTCATTTTATAAATCGGTGTATCAAAGATTCAGCTACTTTCAAGTATTGGCAGTTCTTGCTTTCTGTCTTCTTTCTCCCTACCTTAGGTTCCTAGGGCTGCTGCAATAAATTCCCACAAGCTTGGTGGCTTCACACAACAAGAATTCCTTTTCTCACTGTTCCAGAAGTTAGCAGTCTGAAATCAAGGGGTTCACAGGGCCACACTCCCTCCGAAGTCTCTAGAGCACAATCCTTCTCTGTCTCTTCCAGCTTCGGGTGACCCCAGGTGTTCCTTGGCTTGTGACAGTGTAACTCCAGCCTCTTCTGTCTTCACGTCGCCTCTTCCCTCAGTGTCTCTGTGTCTCAAGTCTCCCTCTCTTTTCTCTTATAAAGAAAGACACCGGTCATTGAATTTAGGGTGGACTTAAGTCTGGATCCTGAGATTATTAACTTAGTTACTTAATTACATCTGCAAAGAACCTATTTCCAAATAAGGTCATATTCACAGGTACCAGGGGTTGTAATTTGGACATGTCTTTTGGGGGCATACTATTCAATCCGTTACACTTTCCTTCCTTCTTTCCTTTCCTTCTTTCTTCTGCTTGATTCACTCCTCACGCCAGGTAGTTCCTTTTATCCTTTCATGCATCACTTCAATTCCAAGCTATCACTGACTCTTCAAGGAGATCATAATCCTTCTTTTAAAAAAAGGGCTTAGGGCTTCCCTGGTGGCGCAGTGGTTGAGTCCGCCTGCCAATGCAGGGGACACGGGTTCATGTCCCGGTCCAGGAGTATCCCACATGCCGCGGAGTGGCTGGGCCCGTGAGCCATGGCCACTGGGTCTGCGCGTCCAGAGCCTGTGCTCCGCAACGGGAGAGGCCACAACAGTGAAAGGCCCAAGTACCGCAAAAAAATAATAATAATAAAAAATAAAGAAAGGGCTTAGAACACAAGGGTTAGCTGGAAAAACTACAGTCCCACCTTTCGAGGTTGACCCAAAGTAGCCATGGTTATATTCCATCATCTCCTTTTTCTATCACCCACCCTGTAACGTCTTCATTTTTCACTCCATCGGCCATCTGGTCTAGTTTACTCACCTGGTGGAAGAACACAGACCTTAATCCCTGAGGACTCTGAGCCTTTGGTTGTCTTGTCTTTGCCAGCTGCGGTTGTGGGAGTTGCCTGGTTACTGTTACAATGCATATAGAAGCACCTGGAGATGTTTTGGTGAATCTGGCACGTTTCGGGTATACTCCTCCCTGGCTCCACTCCATGGTCTACCAGCATGAGAATCTCAAAGTGGATGGCTGTAATCCAGCTTTACGTTCAGGGGAACTGTCACTTGTGTCCCCTGATGGAAGTGTGCCCCACCTCCCTTGGAACTAGGGCCTCAGTGTCAGTCAGCTATTTTTTTTAAATTAATTAATTAATTTATTTTTGGCTGCATTGGGTCTTTGTTGCTGCGCACGGGCTTCCTCTAGTTGTTAAGAGCGGGGGCTACTCTTCATTGCCGTGCGCAGGCTTCTCATTGCGGTGGCTTCTCTTCTTGTGGAGCACGGGCTCTAGGCGTGCAGGCTCAGCAGTTGTGGCGCATGGGCTCTAGAGCGCAGGCTCAGTAGTTGTGGTGCACAGGCGTAGTTGCCCCACGGCATGTGGGATCTTCCCGGACCAGGGCTCAAACCCGTGTCCCGTGCATTGGCAGGCGGATTCTTAACCACTGCGCCACCAGGGAAGCCCCAGTCAGCTATTATTGTAGAAGACATCACTTCAAACCTCAGTAGTCTCCAATCATAAACAAGTATTATACGCACAGATCTATTGGAAAAGCTTTGCTTTAAGCTGCAGGTCTGTTGGTTGGCTGGATTGGTTCTGCTCTGTGTGTGTCTTCTTCTGGGAACTGCAGGCCAGCTGGGTATGTTCTTCTCATGGTGATGGCAGAAGCACAAGAAGACAAAGCCAAGTGCACTAGCACATATCAAGCCATTGCATGTGCCATCCTACCAGCTAAAGAGAGTCCTTTGATCCTAAAGTCAAAGTGTGCGAGATATAGTCTAAGGGGCCAAGCATATTACACTGCCAAGTCCAACAACAATACAGCAGAGAAGTGTACCCTTCCCACGGAGTGTCGGGGGACTGGAAGCAGTGACTATTTACTGAACAATACTCTAATTTATACAACCTTCAGTGGAAATGAGAAACCCAGCTTTCGGAAGTGGGACACTGGGAATGATGGCGAGATGCACCGATCCTACTTCCACATAATACATCATCCTTTGCTTCAGTGCATCCTCCTGGAAAACTGCACACCAACCCTACAGGTTGTGATCCTAGGTTGGTGCATTAGCTGAGCCTTTCATAGGCCATCCCAGGGATCTGTCAGATTGAGGGCTTCTGAATGGTGATATGGTGAATGGGAGAAACAGTGGATCTCAGGGTCACGTGCCATTCAGCGTACCCTCTTCCACATAAAATGGGTTCTTTGGTCTGAGCCTGTGTTGTGAGAGATCCTGTATCAGGAACCAAGCTTTCTTAGAGCCGTCATTATACTGCAGGCAGAAGCACTGTGGCCAGAAGGCAAACTGCTCTCTGGACTAGGTATGAATTATATATGTAAACTCTAGGATCATAGAGACCTGCAGCAATTAACTTGCCATCAGGTGTTCTCCTGGAGATACGGTACCATACAAAGGGCTAAGACTTGGTCTCTGCTGCGGATAGGTCAGGCTTCAACAGCAGTATTGGTGGTGAGAGAGCTCACGCTTTGGGTCCATGAATAGCTTTCAACTCTAACATCAGGGGTGCTCTGTTCACAGGCCTCTTGTACACTGGGGTGGCCAAAGATGACCACATACTTAGTGGCTTAAAGCAATACAAACTTACTATCTTAGAGTTTTGTAGGTTAGGAGTCCAACAGAGGTCTCACTGGGCTAAAATCAAGGTGTCAGCAGGGCTGCATTCCTTTCTGCAGGGATGCTCTAGGGGAGAACCTGTTTCCTTGCCTTTTCCAGCTGCTAGAGGCTGCCTGTATTCCTTGGACCATGGATCCTTCCTCCATATTCAAAGCCAACAACATTGCATCTCTATGACTGTTCTGCTATAGTCACCTGTCTCTCTGAGCATAGTTAGGAAAGATTATCTGCATATAAAGCCTGTGATTAGGACCTCCCTGGTGGCTCAGTGGTTAAGAATCCACCTGCCAATGCAGGGGACACAGGTTCAAGCCCTAGTCCAGGAAGATCCCACATGCCACGGAGCAACCAAGCCTGTGCGCCACAACTACTGAGCCCGCGTGCCACAACTACTGAAGCCCGCGCGCCTAGAGCCTGTGCTCCGCAACAAGAGAAGCCACTGCAATGAGAAGCCCGCGCACTGCAACAAAGAGTAACCCCCACTCAACGCAACTGGAGAAAGCCCACACGCAACAACGAAGATCCAACACAACCAAAAATAAATAAATAAAATTAATTTATTAAAAAAATTAAAAAAAAAAAAAGCCTGTGTTTAGCTTAGGCACACCTGGAATATCCAGGATAATCTCCCTATCTCAAGGTCCTTAACCTCAATTACATTGGCAAGGTGTCTTTTGCCATATAGGGCAATATATTAATGTGATCTGGGGATTAGTATGTGGACATCTTCTGCCTACTACAGAGAGAAAGTCCAATCAATGAAAGGCCAATCAATGGTGCCTTGATGAGTGTATTAACCTTGTGGAATGCAGTCTTGCTGGTGGTCCTCTGAGGAGCTGTGCAGAATACATCTCAGAATCGTTGCACTTCAGGACAGAAAGACTGAGGCATTCCACCACCTCCTGTCCCCCGTGGGTTAAGGGTTGAGATTGGAGACATTAACACCTCCCCATTTTGGGGTGGTCCCTGTGCATCATAGGCGAGTGATCTCCACAGCTTATAAATAGTGAAGTAGAGAGATATGGCAGAGTGCATACAACTAAGTGTTCAACAATCCTTGGCTAAAATCAGGTGGTCAAGGATGTGACGTGGTACCTCACAAGTGTGCCTCAATCTGTTTAACATGCTTGACTATGGCCCTTTATTAGAAGACACGTTAATTAAGAAACTTAGAGCTGTGCATTAAGGAACTGATTGTATTATATATAAACAAAGTAAATATCTAAAGGGAGGTGCTAGGAATAAGGTCAAAAAAAATAGGAAGACAGACTTTATTTCTACTTGGAAATGGCAATCCTTGGATTTTTACATAACACCACAGAAAAGAATGAATATTTTGCTTGAATTCCTTTCCCTCATTTCCTGGTCTGTGTCCTTCAAGACTCAGCTAAGACATCACCTCTCCTGGGTGGTTTTGTGGGTGTGGCCAGAGAGAAACAACATCTCTGTGCCGTAGTAGGACCCTGGGAGCTTTCTATTTTAGCATTACCATAGTGTTTTGTAACTGCTTGTCTAAACCTGACAAGTCTTTGAGGACAAGAATTTTGTTCTAGTCATTTTTTTTGTTTGTTTCCAGGGCTTGGAATTTGTGTGAGTGTATATTATATTATACTATATTATATTATATTATATTATATTATTATTATATTATATTTTAAGGTTTACTTTATCTTTGTAGATTTTTAATTCATGCGTCCTCTATCTTTTTTTTCCCCAATGAGGTATTGGTATTTTTCTTGTTGATTTGTGAGAGCTCTTTATATATGGGGATATTAATCCCTTGCAGCAACCCCTCTCTTTAGGCATGACTAAAATGAAGGGTAGAGGATAAGCATCTCTCCTAGGAGAGCCAGTGAGAGTGAGTAGAAGGGTTTCCTCTGCTGACATAACTCTCACTGTCACCAAAGAGGCTTAACTGACCCTCCCACCTCACTGTATACATACTTCCTAGTTTAGCCTCAAGATGATCTTTTGATATCATTGAAGATGGGTGTGAGGAGGGGATATGAATAAAACTAACAAACAATTTGGATTTGTACAACTGGTATTATAGCTCTCCTTAATTAGATTACCGAATCTTATCTTATCTTACTGAATATATCTTTTATCTCAGTACCTCCAGTGCTACCACATTGTTGGGTATATAACAAGAACTAGTTCGATGTTATTTAACATCAATTAATTAGTAGTCAGAATTTTGAAAGAGAAAGGGACTTCAGAAACTACCCCATGAAGAGTTTCCCAAATTGTCTTCTGTCTTCTGCCAACAGTAATATCCGGAAAGAGTCATTCCAGATTCAAAAAATTTGGGAAATCCAGCATATACATTTTTCTAAAGAGTCATCATATTCATTAGTGTACTAAAGACCCTGAAAAGTTCTGCAGTTAAGAAACATGTTTCTCTGATGAATCTGGTGTGAAACACTCTTTTTCTCTCTTTTTCTTACTTAACAGAATGTTAACGTTGTGCTCAAGATTATTTGGGAAGAGCAATTCTGTTCTAATCACTGAATGCAACAGAATACTTAGTGAGCTAGTTCAACTTCTCCCAGCTGGTTGATAGCACAGCTGGGGCTAAAACAAAGTCTCTTGACTTTTATTCCTGTGGTGTTTTTTTTTTCTTTTCCACTGTAAGAGGCAGCAATTGTCACTTAATGATAATTATTGGTGACAGGAGTTGGAATGCCTCTGCTGTTAAGGGAATGAGATTAAAGAGAAAAGAGCATCATCAACACTTTATGGAAAACTTTTTTTTGGCTGTGCCATGAGCCATGCAGGATCTTAGTTCCCCGACCAGGGATCAAACCCGTGCTCCCTGCATTAGGAGCACAGAGTCCTTTTTTTTTCCCCTCGCAGAGTCTTAACCACTGGACCACCAGGGAAGTCCTTGAAAAACTTTTTAAAGAGATCATTCACATAGCATATAAAAAAATCTAGGAATAAAGAAAAATATTTTTATTTGTAAGTTTAATATTAATTAAAATGCATGTTATTTGAAGTAGTGTCAATTGATGATATATTAGAAAATCTGTGCTATATGGTGCATTGTGTCTGCTTATGTCCATTTAATGGGACTTTAATAAGTCATCATAAGGGTGACTTTAATGACTTATTTGAAGAAAAGAAAGAAAAGTTGAGGGAAATTTGGGTGATGGGAGTCTAAACCAAACATAAAACCAGGATTAGAGGTCTGTTGGAAAGAAAATTTCTATTCCCTGTGAGCTATAGACACAAACAAAACAGAACCAAAGACCCAAATGAAGTCTTCCTGCTGCTTAGAAAACTGAACCTTTACCTATCTGAAGAAAATTAGAGGAGAAAGTTACCATTCATTGAGCATACATTTTTATCAGATATCATAAGGTGTCATTTTACCTAATCCTTATAATACTCGTGAATGAGAAACAGTATTGTCACCCCCTTTCTACAGACAGGAAATTGAGGCATAGAGAGGTCAAGTAACTTTCTCTAGGAAGTATAATTAGGAACAATACGAGAGCCATTGGATCTCAAAGTTCAGGTTCTCTCGTCATTCCATATTACATAAAAGTCTTAACTCTCAAAGAAAAGTGTTGAAACAAAGACCTTACTTCTAAGCAGTTAGGGAACGTACAGGACATGTGGTCTAAGGACATCGGTCCAAAGGTCTCATTCTGGGTCTTCAGTGGAGGTGCCTGATGGTGCCCAGGAGGCTGCGAAGTCTGCACCTTGAGGGTGAAGCTGTAGCTCCTCTGGAATCCAAAGGCTCAGCCTGGATAACAACCTGCAAGGAAGTAAACAGAAACAAACACAAATGTACAACAACAACAAAAAAAGAACTAGTCAGCAGAAGAGAGAAAACAATGAAAACTAGAGACAGAGCTGTTTAATTTTTTCATCTCAATCTTTCTTGGTAAGCAGAGCAGAAAGCTGTCAGAAAACATCAGTTATTGAAAAAGAAATTTTAAAAAATGAGTATTGTTACTTGTGTACAAGATAATCAAATGGCCTTCTCAGCAAACCCATAAGTTTTCCTTCAGGAATGGCTCAGCAAGCCAGTGTGAATGGTGACTACACTCTGAAACAGACTAAGGCAGACACCTTAATAAATATGCACTGTATCTCTTTGTGTTTTCAAAAAATAAGAGATGATTAGCGTTATGCTGAATGCTTTCATTAAATGCAATTTTAATCTCTGCGTGTGGAATATTTGGATAACAATGAAGGAATATTCTATTTTCTGAAACGGTCTTCCTCTTTCCATCCATACAGATGACAGGCTAGCACGTGGTGCTCAGTACTTCGTCCTCATCCTCCCCTGTCCTTCAGTGACCTCCATGCTTCACGCTCACTCAGCCATCTTAGTTGCATCTTAGCCTTTGCCCTTTGATCCATTTCTTACACATCAGACTCTGAATCATCACTTCTGGTCCATCCTGTCTCCCACTTCTTTGTCCCTACTGTATCTACTCAACCTTTCCTAATTATTGCAGACTGTCACTCCATTCTAGCTTCACTTGCCTCCCTCCTCAACCAATTTCATGGTTAGATGGAGCTGAACTGCACTCACTACCACCCTAGATCCTTCAAACTTTAACTTTCCTTCCCTCTTCCTCCAGCCTTTCCTTCTTCCCTCTCTTAGATGCTTGGCCTGCCTGCCCCCACAGCAGCCTGTGTAACTCCCATTGCCTGCTTTCTTTTCTGTTCTTTAGGCTTCTAATTTCTGCAGAACAGAGACCATAAAACCATACTGATTAGGTACCCTGTTTGATGTTACCTAGGCAGCACTGATTTTTATATAATTTTATAGTTATATAAAATTATTACTTAATTAAATGTATAATCTCTCTCCCTGAGATGGTTTTCCTAAGAAACCATTCATGTACATCCCCTCCTTGTGGTGACTACTCTCCTGTGCACTCAGACGGTGAAAACTAGCGTTGCAGACCAAGCTCTACACCCTCAACCAGTAAGTCTCAGTTCTTCACCCTGTAAACTCTCTCAACTGATGTGTGCTGTCTGCACAACCCCCAGCTGAGTGTATTTATATAAAATGTACTAGGTACTCCAGCTTGGCCTCCCTTTCAGCCATTATTTGTTGCTTCATTGAACCATTTCTACATATGATGGCTGACAAAGGGTGTACCATCGATAGTGGAACTCCTACAAATGAGCAAAGAGGAAGGATCTTGCAGTTTTTTCAAAGAGTAAGTTTTAGGTTTTTTGAGGTACAAGAAAATTGTATAAGTAGATTATCTTTGATTTCAAATAACAGAAAATTCTCACTCCAAGTGGTTTAAGTAATAAAGGAAAACATATTACCTCAGCTAATTGGAGGATAGTTTCCAGGGTTGATACAGTGGCTCAATATCATAAAGGACCTCTTTTTTCATCTTTTTCTCTGCCTCCTCTGTACGTTAGCTTTGCTCTCAGGCTGTCTTGCCTCGTGACTCTAAGATGGCAGCAGTGGTTGCAGAGATAATCAAGAGACAACAATGCTCAGAGACAGAAAGGGACCAGCTTTCTCAGGGCCTCCTAGCAGTGATCAAAGCTTTCCCTAGAACCCCCAGTGGAATCACCATCACTTGGCATGGCTACCATGACTGGCTATCAATTACAATTTACCTTTGGAGTTAGAGATGAGGAAAAGGTTGGACACCTAAGCAACTCCAAGGGTAAATCTTAATTGGCTCTAAGCAATTTGCCCATGAGAGTCATGATCTATTATTTCTGGTTCCAGTGTGTCAGGGTCCTAGTTCTAGTGACTCTTCTTGCTGCTTCTGTGCCCTTCATCGGTGCACAGGAATCAATTTTGCTGCCACAAGACTCATGAGGCCTGAAAATACATTATGTGGCTTTCTGAGATCCTATCTGCCTGCAGCTCTCAGACCCACAGTGCCATCATCCTAGTTTTGCTCTATCCTGGGTGGTCCTGTCTGCTGAGATACACCATATGGCCATTTCTCTCCCATTGTTCTACTCCTTTCCTGAGGGAGATGCTCTGATCTTCTCTACTCTCAGATCCTACAAATCTATCTGGACATTGTGTTATCACTTCCCACCCCACACCCTTTCCTCTTCTCTCCCAGAGCCCAGTCCAAATGGCAGAGGTTAACCAGTAGCTAAACTCCTTTTCCTCTGATTTCCTTCCTGCTCCCACCCCTCCTACTTTGGGAATCTGTACAATCTTATTGGTGAGAAAGCATGCTCTGATTTATCATGATTTTATTTGCACCGAATTCTTTCTGCACCTAGTCTTATGAAACTCAAAGAGCACATGCGTGTATAGGAGAGGAAGCACTTTAAGGCTGACTGGCAGAATCTTAGAAAGCTTTATGGAGAAAGTTTTTGAAAGGAGAGTTAAGGATGAGTAGGAATTTTCAGGGATATTGAGGTAGGAAGTCAGGGTATGGAGATAGTATGTCCAGGGAGAGGGTCCTTCATGGGTGGGCATAGAGCTGCATGAGAACATGAGGTGTTCTGCAACTAGCACTGGTGGGAGATGATGCCAAGCAGATAGGCAGAGGATTTGGCAGCGAGACATTGGTAAGGCATTTTCATCTCATCTTTTGGTGTGATAAGGAGCCACTGAAACACTTAGAACTAGGGCCATGACATGGTGCAAACTGTATACTATAAAAAGTTCTCTGGCAGCAAATTGAAGGGATGACTAGGGGTGGGTAAAATTTGAAGCAGAAAGACCATAGGGCAGTTCTTGTTGTTCTCCTATAAGGGAAAACTGACGAGGGCCCACAGTATGTTAGTAGTAGGAAAATGGTGGTAGTGGAGTTGATATAAAAGGAAGAACTGATAGAAATTGATGATTCATTCAATAGTGAAGGGAAAAGACAAATTTAGGGTAACTCCCAAGTCTCTGGCTTCAGGAAATGGATGATGGTGGTACCATTATATGAGATAATGAATGTAAGTCATAGGTATGCTTCCGGGGAAGATAAATCCCTTATTGTACATGTTGAGTTGGAGAGCATTCCCAGTGGAGAAAACATTGACATTGGACATATGGATCTGAGACAGGCAAGTCATTTGAGTCAGCTATTAATTTGGAAGTCATAAACAGCAAGGTTATAATTAAAGGCATGAGCATGCATAAGATTGTCCAGGGAGAACATATAGGGTGAGGAAAGGAGGGGAGAAGTGAGGAAGTAGGAGAAGAGAGGGGGCCTTGAGAATACTTACACGAAGGATGAGAAGCCTACAGAGGGAGGATACTAGTGGCAACCAAGGAGATGACCCGGAGAGAAAGTCTACATGAAAAGTGAGTATAGAACCAGATTTGAATGGGTTCAGAAGTGAATTATTGCTATGTGTTCAAGTTCACCAATCTTTCCTTCTGAAATGTCTAATTTTCTTTTTAGCCCATCCAATGTATTTTTTAAAAAATCTCTACATCGTATTGCTTCATCCCTAAGAATCTAATTTGTATGTTTTGTATTAGAAAAAGAGGGCTCACCTTGAGTAAAAGAAGAAAATCTCCAGGGACCCTAAATTTATATGTCTATATTTGCCATCTCATTATTATTTCCTTTCTGATGAGACTAAAGTGCTAATTTGGCAGGGAAAATTATTTTCTCAACTTTATCAAACAACTTTGTGAATCTGAATTCTGTCATTTTCAACGTGTTTCAGAAATGGAAAAATCTTTTATGAGTTTTGAAAACCATTTTCAGATATAGAAGAAAACTTGAAATAACTTTCATTGCTCATTTACATATCAGGTAATCCTTAATGAATCACTTGATTATAATTAGATTTTAGCAATAAAGTAAGTTAAAGTGAGAAATACAGTGTACTTTCACTTTGATTTTACTTTTTTTAAAAAATTAAATTAAATTTAATTTAATTTTTTTGCCTTGTGGCATGTGAGATCCTAGTTTCCCGACCAGGGATTGAACCCGCACCCTCTGCAGAGGAAGCACAGAGTCTTAACTGCTGGACCGCAAGGGAAGTCCCTGATTTCACTTTCTTAAAAATAAAATACTCACAATAACATGTCCTATCTTTCCTGTTCTGCCAGACAAAACAGAAATAAAATCATGCTGTGTATAAGGTAAAAAATTAACTGTTGTGACACTTCTGTTTATTTGTATTCCTCTCATATTTTCTACATTTTATAAAACTCAAGAATACTAATTGAAGTTACTATACACTTGGGGAACTAAAAACAGGAAGAGATCCTTCAATATAAATATTTGATCTAAAAGAATGAGAACAAGCTAGGATAGTATAGCACATGGCTCAAGTAAGTTTTATAATGAAGAAAAGAAATCAAACTAACGAGTCATAGAGTAGCTGTAACATTTAAAAATGTACAAAATATGAATAATAAGCAGAGAACCATAAAACGTTTGAATGTTTTAAAGATAATTTCTTTAGTGATAGCTATATGATTTGTAGTGTTCTCTATGATGTGGACACAATCACTATTAATGTAGACAACGATGTGTTTTTAAAATCTCAAAGTAATTACCCTCAAAAACCTGCATTCTATAAATATTCCTGCCTCATGCATTTTGTCATACTGTGTAGCACTGAAATAATAGAGAGAAGTGACATTTACTATAAAAAAAGAAGCATATCTCTATGTGTGTTACAACATATATGGCTATCATAAAGTTCCAAGCACAGACAGAAACATCTCTGTGACATGTACCTATTTATTTCAGAAAAGGCCATTTGGGAATTTTTAATTAACCTAAGAACTTACCTAAATGTGTCAAGATTATTACAGGCTGCATGGAAGATGATTATACTGCAGATAATTTGCACTATAAATATTTGCATTCAATCTACTAACAAATTTACCAACCCTTGAAATATTCATGAAAGGACACTAGTCTGTAATTGGGCATCATCTTTTATACAGAGAGAATAGAGGTGAAATTAGTGCTTCTCATCACATGTAGGATGTCTTTCAAGTGTTTTTAGAAAATGAGGTTAAAAATTCAGTGTGTTGGGCTTCCCTGGTGGCACAGTGGTTGAGAGTCCGCCTGCCGATGCAGGGGACACGGGTTCGTGCCCCGGTCCGGGAGGATCCCACATGCCGCGGAGCGGCTGGGCCCGTGAGCCATGGTCGCAGAGCCTGCGCATCCGGAGCCTGTGCTCCGCAACGGGAGAGGCCGCAACAGTGACAGGCCCACGTACCGCAAAAAAAATTTAAAAAAAATTAAAAAAAAAAAATTCAGTGTGTTGAGAAACAAAAATAATATCAAAAGAATCAACATAATAAAAAGTTTTTTATTTGAAAATAAAATAGATAAACCTATAGTGATATGAAGGAAGGCAAGTAACATTAGAAATGACAAAGCATACATAGCTATGGATCTAGCAGAGTTTTAAAAAACAACTGAACAACATTAAAAACAATGTTATTCCAATAATTTTGCAAAGCTAAATGAAATTTACATATTTCTAGAAAAATGTGACTTACCTAAAGAACTTCAAGAAGAAATAGAATCTGAAAATACACACAACCACCAAAGAAACTGAATTAATAGTTAAAATTCCTCTAACAAAGGAAACACGAGGTTCAGATGCTTTTAAGGATAAGCACCACCATACATTCAAGAAAAAGATCATTTCAATTGTTTATAAGGTTTTCTAAAACACAGGAAAAAGGAAACACTCCCTGTGGTAGACTGTAGTATTGTTCCTCACTTTCCCTTCTCTCCCTAGAATAAGATAATACATCCCCATTCTCTTCATGTGGCTTTCCCATTGACTTTGGGCTTGTCTGTGTGAAGATTATTCCCAGGAGTGCCTGCTCTTTAACTTGGGTCCTGGAATGAGAAAACATGTAGAATCCAGCTGGGCACAGCCTAGCCCAGTATTGCTGAAGCTGATCTGCAGACCAGTGAACAAGAAGTAAAATTTGACATTTAAGCCATTTGAATTTAGGGTTTATTTGTTACCAAAACATAAACTGACTAATATACTTTCCTACTCATTCTATGGGCTAGTGTAACACAAACCTGGGAAGAACAGTAGAATAAAAAAAATATATAGTAAAATTTCATTCATGAGTATAGATGCAAAAATCCTAAGTAAAAAAATAGAAAAATCCAGTGATGTTTAAAAATGATTGTACAACATAACTAAATTAGTTTATGTACAACATAACTAAATTAGTTTATGTACAACATAACTAAATTTATGTACTAAGTTTATGTACAACATAACTAAGTTAGTTTATTCCAGTGAATCAAGGGTGGCTTAATATTAGACAATCTACAAATATCATTCATTTTATTAACAGACTTAAGGAGAAAGATGATACGAGACCTCAATATATGCAGAACAAACATTTAATAAAATTTTATAACATTATTTAAATGCATTTTAAAAAAGACTTTAATAAATGGCATGTTAGGTTGTGTTCACGGATATGAAGATTCTAAATCATAAAGGTCCTCCCAAATCTATAGGTCCAACGTAATGAAAATCCAAACAGGGATTCTTTGGGGAAATTTTCAAGAAGATTCTAAATTTTATACAGAAGAGCCAAGACTGCTTAAGAAAAAGTATGAGATGGGAGGTCTTGCTTTACCAGTTATCAAGACTTAATACAAAGTTACAGTGATTAAGAAACTGTCTAGTGTCGAGTAGAAAAAGAATGTTTGATCAACAAAACAAAATAGAGATATATAGGAGCATATATTTAAACTCGATTTATAAGATAAGAGACATTGTAGACCTGTGGCAAAAGAGTGCGTCATTTGATAAACTATGCTGGGACAATAGAACATAAGTGAATCAAATCCCTACTCCATACCATACACAAAAATCAATCATTGATGTATTTAAACATTAAAATGTGAAACAGAAAGTTTTAAATTTCTAGAAGAAAATATGTTTGATATCAAGTTAGGAAAGGATTTCTTAAGCAAGAGAAATAGGCATAAATCGTAAAGGAAAAGATAAATCAGTTTCATCAGAATCAATAATTTCTGTTCATCAAAAGATACCATAGAGAACTGGAAAGGTCAAGTCACAAACTTCAAAAAGATATTTGAACCATGTATAATTACCTAAGGACTAATATCCAGTAATTTAATAGGAAAAAGACAACTCAAAAAGAAAATGGGCAAAGACATAGGTAGGTACTTCACAGAAGTGGCCCATAAACATATCAAAAGATGCTTAACTTTGTTGGTAATCAGAAGAACATACATTAAAATTACAAAGACAAACCATTTCCTACCACCAGAGTCACAAAGTTGTCTGGTATGCCAGATATTGATGAAGGTATTAGTCTATTAGGGCTGCCATAACAAGATACCATCGATTGAGTGGCTTAAACAACAAACATTTATTATCTCACAGTTCTGTAGTCTGGAAAGTCCAAGGTCAGGCTGCCAACAGGGTTGATTTCTGGTGAGGCCTCTCTTCCTGGCTTTCAGGCTGTCGCCTTCTCACTGTGTTCTCACATGGCCTTTCTTCTGTATGGAGAGAAAAAGGGCTCTGATGTCTTTTCCTCTTCTTTTAAGGACGTCAATCTTATTGGACTAGGGTCCCACCCTTATGACCTCATTTAACCATAACTACTTTCTTAAAGGAGCTATCTCTATACACAGTTACATTGGTTGTTAGGGCTCTAACATATGAATTTTGGGGGACATGATTCATTCCATAACTGTGAGGATATAAAGCCATGGGAACTATAATCTCCTGGTGGTGGTGTGTGTGGCCAATTGTTTCAGCTATTTTAGAAAACACTTGACAACACCCCAAAGATTCAACTTGTGTGTTCCCTGTGGCCTAGCAATTCCACTCCTAAGAATAAGAATTCCATAGGATTGCAAGATTAAGCAAATAAAAGTACAGGACACCTAGTTAAATTTAATTCCAGAGATAGGACAAATCTCAGTATTAGTAAATCCCAATTTTGCATGGGGCATGATTATGTTAAAAAATTATTCATTTTTTCTCTAAAATTCAAATTGAATTGGAAGTCCTGTTTTATATTTGCCAATTCTAGAAACATATGTGTTATGTGTACACATATGTGAAACATATGCATATGTGTGCCAGGAAGCATGTACAAGATTTCTCTTAGGACCATTGTTTGTAATAAAAAAAAACAAGCTGGAAATAACCCATCAATTTATAAATAAATTGTGAGGTATCAAACACTAAATGTGGATGAGCTCCTTTTATATGTATCCTCTTGGGTGAATATCAGAAGCTCAATACTGAGATGAAAAAAGCAAGTCACAGAAAAAAATGTACACAAAATGATTCCATGGATATAACTTCAACATGATGCAAAAGGAAACAATATATTTTTAAAGATTCATATAAATGTGGGAAAACAATGCAGCAACGTAAGGGAAAGAAGAACACAAAATTCAGGGCAGTGATTACTTCTGAGGAGAAAGAAAGAAGATGAGATGGCAAGGAGCACACAGGGCGCTTCCGAGGTGTCACTAATATATCGTTTCTTAAGCTCATTGCCGAGTACATGAGTTTATGGTTTGCTAGTGTAATTCTTTAAACATCTGTGTGTGTGTGTGCGTGTGTGTGTGTATTCTTTTGAATATTTGAAACTATATAATAAAAATAAAATAGTTCCTGTTTCATAAAGGTTTTAATAAATGATTCACATTATATATTTTTTCATTCATTCATTTTTTTAACTACTAGGTGCCAGATTCTATGCTAGGGCTCATCACATTTAATCAGGACAGCAATCCTTTAATTTGGTATTACTATTGTATCCTTACCTCGGGTTGTTTTGTTTTGCTTTTTTGGTGTAGATTAGTACGATGCCTGCTATGGAGAAAATGTTAATAAATCATAGCTCGTAGAATTACCGTATGTCCTCATGGAGAAGGTATTGCCTTAAGCAGAATAATTAGTAAGCTGTGAATCCAGCGTTGATTTCAAAGTCCAGAACTTTTTCCGGCCTATTTTCCTGCGTAAAACCTTGAGTTCAAAGGAAGCAAATGTCCTCAGAGCATTCCTCATTACTTAAGTTAAACTTTTATACTCATGATCATGAAATGTACTATGTTGGGAAGAGATCATAAACATGGTAGCAGGATTGAAAATATCAGAGTACAGTATATGTAACAAGGGTGACTGCTGTTTTGTGGATTTTTTTGTTTCCATTTTCTGTACATGTGCATAACAATGTAAAATATAATTCTTTCTGTGGGTTGTAACAAAAAATTTGAAAGCCTCTGAAATAGAGAAATCATTTTCCCCCAAACTGGACTTTTAACAAGATTAAGAAATGTAAAGCCAGCGCAAAAAGGATGGCTGTCTCTTTAGTTCTCCTACCGATAATTCAAATTTTCTAAATCTCCTGAGCCGGTTCCGTGAACTCTTCCAATGTTTCTAGTCTTGTTGACTGTCACCACCAATCCACACATTCGGCTTGTATTCTATTTCCCTCCAATGTCTTGGCCACTATTTAGACCACAACCATCATTGACCCTCTTCAAGGAAAGCCTGTCAATAGAGGTCCCTTAGCCTCTAGTTTCTGCTTTTGTTTTTATTTTATTTTATTTTGTTTGTTTTTAAATTTTAAAACCCCTCCACTTTTTTACAGAGAAGCAAACTTTCTAAAGGGCACATTTGATAGTGTTACCCTTCTGCTTACAACCGTTAATGGCTTGTCTTATGTTCAAATAGTGTTCAAACTCCTTTGTACAGTGCACAGAATGCTACCTCTCAAGCCTATGTGCTCCTGCACGGGTACATTTCCTTCACTCCCTCCCCCAGCGACTGCCCATCACGGTGAACGGCTTGCGATTTCCCTGTGACACCAGACTCACCATCCCCTCAACTACCTGTCATCACTAGTCTCCTCTGGCAAACCAAACCTGGATTAAGGTACTCGGTAAGTACTTCCCTCTTTCATGCCATGGCACTGATTTACATTCTCCTATTTACTCATCCCATCCTTGCCACTGGCCTGCAAGCTCCTTTAGAGGGGGCAGGGTCTTGTTCACCATATCATCTCAACACCTAGCCCAGTGCCTGATACATGGTCAACTTTGGGGTTTATTTAAAAAGTTCACAGGGAAATAAATTCAAAATAAATTATAAAAAATTAATTCTGAAAGCTTTTGGATTAGGTCCTCTGTAACTAGTCCTTCAAAACTAATCTCTAATTAGGCACTTTCTCTTAATATGTACCCTTCAGTGATAACAGCAGCTCTGAAAACGTTCTCAGAGGCATATAATTAAACACTTAAATTAACCATGGTGGCTTGTTTCATCTTTTCTAGAATCATACCAATCCTATCAGTGGATGGAGGACTTTCTCCGTGGTAACATTTCCTTGAATGCAAAAGCTCTGTGAACTATGAAAGCAATCACTCAGGGATGCTATTCCTGCCAAATCCAAATCTCTCTCTTTTTTTTTTTTTTTTTTTGCGGTACGCGGGCCTGTCACTGTTGTGGCCTCTCCCATTGCAGAGCACAGGCTCCGGATGCGCAGGTTCAGCGGCCATGGCTCACGGGCCCAGCCGCTCCATGGCATGTGGGATCTTCCCAGACCGGGGCACGAACCCGTGTCCCCTGCATCAGCAGGTGGACTCTCAACCACTGTGCCACCAGGGAAGCCCTCTTTTTTTTTTAATACTATTTTTTTAGAATTTTATTTTATTTATTTTTTTATACAGCAGGTTCTTATTAGTTATCTATTTTATACATATTAGTGTATATATGTCTTGATTTGTTAGAACCTTGAACCAAAAAGAGTGCCCATAGAAATAGGTGATACTTTGTGTTCTGTTGTTGTGTTCACACAAAATGTGACCTGTGGATCTTTGCATTTTAATTATTTCCATAAAAGACTGGTACATAATACTACCTTCTCTAAGCAAGGAACCAAAAATGACAAATATGTTCTTTATTTTTGTATAATGGAACAATAGGAGAGCGATTGACTCTGTTGTCCCTTCATCCTTCTCAAGGATTCTAAGCCTCCAACTTGCAGAAGAGTTTACAATTTATAAGGGTAAATATTGAGTAAGTCTCTAACGCTCTTTGAAACATTTGGCATTACGGAGACATGCAAGCACTGATGTGACTACAGATAAACAAAAAGAGAGGGAGTGCCCATAGTAAGCTATATGCTGCAGCTTTAATGCTATAGCATTAAAAAGGTAGAGAACGTGGTTTGAGGTACTGCAGAGTCTAACTAGTAATAAAGGTGATTACAAGGCACAAGACACTGATAGACTTAAGTATCTGATTTTAGACATGTTCAATTTAGATTCTCTGTTTTGGAGAAATTTGGGTGCAAACCAGGAGCAAAGGTTACTGTGAAACAGTAAGGAACAGGATTGTTCTGTGTAGAATTTCTCAAATCCATAATCGTATTCTGGAAAGGGTTGGAAGGATTTGCTGTTTTGAAACCATGAAATGTGTTACTTCTTGAGGAGGAGAGCTGTTTTAAGGTTTAATTGCATTTCTGTCAACTTGATAAACTCTGAAAATGAAATAAATTGAATTCATTCATTCATTTAGCAAATATTTATTGTCTACTCTGTGTAAGGCAAAAACATTTTAGACTCTATACAGTACTCAAAACAAATTTCTCAACCTTTGTGAAACGTATATTCTGAGGAGGAGGCAAGACAGATAATAAACAGTAAACATAAGAAATGAGGGTAAGTGATACAGTATAAATTAGAAGGTGATGATACTGTGGAAAAAAAAGAGGAGGAGAATGGGGTAATATGCTTTTATTTTGAATAAACGGGTCAGGTCGAGCAAGTGGCACAGAAAACAAGAGTTAGGCGAAGAATGGTCGGAGGTGAGGGAGATTGCTGTCCAGATGTCTGAAGAAGAGCGTTCTGAGCAGAGTGACAGCCAGCGTATGCTTATTTTGTTCAGGGAACAGGAAGGAGGCCAGAATGACCAGCGTGGTAATTAGTTTATTGGTTAAGCTAATGCAATGAAATCTTAATGGTTTATCAGAACAGAAATTTATTTTGTTCACTGAAGTCTGCTTCACTCAGGAGCCCAGGCTAATGACGGCTCTGTCATCTTCAACAGGTGACTTTCAAGGTCACCCTGGACATTGATATCCAGCAGGTGGTAGAAGACAGTATGAAAAATCACAAGAGGGTTTGCAGGCCACGGGTAGGGTGATTAACACTCCCTGCTCGCCTGGGAATGACTGGCTTCCCAGTGTATGGGACTTTCAGTGTTAAAACTGGGATGGTTGGTAACTGTCGGCCAGACCTAGAAATCGCGGTGGTGCATTGTCGTGGGCACATGCCACGGCCAGAAGTCAGCTGCATATTATGCAAAAGGGTTTAGAAAATGCCTTCTAGCCGAGTGCTGGAATGGAGGAAATGATGTCAGACAAGAAAGAGTCACACACAGGGAGATCAGCTCGGTGCTTTGTGACCGCCTGGAGGGGTGGGATAGGGAGGGTGGGAGGAAGGGAGACGCAAGAGGGAAGAGATATGGGAACATATGTATATGTATAACTGATTCCCTTTGTTATAAAGCAGAAACTAGCACACCATTGTAAAGCAATTATACTCCAATAAAGATGTAAAAAAAAAAAGCAATAAATAACATTGATCACATAAAAAAAAAGAAAGGATCACACAGACAGATCATATAGGACATACCCCTTGGAGAGACTTTGAATGTTACTCTGAGTGAAATGAGAAGAATTAGAAGGTTTTCAGGAGAGGAGCAATATTTTACTTCGTGTACTTGGTAATTTAATAAAGACATATCATTTTTTAAATACCAGGCACTCTTGAAAGCATTTACAAATATATATATATATGTGTGTGTGTGTGTGTATACACACACACACACACACACACATATAATTTTCATGGCAACCTCACAAAATAATCACACCTCTAATTCTCATTTTACAGGGGAGGAAACTGAGGCACAGAGAGATTTGGTAACTTGCCCAGAGTCATTCAGCTGTAAGCGATGAAGCTGGCATTTGAGTCCGGTCAGTCTAGCCAAAGCCTCCATGCTTCTGACAGCTATAATAGTCACCACTAAGATAATTTCCAGGATTTACAGAATCTCAGGGAAAAAGCAACAGCTATGGTTCGTCTGTTATTGGCCCTCTCATGTCCCAGGGCAGCCTTTCTCCCTTCTGCACGTAGACACATGGTCCTATCACTCCGGCCCTACCAATACCTGTCTTCCAGAAGAATGATGGACAAAAGCAATAACTATAATGTGTGCCTTTAAAAAATTTTTTTAATTGAAGTATAATTGACTTACGATATGTTAGTTTCAGGTGTACAGCATAGTGATTTGATATTTTTAAACACTACGAAATGATCACCATGATAAGTCTAGTTACCATCTGTCACCATACAAAATTATTACAATGTTATTGACTATATTCTCTATGGTGTACATGGCATCCCCGTAACTCATTTATTTTATATAATGTATGTTTTTGCGGTGAGTGGAAAAACAGGGATAAAAAAGGAAAGGAATACTTTAATAACAACCTCAAAGACCTCTGCCCCCTACAGACTCCCCAGTGTCTTCTTCCTTTTCCCTTTTACTTCATAATGTCTACTTATGGAACAGTTGAAAGTGTGCTTTAAGTCAGTATAAATATTGCTTTATTATCATTGACTAAAGTATAATTTCTTAATTTAAGTTCATGCTTTTGTGAATTTTTTCAATAGTGGGATCTAACTGTTGGAAAAATCCTGCCATCTGCTAACATCGACTAGTGGTTTGAAAACAAAGTGAAGTAAGCCCTGTGAATATGTTTAAGCCAAATTCCATAATAGAAGATTGAGTAGACATTAATTATCTCTCGGTATCATGGAACACTAAAGATATCAAGAAATAAGTATGATACATTGTTCATTTCCTTAATAACCTTTTAAAAGTGAGATGCTATAGAAAAAAATCATACTGATGCCACTGTTAAATTCCAACTGACAGAAAAAAATTTTTAAACAAAGGCGACTAAGACAAAGCAGTCAGAAAAACCCAACATGAGGGCTTCTCTGGTGGCACAGTGGTTGAGAGTCCGCCTGCCGAGGCAGGGGACACGGGTTCGTGCCCCGGGCCAGGAAGACCCCACATGCCGCGGAGCGGCTGGGCCCGTGAGCCATGGCCGCTAAGCCTGCGCGTCCGGAGCCTGTGCTCCGCAACGGGAGAGGCCACAACAGTGACAGGCCTGCCTACCGCAAAAAAAAAAACGAATATGAGCAATAAAAGAAAAGACAGTAGTATGTAATTTTGAGATTAGGGACAGGGTAGGAACAAGGTCTTCCTAAAAGCTGGATATAATGATTAGTGAGATCAAATTATACTTCCCATCAACTCTCCATCAGGTTAAGTTTATGTTTTAGATCTGATCTCTACCAAAAAGCTTAATTAGCAGTTTTCACCACTGGGTAAAGCAAGATGTTTATATAGAGAGAACAATTCATATTCACTGCTCACATATTTTTTTCTTCATAAAAACATGGGAAATCACCTCTTGAAAACTCCAGTATTAGTGATTATTTCTAGTATGTGTCTGGAATTGCTAAAACTTCCTTCTGAGGCCTGAACCAAGTATTTAATTATTTGCATACATTGGCAGCATTGCAAGGATATAATTAGTGTACTTTCATTTCATTCATAAATTAAGAGGAGAATGGCTTTCCAAACCTGATTAGTGGGCTATGGCCTTGGTTTCAGGGTGGACAGCAAATCTAATGACTATAAGACTATACCTCCTTTTACCAGCATATTATTACCAGCGAATAAAGGAATTAGGCTGTATCACGGAGCTTATAACATTAATGAACTTCACGTAAAATGAAATTTATTGGTGGCCTTTAGTAACCAGACACAAATTTTAAACAGGACTTAAACAGAGCAACCTCAGTTTCCTTATTTCAGACTTGAATGATGTAAAAATGAACACTTGGAGTGAGGGATATCATTTAACTGATAACAACTACAGAAGCGATTTACATTGCGTTTCCTGTCAATTTCTCAGCCTGTTACAAGACCCTCACAGCAGGGGCCATTGACTGTACTTTGAGAATCACTGGCCTTCAGACATGGTAACATCTTTAGACTCTGCTGGCTATGGGGCCTTGGTAGCCTCATTCACAGAAGAGATGATGATGTTTGAGGCTTTCTGTCCTATCTGCTCTTGTTTTTTGTCTTCTGTGATTATATTTTCATCTTTCTTTTATCTTCGGCTCTTTGCATTTGCACACTGCTGAGAGGGAGACAGTACCCTCTATTTTGGAAAAGTAAGTCTCTACTTTTTATCTTTAATAAACTGTGCTTGGGCTGAAATCCCACATGCTCCTCTAACTCCTGAATTGCACTTACTGAACTTCTGTTTAGTGATACTCTTTTGGTTTCACAGAAGTCTCAGGCCTCCTGGTCTTTGGGGGATCGACCAAGACTAGTACAGCTGCAGAAGCATGACACCAGTGGCAGCACTTTCTTCCTGTCTTTGTCAGCCAGTGCGGTCATCCCTACTGTTCTGGTCTCAAAGCCCATTTCCACTTTGTTCTAAGCAAGGCTCTCAGGTTTTTATGCAGAGTAGAGAATTATAATTTTATTTAATTTATTTATTTATAAAATAAATTTAGTTTTTTACTTTATTATTTTTGGCTGCATTGGGTCTTCGTTGCTGCATGCAGGCTTTCTCTAGTTGTGGCAAGCGGGGGCTACTCTTCGTTGTGGTGCTGGGCTTCTCATTGCAGTGGCTTCTCTTGTTGCGGAGCACAGGCTCTAGGCACGCGGGCTTCAGTAGTTGTAGCTCACGGGCTTCAGTAGTTGTGGCACGCGGGCTTCAGTAGTTGTGGCTCACATGCTCTAGAGCGCGAGCTCAGGAGATGTGGTGCACGGGCTTAGTTGCTCTGCGTCATGTGACATCTTCCTGGACCAGGGCTTGAACCCGTGTCCCCTGCATCGGCAGGCAGATTCTTAACCACTGTGCCACCAGGGAAGCCCCGAGAATTATCATTTTAGAATATAAATTTGCAAAGGATTCTAGTTTAACAGCTTTAGTTATTATGTGTAGTAATAACAGCTAGTATTTATGCCAGACTTACTATTTACTAAAATTTTTGTGTGTTATCTCATTTAAATTCTCACGAGTAATCTCATGAGGTAGAAATGATTATCCTTTGCATTTTACAGAGTTTTAACTATTTTTTCAAACAGTACTTGAGTTGAATTTATTTGCATTATATGGGGGGACAGGATTCTCATTTACAAGTCTCATTTTTATGACAGTAACTCTTTTTTTTTTTGCGGTACACGGGCCTCTCACTGTTGTGGCCTCTCGCGTTGCAGAGCACAGGCTCCGGACGCGCAGGCTCAGCGGCCATGGCTCACGGGCCCAGCTGCTCCACGGCACGTGGGATCTTCCTGGACCGGGACACGAACCCGTGTCCCCTGCATCAGCAGGCGGACTCTCAACCACTGCGCCACCAGGGAAGCCCTCAAGTCTCACTTTTATGAATTACATAGACCACTACTTCAATTCTCTTCTATATTTTGATATTCTGAGCTACATCTCCATTTCAAAAGGCAAAGTATACTAGGATTAAACAAATAAGTACAGTCAGCCCCTCCAAATCCATGGGTTCCACATCCTTGGAATCAACCAATTATCAATCAAAAATATGTTTTTAAAAATTAAATTTGAATTTGCCATACACCAGCAACTATTTACATAGCATTTACTCTACATTTAGAACTATTCACAAAACATTTACATTGAATTAAGTATTATAAGTAATCTAGAGATGCATTAAAGTATAAGGGAGGATGTGCATAGGTTATATGCAATTACTATACCATTTTATATAGGGGACTTGAGCATCTGTGGATCTGGGGATCCACCGTGGGGCGTGGTTGCTGGAGCCCATCCTTGCTACACACTGAGGGACAACGGTATGTGAACTGTGCCCAGACTGGATCCTGGAACAGAAAAAGGACATTAGTGGAAAACCTGGTGAAATCAAAATAGTTTGGAGTTTAGTTAAAAATTTGAACCAACATTGGTTTCTCAGTTTTGACAGAGGTACCATGGTCATGTAAAATCTACCATTAGGGGAAACGGAGTGAAGGGTAGAAGGAAACTGTCTCTATTACCTTTGCAATTTTTCTGTAAAACTATTCCAAAATAAATTTATTATAAAAAAGCAAAGTAGAGAATTGAGACATTCTTCTCTGTCCAATACACATTGCCCTTTAGCAACGTGATAAGGTCTTCAGTTGCTGATACCTTGCGGGGGTGGGGGGGGCCCACTTCAACTCAACATTTTTAGAATTCCTATCATATTCAGAAAATGCTATGCCCTCTCCTTCTGTTTTAATGCATAGCTTTTCTTTTCTTTTTTTTTGGCTTTAACAGAGGCTCTCAAGTAGGGGGAGAAAAGGTGGTGGAGAAAGAAACTCTCCCCGTTTTTTAACCTTCTGAATTTTCAGTGATTGTACATCCTGGTATTTAGTGGCTGTCAGTGAGGAGAAATATTTGCAGGCCTGTCCTCCATGAAGCTCCCACAGGACACGTTTGCAGTTGTTACGGTAGCAAAGGGGAATTTGGAGGTCCCTTCCTTCCAGAGGGCTCCAGCACATCACTCATTCAGAGCTCTCTGAGAACCTGGGCTGGAGCAGCGGCTGAGTCTCATGGACCAGGGGAAGCCTCTCTCCCTTGCCAAGGCCAAGCTCACATCTTACCCCAGGTGCAGCAAATTGAAGTGATGAGACCACTCAAGTGTGTGATATTTGTGTATTTATATTTGTACCTGAAGCATCCCACGTTTACCAATGAGTTCAGGTCAAACAAATCCTCACTTCGGGTAGTGGGTGGGTACCTGGAAGGGTCTGGCAAGAGTTACGCAGCATCTTGCTTATGCAGAACCTTCTGATCTAAGTCTCTTGGGGAAGATAAGGCTCTGCGGGTCTTGGGAAAGTTGACTCTCCAACCACTTTAGTGTGAGTTTAAAAAAGAGATGTTGGAACCTGATGAATATTTTCCCTTTGCCTATCCCAAATCTAAACGCTGTGTTTCTACCTAACTCCTCCATGTCGAGGTGTTGGCTCACATGCTGACAGTGACATTTCCATGCCTTTATTAATTAGCAATTAATGCCAAAAGTGAGAAGTAGCATTTGCAAAGAGGCCAATTAAAGACTACATATTGTCAAAATGCCTAAAAGCCCAAAACCCAGTAGGTAGGAGGGTCGTGGCCAGCAATGCCCCACTGAGTGATTATTCTTGTTCAGATCCTCCAAGTATGAAAACTTGTCAAGCTGCCTTGAAAATACTTGTTCCTGGGTTGATACTGGTGGGGTTAATACAATCTTAGTGGAGTTCGTGAGGAAAAATGCTTTAAGGAGCAAGCATTTAATATATACATCTGTATGTCAGTTTCAAACAATACCGAGAAAGGTTCTCTCTCATAATTAAAAACAAAACTAGGGGCTTCCCTGGTGGCGCAGTGGTTGAGAGTCTGCCTGCCGATGCAGGGGACGCTGGTTCGTGCCCCGGTCCAGGAAGATTCCACACGCCGCGGAGCGGCTGGGCCCGTGAGCCATGGCCGCTGAGCCATGGCCGCTGAGCCTGCGCGTCCGGAGCCTGTGCTCCGCAATGGGAGAGGCCACAACAGTGAGAGGCCCATGTACCGCAAAACAAAAACAAAAAACTAATTAGATCCTTACAATAATCCAGATAAATTAGATACTTATAAATAGATATAGTCTACCATTCCATGACATAGCCTATTTACAAAGAATGACACAAGTCTGACTGAACATATTGGGGTCAATTAAAGTTACATTCCCAGTCTGTTACTTAAGAGTTTTTAATAGTATTAAATAGTCATGTGACCTGGGTAATCACTTGGATTTCAGTTTTCCTGTTTATAAAATTCACATGGTAACAGATGGCTCACTGCACGGTTCTGCTGATTTGATGGAAGGCTGGATGTTAGGAGATGCTAACTTTTCCTCCTTGCATGCTTCCTTGCCGTTTCTTCCTCATTCCTTCTGCCAGTTCCCATGAGTGGCTGGCTCCTCTGACTGCTGGGCAGCTGTGGGGAAAGGAATAAATTATTGATAGAAGTAGCCTGCGACTCTATCTGGATTTCCTTTTTCCAAATCTCACAGAGAGCTTGAGGGTTTTACAAAGGGAAGAAGAAAGGAGTGTGTGAATGAGGAAAGGATGCGGAAAAACTTGGAGGAAGGAGGATTTCTCTCAGCTCACACGAATACCCTGTGACTGTGAGAGAAGCAGAGACAGGTCTGTGGCTTCTGAAACCAGGCAACGTTCATGCTGCTTCCTGGCAGCGCCTCCTGAGGCAGCAAAACCCGAGAGAAGAATGGCTACTTGCTAGGTGCAGGCTGATGAGACCTCAGGAAACCTCACAACCATTTCTTGTGACCCAAAAGCAGCCGCGAAGCAGCTGCGCATGCCCAGAGCTGAGAAGCCACGTGAGCGGGGAAGATGCACGTTTCAGTGGGAACCTATGAAAATACATGATCCATGAGCAAAAATGCCTCCTCTCTGTGTCCTTGGTTCTTTGTATGGTGTCAGAACAGTATGATAATTCTGGGTTTGGTAGGAGAGAAAGCCAGAGAATGACTGACATTGAGTTCCCTGCCAGCCAGAGGGATGGGCATTAAAATAAAACTTAAGTTGATTTATTTAAAATAAAGTTATGAACTATTTCTTGCATACTTGAACATATGGAATGAGACTCATACTCACTCATCTATAAAACATACAGTGTTACCTCAGGTATGTGGACGATGCTCAATTAATATTAGCTGTCATTATTTATCAACTGACATTGACAACTATAAAAAGGATAATGTAAAAAAAATGTAACTTCCTTGTATCTTCTTAACCTCCAGTATGAGACTGTATTCTGTGAGAGACAAGTTTGGATATACTGAGACTATTTTCTCTGAACCTGAACTTGGAACTCATTTCCCATTACAATACTTAACTGATTACCAGAATGATTGAGATAAGCTTTAATGCACTGGAGGAGGGGAGAAGAGGGATTGGTAGCCAAATAAGACTGCAGTCTGCATTCAGAATTTTATCCTATTTACTGGAGAAGGATGGAATCTTATTCCACGATACTACATATACATCCAAGGGTTTTTGGACTGTTTTTGTTTTGCTTTTGGTGCTTAATTTAACTTCTAGTGGTGGGAATCTCAGAGTATATATTTTGAGGTAAACAATAACTTGGATGGGTTTGGTGAAAAAGTAATGAATTGAGATTTAATGGGACTTGGGTCTTGGCTATGAACTTTCTGCTCTATGACCTAGGGTGAGCACGCAGGTCGGGGAGAGGGCACCAGAGATGCCGTTAAGTGTCGAGCAAGTGACACCTGTTGCCTATCTCTAGGAGCAGCAGGTGCTGTCAACCCACTGCATGGTTTGCAGATGTCGGGGTCTCCAAGAAAGACACGACTCACCCAGGCACTGGATGGAACAATGCTTGACACATAGAGCAGAGGCAGAGCAGAATCAGCTTCAAGGGTGAGTGTCCGTCCTCCACGGCCAATGGGTCTCACCCTGCAGTCGGCACAGGGAGATGGTCTGTGCTGCAGGTAAAGGACCTCGCTCCCTTCCTGCTGGGAACAGCAGTGGGGTTGGCCAGGTGCCATCCGATGCACACGCTTAAGCAGGACAAAGAAATACATGTTAAGTCTGGAACAGGGAAAGCCATTTCCAAAGAGGTATGCCCAGCACAGGCTGTGAGAGTTCTTTATCTCTTTGTAAGGACAAGTTCTAGACCAGGACACATTCTTAAGCGACCTTGCAGAGGTCAAAAGCCCATGTACACATGACTGCCTATCCCAACATTGTGTTTCCAACAATGGCTGGTTTGTTTTTAACCCATTTTCAAATAGCTTCTTGCCTGGTATTATCCTTTACCGTCGCAATCTTTAGAATTCTTAGACTTGGAGGCAGAGAAGAAATTACAGTTTTTCTATTTGAATTCTTCCAATATTTGCCTGGTTCTAACAGCCTGGGCTAGGAATTCTTCCTTGTGCGCTGAGCAAAAAAAATCTGGGCAAAACGTCAAGGAAGTAGAAGCCACCTTCGGCTTTCTCCAGAGTGTACCCTTGTGCTCCGTCCTAATCTCCAGGGGTCCATGGTCCTCAGGGTGCCTTCAGTTGCTTTGGGTCCTGTTAATACAGAGCTTCCCTGTATGCCCAAGGTGACCATACATCTTGTTTACCTGGGACAGCCTTAACCTGCTTGTCAAATTTTTCCTATTCACCTTCCAAATGTCAATGTCTCTTTTGTTCTTCAAGGTGGCAATGAACTAATCTGCTTAGCTGCTCATAATAAACACTTGTATTGCAGATTCTAAGCATACTGCCTTTATGATCACAGATGAATCTGCCCCACATTTTTGGCTGTCTCAGTGAGGGGAGGTGTGAATCCAGGGTTTCCATATGCCCCGCTAATAGTGCCACATCGAGAATATTGGAACCTCTAAATCCAAAACTGTAACTCTGAGAAGAAAACCTCAGCAATGCAGAATGGGGATGGGATTGATAGACAAGTCAGAAGGTAAGGTAAGGTGGAGCCTCCTGGGAAGGCCAAGGAACTGCTCTCATCATCCTTCAACGACCCTGAAGTTTCAGCCCAAACCTAGGAAAGTAAAAGTCAAATTCTTACCTCTAAGTCACAGACATGAAGGGAGGAATGGCTTTCTCTTGGTCTCTCTCAATCTATCAAAATCTCAGCTTTTTGAGGTTGATCTGTTAGGCTGAGTTGAGTGAAACCAACAAGGACACTGACAACTTTTAAAGGTTTTCTCAACACCACGTGGTGTGACCTTCCTCAATTTACTTAAGTCTCTGGACTTACTTTCTCACCTATAGAACAGCTGGTGAACAAGACAAATCGTGTCTTTGGATTATTTTAAAAACAGTTTTGAACTTGCAGACTGCCTGAGGGTATCTTCGAGATTCCCAGAAGTCCCTGACCACACTGAGAACTGCTGACCTAAACTATAAGACTGTGGAAAGGATTAAATGAGGTAATATACAATGAGGACTTGTCACCATGCCTAGTGCATAATAAAATCCTAAATAATGTTAACCCTTGTTCATTTTAGTTACTGTTAGTCACAGAAACTCTTATTACACTGAAGTGAAATTATACCCTAATGATACTAGACATGATTATGTTGTAGCTCAGAAGTTGTCAGGTCAATGCATTTTCTACTATATTTCCTGCTCTAAAGTGTCCTTCAAACTATGCGGATGTTGGATTTCCAAGATTATCATTTCATTTCTTTAGTATTATTTATATATTTATCTTATAGAATAAAATTTATTTTTAATCTTAAACATAATTTGTAGCTCATGGTGGGAAATTTAGAAATTAGAGATGCAAGAAATAATACCACATTCAAGCTCAACTATTGAAAGAAACCACAGTGAACATTTTGATGGATTTTCTGCTGGTCTTTTGTTTCTATGCAAGCATATGTAGTTTAGGGCTGTTTACAACATACAAAATAATTTTGTTTCCATGGTTAATTCGTGTCTGAATTAGTAAACTTTTAAAACTAAAAATTAGTTTGGTTTTACCACAGTCTCAACCATTATTCCAATTTCTGATTTCAGAACTTGTCAGGATATCTTGGGTTTATGTTTTAATTCAGCATAAAGATGGAGAACCTTTCTCACGGTACCATGTGTGGACACAAGTCACTTCTATGGACTCATCATGTAAGTAGCAACCAGTGAATGGTGCCTACCAGTGAATGGCAGGTGTGTAGCTGCCTCCAATGAAACCTGACATATAGGACAGGTTAATAATAATCATAATAATAGATTAATTATAGACTTTTTTTTTGGCCATGCCACGCGTCATGCAGGATCTTAGTTCCCTGACCAGGGATCAAACCCATGCCCCTTGCAGTGGAAGTGCGGAGTCTTAACCACTGGACTGCCAGGGAATTCCCCAGTATAGACATCTTGATAAAAACTTTTGTTTAAATTTCTATATATTTAACAATAGTCTCCTAAATACTTAACAATTATTTATTTTTAAAACTTTTTAATTTATATGCTTTTCTAGAAAGCTACTTATTGCTGTTACTGTTTACTAAAGATATATTAAACAATGATTTATTAAGTGTCCACTGGGTGCTAAGAACTGCTAGGTCCTGGAGACACAGTGGTGAAGAAGGGAGCCATGGTGCTTTCAGGGAGCTTACAGCCCAATGGGAGAGACAAAAACCAAACAAGTAAACACAGAAATAAACAAAATTAAAATTGTATTATTCCCAAAGATAAAAGAATAAAGATGAATACAAGGGTCACACAGAGGAAACTACTTTAAGTAGATGGGTTAGGGAAGCCTGTCGATAGAGATGACATTAAACTGAGAACAAGATAATAAGTGGTATTTTGCCCAGTAAACACTGGGGAAAGACCCTTCCAAGGAGAGGACAGCAGTCTGCCTGAGGATGCTGAGGTAATTAGAAGACAGGTATCCTGGCCCAAACCAGAGAGGGCCGTGCACTAGAAGGATGAGTGAGGCAGGGCATGATGGAACTCGGGTCTGGAGGGAACTGGTCAGGCACCAGATCACTGTAGCGCTTTTCAGGGTGGTGGTTTTAAGGAAGAGAGTGACAGACTCTGGTATTTTAGCAAACACTCTTGAGTAGAGCTGTGTAAGGGAGAGTTGACCTAGCTCAAGGGGTGAAGCCCGCAGATACAGAAAGAAGTGGCCGGAGCTGAGCTGTGCTTCAGAGACAGAGTGTTCTAGACTTAGTGATGGATGAGTGGTGGTTGTGTGAAGGTGTGAAAGAGGCAAGAATAGGACTTGAGTTTCCATTTTATGTAACTGATGAAGGCGCCATTTATAGGATGGGAAACACTGAAGGAGGAAGGTGACTGCAGGGAAAGACCGAGTTCATTTTTGGACACGCAGTTCTCACACTCCTGATTCAAGACCATTCCAGCTCTTCACAGAGGTGGCCCTGCACAGGGTCCATGCCTCCACTAGGGTGGTTGGAAAACATGTTGCCAGGTAGCTGAATGCTGAATGAACCTGTGGTGAAGTATTTATGGCTGGTGGCCAGTAAAGTGGTAGGAGACATTTATTGTACTAGGATTCTTTCTGTTCTGAGTGGCAGAAAACCAATTTAAACTCAATCAGTAAAGGGAATTTATTGCCTCATGTATCTGAAAAGTTCAGAAATGCCCCCGGCACAGCTGGTGTGGTTCTCGCCAGATTCTCTTTGCCTCTCTGTTTTTCTCTCTGTCATCTCTATCTTGCTCTCTTTCTCTCTTTCTTTTGTGTTGCTTCATTCTCAGGCTCTCTCTCTCTGATGGGAAAGATGACTTTTAACTTCAGGTTCACACAGTCCTCATAGCTCACAATGTCAAAGGAAATATACGAGCATCTGCCCTAGGAGGGCTCACATATCATGTGCTCATGACTTCTGATTACCACAGGAATTGAGTTCTCTGGACAGTCTGGGTCCATTCAAACCACAACAAGTAGGTTCTGCAAAGAAGAAAGTAATTGTGTTCCCAGAAGAAGAAGAAATTCTGGGCAGGCTAGAAACTGGTCAAGAAACAATGACTGTTTTCAGAATTATTATCTGCTGTTCTTCTCTTTGGCAGAATTTGCATTGCCAGACCAGTTGTCTGTTAAAGCTAGATCATGATAAATCCTTGACCTCTGTACCTACAGAAATGCCTACATTTCTATCTGCAAGACTAGAAGTCGTGTATCCACTCCATCCAGAGATGATATCAAGTAGTCAAGCTAAAAATGAAACAGAGTGGTGGAAAAAGAACTCTGAACGAAATAATAGTAGTCTAGGGATGTAGGGAGTAGGTTGAGGCATTTGGTGAAATAAGAAGGTAGAAAGTTGATCGTTGTTGGAGCTGGAAAATAAGTACATGAGGGTTTTATTATACTATCCCATTGTGCCTGTATATGTTTGAATTTTTCCTTCATAATAGGTAAATGTTTTTTAAATGGTGGAGATTGGCAGTGAGGGATGGCAGAACGCATCATTTTTAAATGACAACTGGAAATTATTGTTTTATGTTTCAAGATGTCATTCTTCTCAAACTCCTGAAATAGCATTACACTATGGGCTTGGTATGGAAATCAGAGGAGAATTTGTACTAAATTCATCCATCATACCCCATAATTAACCAATTACCTGAGTCAAAGGCTAAGGTGAAAAAATGCAAATAACCTTATAATATTCTCAGTAGATTTCCTTAAAAGACAATAATATATGTTAGTTGTCATAATGGAAATGCCATGCATTAGACCTGTCTGCTCCTTGGCAGAATTTTGACCTAAGGATTCCAGGATTGCAATCTATTAAAAAGGAGACACAAATTTCAAGTGGAATGCATTACACTATTGAATTTAATATCTTGAGAACACCAGATATTTCCTTTTTTAAAAAAATGGGATCATCTGTACTTTGAGTTCTACCCACAGGGTTGAAAAGAGACAGAAAAAAGAAAAACAAAAAAACAGGGACTAACACCCACTCTTCCATAGCAGTCCCTGTGTAGTTCTGGAGATGAATCTTCTCAATGCACTTTCTTTAGCTTAAGGTTTTTATTCCACTCCAGCATATGAGTGAGAAATAGCCACATCCAGCAAAAAAATTCTATAAAATTCATGGCTCTTGACCTTGGTTTATAGATTTGGGTAAATTAAATGTGTTTCTAAGGTGTCAACCAAGAATAATCTAAGCTTCTATCTGGCTTTACTCACCAACTTTATACCTTACATGTCCACATTTTTTTTCCTTTTTTTTTTTTACTATATCCAGTGGTCAAATGTGGGCCTCCTAAGATGAGTTTGTTATCTTTGTTATACTGAAAAGGATTTAGGACATAAGAGGTTTAACATAATATTTCAGTTTTACTAAGCTTAGAAGTAGTTTCTTTCAGTTTTTACTTTGCATGTCATCTCACTAACTTGGCTATGGTATATAAGTGTGTGTGTATCTGTGTGTGGTTGGTTGGTGTGTGTTTATAGTCTAAAAAGAGAAACATGCACACACCCATACAGTAAAATCGTGCTCAAGATGTTATAAACATTTTGCCTCTTTCATTTGAACCATTTTTCCTCTCAATGAATGTTTCTGTTAATCTGTGTGATCTGCCTTACCTGCCCCACTGCTTGTATGACCCCAAGGAGAGAAGAAAATCAGGAAATGTCCTTTGAGGCCAGAGTCTTGGCCAGATGGCTGACCTTCGTGTTCATCTTTAGTTCTGCCATACTGATTGGAAGCAGCACCTCAGTGGAAGAGGATCTGGGTCTTTTGTCATTTGCTCTCTTATTTCTTTTGTATTTTGTTCTTGCTTGGTAATTGATATGGTTGGTATACCCAGACGTTTTGAGCACTGGGCACAGATTTTCACATCCAAAAATAAACAAATAAAGAGGTTCCAGCCAATTCCACTGAGTGGGGATGCTCAGTACAGTCAAGTGGGATGTAGCCACACAACAAGCATGTGTTAAGTTGATACATGTGTTCCTGCATTGATGCATTTGCTTCTATGTTACATTTGGCAGCAAATACAAACACTTCCCAACTTAGCAATTTCAATTCCTTCCATTAAACTCTCCATGTTCATCTCTTTTGTTATTCTGACCATCTGTGTTCAGTCTTCTACCATAAAATTCATAAATATTTTTGCTAAACTAAACACATCAGTTTTTTCCATAAATCAAAAAAAAAGAAACCCTTTCCAAATCCCCCAAATCTTGTAGAACAAGGGTAGAATTCTTAGTTTCTGTCTCTCTTTGGACTTAGATTAACAGATGAATCAAGGTCACACGTTTTTGGAACATCATTGTTTCTTACCAGTTTTATAGACATACAGCTCCTCCTTGAGTTCTTTAAAACATATTGAAGAAATTATGGCTTATTTTGTTGCTTAAAGGATTTGAGGTTCACAATTGCACCAACTAGCCAGTAGCCTAAGTCCCTAATGCAAAATATAACACATTGTAGACATTCAAAAACAATTTGAATGAACAAATTAATAAATGAACATTGTATACTTCACTGAATTACAGCTATTAAAAAATGCCTAACACAGGCCTAGAATACAGTAGGCATCCAATAGATTCAAGGTAAAATTCACATGCATATGTGAATAGCTGGATAAAATAGATATAATAAATCAATGACTTTATTCATAAATGTACTGATTCAACAACTCTTTTTCGAGAATCCACTCTTTCCCAAGAACAGGGCTAATACTGGGTAAAATAGAGATGTAGTCCCTGATCTTGCAGAGTTTTCATGCTGTGGGGGGTAGTAAACGTTAACCGAATATTTGCATTTCGGATTGTGTGATTGGGGAAAGCACTTTGAGAAAGAAACCATGTTGTATGAGAGAGTATAACAAAGAGAAATTCTGATGTGAAAGCTGGACAAAGGCTCGGGAAAGACTTTCCTGCAGAAGCAATGTTTAATCTGAGTCCTAATGGATAAGCAATAAAAGATAGCTGGGAATAAGTTATCACTGATGTACTATTCTTGACAAAATGTTTAACCCAAATCTAATCATGAGGAAAAAATCAATTAAATCCATATCTTGTGAAGTTCTTCAAAATAGAATGTTGATAGGGGAAATTGTGAGCAACTGATGTCTAAGATAAAATGGAGTTTCACATTATAACCAGTTGTATTAGGTATCTATTGCTGTGTAAAGATCTACCCCAAACCTAGCAGCTTAAAACAATAATAAATATTTATTATCCCATACGGTTATGATAGTCAGGAATTCACGACAAGCCTAAGTGTGTGGTTCTGGCTTCAGTCTCTTTTTCTATGAGTTCATTTGTTTGTTTTTGAAGTATAACTGACCTATAACACTATGTTAGTTCCTGTTACACAACATAGTGATTTGTTATTTCTATACATTTCAAAATGATCACCATGATAAGTCTAGTTACAATCTGTCATCACACAGATATTATATAATTATTGACCATATTCCCTACACTGTACATTTCGTACCCATGGCTCATTTATTTTGCAACTGGAAGCTTGTACCTCTTTATCTCCTTCACCTATTCCCCCCCCATCTCCTCCCTCCTCTGGAAACCACCTGATTGTTCTCTGTATCTACCACTCTGTTTCTCTTTGTTAATTTGTTTTGTTTTTTCAGATTCCACATATAAGCGAAATCATACAATATTTTTCTTTCTCTGTCTGACATTTCACTCACCATAACCCCCTCTAAGTCCATTACAATTGTATCAGAAAGAATAAAATACCTAGGAATAAATCTAACTAAGGAGGTAAAAGACCTGTACTCAGAAAACTATAAGACACTGATGAAAGATGACACAAACAAATAGAAAGACATACCATGCTCATTGATTGGAAGAGTTAATATTGTTGAAATGACCATATCTCCAAAGGCAATCTACATATTCAACACAATCTCTCTCAAAATACCAATGGCATTTTCCACAGCACCAGAAATAATAATTCTAAAACTTGTATGGAAACACAAAAGGCCCCAAATAGCCAAAACAATCTTGAGAAAGAAGAACATACCTGGAGATATCATGCTCCCTCATTTCAAATTATACTACAAAGCCACAGTAATCAAAACAGTGTGGCACTGGCACAAAAACAGACGCATAGATCAATGGAACAGAATAAAGAGCCCAGAAATGAACGTACACTTACATGGGCAATTAATCTACAACAAAGGAGGCAAGAATATACAGTGGGGAAGAGATAGCCTCTTCAATAAGTAGTGTTGGGAAAACTGGACTACTTTCTCACGCATATACAAAAATAAATTCAAAATGGATTAAAGACTTGAATGTAAGACCCCAAAACCATAAAACTTCTAGAAGAAAACATAGGTAGTACATTCTTTGACATCAGGCTTAGAAATATTTTTTTGAAAGTGTCCCTTCAGGCAAGGGAAACAAAAGCAAAAATAAACAAATGGGACTACATCAAACTGAAAAGCTTTTGCATGGGGAAGGAAGCTATCAACAAAACAAAAAGGGATCTACTAGATGGGAGAAGATATTTGCAAATGATACATTCAATAGGGGTTAATATCTAAAACATGCAAAGTGCTAATAAAACTTAACATCAAAAAACCAAGCAACTTGATTAAAAAATGAGCAGATCTGAATAGACATTTTTCCAAGGAAGACGCACAGATGATCAATAGACACATGAAAAGATCTCAAAATCACAAATCATGAGGGAAGAGCAAATCAAAACCACAATGAGATATCATCTCACACCTGTCAGAATGACTATTATCAAAAAGAAAACAAATAACAAGTGTTGGTGAGGGTGTGGAGAAAAGGGAACACTTGTGAACTTTTGGTAGGAATATAAACTTGTGTAGACACTATGGAAAACAATATGGAGAGTCCTCAAAAAATTAAAAATAGAGCTACCATATGATCCAGAAATTCCACTCCTGAAATGTCTTTAAAAAACCTGAAAACACTAATTCAAAAAGATATATGCACCTCTATGTTCACTGAAGTATTATTTACAATAGCCAAGAGATGGAAGCCTCATAAGTGCCCATTGATAGATGAATAGATGAAGAAGACATGGTGTGTACACACACACACACACACACACACACACACACACACACACACACACGGAATATTACTCAGCCATAAAAAATGAAATTTGCCATTTGTGACAACTTGGATGGTATTCCTATTTAAAAATTATGGGGCTTCAAGGACTCCAAAGCAAGTAAGCCAATACTAATTCCATTAATATGGGTTTTTCACATCAATAGTAGAGGTTGAACTTAAAGCAGTCGGGATTCAATTACCTTTAGAAAACACATATATGATTTTGTTAGCACTAGGCACAAATGATAGGGACAGAGTAAAGGGACAAAGTAGGTAATTAAATAGTTAATCCCACTAGGGGACTGTAAGTAAATAAAAAGAAGTATGAAAGACCCCTGTAAGTTAATGATCACTCAAGAAAGTAGGTTTACTTAACCACAAATCCAAGCAGGCTTGCTTAGCAACAAAACCATGCCAACAGAAGCATGAGAAATGACTCAGAACAATAAAACATGAGATGTTTTATGGTGGCATGAGACCCACATTCTGCCCAATGAGCTCATTAAGTTAATGACCCCTAGGACATGCTCTCTGCACACATAAAAAGCAGTGATTTATGGAAAGGTGACATGTCAAAGTGAAAGACCCTCATTGTACTGAGACCTGAAATAATTTTTCCATGCTGCCATGACAGTCCCAGCTTGACCATGTAGGGACAAGAGAACTACCATGCCCAACCTGGAGGAGGAGCTGATGATGGAAGCATGATGTCTACTCAAGACTGAGGAAGAAGGTGGTCTTTTCCCCCTCCCCACTTTTCCTTTGATTATAAAACTGTAACCCATTAAGTACTCAGGGGAGCGCAATGCTCACCTGCCCACTTGTAAGCCTCGCAAGCGTCCTGGTCTAATAAATCACTTCTTGTCTATCACTTTGCCTCTCGTTGAATTCTTTCTGCACTGAGACATAAAGGACCAAAGCTCCTCCCAGCTCCCTGAAATGCCACCTAGTGGTTTCACAAACACAAAATTATATTTCTCCTGCATCAGGGACTTTAACTATAATATTGAAATAATAGTGTTAAAGTATTGTGTAAAAAATACTTTTGAAATCGTCAGTTCTTATGTAGTTGAACAATGACCATCATCATAGAAAGGGCATCTTGATATTTAGGGCTCTACTGATTATTTTCACCATGTTTAAAAATGACTAGCTCCAAAGGGTAGTAAAGCCAGTCATTTGTCACATGCATATTACAGGGGAACAAATTTTGCCATCCCAAAATGTGTCTCTTTGTCATGTGGATTATTTCAAGCAGAAAGCAATCAAGGCCCAAAAGACTCTGGAAGAACTTTTGATCTTCCTATACCTGCCTAAAAGAATTTAGATAGAGGGCCTATTCCTGAAATAGAGCTATTGCCAGAGATACCTGCGAAGAATATGGGCTAAGTGTGGTGTCGGAAACTAGCAGGGCCTGGAGGTCAAAGTCCTCTCGGGGTCCCATTGTCTCTTCTGGCCCAGCAAACATTTGTTTACCAAACCTTTGCTCTTTCATCTCCGTGTGAATTGCCTTCCTCCCCTCTGAAGTCCCAAACTCCTACCCCCAACATCCTCTTTGTCTTTAACCAAACACAGTATTCAAGGTGAAGGCTTTGGCTTTTTTGATCAGTTGCTCAGTTTTCCAGGGTCTCTCCCATACAACCATGGTATTATATTTTTGTTTGATTTCCTCTTGTTAATCTGTCTCATGTCAATTTAATTCTCACACCAGCCAGAAGAACCTAGAAGGTTAGAGGAAAATTTCTTCCTCCCTGAAAATATCAAGTACTTTAATGAGTTCTAGGGGGAAAAAGCCACATTAGAATTGGATGTTCAAGGTTTCCATAACTCTTACAAGAGGAAACATTTCTCCTTGAGAAAGTCAGCAATTACTTTCTAAAATTCTTTTTAAAATAATCCAAAGATCTCTTCTTATAAGATCCTCACACTGCTAAAAGCACTAGTTCTAAGGTCCTTGGAGGAAACAACGAAGCATCCCTTTGACATAAGTTGTTACATTTCAGTCACAGTTTGCTATTATGACATTCAAAATTCAAAATATTTCTCAAAGGCAAAGATCACTGGAGTGACAAGATAAAACTAAGCCCAGTTAAAATATATGTCATAAATTAGAACCAGGGTACATTTTCGTCTCAAAATAATGAGCAACACTGCACTTTTGGATTGCACTTTTGGTAACTTCGTTTTCTCAGAAACCACTAATCAAACGGTAACACTGTCCCAGTTCCCTGCTCTCAAACATCCTGGTGCTAGAAGAAATTAATAATTGACTGAATACTACTGGGATGGAAGATCATTTCAAATAAAAGAATTGAAATATAAAAGCAGGAGAGAGTTTTGCCTCCAACAATTTCCCCTTCACCTTGATGATTTTGTCTATCTGCAAAGCTGTTAAAATGACTAGAACCCAATTTTGTAGACATCTTTCAGATACTGAAGCTGAGACTGGTTGAAATCTTATGAGATGGCTGAACAACTGAGTGTTTTCAGAAGAATTTGTGACCCTTGGTTTGCCTTCTTTGGGGTTTCTACTGCAACTTGAAGTCCAGAAGCGATTAGTAGAAAGCTTGAAGGAGAATTTCTGCTTTCCTAATATTTCTAGCAGTGGAAGCATTGGGTGATTTTAGGTTTTTGTAAAATTTCTTCTCCTTTTGGAATGCTTCTGTCTAACATCACATAGTTTTGAATACAAATGCCCATTCCTAAGGATAGTTTCAATATCAAAGCTTGGATAAGGTCCAAGGGGGAAAAGCCCATCACTGGGATATGTTAAGGCTAAATGAAAGACCAGAGGCTCTAAACTTTGCTCACAGCATCACAAATGCCTTCATGATAAAGTGCTGTGACGTCATAAACAATGGTGTGTGACACCACTGTTCGTTCATATAACCAGAAAAGTGGTTGGACTAAAAGGGAGAATGTTTTGATTTATATAAAAATACTCTGGTGGTTATCACAAAGAATGGCAAATGAAATATAGAAAAAAAAGAAGGGTGTAGTTTCTGTAAAACCTTTTTTAAAGCTCTTTTGAATTTATGGTAGTGCTCCTTGAAAACTGCAAGAAATGATAAATGAGAATCTTTTTAAAAAATTTTATTGAAGCGTAGCAGATTTACAATATTGTGTTAGTTTCAGGTGTACGGCAAAGTGATTCAGGTATATATATACATTTTTCAGATCATTTTCCATTAAAAGTTATTATAAGATATTGAATATAGTTCTCTGTGCTGTACAGTAAATCCTTGCTGCTTATCTGTTTTATGTATAGTGGTTTGTATCTGTTTATCCCATACTCCTAACTAATCCCTCCTCTATCTTCCTTTCAGCCATAAAAAAGAATGAAATAATGCCATTTGCAGCAACATGGATGGACCTAGAGATTATCACACTAAGTGAAATAAGTCAGACAAAGAAAGACAAATATATGATACCACCTATACGTGGAATCTAAAAAATAATACAAATGAATATATATACAAAACAGACACAGATTCACAGACATTGAAAACCAACTTGTGGTTAAATGGAGATCTTAATAAAGTTCAATTGTAGCCAGTTTCAAATGACAATGCCACATATTTTTTGTAGATTTTGTAGATTTTTTGTCTTTTTTGTAGATTGCAACTCTATACAGAATAAAAAAGGGAAAATGTGCCTCACAGAGAACTGGAACACTGTAACTCATCTAGTTTTAAATTCTTAGGATTGAACATTAGAAACTTACGAAGGATTTGTAGCTATGCTTGGGAAACAGTGAATTTAAAAAAATATATGTATATTATATATATGTATATATATATATATATATGTATATATATATTCACCTTTGAATTATCCATGAAAATATTCAAAGGGAACAACCTGATGCCACTTTGTCATTTCAGCATTATAATAAAAGAAATTTCAAGTTCCATCAAAACAGTGAATAATAAAACAAATTTTAAAAAATAGCTATGCCACACTCCGATGAGTGTATTCTAAACATCACAACTAATGCCCTGTTTTCAATGGCACTGTTCCACTCATTTATTTATTCGTATAGTCAGTCAGTCAGTCTTCCTGGAATATTTTAAGCCTCTACTATATGCCAGGCTCTATGCTGTTCATAGATAATACAGTACAATAGTGGACAAGCTGGACATGGTTTCTGTATGCACAAAGTTTACATTCTGGTGAGGGAGCAAACAGCCCACAGCAAAAACACACACAGAAAAAAATGTGCAGTAATAAGTGGTCTGAATGAATTGATCAATAGTTTGAGAAAGAAACTAAGACAGGGTAACTTATTTTTGACAAGGTGATCAGGGATGGCGTAAGAGACATGTAACGTGAAACTGGAAGTGGAGGAGTATGGTGGGGAAGAGAGAAGAAATGGCAGGTAGGGATAAGGAGAGCCCGGGTATGGACACCTCTTTCAAACACATTTGGTTGTGAAAGGGAGCAGGAAATGTGGTGGTTGCTGGAGGGGGGATGTGCGGTCAACAGAGATTTGTTGGTTTGCTTTTAGAAGGGAGCTATTAGAGTCTATATGTATGCTGATAAGAATGATCTAATAGAGAGGAATTGATTGATGACCCAAGAGCGAGAGAGTTTCACTGAGGCAGCAAAGCCCTTCAGATGGTGAGGATGGATGGGGTCCTGAGTAGCTGTGGGGGGGACAGGACTTGATGGGAGAAGAACATCCACTGGGGAAGATGCAGAATGTGAGTTGCGAGGCTCTGGCGGAAGCAAGGGGAGGGGTCCATGCTCAGTGAAGTATGACGAGAGGAGATTCAGCTGTGAGAGAGTGTTGTGGGCTGTGTAAAAGAAATAAGAAGTGTGAAGTCATAGGGCGCCTCCCAGACAAACAACTGGCACTTTTGATGTGATCATTGTTTGTTGTGGTGTTTAGCAGAATCCTTGACCTCTACCAGCTACATGCCAGCAACACCTCCATTGAGTCATGAAAATCAAAAACGTCTCCAGACATTTTTCCCTCCATATATTCCCTGGAGGGAAAAATTGCCCCTATTTGAGAATCATTGCCCTAAATCTACCACCAAAAAAGAAAGTATAACTAATAAGCCAGAGTGAAAATGAAATGGCATAAGAAATAGTTCAAAAGAAGGCAGGAAACAAAGGGAAAAAGGAACAAAGAATAGATGAGACAAACAGAAAACGACTGTGAAGAGGATGGATTTAAATCCAATCATATTAATCATTACACTAAATTTAGGTGGTCTAAACATCCTGATTAAAATATAAAGATTATCAAATTGAATCAAAATGCAAGCCTCAATGATAGGTGAGCTACAGGGAAATCCGATTTAAATAGATACATGTAGATCTATTTGAAAAGAAGAAAGATAGAAAATATACATAGCAAGGAAAAACCAATCACGAAAAAGCTGAAGTAACTCTATTACTATGAGAAAAACTAGACTTCAGAACACAGGCTATAGCCAGGATGAAAAGAGACATTACGCTATATCAATTCATCAAGAAGACATAACCAGCTTAATGTGTTTGTAATTCGTAACAGAACTTCGAAAGGCATAAAGCAAAAACTCAGAGTGAAAAGAGAAACAGGTAAACCAACAATTCGCTTGGTGACTTCACAGCTCTCAGCAAATGACAGAAAAAGAGTTTAAAAAAAATCAGCAAATATATGGAAAATCTAAACATCACTCTCAATCAATCTCATTTATAGACTACTTCACCACTCAACAAACATGTTCTTTTAAAATGTACATGGAACATTTACCAAATTTCTGGATCATGAAACAAACTTCAGCAAATTAAAATGATTGAAATCATAAAATATTTGTTTTCTGACCATAATGAAATTAAATTAGAACAGAAAGCTACCTGGAAAAAATTCCAAAGTATTTGAAATTAAACACACTTCTAATAACCCAAGGATCAAAGAAGAAACCCAAAGATACTTAGAAATTAGTTGGAATTTAATGAAAATGAAAAAAAAATAATATCAAATTTGAGATGCTGCTAAAGCAGTGCTTAGAGGGAAATGAATGGCATCAAAAGTTTATACTAGAAAATAAGAAACGTGTTAAATTAATGAATAAGGATTCACCTTCAAAACTAGAAGATAAACAAAACAAGAAGGAAGAATATTAAAATGTTAGAGCAAAAATCAGTGAAATAAAAAAGCAGTAAAACGATGAATAAAAAGCAATGAAGTCAAAAGCTGGTTATTTTTAGGGCTTCCCTTGTGGCGCAGTGGTTGAGAGTTTGCCTGCCGATGCAGGGGACACGGGTTTGTGCCCCAGTCCAGGAAGATCCCACATGCCGCGGAGCGGCTGGGCCCGTGAGCCATGGCCGCTGAGCCTGTGCGTCCAGAGCCTGTGCTCCGCAACGGGAGAGGCCACAACAGTGAGAGGCCCGCATACCACAAAAAAAAAAAAAAAAAAAAGCTGGTTATTTTTAAAAGAGCAACTCATTTGATAAACATCTAGTCAGACTGATTAAGAAGAGGGAGGAGACCAAATCACTAGATTAGGAACAAAGAGGGACCATCACTAGAGATTCTGTTTACATCAAAGGATAGCAAATATGCCAATACATTTGATACATGAAATGCACAAATTCCTGGAAAGACACAAACTTCCAAAGCTCACTCAAGCAGTAACAGATAACCTGAATAGCACTATATCTACTGAAATAATTGAATTTGTAGTTAAAAACCTTCCTATAATGAAAATTTCAGGCCCAGATGGCTTCACTGGTGAATTCTACCAAATGCTTAAGGAAGAAATAATACATATGCTACACAAACTCTTCCAGAAAATAGAACACAGATGAAAAAAAAAAAAAAAGCCTTAACAAAATGCTAGCAGACTGAATCCTGCTAGCTATAAAAAGGACAGTGCCAGGCTTCCCTGGTGGCGCAGTGGTTGAGAATCTGCCTGCCGATGCAGGGGACACGGGTGCGAGCCCTGGTCTGGGAAGATCCCACATGCCGCGGAGCAACTAGGCCTGTGAGCTACAACTACTGAGCCTGCGCGACTGGAACCTGTGCTCCGCAACAAGAGAGGCCGCGATAGTGAGAGGCCCGTGTGCCGCAATGAAGAGTGGCCCCCACGTGCCGCAACTAGAGAAAGCCCTCGCACAGAAACGAAGACCCAACACAGCCAAAAATAAATAAATAAATAAATAAGAAAAATAACGAAAGAAAGGCCTGGCCTCAGCCTCTAAAAAAAAGGATCGTGCCCCATTAACAACCGGGGTTGATCCAAGGATTGTGAGGTTGTTTCAACATCCCCAGTTCTCTATAATTCACCATTTTAACTGACTATAAAAGCCAAACCATGGGCTCAGCTCCAGAGACACAGAAAAATAATTTGACAAGATTCAACAGTCATTCATCATAAAAGTTCTCACTAAACCAGAAATAGTAGGAAACTTCTGGAAGCTAATAAAGCTCATCTGTGAAAACTGACAGCTAACATCAGACTTAATGGTGGAAGTCTGAATGCTTCTCCTCTCAGACAAGGAACAAGGCAAGGGTATCTATCCTCATAACTTCTATTCATATTGCTTTGGAGGTCCTAGTCAGTGAAGTAAAGCAAGAGGAAATAAATGAAAGGATACACACTAGAAATAAAGAAACATGTCTTCATTTGCACATGATATGATCATCTATATAAACAATCCAAAGCATCTACAAAAGTGCCTCTAGAATTAATAAATGAGTTTAACAAATTCACAGAAGATAAATATTAAAATCAATGGTTTGCCTATATAGTAGCAACAAGCAATTAAAAATTAAAATTAAAAATCTATACCATTTATAGTAGCATAAAGCCAGGAAATGGCTTAATTTCTATTTAGGGAGAAACTTACCAATGTTAAGTGTGTAAGACATAAAATATTAATAAAACAAATGTTCCTAAGTAAAACTAAAGAAGTTCTAAATAATTGGAGAAACATGCCATTTCACATGCCAGAAAACTTAAATTTGTTTACATGTCAATTCTCATACGGTAGTTCTATTTTTAGTTTTTTACCACAATGTTCATCGCAGCACTATTTACAATAGCCAGGACATGGAAGCAACCTAAGTGTCCATCGACAGATGAATGGATAAAGAAGATGTGGCACATATATACAAGGGAATATTACTCAGCCATAAAAAGAAATGAAATTGAGTTATTTGTAGTGAGGTGGATGGACCTAGAGCCTCTCATACAGAGTGAAGGAAGTCAGAAAGAGAAAAACAAATACTGTATGCTAACGCATATATATGGAATCTAAAATGGTACTGATGAACCTAGTGGCAGGGCAGGAATGGAGACATGGATATAGAGAATGGATCTGAGGACATGGCGGGGAGGCGGAAGCTGGGGCATCGACATGTATACACTACCAAATGTAGAATGTTTAGCTGGTGGGGGGCAGCTGCATGGCACGGGGAGGACGGCTCAGTGCTTTGCGATGGCCTGGGGGGGCGTCGGGAGGGTGGGAGGGAGGCTCGGGAGGGAGGGGATGTGGGGATGTATGTGTGCATGTGGCTGATTCACTTTGTTGTGCAACAGGGGCTGGTGCAGTATTGTGAAGCAGTTATGCTCCAATAAAGATCTATTTAAAAAAAAAAGTCAATTCTCCTCTAATTGATCTATAGATTTATATATGTCATTACAATCCCAATCAAAACACCAGCATGTTCTTTTCTAAAAATTGACAAGCTCTTTATAAGATTTACATGGAAAATCAAAAGACCTACAGTAGCCAAATTTGGGGGAAAAGATAAAGTTGAGGACCCTCCCACTACCTGACTTTGAAACTTATGTTAAAGCTATATAGTATTAATTAAGACAGACTGGAAAAACATATAAATCCATGAAACTGAATAGAGGTCAGAAATTAACTTACACGTGTACAGACAATTAACTTCCAACAAAGGTACAGAGGTAATTCAATAGGGGAAAGATAGTCTAACTAAAGAAATGACGCTTAAATGATTTGACATCCATATGCAAAATAATAAATTTTAACCCATGTCTCATGCCTATAAAAATACAGCTCAAAATTGATCACAATCATGGATGTATACCATAAAGCCATAACCTTCTAGAAGAAAACATAGAAGAAAATCTTTGTGACCTAGAGTTAAAAGACGTAAGGTACAAAAAGCGCAAACTATCAACATTTAAAATTGCTGCTCTTTGAAAGACATTCTGAAGAGAGGGTAAGATTAGCTACAGACTGGGAGAAAATATTTGCAAATGATTTATTTGATAACGGACTTGTACATTTATACATTAAAATAGTACTAGCCATAAAAAGAATGAACTGCAGATAACACATCACGACCTCAAAAGCATTCTGCTAAGTGAAAAAAGTCAGAACGAGATAATCCACACTGTATGATTCCATTTATATAACACTTGGTAAAAGGAAAAACTAAAAAGGGGAAGGAAATCAGATCGGTAGTTCCTGGGGCTGAGATTGCGGAGAGAGTACTGATTTGCAGAAAAACAAGAGGGAACTTTTTGGGGTGGTAGAAGTAGGTGACAAAGCGTTCCAAAGTGGTGATGGAGACCTACACATCTGTCTAAACTCAGCAATCATTTAAAGGGTGAAATTTACTGTACGTAATTTATCCTGCAATAAACCTGACTATCCCATCTCACAGAGAGAGAGACAGAGGAGAGAAATAAAAGAAATGCCATGTTTCTGTACTACTCTTTACCATGCAAAGGGTAAGACATTTTAAAAAAAAGAAGTTTCACGGTAACAATTTCAATAGAAAAAAAGAAGCAGTAGCAGAAGCTAGTGCTTACTGGGGGCTTTCAACGTGTCAGTTACTGTGTTAAGCATTTTCCAAGTATTGTTTTCAATTAATTCCCACAACAGTATAATAAACGAGGCAATACTATAAAACAGGGATAGTAATAGTATTTATAGGTTTGTTACGAAGATTAAATCTAGCAATATTTGTAATGCACTTAGGAAGTTCCTGGCATATAGTAAGTGGTATTAATATATAACTGCCTGTTAAATAAACTAAAATAATTGCATTACTGAGCACGCTGTACAGGTGAGAACATCGTGGCTTTGCGAGGTTGAGGGTCCTGCGGAAGCTTACGCAGGTGCCAGGTGAAGGAGCTGTGACTCCACACTGGCAGTCCGACTCCAGAGGCCAAATTCACTTCTTAACTCCTTCCGTAAGTATCCCGGCTTCTGAACCACAACTACAGTAAGTGAGCCTGCTGGTGCCGTAAATATGATCCTCAGGAAGACCTCCTGTGGCTGACTCTCTTCTCCTTCACCCCATATTGATGTTTTAGTTCATCCTCTTTCTTAAACTACTATACCCATTAACCGGCTTCCAGTGTGTTGTACACAATCAACTGGGTTATTTTCCTAGATAAGCAATATTGAGCATGTCACTTAACTGCCTACATTTCTCTGTTGGCTTGTAATTATCGATACAATACAAATCCAAATCCAAACATAGAGCATTCAGGGACTTTACCTTCTTGCCTCATTTCCTGCTGTGTCTCGATCTCTTTTCTCTTCCTTCTACGATCCACCATTCTAAGCTGCTGACCTATCTGTAGGCAAAGTAGACCCTCTGCACAGACACTGCTCTGTTTGAAAGACATCCCCACTTCTGCTTCGTGTCAGGAACAGCTTTCAGCTGTTAAGTAACAGAAAACTTGACCACAGTGGTTTCAACAAATCAGGGTGTATTTTTCTCCCTCAGCAAGACTAAAGACAGGGCGTTCCAGGCTGCTCTGCTGATTCAACCACAGGATCAGGGACATGGGCTCCTTCTATCTCCCTGCTCCCTCCTCTGAGGCCCACTGGCCTTCTCCTCTGCTGCATCTCCTTCCAAGCATTGCATCTATGTGCCAAGGAGATGGAGGAAGGGAAAAGCAAACAGTGGTCTTCTGATTTTAAGGCTTTGTCTCCTTAACTTAGAAAGGGTTGCCTTTCCATGCATCTAATTTGACAGACTGAACCATCTGATGGCTAAAAGGACAGAGAGTACTAGGACTGGTTTAAACCAATCCCGACATAGCCCACAGGACTAGGGTAGAGACCTATTTGCCTTAAGATCAGGGGTCTTGGTGAGGTTCTTGAAAAAATAAGTTTCTCTCTTTAGAGAAGAGAGGGTGTCATAAATGTGAGTCTGCCCATAACTATCTAACTCATATTCATCCTTCATGGCCCAACCGAGATGGCAGCTTTTCCATTAAATAGTCTTCATCTGGCCTTAAGCAGGATTGGCTATTTTGCCATCTATACTCCTGGAGCACTTGAATGTTTAGTTCAGCAGCAATATTTATCATAATCTTATGGTGATATCTGTCCTCTGGCTTATTTGTCCTTCCTGTACCCCATGCTCTTCAATTCAGTCTAAACTGCGTTTGCATCTTCAAGACCTAGACTCCTGGCTAGTACAGAGAGTGTCCGGTACACATGTTGAATAGAAAGTTGGATTCATGATCCTAGGAATCAGAAAGGCTAGATAATTTTCAACTATGTAATAATAGTAACTCACACACATGTAGCACTTTCTATGTGCCAAACGCTCTCCTAAGGGCTTTAAAACCTGGAACAGTCCCATAAGGTAGGAACTTCTATTATCCCCAATTGATGAATGAGAAACCTGGCACTCAGAGACTTTAGGGGACTTGTCCATGGTCACACACTTAACAAGCCATGGAGCTAGTCCAGCCCCAGAGCTGATGAACCATGATGGTGTGATCTGCAGAAAACTATTGAACTTCTCAGAGATTTAGCTTTATTCACAGTATATTTCTCACTGTGGGGAAGCAGGATGAAATCCGTCAGGATCATCTAGACTGCACAGAAATCCTTATCTGAAGAAATATGGGCTATCATAAAACCACAGACTTTTATAGTCATGTAATCTAACTTCCTAACTCATGCAATCAATCACCCAACCAACTAACCAATATAGATTTATTGAACGCTTACCAGGTAGGTACTGGACACGGAGATGGTGGTGAGCAAAGCTAGCTTAGTGGAATAAATGAATGTTAAAGAAAATTATTTGACAAATATATTACTGAACATGATAAAAATAGTATGAAGGAAATATTCATAATGCATTAAGAGTATAATGGGAGTCACTAATTTAGATGGATTTGTATTTTGAGCCACTCGGCCAGTCATGAGGAAATACATGTAACAGCACATGACTGAAAGCAAGTCTTGAACAATTATTTACTGATTATCTCAAATGACATTGCTACCTGCAAAATCAAAACGGTAAATGCACTGAGGCGTGATGAGTTATACTTACGAAGCCGTTTGCATTGAGGCTTTGGGATAGCATAAATCTTCTCTTTTAAGATAGCTTGTGCACCTGCCCTAGTGATCCTTTCCCCTCTCTAGACCCAGCTTGTGGCTGACACTTCTCAGCAGTCTTGACGGTTACGGAACCACGAATGGAAGTATTCAAGATTTCCGGGAACACCAGTTCCTTGTTGGTCTACCTTAATAAAGTTTTCACTTACATTCAGCTTATCTACTGGTGCTACTCTTACTCTCTCAACTATATGGGACCAGCACTAATTAATGGCTCGAGGCCTCCAAGAGACTGAAGTTTAAGGGAGGTACCCTACCAGGAGGAGTCACAGGATGGCCTGACTTTGGTGAATTTCCTGTAAGAGGAATACGCTTTTGGTCTTACAGAGCCAGATTATCTTGGTGGAGTCCTAGAGTTTATCAGACTTGGGAATCTGGATTCAAATTTACTAAATAAGCACCCAAGAATCTGAAGTGTCTATCTAGAAATATAACTTATTAACAAGGAATAAGAAATCTAGTTGTCTAAATGTAACAGTCAGCTGGGCAAGGCTCATTTCTCCCAGAAAGAAAAATATCTAGGAAGCCAAATTTTAACATGATGATGGGGAGTGTGACGACAAAGCAAGAGGAGTGACCTGGCTGATTCCAATAATTCCAATTGATTCTGCCCCCTACATATGTTTTGAATCCATCTACTCTTTTTTTTTTTTTTTGCGGTACGCAGGCCTCTCACCACTGTGGCCTCTCCCGTTGCGGAGCACAGGCTCCGGACGCACAGGCTCAGCGGCCATGGCTCACGGGCCCAGCCGCTCCGCAGCATGTGGGATCTTCCCGGAGCGGGGCACGAACCCGTGTTCGCTGGATCGGCAGGTGGACTCTCAACCACTGCGCCACCAGGGAAGCCCGAATCCATCTACTCTTCATCTTCCCTGCCCTCACTACACTTCTGGATACATCATTTCTTTTCTAGACTCTACTGTGATGGTCCACTGACTACCATATTAATTGGAGTGAACTCACTGAGACACAAATCCGATCATATAACGTTTCTGCCTGGAATTCTTTGATTGGCATCCCATTCTTTTTATGACAAGGCCCCAGGCCCTTTACAGGAGTGAAGCCCCAGAGTGATCCAGACCCTGCCAGCCATCCAGGCTTCTCTCTTGATCATCCCTCACTGACACTGAACCTGTCTAATTTCCCCTAAGGCACAGCTTCTGTCTCAGTTTCTAATGTGCCGTTCGTTGTCCCTGGACCATTCTCCATCACAGGGTCCCCATCCTCCTACTGTCCTGGATCACGCCTAATGGATCCTCTGAAAATGGGCTTAGTCTTTATTTCCTCTAAGAAGACTTCCTTGCCTCTTTCTTACTCTAGTTGAGTTGATTCTGCTGTTTTCCCATAGCAACATTTTTTTTTTCTAGTTAATTAATGTCTTTTTACTGGATTATATGGCTGATGAAGGCTAGGGTCATATTAGCCTCTGAAGGGTATGGAAAAGCAGAATCTAACTCCTTCACCTGCTACTTTGTAGAATGCGTGAGATTCAGTAGATGCTAAATAACATTTTGTTGAATAAATACATACATTCCAATATTCATTAGCATCAGCTCGTGATGAAATGATTGTACATTTTTATGCTTGCCAAGGAACGCGTGGTCCACTTCTCATTGTCTTTTCTAGATCCAATACCAAATTATGACTCTCGGGTTGTCCTTCATGAAAGGACATCTCTTTATTTCCCCTAAGATAAAAATCTCCCGTACACAATTTTAGATATGTAATTGGCAATAGTGAGTTTACTGATAGATTCTTATTCTCATTGCTGGAACAAGAAAAATACTGTCTCCAGTGAACATTTTGAATATTATTTGCTGCTAGTTATTAGGGGCCCATTCTGTACTTTAAATATTAGGGGTCTTTACTGTCACGCCTGCCAACAGGCAGAGCCGCTACACTCATTGCTAGCACAGCAGTGGCAGAGCTGATTCCTATTATTCTGAAATAGTTAGGAGAACATTAATTGGAAAGAATAAGATCAAGCTAGGAAGGGAAAGATTGCACTTTAGAAGGATATGTACTGTGTCTGAATCTGGATCTTCATTATTCGTTCCTGTTTCTCTGTCCCAAATGGCTTTCCCCTTTGTTTTCAAGAAAAATAAAAAGTGCACTAAGTTTAAGAGTGAAAAAAGAAGTTATTGAATTTAACTGAAAATTTTTTTTTAATCCTCAGGACAAGTCATGATAATTTCCCATGGTACCCAGACATGATCCTCCATCTTGTTGGAAAATAACAATTTTCATTCCCTCCAGGGCGGTTCTTAGGTTTCAGGCAGAGGCACTTGTTTATATTTGAAATGCTGAAAATCATTAAATGTTTACTAAGAAATTTCTGAAAATACAGTGTTTGGCAAAATAAATACACAGTTTCTGTATTAATCAGCCTTTGCTGAAGAATCAAACAATTCCAAAGCTTCAGCTACTCATAGTTATACCATTTCCCTATCACACCGTAGGGGGTCTCGGGGTGACCTGTTCATTTTGAGATGCAGGCTGAGGGAACAGTCTCTATTCCAGACGTGCCGTTCTCATGGCAGAGGGTGAAGGGCAAAAAGCTGACTCCAATTGTGCAGTTGCATTAAAGCTTCTCCTGGGATAGAGGGCATGCACGTCTATTCACGTTTCACTGGCCAAAGCAAGTCACGTAACTAAGCCCAGAACCAGGGGCGTGGGGAGGTATAACCCTCTTACAATTATGAAGAAAGTGAATTATTAAGAACAATAATATTACCACAATTGCTAGATCCGAGCACCACTTCTGCTAAAGCTTTCCTTCAGGAGTATTTTTAGTTAGGGCTAATTTACCACAGTTTTAATTTTAGTATATCTATGCTTTAGATTTCAATATTTGCTCGACAGAATACTTTTCATGAAAAACATCTTTCGTGGCTGTATAATATTTCATGAAGATGAGGAACCAAAATTTCTCTGTAATTTGGCTATTTAAGTTTCTTCCAATCTTTTGCTCATAATGATCACTAATGGTGTTATGAAAATCTTTGTCTGTAAATTTTTTCTGGACATAGAATCTTTTCTTTTGACTCGGTGCCCAGAAAAATAATAACAGGATCATCAAAGAGTATGAATTTAGAATTCATGAATTAGAGTTCTTAAAATAATTTGTCAAATTTCTGCCCCAAAAGGTGGTAACAATCTAGACAACCCAAGGCCTAAAAGGGAGGATGTGCTAAGTCAGAATAATATCTGGACCTCCTGACAGGTCCAGATATTTCTCAAGGTAAATTAATAAATGAGCATTCTGGTCTGGAAAAAAGAGTGGTAACAATTTCGACTCCTATTTGCAGCGTATAAGAAGGCCTGTTTGCACCAAATTCTTATCAGCAGTGGTACTATTAATAATGTGAAATATTTCCAAGACTATTTCCTACATCGTGTATATTTCACCACTCCTTCTATTTTTCTCATCTCTTTTTGGTGTTTGAGCCTTTCTCTCTCCATGGGGCTGAAGTGTTACCAAGGGCAGAACTCTGGTGTCTAATCACTAATCCTCACCACCTTGCCTGTTCTTGTTGACTAAAGACTGGCTGAGTGAATCATGTACTGAATAAGTAAATAACTAAAGGAGTGGAAATGGTATCTCAATTTTTTTAATGTTCATTGATGACTACAAGGTAGAACATTTTTCTATAGTTTTATCAACCGGTTGTGTTTTCTCTTTGTTAGTTAAGGGTATTCTCATCTTTTGCTCACTTTCCTATCAGATCTTACTTTTTTTTTTTTAAAACAAAATATGTTAACCCCTCGGGCACTGTGGTGGCACAGTGGTTGAGAGTCCGCCTGCCGATGCAGGGGACACGGGTTCGTGCCCTGGTCCAGGAAGATCCCACATGCCGTGGAGCAGCTGGGCCCATGAGCCATGGCCGCTGAGCCTGCGCGTCTGGAGCCTGTGCTCCGCAACGGGAGAGGCCACAACAGTGAGAGGCCCGCGTACCGCAAAAAAAAAAAAAAAATGTTAACTCTTTAGATGAAAAAATTAATCATCCTTTCTGGTATAACAAATGCTTTCTTCCAATGTGCTGTTTGACTCTGCATTTCTATTATATTTTTAAATTAGAGGTATTTAAATGTTTTATGTAGATATAAGTCTTTCAATCTTTTCTTTTGTAATATCTCCTGTTGTGTCCACAAGCAGACACATTTCTTCTCCTAAACGCTTGATGAATATTTGCTTCCATTTTTCTATGTTCTTAAATTTTATGTTTAGCTCTTCAATCTATTTAGAATTTGCTCTGTTGCGGGGAGTGAGATGAGATTCTAAACCATTGTTCTCCTCAATGGTTGATGAATTTGTTCCTTTTAAGACTCACAGGCTCTCTTGTGACTCTCTTGTCAGAATCCATGGGGTTCTGAATGGAGTTGCCTTGGAGTTCTAATGAGCAAAATTAAATGAACACTGTGTATTTAATATTTTAAACAACTTAAATTCTTTAGATTTTTTATACGATTAAGGGTTAAATCAAAAGACTGATTTACCTTTATGACTTTGGATCATCACTGACCACTCCTGACCCAAGTCCACGGTCTCATTTTTCTAGATAAGCACAAAAAGAACTGGACAGATCAGCACAAATCTATCATTCCAAGTAGAAAAATAACCCTTAGAAAGTTCCCTGATCTCAATGTGTCAGGACAGCCAACTTCATGTCTGAAGGAACTATGTAGCCCAGACTGATGTAATCCAAGTTTGCTGTAATTTGTATTGTGAGGGTCATGGCCAGATTGCACATAGCACTGGGGATGGAATTTAACATGAAGTAATGGCTGTTGTTGATTAAACATTGTTCCCAAGAGCCACTCTGGAGTCAGGGCGACCTCAACCCGTCAAGAATGACTTCAACCAGAGAGGAGAGATAGAAGGGCCTGCGGACCATGCTGCTCCAGAAACCCTGCAATGAGCACCTCGTGGTTCATGGCTCAATTTATGGACTCTGGAAGAAGAAAAGCATCACTCTTTGAGACACCACTACCAAATCTGCAACAGGCAGAATATTGTGCCTATAGTTAGCAATATTGTCGTGTACATTTAAAAATATGGTAAGGGGGTAGGTCTCATATTAAGTGTCTTATCACAATAAAAACAAATAAAAAACAACCAGAAAAAAAACAAAGGGACAGGAGAAGACTTTGGAGGTGATGGGTATGTTTATTACCCAATCAAGTGTGTACACATATGTCAAAACTCATCGTATGATATACTTTAAACAACTGATATGCAGTGTTTTGTATTTCAGTTATAACCTCAGTAAAGCTGTTAAAAAATCTGTCTGTCTTGGAGGCAAGCTGTTGGATGCTTTCAGAAGGAAGGACTTTGAAATCGGGGCTTTGGATGCTGGTCAGGAAATTGAGCCACCAGACGCCAAGATAAACCCCACCTTAACAAGTCTGTAGGTCCCCAAGACTAATGTGGAACAGCATATGCTGACCAAGGGAGTGAGTGGGAGGTAGAACATGGGCTTGGTGGGCTTAGGAGAGCCTTTAAACCATATGGTTTGGAAACCCTGCTGCAAGCTGACTGTGGAAGCTTTTGGGTTTCATTACCGGTAAAACCATTTCAATTTTATGAGTGTGGAAAGGTCAGACTGTCTGGTAGGATTTATTGAAATTTGTCAGTAAATGCTCATTTAGAGCCTGTTATGGATGCTAGGTGCAGGGGATACAGCTGTGAACAAAACAGACATAGTCCCCTGCACCCCATACCATGTTGTTTACACTCTAAGGGAGAAACAGACATTTAACAAGAAAGTATAAATAAGGAACTAAACCATCACAGGTAAGCAAAGCGATCTTTATCCTAGGGTGTAAAGTTAATGCTGGTATATCAGGGTAGACAGTGAACGCACGCCAAAGCTGCTGCAGGTGGTGTGTGCTTTTTTTAGCTTCTTGAAAATGAAAATATTCCCAGACTTATTCCTTTTTTTCTCACTTTGAGAAAATGATTAAACCTTCAATTTCATTCATTAAAAACAAGTCACTCTACACAAGTTTCCTCAGTTTCCTGTCTGTGGTAGGCAGAATAATGATCTCCCAAAGATGTCCATGTCTGTGAATAAGTTACTTTACACGGCAAGAGGAAGTTAAGGTTGAAGATGGAGTTAAGGTTGCGAATAATGACTTTAGGAAAATTATCCTGGATTTATCAGGTGAGGTCCAGGTAATAACAAGGGTCCTTAAATATGGAAGAAGGAGGCAGAAAAAGGTCAGAGTGATGTGATGTGAGAACAACTCAACTGGTTGCTGTGGCTTTGAAAATGGAGGGAGGGGGCCACGAGCCAAAGAATGTGGGCACTTCTAGAAGGTGGAAAAGGCAAGGAGACATATTTTCTCCTAAAGCCTTCAGAAAGAAATGCAGCCCCGCCAACATCTTGCTGTTAGCCCAGTGACACCTGGATCAGACTTCTCAGCTACATAACTATAAGGGAATAAATCTGTGTTGTTTTAAGCCGTTAAGTTTGTGGTCATTTTTCACAGCATGCATAGAAAACTAACACACCACTCTAACACTTCCATATATCCAAAGCTCCCTTTTTCCTTTCCTAAGTCTGAAGAACATGATTTCTTTCTCACCTTCAAGGTGATCTCTCCAACTGTAGACCTTATTTTATCAACCATCTTCTCTTTTCTTCAAAAGTCATTTGTATAATATTCCCCCTCCTCAGCCTATATGGGGAACTGTATTTCCTTCTCTTTCAAAAGCTCCTACTAGATCTTTATGAATTTCACTTTTCCGCTTTTTAACAAATTTTCTGGGAAACATTCCCATTGTCGTCTAAATCATGCAAGAGAGAGCTAAGGAGCTTATGCAGCACAAAATGAACAGAAAGACTGGTCCATTTTCTGAGTGGAGGAATTATTAGTCATTTTTGTTCTGTTACTAAGCTCAGAACTGACACAATGCAAAGGTCAAAAGGTCATATGCTTATGAAAGGAATTGGAATGGTGACACTGGGGAGAACCATGGAGGCCCGACACCTGATTCTTGGCAAGACCTTTTGGCAAAGTCTTCACTATATCCCAGTGGCTCAGAAGGAGAAACATTGGACTTTAGATGATAGTACAAGACTTGTCCTTGCTGAACTCAGCCCTAAGGATGCTGATTAATGACTCAAGTCAACCTGGAGAGAAATCTCCGGCTGGGATAGATTTGTACAGAAGTTCCCCAGCACCTCCCCACCATTCCAGTTCATCGTTCGGTCATTTTCATGATCAGAAGCCTGCCAAGTAGTTGCAATGGAATCAAGAGAAGCTAACTGCCCAGTGAGGGCACTAAACCCACAGCAATGCGACACAGGGTGATGGTGCTTTGTGCTCTTACCATAGTCCTCTGCACTGCAAGGTCATTCAACTCTAGGCTCCGTCCAAGAGTGGAGAGTTGTTAGAACACCACAGGGTAGTCACCTCAGGAAAGGCCCCACACTCTGGACTTGTGAGCAGAATTAGTGGAGGCTACCAAGATTTTTTTGCTTTCCTACCTGGATGTGGACTACAACCTAGGTTACCTACTAAATATTTTGGTCTTTCCTTTAGAAACTATATATCTCAGTAAGACTAAACACTTTTTTCCCCTCATCTAAAGCTGGTTTACCTTTTCCCTTTACCCTGTAAAGGAAATAAAAAGTCTTTTGTGTTTTAAGATTGTGTGAAACTAATGAAGATTCATTTTGAAAAGCAATTTGTGCCCCATCCCACTTATTCTTCAAAATGTTCTCATGTCAGCTCCTTCCAACTAGTGTTATCCTACTTACATCACCAAACTAGCAAACAGCTCTTGTCAGGTCCTAAAGATGGAGAGAGCCACGGGGCTGGACACATTCCCCTATCTGTAGCTCCAGAGGGTAGAGTGGGGATGGATAGATGGATGCTACAGCAGGGCAAGTTGCAGTTGAATGCATAAGGGATGTTTTCTCAACACAACTGCACAGACATAGAGAATGCTCCCTCATGAGTCTCCAAGATCCCCCTTCCAGGAATTTTTCCAAAGAGGGTGGTGCAGGAGAGACCATCAGGGAAAGGAAGATTGGATTACATTACTTCTAAAGGCCTTTCAACTCTGTGCCATTATGAACCTATGTTACTCTCCTCTTCAAGTTTCCTGGGGCATCGCCAATGCATTAGGGTCACGTGCAACTGAAGACCCTCAATATTATGCATCCCTAGAAGCTCAGAAGATATAATCCTCTAAAAAAATCTAATACAGATCAGTACAAATGCCTGACAAGTTACCGCAGAGATAAACCATTTGATGGAAAAAGATTTTGCTGATGAGTTAAAAGTAGCTCCTAGGGCTTCCCTGGTGGCGCAGTGGTTGAGAGTCCGCCTGCCGATGCAGGGGACGCAGGTTCGCACCCCGGTCCGGGAAGATCCCACATGCCACGGAGCGGCTGGGCCCGTGAGCCATGGCCGCTGAGCCTGCGCGTCCGGAGCCTGTGCTCCGCAACGGGAGAGGCCACAACAGTGAGAGGCCCGCGTACCACAAAAAAAAAAAAAAAAAAAAAAGGAAATCTGAGGAGTAAGATTGTTTTTCTGAGGTACTCACTCTTTGTGGAGCAAAGGCGAGGCAGAGTCTAAAGACCATTGCCAATTCTGCATTCAGGAGTAGTATGGAGTAGAATAAATTAGCAAGGAAGCATGATCCTTGGAAATATTCCTGAGGTCATTCATTTCTTTAATATTTGTTGGGCATCTGTTCATATATAAGGGCTTGAACAGGGCCACTGCAGATACAATTCAGGTAAGACACCTTGGGAATACAACAATGAATAAGACATTGTCCTTGATGTCGAGGAGTTAATAGTCTAATAAGGGAGAGACACAATTCATGCAGCTATATGTCTTATTCTCATTCATTTTCATGACTTTCATTAATAAAGTATCTAAAGTGGATCCTGTTAAATGAGCCTGAATTGAGGAAAGAGCAGTCTGAGCCTGGGGCATTTATGATCTGTAACAGTCAGGAAGAACCTCGTTGATGGGCCATGATGGGCTGTTGTACAGTGAAAGGATTATATAGCATTCTAGCAGTTGTGTCTTTCTTTTCTTAAACTCTGTTTTGTTTTCTTTCATGTACTTGTCTTTTTCTTTTGACTATTGACCTCAACAGTTAGTCTGTTCCACGGCTTAGAGCTTTAACTTTTGGTGGGTTTGTGAATTTAGTCCATGACCACCTCACAGGTTGTGGTGTCCTTGGTAGAAAAAAATCTCCCTTTGCTCCTGTTCAATCAGGATAAAGGAGAAAAAAATGACATTTGGTGATTATGGACTATGTCTTTATAAATACCATCTTATAACGCAGCAGGGTGTGTACTATAACCCTCAATTATACAAGGGAAGAACCCAAGTCTGGAGAAGAAGCCCTGCACATGGTTAGGGTCATGGTTCACGGAGCTGAATGCCTGGGTTCAGAATGTCAGCTCTGCCACCTCCCACCTCTGCTCTTTTTTTTAACAGCTTTATTAGAGTATAATTGCTGTATAATGGTGTGTTAGTTTCTGCTTTATAACAAAGTGAATCAGCTATACATATACTTATGTCCCCATATCTCCTCCCTCTTGCATCTCCCTCCCATCCTCCCTATCCCACCCCTCTAGGTGGTCGCAAAGCACCGAGCTGATCTCCCTGTGCTATGCGGCTGCTTCCCACTAGCTATCTATTTTACATTTCCACCTCTGCTTTTGAGAAAGTAACTTAACTTCTTTGCAACTCAATTTTCCACACGTGTAAAATAGTATCTGTCACATAAGTGGGTGCTTTAGAACTGTTATTTCTTTTTATAATTAGCAGAAACAGGAACTTGGAATAGGACATAAAGTTACTATGTGACTAAATTCATAACTTGAACTAAAAGCCTCTGAGCTGTTCACTACAGGTTGCTGTTCCCCAGTAAGTTAATGCAGTCTCGTGCTTGCTGGTGTCTAGCTTTGTAACTGAGTCAATTTCCTCTTTGGTCCTTGTTTTCTTCATCTGTGAAATAAAAGCCTTGGAACCAGCGTGGTTCTAAAATGTTTTCTACCTTTTACATTATAAGACTTTGCAATTCTAGGTGGAATTTAAGGTTAAATACACATAAAAGACAGTGGGAGGAGGAAAAGGGGAACAAGGTTTTGGAGTTAGAAGTGGTTAGACTCCTGCCTTCCTACCTACCAGCTGTCGGATTTCAGATAAATGACTTTACCACTCTGAGGGCTGGTTTCCCCAATTCTAACATGATGGTAATAGTGCTTGATCTAAAATGTTGTCATTAGGATCATCTGAGATGGTATATGTGATAGTGCTTTGTAAACAATAAATTTGTTTACCAATTACAATTTAAAAAAGAACTTACATATCCCAGGAAGCACTGTTTTTCTGTGGTAGCAACTTTCTGGCATTGTATTACGTGAGTGTGAAGAAAGTTTTCTCTGTGATCTTCCCAAAATGGTAAGGCTTAATCTTTCTCCAGTGAAAGCCCCCTGTGATAGGATCCTACCTGGAATAAAAGCTCCAGCCCTTCCTGGTCTGTGATTTTAAGATGCATGGTCACTTTGAGGACTGCTACTGCTGTTGGCCTCTCAAACAAAAGTGGCTGGGGACACTAGGCTGGGGACGAAGACAGCTGGACCATCTTTGGTGGACCAGTGACTTGGTAAATCAAGTGCCCTACTCAACACCTTGAGTCCACTTATCCACACAGCAGGCAAGATAGTTCAAGAACATCTATTTATCTGTCATGGAAATGAATACCAAGGGGGGTTGAAAGCAGGGACTTTGGCCCCTGATAGATGTGGTCAAATTGTCGCTATGAGATCTTGGCCCATTTTCTTAAATTATCTGACCCTTGCTTCCCAACATTAGACTAATTACAATATATATTAGTTAACATTTATTGAGCATTTGTTACGTGCCAAACACTGAGCTAAGACCATTGTCTGATTTATTTTATTTAATCTTTTTAGCAATTCTATGACACAGACATTAATACAATATTTGGCCACTTACAGATACAGACACTGAAGCTCAGGGTGGTTAACTGTCCAGCCTCACATGGTTAATAACAGGAGTGTGCTGGGATCTGAACCCAAGCAGTCTAATTCCAGAAGCTTTGTGCTTAACTATTATGCTACGTCCCTTCCTAGGCTCATATTAAAATTAAATAAGGAAATGCACAGGAAGCACTCTCCCTGGAACACAGTGAGAGTTCAATAAATAACAGCTGTTTCTGTGCTTTGTAATATCTCATTAAGTATCATAATCATTGAGAGCTCTTCTAATTATGACCAGTCGTGAGCATCTGAGAATTTGGAGACAAAGGCCCCAGCAGCAGATTTTGGTAATGGAATCTTTTATGTCTAGAGAATAAAAAAGGACCCCTCATCCTAAACCACCCTCCCTTCAACGTTTTTCTTAGAATTCATCTGGGCATCTAATTCGGGACCGTGGGCATGATGTCAGATTACTGCACATCTTACGCAGCATGCAGACCCACACAGCACGAAACATTGCAAAAGGCAAGCAGTAGCTCCCACACCAATAGCTGGTTTGTGAATCTCCAGTTATGTGTCTATTTGAAAAACCTGCATGTTGACTGCTCTGCTAAACCACTACTAGCTTCCGAGAGCAATAAAGTTTGAAATGCGTGCGCCTGTCTTGAGTGTTCAACGTAGGTTTACCTGCCAGCGTGATCCCTCCCTCACCAGGGACAGACTGCTGCACATCCCTAGCTGGCTAGAGTGCCAGGCGGAGGGCAAGCATTCACTGGTGTGAGCGATGCAAGAGGCAAGGCCAGAAGGGCTCCGCTTGCCCTTGAATCAGTTTAGGGAACTGATTCACAATGAAAGACCTTGGAAGGCTATGAATCCAAAGGCTTCCTACGTAATGCACGTTATCGCTGCCATGATAGACGTCATAGCTAAGGTTTACCGAGGAAAGCAAGCCAGTCAAAACAGCCATGTCCACCAATTTCCAACACAAAGTCAATTTTCTTTCCTAAACACAGGCTCTTGTTTTTGTGACCAGATTTATGACAATCTCAGGGACTTGGCTGCCAGCAATGCTGAAAGGAAATTGAAGCTAAAGGGCAAGGTTGACTAAACCTTGGCTCTGTTTTCAGACCTGAGCATCACAAATTGATGTCTTATCTGGAACTCATCTCCATGCTGAAGTGGTACATGATAAAAGAGTCACAGAATCCAGGCGTGCTGGTGCTAGGCAGTGAAACCAACTACCTGAGTGCATTATTTCAGAGGCCTATTGACAGAGGATGTGTCCTTTGCATAGGAATGTGACATTACTCACCATCTGAGTAATGTGGCCTCACAAGGTAAAGTTACCTTCTCTGTTATAAAATGGAGATTCCACTTGTTCTTTCTAGTGGTCTTGCTACTTATGGACAAGAACTTTTCCCATTTGGAACTTCCAACCACCTTCATATTTGCCTGTCTTTTAATCACCCCTTCTTGAAACTTTTAAATGTTTCAAGCCATTCTGCATCTGTGGTTATGAAAACTAAATGTCCATCGACAGGTGAATGGATAAAGATGTGGTACATATATACAATGGAATACTACTCAGCCATAAAAGAGGACAAAATAATGCCATTTGCAGTAGCATGGCTGCAACTAGAGATTATAATACCAAGTGAAGTAAGTCAGGCAGAGAAAAATATCATATGATATCACTTACATGTAGAATCTAAAATATGACACAAGTGAACCTATCTACAAAGCAGAAACAGACTCACAGACACAGAGAACAGATTTGTGGTTGCCAAGGGGGAGGAGGGATGGGGGAAGGATGGAGTGGGAGTTTGGGGTTAGTAGATGCAAACTATTACGTGTAGAATGGATGGACAACAAGATCCTACTGTGTAGCACAGCTATATTCAATGTCCTGGGATAAACCATAATGGAAAAGAATATAGAAAAGAATGCATACATATGCATAAATGAGTCACTTTGCTGTGCAGCAGCAATTAACACAACATTGTAAATCAACTATACTCCAAGAAAAAAGGCCACAGCAGGTGACTATAGTCCAGCTTTGTTATTACTCTAGGTCAAAGGTCACAAACTGTGTCCATATTTAGACACATTTGTCCAACACATGGTTTGTTTTTTTTTAATTGAGACAATGTTTAAAAACTAGGAACTCTAGGAGGCTTCCGGGAAGATGGCGGAAGAGTAAGACGCGGAGATCACCTTCCTCCCCACAGATACACCAGAAATACATCTACACGTGGAACAACTCCTTCAGAACACCTACTGAAGGCTGGCAGAAGACCTCAGACCTCCCAAAAGGCAAGAAACCCCCCCACGTACCTGGGTAGGGAAAAAGAAAAAGGAATAAACAGAGACAAAAGAATAGGGACTGGACCTGCACCAGTGGGAGGGAGCTGTGAAGGAGGCAAGATTTCCACACCCTAGGAAGCCCCTTCGCGGACGGAGACTGCGGGTGGCGGAGGGGGAAAGCTTCGGAGCCGCGGAGGAGAGCACAGCAACAGGGGTGCGGGGGGCAAAGCGGAGAGATTCCCGCACAGAGGATCAGGGCCGACCGGCACTCACCAGCCCCAGAGGCTTGTCAGCTCACCCGCCGGGACAGGCGGGGCTGGGAGCTGAGGCTCGGGCTTCAGTCGGAGCCGGGAGAGGACTGGGGTTGGCGGCGTGAACACAGCCTGCAGGGGGTTAGTGCGCCACGGTTAGCCGGGAGGGAGTCCGGGGAAAAGTCTGGAGCTGCCGAAGAGGCAAGAGACTTTTTCTTACCTCTTTGTTTCCTGCTGCGCGAGGAGAGGGGATTAAGAGCGCTGCTTAAAGGAGCTCCAGAGACGGGCGCGAGCCGCGGCTAAAAGCGGGAACCCCAGAGACGGGCATGAGACGCTAAGGCTGCTGCTGCCGCCACCAAGAAGCCTGTGTGCGAGCACAGGTCACTATCCACACCCCCCTTCCGGGGAGCCTGTGCAGCCCGCCACCGCCAGGGTCCCGTGATCCAGGGAGAACTCCCCCGGAAGAACGCACGGCGCGCCTCGGGCTGGTGCAACGTCACGCGGGCCTCTGCCACCGCAGGCCCGCCCCACACTCCGTGCCCCTCCCTCCGGCTGGCTTCAGTGAGCCAGAGCCCCCGAATCAGCTGCTCCTTTAACCCCGTCCTGGCTGTGCAACGAACAGACACCCTCCAGCGACCTACACGCAGAGGCGGGGCCAAATCCAAAGCTGAGCCCCTGGGAGCTGTGAGAACAAAGACGAGAAAGGGAAATCTCTCCCAGCAGCCTCAGGAGCAGCGGATTAAATCTCCACAATCAACTTGATGTACCTGCATCTGTGGAATACATGAATAGACAACGAATCATCCCAAATTGAGGAGGTGGGCTTTGAGAGCAAGATTTATGATTTTTTTCCCCTTTTCCTCTTTTTGTGTATGTGTATGCTTCTGTGTGAGATTTTGTCTGTACAGGTTTGCTTCCACCATTTGTCCTAGGGTTCTATCCGTCCGTTTTTTTGGTTTGTTTTTAAAAATTTTTTTCTTTTCTCTTAATAATTATTTTTTATTTTATTAACTTTATTATATTTTATCTTACTTTATTTTATTTTTATCTCCTTTCTTTTTTTCCTTCCGTCCCTCCTTCCCTCCTTCCTCCCTCCCTCCCTCCCTCCTTTCTTTCTTTCTTTCTCTCTTTCTACTTCTACTAATTCTTTCCTTCTACTTTTTCTCCCTTTTATTCTGAGCCGTGTGGATGAAAGGCTCTTGGTGCAGCAGCCAGGAGTCAGTGCTGTGCTTCGGAGGAGGGAGAGCCAACTTCAGGACACTGGTCCACAAGAGACGTCCCAGCTCCACATAATATCAAACGGTGAAAATCTCCCAGAGATCTCCATCTCAACCCCAGCACCCAGCTTCACTCAATGACCAGCAAGCTACAGTGCTGGACATCCTATGCCAAACAACTAGCAAGACAGGAACACAACCCCACCCATTAGCAGAGAGGCTGCCTAAAATCATAATAAGTCCACAATACCCCAAAACACACCACCAGACGTGGACCTGCCCACCAGAAAGACAAGGTCCAACCTCATCCACCAGAACACAGGCACTAGTCCCCTCCACCAGGAAGCCTACACAACCCACTGAACCAACCTTAGCCACTGGGGACAGACACCAAAAACAATGGGAACTACAAACCTGCAGCCTGCAAAAAGGAGACCCAAAACACAGTAAGATAAGCAGAATGAGAAGACAGAAAAACACACAGCAGATAAAGGAGCAAGATAAAAACCGACCAGACCTAACAAATGAAGAGGAAATAGGCAGTCTACCGGAAAAAGAATTCAGAATAATGATAGTAAAGATGATCCAAAATCTTGGAAATAAAATAGACAAAATGCAAGAAACATCTAACAAGGACCTAGAAGAACTAAAGATGAAACAAACAATGATGAACAACACAATAAATGAAATTAAAAATACTCTAGATGGGATCAATAGCAGAATAACTGAGGCAGAAGAACGGATAAGTGACCTGGAAGATAAAATAGTGGAAATAACTACTGCAGAGCAGAATAAAGAAAAAAGAATGAAAAGAACTGAGGACAGTCTCAGAGACCTCTGGGACAACATCAAACACACCAACATTCAAATTATAGGGGTTCCAGAAGAAGAGAAAAAGAAAGGGACTGAGAAAATATTTGAAGAGATTATAGTTGAAAACTTCCCTAATATGGGAAAGGAAATAGTTAATCAAGTCCAGGAAGCACAGAGAGTCCCATACAGGATAAATCCAAGGAGAAACACACCAAGACACATATTAATCAAACTGTCAAAAATTAAATACAAAGAAAACATATTAAAAGCAGCAAGGGAAAAACAACAAATAACACACAAGGGAATCCCCATAAGGTTAACAGCTGATCTTTCAGCAGAAACTCTGCAAGCCAGAAAGGACTGGCAGGACATAAGGTGATGAAGGAGAAAAACCTGCAACCAAGATTACTCTGCCCAGCAAGGATCTCATTCAGATTTGATGGAGAAATTAAAACCTTTACAGACAAGCAAAACCTGAGAGAGTTCAGCACCACCAAACCAGCTTTACAACAACTGCTAAAGGAACTTCTCTAGGCAAGAAACACAAGAGAAGGAAAAGACCTACAGTAACGAACCCAAAACAATTAAGAAAATGGGAATAGGAACATACATATCGATAATTACCTTAAATGTAAATGGACTAAATGCTCCCACCAAAAGACACAGATTGGCTGAATGGATACAAAAACAAGACCGATATATTTGCTGTCTACAAGAGACCCACTTCAGACCTAGAGACACATACAGACTGAAAGTGAGGGGATGGAAAAAGATATTTCATGCAAATGGAAACCAAAAGAAAGCTGGAGTAGCAATTCTCATATCAGACAAAATAGACTTTAAAATAAAGACTATTAGAAGAGAAAAAGAAGGACACTACATAATGATCAAGGGATCGATCCAAGAAGAAGATATAACAATTGTAAATATTTATGCACCCAACATAGGAGCACCTCAATACATAAGGCAAATACTAACAGCCATAAAAGGGGAAATCAACAGTAACACATTCATAGTAGGGGACTTTAACACCCCACTTTCACCAATGGACAGATCATACAAAATGAAAATAAATAAGGAGACACAAGCTTTAAATGATACATGAAACAAGATGGACTTAATTGATATTTATAGGACATTCCATCCAACAACAACAGAATACACATTTTTCTCAAGTGCTCATGGAACATTCTCCAGGATAGATCATATCTTGGGTCACAAATCAAGCCTTGGTAAATTTAAGAAAATTGAAATTGTATCAAGTATCTTTTCTGACCACAACGCTATGAGACTAGATATCAATTACAGGAAAAGATCTGTAAAAAATACAAACACATGGAGGCTAAACAATACACTACTTAATAACAAAGTAATCACTGAAGAAATCAAAGAGGAAATTAAAAAATACCTAGAAACAAATGACAATGGAGACATGACAACCCCAAATCTATGGGATGCAGCAAAAGCAGTTCTAAGAGGGACGTTTATAACAATACAATCCTACCTTACGAAACAGGAAACATCTCGAATAAACAACCTAACCTTGCACCTAAAGCAATTAGAGAAAGAAGAACAAAAAAACCCCCAAAGTTAGCAGAAGGAAAGAAATCATAATAATCAGATCAGAAATAAAAGAAATGAAGGAAACGATAGCAAAGATCAATAAAACTAAAAGCTGGTTCTTTGAGAAGATAAACAAAATTGATAAACCATTAGCCAGACTCATCAACAAAAAAAGGGAGAAGACTCAAATCAATGGATTTAGAAATGAAAAAGGAGAAGTAACAACTGACACTGCAGAAATACAAAAGATCATGAGAGCTTACTACAAGCAACTCTATGCCAATAAAATGGACAACCTGGAAGAAATGGACAAATTCTTAGAAATGCACAACCTGCCAAGACTGAATCACGAAGAAATAGAAAATATGAACAGACCAATCACAAGCACTGAAATTGAAACTGTGATTAAAAATCTTCCAACAAACAAAAGCCCAGGACCAGATGGCTTCACAGGCGAATTCTATCAAACATTTAAAGAGCTAACACCTATCCTTCTCAAACTCTTCCAAAATATAGCAGAGGGAGGAACACTCCCAAACTCATTCTACGAGGCCACCATCACCCTGATACCAAAACTAGACAAGGCTGTCACAAAGAAAGAAAACTACAGGCCAATATCACTGATGAACATAGATGCAAAAATCCTCAACAAAATACTAGCAAACAGAATCCAACAGCACACTAAACAGATCATACACCATGATCAAGTGGGGTTTATTCCAGGAATGCAAGGATTCTTCAATATATGCAAATCGAAAGAAACGAAATTGAGCTATTTGTAATGAGGTGGATAGACCTAGAGACTGTCATACAGAGTGACATAAGTCAGAAAGAGAAAGACAAATACCGTATGCTAACACATATATATGGAATTTAAGGGGAAAAAATGTCATGAAGAATCTAGGGGTAAGACAAGAATAAAGACACAGACCTATTAGAGAATGGACTTGAGGATATGGGGAGGGGGAAGGGTAAGCTGTGACAAAGCGAGAGAGAGGCATGGACATATATACACTACCAAACGTAAAATAGATAGCTAGTGGGAAGCAGCCGCATAGCACAGGGAGATCAGCTCGGTGCTTTGTGACCGAGGGGTGGGATAGGGAGGGTGGGAGGGAGGGAGACGCAAGAGGGAAGAGATATGGGAACATATGTATAACTGATTCACTTTGTTATAAAGCAGAAACTAACACACCATTGTAAAGCAATTATACCCCAAAAAAGATGTAAAAAAAAAACAAAAAACAAAACTAGGAGTTCTATATTTCTGTTTTCTTTCAAAAAGATTTTGAATCCCAGAACTCTAAGCTATCTTCATGGGTAGTAATTGCTGGGGCTGAGGAGTGGTCAGTTCCAGTAAGACGTGGGCTTTCCAGACAGCTTCAGCTTACATCCTAATCTGCTCCACCCTTGTACCTGCCTGGTCCCTTCAGCCATTTGAGATCCTGCCTCCAATCTTCTTCCAATGCCCTTGTATCCACCTTCTTTTTGGCTTCCTACCTTGACTTCCTCTTGATTGATAGTTTGGAAGAATTTACTCTCAGTCTGACCTGACATTCACTGAGGACTCAATTCCCGATCATCACTCCCCAGGTACACATGTCAAAACGGAAGAGACTTCCTCTCAACCACACCCTGTTCTAAGGCCGGACAGACAACACCCAGCTAGTCGGCAATGTCTGGTGGCCCCAGGCTTTCGGGAGACAGAGAGTGGGACCCAGAGTTCCTAACTGCTAGGCAGGATGTAAGAAGCAGGCAATGTTTGCGAATTCTACTTTCATAACATAAATTGTAAGCACCTATAAAATTGTTCTGATATGATGACAGTTCATTAAAGAGAATTTTCTGGATAATTAGATATATTATCAGAGATACACTCTACAAAATGAGAACCTTCAGACATTGCTGCAAGAAATGTAATTTAGTACAATCTTTCTGGAAAACAATTTAGCAATGCACATCAAGTGTTAGTAAGTTTTGTGCCCCCATATTTTCCACTATTGACCCCATTTTATGGGAGTAAACCAATATGAAGGCAAACAACACTTTACAAAAATGTCTGTTCCAGTATTGTTTAGGATAACAGGAAATTGGGAAAAATGTAAACATTCATTCTCCAACTAAGACATGGTACAACTAAGTTGTGGTATATCCATTAGAAGGGATATTAAACAGCCACGGAAGATGATGTCTTGTGAGCAATTTTAGTCATGTAAGAGAGAGTTCATGTTAGAATGCTTGGGAGTTTTTTTAAAGGCAAGTTATACAACTTCATGTTCAGGATGATCTCAATGACACTTGCATGTTTTTGTAGGTATGTTTTATGTCTCAGTAGTAGCAGCAGTAGTAGCAGTAGGGGTGGTAGTATAGTAGTAAACTTTGGGGGCATAGTCCAGGGGACAGTGGTTCTCTTTCACTGACAAATTACCCTCTACCCACATACATGGGCCCTCAGCAGCCATGTTGTCTTATGTGAGCGCTCCCTTCCCACAGTTGATTGGACAAAGGATGGACTCTTGGCACAAGCTTGGGGAAAGTGACTGACTCTTCTAGGAACCCAGGCTTGTTTTTAATAAATGATAGAAAGAATAAGGTGTAGAGTTGGGACCTACAGGGGACCATATTTGACTGTCTGTACACCAAAGCCAAGAAGGCCAGGCCTTCTTGAGAAGGATAGAGCCTCTACTTTCTAGGTGCCCACTTGCTTCTCACTTTCCAGTGTTTGTTCCCATATGGTTCTGCTGACTTGTAGTTCCCTGGATTAAGCCCAGTGTACTTTACATAAATTCTCACTTTTGTTTAAATCCATTTGAAATGGGCTCTGTCGTTAACACCCAATAACATATGGGATAAACAAATATGCATAGAAAACAGAGTAGCAAGAGATTCTCAGAATTTAATGGTGGTGAGAAATTGCACATATCTTTTATTTTCTTCTTTATGCTTTTCTGTATTTACAGTTCTCTAAAGAGAGTAATATCGTTTCCATAATAAAAAACAATAAAGTGCATTGTAAGAGAAGTTTTTTCTTAAAATGGAGAGAGCTTCACTGCAAAATATGCTACTCAAATATTCTCAAATATAATTATTGCCAGCAGTGAAAAAACAGCCCAGTATTAGATGGTTGGTAGGGTGCTCATACCGGCCCAATGGGTCCTCAAGTTAACCAAACCCCAGATTCAGAGATGAGCCTTCTGGTCTAGAGAGAGGGAAGATCATCTCTTGTGCCTATGATTGGTTCACAACTGGACATATGACCCAATATGGGCCAATGAGATTAAAGAAGAGGTTTATAGGAATGGTGGGTTTTTTTGGTACTGTTCTTCAAGAACTTTAAGAAATGACCCTCTGACCCTTTATGGGGGAAGCTGTGTACGCAGAAGACCCAGAGCAGCTGCTACCATCTTATTCCCAGCCTGAGGATGAATCTGACATCTAGAAGAGAGGAAAAGTAAGAAAACGGCAGCCAAGTGAACCTGAAGTTGCTTAGTTACTTTATCTTGAAGCCCAATTTACCTTTGGACCTCTAGTTGAGTAAGCCAATAACCACTGTGTTTTCGCCAGTTTGGATTGAGCCTTCTGTGTTTCAGAACCAAAGCCTTCTAACTGACATATCTATGAATTGAGAGATAGTACCATATCATCTCACTCAGTTAAGATCTAATCTAGCATTTTTATTCTCTCCATTTATCTCTACCCCATACTTTCTGTCTCTAAGTCAGTCTCCCTTATTTTCAGCATATTTCAATATGGCTTAGCTTGTAAATAGCACATATGTGGAACCCACTCAAAGATATTTGTAAAGTCCAAATCTGTTATTTCTTCTAGTTCTCTTTGACCACACATCTATATTCTGCTCACCCTTCACCGCCTTTCCCTCCCACCCACCTTCCCCCATCCCATCCCCCGCTGGCGTCAAGAAGCAGTTATGTTTTTCTCTTATAGAAGACACTGCCACTCTTCTAAGAAATTACGTTGCCTACTCTTTATCTAGTGCCTCCAGCTTTCCTCTTTGGGAACTGAGCCCTGGGATGTGTCACTTAGTACCTTTAGTTGACCTTTGGAAGTCAATTGGAAAGAAAAGTGGATATATTCTGCAGTTATTTATTCTATCTTGGTCTGTGTTGGTTTACTCTAAATAGCTTATAAGGAAACAGGTAGATTTAAAATAAAATTAAACCAAAATTTTCATGCGCTACAGATTCCAGGGTGAAGTGGTATAATCAACATTAATGATGATGTTTCTGAAGAAAATTTAGCTGTGAGAGCCCTTAGGAGGTATGATTTTACTAAGTCCTAGTAAATCAGTCCCACTTATGTAAGAAATATTTATTCAAGGGACTTATATCAGTTCACCTGCTTATCAGTTGAAAGAAGAATGTAAATGGTAAAGAATGATTAAAATGCAGAGGCCACAGGAATACACCACAGAAGCAAATGAGGAAAAGCTGTATCTTAGACCTCAACTCCCCTCGCACACCCCAGTACCATGCAAAGAAGAGAGCTTTGCACAATAGCAATTTGTGTGATTTCTAGAGTTCCAATAACCTTAATATATGATGTTTTAATGATACATGTAAATAATTTGAGCTCACTATAATAAGATTCTACTTTATCTGTCCAAGTATTTCTAGCTTTTAAATAATGGAGGTGCAGGTGTCTAGTATAGTACCTGGTATACCATAGCCATCAAGTAAAAATGAGTCAGTGACTATCGGGTTGGTTGTGGTAATCACTGAATTAAAGCAGCAGATTAGAGCGAGTTTCTAGCAATCGAGAAATGCTACAAAAATAAAGCTAATTTTTCAGAGCCGATTTGATTGGACTACAATCAGAGTCAGTCACATGTGATAGAACAATTGAATTGATTAAGGAATACAAAAAACAGAACCTGGTACCCAAATGTCACATAGAAAGCTCTCAGCATTCACTGGTTACTACTGAGGGGGCAGAGGAATCAGTGTTCTGAGTAGGCCCAGAAGGAAGCAGCTGTAATTAACACTCAGACTTGAAAAGGATCCTCCGGAGGGTAGAAAATGTCATTTCCTATTGCTTTGCAGGAGAATTTCACAATCTCTTTCTTTTTCTTCTTTAATACCAGCTATGACATGTTTATATAAGTTGCATTGTATAATTATGGACAAGGTTGGTCCTAAGCAGTTGCTTTTCAGTTTTATCTTAGTTCTCAGTTAAATATTTTATTCTCCACCCAGTGACTTTTTAAAAAAGCAAAATATAACCACAGCAACAACAACAAGAAAAAGACTTGCATCTTTTGGGGAAATAGTACAGATGACAAGGGGCAAGAAATTTATCTATCTTTTCATCCAACAATCCATTCATCCATCTACCTATTTATTAATTTATTCGTGTAACACACATTTGTTAGTAACCACCTGTTATGGAAGAACCTAGGATTCAAGGATAGGATGAGAAGGTTAGGTCCCTATACCTGGCATGATTCACACTATAATACAGAGAGCCTGACATATGATACAAATGAAATGATGCAATGCAATACACTATTACAGAATGTTAATTAATTAACATTTAATTAATTAAATGTCAAAAGCATCTTTCTTCTTAAAACTCCTTAATAGTTACCCCAGCATTATTCATGTACTGTGGCTGACTTTCTCCACAGGGTTCCATGAGCTGTGACTGAAGAGGTCCAAATGGAGCACAACAGGACAGCAGGAAAGTGAGGGAGAGGACACTCTTCCTGAGTGGGGAGTATAAAAAGATTTATGGAGAGGATGCAATGATAGTTTGATATTCACAAATCAATCAATGTGATACACCACATTAACAAAAGGAAGGATAAAAATCACATGATTATCTCATAGATGCAGAAAATGCCTTTGACAAAATTAAACATCCATTCATGATAAAAACCCTCACCAAAGTGCATATAGAGGGAACATATCTCAACATAATAAAGGCCATTTATGACAAATCCACAGCTAACAACATACTCAATGGTGAAAATCTGAAAGTCTTTCCTCTAAAATCAGGAACAAGACAAGGATGCCCACTCTCACCGCTTCTATTTAACACAGTATTGGATGTCCTAGACACAACAATAAGACAAGAAAAATAAACAAAAGGCAAATTGGAAGGGAAGAATTAAACCTGTCACTCTTTGCAGATGACATGATACTTTATATAGAGAACCCTGAAGTCTCCCCCAAAACTATTAGCACTAGTAAATAAATTCAGTAAAGTTGTAGGATACAAGATTAAAATACAGACGTCTGTTGCTTTTCTATACACTAATAACAAACTATTAGAAAGAGAGAGCAGGAAAATAATCCTGTTTAAAATTGCATCAAAATGATTAAAATACCTAGGAATAAACTTAATCAAGGAGGTGAAAGACCTATTCTCTGAAAATGATAAAACTTTGATGAAGGAAATTGAAGATGATACAAAGAAATTGAAAGATATCCTGTGTCCTTGGATTAGAAGAATGAATATTGTTTAAATGTCCATAGTACCCAAAGCAATCTACAGATTTAATGCAATGCCTATCAAAATACCGATGACATTTTTCACAGAACTAGAACAAATAATCCTAAAATCTACATGGAACCACAAAAGATCCCAAATTGCCAAAGCAATCTTGAGAAACAAGAACAAAGCTGGAGGTATCATGCTCCCTGACTTCAGACAATACTACAAAGCTACAGTGACCAAAACAGCATAATAGACGCACAAAAATAGACACATAGATCAATGGAACAGAAAAGAGAGCCCAGAAATAAACCTACACACTTATGGTCATTTAATATGACAAGGAGGCAAGAATAAGCAGTGGGGAAAAGAAAGTCTCTTCAATAAGTGGGGCTGGGAAAACTGGACAGCTATATGTAAAAGAATGAAATTAGAACATTTCCTCACACTATATACAAAAATAAACTCAAAATGGATCAAAGACCTAAATGTAAGATCTGAAACCATAAAAATCCTAGAAGAGAACATAGACAGAACACTCTTTGACATAAATCATAGCAATCTGTCTTCTAAGGCAAAAAAGACAAAAGCGAAAATAAACAAATGGGACCTAATTAAACTCAAAAGCTTTTGCACAACAAAGGAAACCATTGACGAAATGAAAAGACAACCTACTGAAAGGGAGAAAATATTTGCAAGTGATATGACCAATAAGCGATTAATATCCAAAATATATAAACAGTTCATACAACTCTATCAATAAAACAAATGACTCAATCAAAAAAATGCACAGAAGCCCTGAATTGACATTTTTCCAAGGAAGACACGCAGATGGCCAACAGGCTCAAAGATACATGCACCTCAACGTCCATAGCAGCTTTATTTACAATAACCAGTATATGGAAGCAACCTAAGTGTCCATCTACAGATGAATGGATAAAGAAGATATGGTAAATATATACAGTGGAATACTACTCAGCCATAAAAGGATGAAATTCTGCCATTTGCAACAACATGGATGGACCTAGAGAGTATTATGCTTAGTGAAATAAGTCAGACAGAGAAAGACAAATACTCTATGTTATCATTTACATGTGGAATCTAAAAAAAAAAAAACGACTGTATATAATGAAACAGAGAAAGACTCACAAGTATAGAGAACAAACAGGTGGTTACCAGTGGAGAGAGGGAAGGGGGCATGGGCAAGATATGGGGAGGGGAGATACAAATTACTATGTATAAAATAGATAAGCAGCAAGGACATATTGTACAGCACAGGGAAATATAGCCATTATTTTGTAGTGACTGTAAATGGAGTATAATCTATAAAACTATTGAATCACTATGTTGTACACCTGAAACTAATACAATATTGTAAATCAGCTATACTTCAAAAAAGAAAAAACAGATTTACAGAGAAGCAACCCTGCTAAACCTGACAATATGAGTGAGAGTGAACTGTGTCTGGGGTGGGGCGGCAGAGAGATAGTTCAGGCAGGAGGGGCAGCATGTGCAAGGGCCTGGAGGAAGATGGCCTTTGCACTGCCCTGCATCAACAACCCTGGAGGGGCCCCGCCTTGGTCACAGAATTTCCTCTGCACAATAGGAAATACCTGGAGTGAGATGTAAATTCTTGAGTTTGGCCTCATTAGCAGGCTTAAACCGTCTGAGCTACCCAATTTATAAAACAAGCACAAACAGTAAATATCTCTCATTTCTAGTGTGGTTTATAGGTAGAACCACCATTTGATGTGAAACATGTTTGTTGTGTAATCCGAGTGTTACCCGCCTCGGAATCCCCAGATGCTTTAAGCATTATGGGTTAACTTAATTCTGCAGTTTTTAAATTTCAGTGTTTCAGGTTCCATTCCACATGTAATGAGAAATCTTCTACTACCTTCTAAAACACACCTGAATGCACACGTGCACACACTTACAGATGCACCCAGGGATATCAACCCTGGGAAATCTCGGGATCACCTTTCTCCTGTCAATTCTTGCTTTAATATTCTTTTTCCATTGAAATCTGAGTTTCTCTTCAAGTAGCTGGTCCCTTCTCTGGCCCAAGATGACCTTAACGTGCATTATGGATCCTTTTACCTCGTGTTCCCCATACAACCTCAAATACAAAGTTGCTTTATGTAGCAGAGTTTTATTGAAAGCTTGTGGGTTTCTGCAGCAGTTACAGCATGGCCCCAAACTACAAAGTGCATATTAATGGCATCTTTGTTCTTTAAAATCCTTTATCGAACCCACCACTGTTCATTTCCCGAGGCTGTCTTTCTGTCCAGGCCTTCTGCCTACCACTGGCTTGTTTTCTTTCCCCTCTACTCTCCTTTTACATCAGTCTCACAAACTTTCCTCCAAGGAGCATTAGGAATTTCAAGTCTCTACTTGATTATGCGAAGAAATGCACACCTATATGCTGACTATATACATCTAAAGATGATATGAGTAAATCAAGAAGATCCCCCAAGCAAATTTACATGGGGTCCCATCCTTGCCAAGATGTGAAATTTCGCCCCTTCCTTCTCCCCTAGCAGTCTCTGTAAGTAAAATGGAGAAGTACAAGAATTTATTTTCCTGGTGATATAAGTCATACTCCCCCCAACAGAGAGAAGAAGGGATGTTAGTCAGTCTGGGTTTAAGTAGCACCTTGGCCCCGGTCTGGTCGGCTAATACCAATGCACCATGCTCATGGCAAGGAGAACTAGAATTAGCTCATTACTCTGCAGTTTTAGGATTTGACCTTTTTGCCATTCAATAACAGGGAAAGGCATTCATGAGTATAATAGTTGAGCACTTAAAAATGAGGCAGACAGAAACAAACCTACATTCTGAGTAAATAAGTATAAATACAAATTTTAAAATATATAGCCAGTCAGGAAGAGGAAGACAAAAATCTATTGTGATTCAGAAGAAACAGAGATGCAACGTTGATTAAAACTTGGTTATTAAGAATAAAAAGTCTACAAATAATAAATGCTGGAGAGGGTGGGGAGAAAAGGGAACCCTCCTACGCTGTTGGTGGGACTAAACTGGTGCAGCCACTATGGAAAACAGTATGGAGTTTCCTTAAAAAACTAAAAATAGAACTACCATATGAACCAGCAATCCCTCTCCTGGGCATATATCCAGAGAAAACCATAATTCAAAAAGATACATGCACCCCAATGTTCACTGCAGCACTGTTTACAGTAGCCAAGACATGGAAGCAACCTAAATATCCATTGACAGATGAATGGATAAAGAAGATGTGGTACATATATACAATGGAATATTACTCAGCCATAAAAAAGAATGAAATAATGCCATTTGAAGCAACATGGATGGACCTAGAGATTACCACACTAAGTGAAGTCAGGCAGAGAAAGACAAATATTATGATATCACTTATATGTGGAATTTAAAAAATAGTACAAATGAACTTATTTACAAAACAGAAACAGAATCATAGACATAGAAAAGAAACTTACGGTTACAAAAGGAGAAAGGAGAGGAGAGGGATAGATTGGAAGTATGGGATTAACAGGTACACACTACTATGTAAAATGTGGATAAACAACAAGGTCCTACTGTATAGCACAGGGAACTATATTCAAGATCTTATAATAAACTGTAATGGAAAATAATGGAAAAAAGAATATATACATATATATACATATATATGTATAGCTGAATCACTTTGCTGTACACTGAAACTAGCACATATTGTAAATCAACTATATTTTAATAAAAAAGAAATTTAAAAAATAACAAAGCACATTTGTAAAGTGCTATTTTTTCAAGTATGGCTAGGCTAATGAAGTAGCCCACTACCCTGTATATCATGATTTGATGCTTTTTTAGAGTCATAACTATTAGATTTTTAACTTTTCTGTTATTGAGATAACCCTGGCATGGCTGTATGCATTGTATATTTGCTAAACAATTTTGCACGCAATAGCGTGGCAGTTTCTACTTCTGATTTGCTTGTGGATGCAGAAGAAATGATCTGGTTTAAAACAATCCTACAAGGCACAGTGTCTTGTGTAACTATCTCTATCACTGTGGTTATCACGTTAGAGTATAACTACCTATTCAGGTAATTCTTTGGTAATGAGACAGTGAGTGCTGGCAGGGTGGGAACTGGACCGAATTTGTCTTTCTCCCTGATGCCTAGAGCAGTTTCTAACACATAGAAGTTCAATAAAATGTTTGTTAAATGAATAAATGATCAGCGTTTAAAAGATATCAACATGAGCCTAATGGAAATTTAGTGGAGTCGGCCTAGTAAAAATCAGACATCATTCAGAAAGAAACTATGCAGTTAATCACTTTAGGGGATGGGTTTGTACTGGTTTTAGGCTAATTGTTAGGTTAGTCCTATCCAACTTAATTTCATTACGTTAAATGAGGGAAACCTGCCTTTCTTATTATTGATGTATTTTGATAAATGCAGAATGCCTATATCACAAATTGATGGAAAAGCCCCCAGAAACATGGTTCCATGTAACATTTTTGACCTCTTAAAAAATAAGAGTATTGTTTTCCTCTGTTCTCTAAAGAGAAACAGTGAAAAGTATTGCCTAGCTCTTTGAGGGCCACAGAAGCTTAAATCCTAAGCTATGACATTCTGGTCTGGTTCAGAGCATGGAGACATTTCTGGAGTGTAGCTAAAGTGAGCTTACGGGCATGTGGGTTGCTTTCCTAGATGCCCGTCTCTTCACACGAACATACCTGCATGCTGAACCTAAAATTATAGCATGGTCTCTTCGCACCGTCTCATTCCAGAAAATGTTTTAACCAATGAAGACACGTTAACCATATTTTAGAATAAGAAGGTTCTTATGAAAACATCCATCTTTTAACCTATCATGCTGGTATGCCAGGCTCAGCCTCCAGGATTTGGGTTGATGGTGGCCAGTCTGGAGAGCCAGTGAGGGGTGTGTGTGAAGACAGAGCACTTACAGCAGACATGGGGCTGGGTCAGGGTGGCCTCACTAATTGCAATGCTGTGGAAATGTTGCATCAGCTCCATGCGGGACAGCAGTCCTGGTCAATACCAGGCCCAGAACAGAACATCAGTCAAAGGCACTTTAAGAAACAAGCATCTTTCTTCAGGGGTGAGGCAAAGGAGTTCAGAAAGTATTTTACTCTAAATGTTATCTGGTTAAGATAATCAAACTTATTCTCATTAATGGAGGAAGGAAAATGTATGTTGTGATGGTTAGGACATTGACTGTGCTCTTAGACTTTCCAGATTCACAGTGTGGCTCAGCCTCCTGTCAACCAGAGGTCCAACTTAGTGGACCTCTCTGTGCCTCAGTTTTTCCATCTGTAAAATGAGACACCTTGATTGCTGTGTTTGGGACAGGATAAAAATGAGATAATATTTGCATAGCTCTTAACATCATGCCTGGCACAATAAATACTCAGTAAATATAAACATATATATACGGCTAGAAAGATAGATGGATGCATATAGATAAAAATATTTAGTTAAAAATTGATATGAGGCCTCTCAAACTACCAATATGAAATTTTAAAATTTCTTCAATATTAAAATAACCACATTTGGTGCTACGTGTGATATTTCTCCATGTAATACAGCTAAGCTAAGAAGCATCTCCAATGGAATGTAAAGAAAGGCTGTAATTAAGACCTGCCCCCCTCCCATTTACTAGTTTTGTAAGAATTTGAGCAAACCACTTAAATCTTCTGATTTTCATTTTCTTTACCAGTTAAATGAGGATGATAATGCCCATCTCACAATGTTGTTGGTGAGGTTTAACTGAATGAAATGATAAATCTGTAACTGCTAAGCACCTGTGAAGGTTATTATAAATATGTACTTGATGAATGCGCTTTGCATTGAATGCAAAAGAGGCAGATAAAAATATCATACACTTCCTTTTGCTTTCAAATTAGTTTGTTGCAGCTTAGCAGACACACCCTGATGAGATTTCCAAAGAAGAATATATTTACCTGGCACAGAGAGGCAGTTTCTGATTTCTCATTCATAAATCTTCGAAGAGTTCACCAGGGTTTTTCTGTTAGCTAATTCCGTTAATTCATCCTACAAGTATCTCTTGGCTGCTATATTCCAGGCCTGGTTCTAGGAGCTGGAGATACACTAATGAATATGACTTTCATGGAAAACACACTCTATCCAGGGGGAGAGGCAACATCCTGTAAATAGAAGGAAACAGTCAATTACATCATCTTTAGAAGGTAGTAAATATTTGTGGGAAAAAAAGAAAAAGGAGAGCGCAAAAAGGGGATAAGAAGGTGGGACAAAGTTTGCAATTTTAAGTCGTCAGGGAGAAATTGAGATGTTAACAAAAACTTAAAGGAGGGCTTCCCTGGTCGCGCAGTGGTTGAGAGTCCGCCTGCCGATGCAGGGGACACAAGTTCGTTCCCCGGTCCGGGAAGATCCCACATGCCGCGGAGCGGCTGGGCCCGTGAGCCATGGCCGCTGAGCCTGTCTGTGCGTCCGGAGCCTGTGCTCCGCAATGGGAGAGGCCACAACGGTGAAAGGCCCGCGTACCGCAAAAAAAAAAACAAAAAAAAAAACTTAAAGGAAGAGAGGGGGATGTCTGGGAGAGGAGTGTCCCAGGCAGGGGCAAGAGCTAGAGCAAAGGCCTGCGGCGGCGGCGGGGGGGGGGGGGGGGGCTCCTAGGAATTCCAAGAAAAGTCAAGAGGTTTAGAGAAGAGAGAGAGAGAGAGAGAGAGAGAGAGAGAGAGAGGATTATAGACATAATAGAGAGCCAGATTCCCCAGGTACCTTGCAACTTTTCTCCTGGTGAAGTGAGGTCCATTGCAGGGTTTGGAGCTCAGGGCTGGCCTGATCTAACCTGGCGGTCCAGTGGTTAAGACTCCGCCGCGCTTCCACTGCAGGGCGCGCAGGTTCCATCCATGGCGGGGGAACTAAGATCCCGCATGCCTTACTGCGCGCCAAAATCAATCCATCAATGGATCACTCTGAATGCTGTGCTGAGAATAGTTTATAGGTCGATAAGGGGCGGAAGCAAGGAACTACTTAGGAGCAATTGCAGGCACCCAGGTGGAGACCCTGATGGCTTGGACAGGCTGGGGGCAGTGGAGGTGGAGTTTGCGAGCAGGGCCAAAATTCCTCTCTTTTCTAGAGTCAATGCCTCTGCTGTGCTGGCTTCTTTCTCTTCTTTTGTATCCAAATGCATTGCTCCAGCAATTCTCTTACTTTGCAACATTAAATGCATACTCTCTACTGGATCGGTCTCATGAGCATACAAATACATTGTTATTCTTTCAACTTAAAAAAAAATCTCCCCTTGGCCAGGCTTCTCACCCAGCTGCTACCACATGTCTTCGCTGCTCTCTGCAGTAAAACTTCTCAAAATCTTTTCAACGGATCTCTTAGGAGCCGAGGCTAGAGAAATCTCTCGTTCCCGTTCTGCCACCAAATTAGCTCTTGCCGTGGTCACCATTGCTTTATCCGATGATTCATTTTCAGTCTTTCTCTAGCTTGACTATTGTTTCTTGCTGGAGTGTTCTATTGTTCACTCGGTTAAGCTGGGAGCTTCCTTTCCTAAATTCCCTTCTCTGTTTGGTTCAGGTTAGAGTTAACTGAACAAGGAAGACTGTGGCTACTCTCTTCAGAGAGTCGTTGCTCTGAGGTGTGGTGATAGATCAGGGCAGCTTGCTTTTCCTCTCCTCTACACTGCGTCTAGCCCGTCTTCCTGACTGTGGCCCTGCTGTCCAACAGAGACCCCAGACTCACCACCAGGTATTGGCTGTGGACCCTACAGAGGGGACGACTACACAGGGGCCATAGCTTCTCGTAGATCTCTCCAGAACCTCCTCTTCCCTGGTCTTATTTTGGCTCCTGGGCCCACTTGAGGTCCATGGTCATGAATTAAAGGGAGAATTTTCCCCCATAATAACAAGACTAAATTGGAAGCATCATCTTTTCTCTGGGATATGTCGACTGACAAAAATGCACAAAGTGAGAGTTGCGAGTTAAGTTTTATTGGCTGCAAAATGAGGACTATAGCCAGGGAGACAGCATTTCAGAGAGCTCTGAGGTACTGGCTCCAAAGAGGCAGGGGGGAAGGGCAGTGTTATATATGATTTTAGTGAATGGGGGGCACGTGCAGTCAAGCACACATGTTGGCAGAGCTGGCCGCTAGTCACGACGGATAGATGTCACCGCTAATGATTTTAGTGCATTTCTAGATATGAGGAGATGCAAGAATTCGGGCTCATAAAATCTCCTCCTGAAAAAAATCTATCTGAAGGCCCGATCTGCCAGTTTTTCCCAGAGCACAGAGTGCCTTATTCCTGATCTCCAGCCTGAACTCCTTTCAGGGGGTGTTGAAGGTGAGCGGCAGCAGTAGCTAGTGACTTAATTCTTGTAGAGGCAGATGGCAAGTACCAATTTTCAGTTGGCAGATACTAGGAGACCCTGAGATGAGTATGGGCTTTGGGGGAGGCTTTGCACCAATTCTTATGATTATCTATTTTAGGAAAACTACCCAGTATCCCTGTTGCAGATTTTGAAATCTTTGAACCATTCCAGATCTTGTGACCACTCAAATGCTGTGATCTAAATTGGAGAGCTGTTTGGAGGTGGGGAGCTCAGAGCAAATAATGGCCCCTATGCTGGGTTAGTTCCCAGTCTGGAAGATTCTCCTGCGTGACTGCGGGGGATGTTCCAGCCACTTCCCTTCTCCTAGGGGTGCAAGCTGCTCATGGAGGAGTCACTGGGTCCTTCAGTGGATTCTCAGAACCTCCTTCAGACCTTGGAGCTGATTCAGCGAGGAGCTTGTCAATACTGGAGCAGGTCCCCCAGGGTGAGCAGAGTGGCAGCAAATGCTGTACCACCAGCCCCTTAGTCACGGATGGTTTTCCCCATAAAGCAAGTCTCTAAACACCAGAAAGACTCCTGAAGCACCACACCTGCTAACTGCCTTTCCCAATTTGAAGTAATGAGTTACCAAAAAGCACTTTGAAAGTATCCAAGAGAACAACGCCTCATCCATAAATTGAGGGAGCATGAAAATGAAAGGTTTAAAATTCCATTAAGAATCCCCTGAGTCACCCACCTTCCTCCCTTCTTGTAGCCTGCACTGTGCAACTTCAGCTCAGTGGGTTTTCTAAATTGTTCTGTTAATTTTAGCTGTTTCAAGACAGATAGACATATTCTAGGTGAATCATGAGGAAAATTGAGGATAAGAGCAAATAGCACACTGCTCTACTGTGAACCACTTAATCAGCTTTTTCAAGAAAAGACAGGCAGGGTACCTCTTCATTACATGGGTGTTTCTGGATAATACAGAATATATGTGTGTACACACACACACACACACACACACACACACACACACACGTAGTGTATGTGTGTCGTGATTGATGGAAAAACACAGTAACCTTGCTTTGTTCATACTTAGCTTTTCTGTGTCCCTATATTTTCTTAGTCAAATGCAGTCAAACAACACCTATATTTGACTGTTCAGTTAGGGATTTATTACACAATTCTGATGTTATTTTCTCTCCTTGATTTGACTCATCGCCATTTTGGTGCAAATGAGGAAGATCTGTCTATTGTCAAAGAGTAAACATGATGAACGGCAGACAAGAAAGGGTTACTGGTTTGATCTATCCCAAGGTAAGCAATGTGAATAAATATTGCCTTATTAGTTCATGATCTGAGTTATCAGCTTGCCCCTGTTCAGAAGATTTTATCATTTTAGATTAAGAAATCAATTTTGTAACCTGTTATTAAGCCCAACATTTCCCTCACATTATGATTACAAAGGGTCATATTTTCCTGTCCTTCTTATCCCCACGCAGTTCTGCCTTTAATGCAATTTGAACAATAGAACTGCATTTTTATCTTCCAGAGAATTCAGAACCAGACTTTTACTGTGCAAAATGGCATTCACCTCAAGGTAGACAGAATCGGAGTGATGAACAGAGTGCACAAAAGATGTCCTGGTATCATCACCAAAAGGAATGTTTTAATTGGTCACTCATCCTTTTTGGAAAGCCGAGTAATTCTCCAGTTAGATGTAAGGTAGGTTCTTGCACTCAGATATAAATAAAAGACCAGATATCCTATTTTATAGGATAAAGATATCCTATTTTATAGGATATCTTTGTATGTCCCACAGTATCTTAACTATGGTTTTTAGAGGGGTGTAAATAAACGATGGTTGGATAAACCAGTGGGCTTAAACTTTTTAAAGTGAGGTATGGAGACAGAGGAAAAATAACATGTGAAGGGAACAGTCTATAGTAAAACTGAGAGCAGGGTTTCTCAACCTCAGCAGTATTGATAATTTGGGGAGGAAAATTTTTTGGTTTCTCTTTTGTGGGGAGGGGAGCGTTTGCTACACTGTGCACGGTAGGATGTTTAGTTGCACCCCTGACCCGTATGCATCAGATTCCGGTAGTGACACCCAAATATATCTCCAGTCACTGCCAAATGTCCTTGGGTGGCACAGAAGAGAGAGAAGAGGGGGGCACAGAGTAGGGTAAAATCACCCCTGGCTGGGAACCACTGAGCCAGAGATTCAATTTCCTTTTAACCAGAGAAGCTGGGAATAATCAGAGTTCTTTTAATATACATGAGGCAGGATATGCATGTAGAATCATGTTGCAAATAATAACATTATTATTAAGAAATTTTCATTCCGAAAAGTATTTAACGTATGTCAAATTACAGAATCCAGATTGTATGAAAGTATATCATTATCAAGTTCAGTGTGCTTCTTATAACTTTTCTTCTAACTGAAGTCATGTAAATAAGATGTACTGTAACAAACTTGGAATAGACCAACAACAGATCATTATGCAGGCATTTGTATGGGTATTTAGAACGTTCTCACTCTCCCTAGTGGCAATTTGGTTAGAATAGAATGTGAATTCAGTGAGTCTGCCTAGTCAGTTAACTGGATCCTAAATAATATAAATACATTTGTTTATGTATTAAAAATTATAATGCAATTTACAGGCAACACTTCTGCAAGAATTTAAATCGAAAGAAATAAGTTTAGAAATATACATGTTACACTGTTCCTGATAAATTACTAGGTTGTGATATATGAAATTGTTGGTTTTTGTAGGTCAAAATGGCTAAATATAGCAACTTCATATGGTTCAAACTAACAGATAAAGAAATCACATGTACATGGGGAAAAAGAAGAAAAATTACCTTCAAAGGATAGATCAGATAACAGCAAATGTCAGCAGAGAAGGGAGTTAAGGCCAAGTGTTCTGGGAAGACTTTCCGAGCATTACTTGTGAACTTTCCTCCAGAGAAGATCTTTACCGCATCTAAGGACGCCAAGATTTAAAATACATATTGAGGTAAATCTGCTTTCCTTTTTTACCCACTCTTTTCCCTCAATTTATACACTATTCATTTTCTATTCACATTGTTCATGGACTAACAACTAGAAGTACTGGAGAGCAAGGTCACTGTTTAATTCAGTAATGAGATACTTTTTATTCCTTATACTACACCTAAAATGATGTTTCTCTGACACATTTTGGTTTGGTTTGGTTTTCATCTTTGGGCTTTGGTAAAACCATAGGCATTTGTCTGTCTTCAAAGAGAATGCCTTACAAAGCATGTTTTTGCCTCTGGAAAGAATGCTTTTAGAAGTTCCAAGTACTAGTAAAATTAATTCTTTGGGTACATATTTGATACAGAATTACTTTATATTGAAATTGATTATTTTTCTATATGGGATTTATCCATTTTCTAAGTATCACGGATTTACTTTCTACTTACAGTCATATGTGTGGACCTAAAAAAAATCAACTACCAGATATTTCTTCAGTAAAGATGGGTTTATTTGGGATCAGCAGAGAATTGCAATTCTGGGTCTGCAACCATGGTGAGCCATGTGCAAGTTTCCCCCTCACCAAGGGAAGGGGAACGCTTTTATAGAGGGGAAAAGAAGTTGGGAGGGCTGAAGAGTCCATGGTTTTTCATTGGCTGAGTCCTTGCCAGGAAAGAAGAGGAGTCTTTCTTCTGCCCGGTGGGCTCTGCTCTCTTCGTAGGGCATAAGAGCTCCCCCTTCTGCTCTCCTAACTCTATTTAATTGAGGTTTCTGTTATTAATTTTGCATATGAATACTTAAACAGTGTATTTATTTATAAAGCAACAGCCAAACACATCAAAAGAAAACAGAGTAACTACCAAGTAAGAAAGGTGATTAACATCACTTTTTGATTAACATAAAAAGACCACAAATTACTTGATTTTAAAAACGTGCAGAGGACCTGAATAGACATTTTTCTAAACAAGACATACAGATGGCCAACAGGCACATGAAAAGATGCTCAACATCACTAATCATCAGGAAAATGCAAATCAAAACCACAATGAGATATCACCTCACACGTGTCAGAATGGCTATTATCAAAAAGGCAACAAATAAGTGTTAATGAGAGTGTGGAGAAAAGGGAACCCTCATGTACTATCAGTGGGAATGTAAATTGGTGCAGCCACTATGAAAAACAGTAAGGAGTTTCCTCAAAAAAATTAAAAATAGAACTACCATATGATCCAGCAATTCCACTTGTGGATAGCCATCTTGGAGGCAAGCTACCACACACCCGCATAAGGTTCACCTGCTATCAGTATTCCCTGGGTCAGGTCAGGAACTCTACATTTTGAACGAGTACCCCTAAAAATTCTTAAGTGCACTACCTTTTGAGACCCAATCTAGTTAATGTTTGGTAGTGGTTGGATCTCTCCTCTTAAATTTTTGACCATAAATTTAAAGAAACGAAGAAGAGATTCCACTTATGTGTTTGGATCCAAAAGGCTGGTTCAACAAGTCGTATAGATGAACATTACTGAAGAGAAAGCGTAACCACTCTCTATTAAAATGATTGACTTCTGGGGCTGTTTACCATAAACTCACACTGATTAGAGATCTGAAAGAGGCCTCAAATTCTCTGTTAGCAAAGTTTAGAAAGTATAAGAGAGAAAGGGGCATATTTTCAGGAAATAGCAGAGTCTCACAGGGAGCTTGTTCTCAGATGTGGGGATAGAAGACGTTGTGAGGTGGGGAGTCCATCTGTGGCTCCAAGGTTGGGACAGGCTGGTCTTGCACCTCCAGTCAGATTGCTTCCAGAAGAGGTCCTGAGTCCTGACGGACGACCAAACTTGCTCTTCTCCTACAGGGAGGGGCCAAAGCACACAGCTCATGTAGAACTTAACAAACTACACTCTCTAAGGGGCAACCCATAAAAAGGCACAGGAATCTAGAGACAGCCTTTACATTAAGCCAATAGGAAGTACGGAAGCTCAATCAAAGGAGTAACCAGGCATCAGTGTTCCAGAGATTTATTCCATGCCCATGATTGAACTAGGTTCTGCTCTGTTCTTCCTTAACCCTGCAAAGAGTATTACAGCCATCTCTCCTTGACGACTGGGAGAATGGAATGCCAGCTAGATTTACCATTCCTCAGTGTCCTGGGCCCCAGGTCCTTGAAAGAGAAATCTGACAATAATACATTTGTATAAATTAGCCAATAAAATAAGTTAACACATAAAATTAATCTCAGAGTTTCAATACAATAAAGCAACTATGTTCACCCAACCAGGGCACAAAATGGAGGAGCAGAGAAGAAACCACTCATATAACAAAATAACAAAAGAACTTGGCTTATAGCTTCCATTATCTGGGCAGGATCTTGATAGCCCGATCTATATACTCTTGAAGGTAAACAATTTAAAGACATTTAAATGAGAATGTCAAATGAATTGTAACGACCCACCCTCCTCTCCAAATGATTTAATATCCACAAAATTCAACCATAGGAGATACCTCGGCTACTATAAACATAGAGTCTGTCTATGACTTTAGGAGCTGTAATATATTATGACAAGAACATGATAAATTCTGGTGGTTCTTCCTCTAAGAAATACTGTGGAAGTAAGTAGTGTGAATATGCAACGCGTGAAAGCAGGAACGTTGTTCTACCCTGCTATTATCGTTAATACAGTGACTGAAATGTGAATAACTTGAAATCAGCAAAAGATATATCAATCCTACCTTGCAAGGTGACTTTCTATTGCTCCAAATATAATGAGCAGTCTGGTTTCTTTTGTAAGAAGAATCCCTTGAGAATGGTGTGTGGCTGGAGAGTAAAGTAAATTAATCAAGACCTGAACTTTCCTCTCTGGTCAAGAAGGGTCATTCTTTTTTAACCTTTACATTTATCCTTATAATTCTCAACTGTTTTTCAGTGCAACCTTACTTAATCTTCAGGAAACCCCTGTAAGGTAAGTCAACATTATTAAACTGAGATACTGAAACATTAAATGATTTGCCCCACTTCTTGACACAGGAAACCAATGTCAAAGGGCAGAATTTTAAAAAAACCAATGTCAAAGGGCAGAGTTAAAATGTAAAAGGTTCGTCTAATGGACCATTTTCTCTCTTTGGACACAGGTGTCTTTGTTTTTTGTAATAGACTACCAAGAATTTTGGAAGTTGATAATGACATTTCGAAAGTCTCCTTGCCATCTAAAAGGATAAAGTAATGAAAGATTGATATAAGACTTCATGTGGAAGCCATTCTTTTTTCAAAGGGAAATGACCAGAAAGGGTTGTGTTATGGCCTAGAATAAATGTAATGCAGTCAGAGACAAGGGCACACGATGGCATCCTTCTCCCTTGGTGATGATCTGAAGTGATCCAGGGAAGAATTGAGTAAACAGCAAGGGGATGAACTGCAACATAGTCAGAAAGGTGTGTTGCTGTCATCTGAGCCCCGTGAGATCTGAAGATGAGGGGAAAATGGAATGCACAGCGAAGTGATTTCTAAGGCTGTGTTAGTTTCCTAGGGCTGCTGCAACAAAGTACCATAAACCAGGTGGCTTAAAAACAACAGAAATTCATTATTTCATAGTTATACAGGCTAGAAATCCCAAATCAAGGTGTCAGCAGGGTTGGTTCCTTCCAAGTACCCTGAGGGAGAATCTGTTCCACACCTCCTCATGGCTTCTGGTGGTTGCCTGCGATCTCTGGTGTTCCTTGGCTTGCAATCTCTGACTCCATCTTCACATAGCATCTTCCCTCTCTGTGTCTTTTCACATAGCCCTCTTTTTATAAGAACACCAGTTATACTGGATTAAGCCCCACCCTAATGACCTCACCTTAATTAAATATGCAAAGGCCGTATTTCAAAATAATGTCACATTCACAGGTACTATGGCTTTAGGACTTAAACATACCTTCTTGAGGGACACAATACAATTGATAACAAAAATAAAGGGAGTGGAACAGAGTCCCTGGTGAATCTTTCATTGAAAGCCTATAATTTAAACTGGTTTCATCATAACTGTCGATTTTAGATGTAATAAGATAAAGAAAACAAAGTCATGGGCTATAGGCTAGTCTTTTTTAAAAAATAAATTTATTTATTTATTTTTGGCTGCATTGGGTCTTGTTGCTACGCTCGGGCTTCCTCTAGTTGTGGCGAGCGGGGGCTACTCTTCGATGTGGTGCATTGGCTTCTCATTGCGGTGGCTTCTCTTGTTGTGGAGCACGGGCTCTAGGCGCGTGGGCTTCAGTAGTTGTAGCACGTGGGCTTCAGTAGTTGTGGCACACGGGCTTCAATAGTTGTGGCTCACAGGCTCTAGAGCACAGGCTCAGTAGTTGTGGTGCAGGGGCTTAGCTGTTCTGCAGCATGTGGGATCTTCCTGGACCAGGGCTCGAACCCGTGTCCCCTGCCTTGGCAGGTGGATTCTTAACCACTGTGCCACCAGGGAAGCCCCCATATATACTTTTTAATGAGCCAAAAAAGTATTGTGAGGACAACTTATTTCCAAAGGCTGGAAACCCCTATCTGTGAAAAAGCATTGTTTTTACACAAATTATGCTGCATTTCTCATGCAAATCCCATTATTAGCTTCATAGTGCTCTTTCCATTTAGGCAATGAATTCCTGATAGAAAAATTGTAATTGTGATCGTAGACTTTCCAGGGTTTCTGACTTTTCAAGAATAGGGGCTCATTGATTTAACATATAAGTTTATTTTAAAATATAAACATCAACTCTTTCTTTTTTCAGTCCACTGTGAAAAATATTCTATGCCTTCCCTAGGCACTTGCATGCTTCTGACTGTCAATGGAAGAGGTACCTTTTAAGGAGTACAGAAAAGAAAAAAGATTAATATTTCAAGGTATTATCTTGCAATGTTTATAAACAAATGGGAATACATTGCGATATATTTTATAGTTCACATTTTAAGAAGGACATCACTTTTATTTCCTATCTTTTCTTTTGCATTAGCTATGCAATATACGCCAGATTCATATATGTTGCACTAAAATCATTGAAATAATCTCGTGCTACCCATGGTCTACCTTGCTTGTCGATATTTTGATCATTTAATTGTAACTTTCAGATACCTAGACATATAAAAGCAAATGTAAAACAAAAAACTTTCTGGGGTTGCTCGTTGTCTACCCCATGGCTTTGCACAATAAAGTCAAAACAATCATCTATATATGTTTTTCTTCATTATCCAGAAGGATAACACCACAACTTTAATACCGAAAAACATTAGTATAGACCAGTAAATAGTTAACTTACTTCTAGGAAGTATACCTTTTAAAATGAACATAAATTTTTGAGTGTCATGAAAATGATTATTGGTTAGAGAAAAATCCTTATCATTGTGTCTATTTTGGGTATAAATAAAGAGGAGAAAGATGGTTGGAATTATTGGATGTAGAAAGGATTTAAGAAGAAGAATTGAGTAGGTTTGCAATGGTGTTTTTCTCTTTAATCTTGATGTATAACATGACTTACAATAGAAGTGAAAATTATATTATTCTTGAATTAAGAGAATTGCTTACTTCAGATATATGCTCTGCTCTTTGCCTGGACGTGTCAGGGTTATAGTGAAAAGGATTCACATCATTAAAAGCTTTTTTTTGGGGGGGGGGGCGCGTGGATAGGAGTGAGGGTAGGAACAGGACTAACTACCCAGATAAAGAAATAATAACATTAATGTCAAGGAAAATCATTACTTGGTATTTCTTTCACTGGTCTCTTGCTGGGAACTTATCCGATTGCTGAAAAAAGATTAGACATGTTTAATTTGCTTTAGGTCAAAATCTTCATTAAAATGAGAATTTATTGTTTACTTGCCTTGAGAACTGTGAAATTTTCTATTCAACAAGAAATAGTGATGGTGATGATCTTACTTAAAATACATTGTGATCCGTCCTAGAAAGTATAAATAAGATTTTTAAAAGAGTAAACAAGCAATTTGGGAAAAGAACAAAATGTAACAGAACCAGGAACAGTACTAATGGTGCTATTCTCACAGTTTTACAGTCTTTCATTTAAGCATCTAACAAATCAGTTACAAGACACAACTTGTTCTGGGGAATCAGCGCTATGTAGTGGAGACATTACAGAGCTGCATTTAGCGCCCGGCAACTTTTGGCTTAAGCTTTGGCCACCTCATTTGTCTCCCTCCCTATTGTCATCATGTCATTACCATCTCCACCATCATCCTTATCATCACCTCTGTAGAGAACTCTTCTCTGAACTAACTCTCTTTCTTTGTCATTGGAGTTTATCTTCCCATATTTTTTTAACCCCTTTACCCTATCTTAAGTTTTTTCAGGATATATTTAAACATCAAAAATTATATTTTCTGTTCATTTGTTCAGTTTAGCTACATGAGAAGAGAATGGGTGAAACTGGATGTTCATAGAGCAAACTAGATGTCTGAAAAAGAAATGTATTGTAATTCAAATATATGAAGACTAGAAGCCCATAGTCAGTAGGACATATGGATTGACTAGATTTTCTAGGGGCATCTATGCCAATGTATGGAGTCAGCCATATTTTTTGTCTCCTCCTAAAAGTCGTCTCTTGGCTGGGATAGGAGAATAGGAGTTGGCTTTCCTCTATGAGCCTATATACCTTCTATCTGGAACACTTATGACAGGACATTGCAGTTGCCTGTTTCATTCTCTGACTGATCTGTGAGGTTTTTAAGGTCAGCAACTATTTCTTGTTTAATACTCTGTCTATAAAACAAAGGTCAATGCCTGACACCAAGATGTGGAGCTCAATTTTGTTCTCTCATTGAATTAATGAGTGAGTATTACCTTAAACATGTACGTACCATAGTCAAGGTGTTTGTATGTGGGGTGTGTGTGTGTGTGTGTGTGCGTGTGTGTGATCTTGAGTTCGGTGTTGGTCTTTGTAGTTCCATGTTATATCGGATGGTTCTAATTCATCCAAATAAATTAATTGTGAGAATTATATTACAGCAAATGTTGCTTCCTGAGAAAAGTAGAATCAAGCTGTCAAAACTGATTGGAAATTTCAAAGAATCACTCCAGCCTTTAATTTTGTGTGTGTACCATTGAAGTAGTTTGAATGAGGCTTGTGATATAAAATGTAAATTTGGCTTGTGGTATAAAAATAGCACATGTGTCCATGACATATTTCATGATTATCAGTGATGGTTTAATTTCAAAAGAGCAGATATTAAATTAAAATACACTTCACTGCCCAATTTCAGTTAAATTGAATTGCAAAGTTCAAGTTTTATATGAACAGAAAAGACCACAGGAAAGGCCAATATAATTAAAATTCAATTAATATAGTACATTTTTTTTGAGCCTACAACAAACCATCCATTGTATTTTGGCAATGAGTAATTCCCATTTGTCATGAAATTAGCCGTTTACTCTCTTCTCCAATTTCAAAATCGAGTAGCAGTCTGATTACATTCATCTCTTTCTTGAACTCATACACGTTTTTCATTCATAGTTCTTGAGAGATTCTCTGATTAATATTTATTTACTAAGCCTTTTGAAATATGAACATTTATAGGTCAATTCCATTAGAGAATTAATTGGGTTCTTTGCCAACATCAGAATGTAATAAGTGATGGTAAATCAGCCTTTTGAACAAGTAGAAAATTAAGATAAAGTGTCTATTATGGAAAAGGGGGTTGCATTTGTTTTCATATTTCCCTCCCAGCAAGAAAAAAATTTCCAAGATTTGCTTTCAGTTCCTTTTGGGTCTTGAAATGGCCTTGGGCATCGATTTGGTTTTACAATGATTTAGGTTAGCATGACAACATTTGGATTAATAATTCTTTTTTGAGTAAATTGAGCAATAAAACACATTTATAATAAGTAAATGCAATATATATATTGTTTACTCTGTTCTAATCACATATGTGGTCTCATTTAGTACTTATAATTCATCCGTGAGAGATAAAGAAACTAAGGCTCAGAAAAGTTAAGTAACTTGTCTAAGTTCAGAAGAGTATTCTGCCGCCCAGCAACATACATAAGAGCTATTGAATGCTATTTTCATTCAATAGCTTTGTTCTATGCACAGTTGTTCAAATTGTGCGAGACTGGAGAATCCTAACAAAACTTTGAAATCTAATAACGCAGTTGCTAACTCAATGTTGTCAGCTCAATTGTTTTAACACTAAGCATTTATCCAATTATGCCTTGCGTTTCTTAGTAGTAATTTCAAATTTTAATTGTACTATCATATTGACTAAAATTTTGGTTATTTTCCCCTAAAATAAACAGTGTAAACCTGTGGACTTTGGGTGGAATATCTCCTTGGGGCCATGGCTGTCCGTCAGATGGTCTTGCAAAGAATGGCCTGTTTGCTATAACTGAATTAATCAAAGTCTCTCAGATCATTCAGAAGTCTATAAATGCCATCTTGTATCTATGTTACATAAATTAGACTGAGATTTTTGAAAACTGGAAGTGAAATTCCTAACCTCCAACCTCAAGGCATCATCAGGAACTGTCCAGCAATCCTTCTGCGCTTCCCTAGTCTGTGTGCTTCATCGTTCTCCACTGTGACTATTTGAAAATTTCCCCTCTCTTCCTAAACTTCTGGTCATAGCGACTCCTGCTTACTCTCAGCCTCCTACTTTGCAGAGAAAATAAGAACATTAGATGGTGTGGCTGGCAGACCATGTTATGATGGGCCCCAATGATCACCACCTCCTGCTGTTCACACACCATTGTGACTTGCATCTTGCTGGCAGTCTGTATTGCTTTCTTGGCTCCCACACTTTAATGAATCAAACTGCCTGTGGTGGCAGAATTTCTAAACTGGGCCCCCAAAGACGTTGAGTTCTAATCCCCAGAACCTATGAATATAATATGATATGACTCTCATGATTATGTTATGTTACATAGCACACCTGACCTCAAGATATGGTGATGATCTGGGTGGGTCTAATCACATCAGTCCTTAAAAACAACGAGCTTTCTCTGGCTAGTGGTAAAAGAGGAAGTAAGAGAGACCTGAAACATGAGATGGATTCACCATGCCATTGCTGGCTTTGTAGATGGAGGGGACCACATGATGAAGAATCCAGGCAGCTTCTAGGAATGAAGACCAGCCTCCAAGTGATGGCCAGCAAGGGAACACAGACCTCAGTCCTGCAACCACGAAGTCCTTCCAACAGCCTGAATAATCTTGGAAGTGAATTTTCCCCCAGATCTGCCCCTGTGGCAAGAAACTGATGGCATCCTCTTGTCAATAGCCAACTAGGAACTGGGCCCTTTTGTCCAACAGTTCTGGGGGAACTAAATCCTACCAATGACTACATGTACCTGGGAAGAGTTTCTTCCCAGTCAAGCATTCAGATGAGATTCCACTCTTGGCTGACACCTTGATTACTGCCTTCTAAGAAGCCCTAAAGCAGAGAACCAATCCCGGACTATGGATACTGTCAAATAATTAATGTGCGCTGTTTTAAGTGGCTACGTTTTTGGGGTAATTTGCTATGTAGCAATAAATTAAATAAATAACACATACAGATTAAAAATGTCCTCCCTTGCTCTCTATCAAAACTATAATTGATCACCATGAAAATGCAACCTGCTATAGCCTGGCTTGTTCCCTCACCAGCAAAGGTGCCAATGAGCTTTATACTAAATCCAGTGGGGCTTCCCTGGTGGCGCAGTGGTTAAGAATACACTTGCCAATGTAGGGGACAGGGGTTTGAGCCCCGGTCTGGGAAGATCCCACATGCCGCGGAGCAACTGAGCCCGTGCGCCACAACTACTGAGCCTATGCTCTAAAACTACTGAGCCCGCGTGCCACAGTTACTGAAGCCTGTGTGCGTAGAGCCCGTGCTCTGCAACAAGAGAAGCCATAGCAATGAGAAGCCCGTGCACCACAACAAAGAGTAGCCTCCGCTCGCCGCAACTAGAGAAAGCCCGTGTGCAGCAATGAAGACCCAATGCAGCCAAAAATAAATGAATAAAATTTTAAAAATAAATAAATCCAATGGTCACTCAATATCTTAGAAATGTTTGCTGTTGCTGCCCACTCTCTTCCTTTGGCTTCCACCACATCCCACTCGCCTTGCTTCTTCATAGCTCTATGGTTTAAAACTACCCAATCACCTTTGAGAGGTCTCAAGCCTGCCGTCCTCCTGTGAGTTTTGATCATTGTGGGAAACGCACATCTCATCCTTGCTCTTAGTGGAGAAGTCGCTCCCTCTTATTGTTTTAATCTCCCTTTGCTCTGCCTTCAGAATGGTTGGCCAGTAGCTTCCTCTTAAACCTTCTCAGGTGTCCATCTGGCACCAGTCTCCATCTCCTCCAAATACTGATAAGCATATGCCAAGCTCCCTGAGTCGTACTCCTGCAGCTCCTCTCACATAGCATAAGCTCCCCTCTCCACTCCCTCATAGCAAGGGAAGGGAACACACACGCACTGATAAACCTCATCAAAGATATCTACTGTTGCCTTCAATTTCTTTCTTAATGTTATGGAGGTGGATGATCTACTAATGCTGGTAAAATCAGTATCACAATCTCTTAGCATGTCTGCAGAACCAGACTGATCCCTGTGAATTTTTTTCAGCCCCTGGACCTCCGCTACAACTAGGCAACAGTAGAAAGCATCACTTATCCGCCTACATTTTTAAGGCTGCATGTTTGTCCTAAAAGGATGAAGTAGATAATACAATTCATTCACATTTTAGTCTTGGATACATTTCTTGGCATTATATGAGAGAGCTCCAGCATGTGGTAGGACCTATAAATACAACAGGAACATTGCATTAAACATACTTTACAGTTTTGCAACCAACAGTAACATTAGACTATATAAAATATTTCTCTGTTTTCAATAGACTCTAGTGTCAAGACACTAAGCCCACAACCAACTAGTACAGTAACATCACCATTATCTATAATGTTTGGAAAAAATTCTCTACACATGAATATTGTAGTTGATTCTCCAACATTCATTCTACCCATGTAACTGGCCTAAGCCAGTCATGGCAGGTCCATACCTCTTGCCAGCGAGTGGATCCAGAATGGGCAAACGACCAATGAGACATGAGGAGAGGTCTGCAGGGGCTTCCAGGGAATACTTTCCTGGCTCCAAAGAGAGAGCTTCAAGGAAAGGATAGTCTCCTCTTTTCTAGATATTGTACCAGAATGAGAAAACTAGAATCGCTGCAGCTATATTGCTACCAGCCTAAAGGTGGAACCAAACCAGAGAATGGCAGAGAAGAGATGGATAGCGCCTGGATCCTTGATGATATCACCATTGGAATCCAGGTGTTTATTACTTGCAGCAAAAACTATTTTACTGATAACATATTTTGAGCACCAATGACATATAGAGGTCAAAAGGGACTTTTGTAGTTAAATTTATGTAGGCTTCCCTAGGAAGAAAATCAGAGGAGTTTAACACAAATATAAGAGCAAATTTAAAATGAAGAACAGTGCCTGCTTTTAGGCTGGGTCTTATGAAAGGACTAAACTGGTACCAAAATTAAGATATCAGACGAGCCATGACAGGAGCAGAGAGTTGAGAAATACAAATGGAGTCAGAACTTGGAGGTGAGGGTTACTTTCTTGCATCTCAAAGAGTCACCTTAAGCCACAACAACGTCCTCACCAAGTGAGACAGAGATGCTAAAGCCCCAAGACCAACTCAGAGAAGTTGTTGAGCCAGGAAAGGCCTGGAATGTTCTGCCCTCCTATATGAAAAACAAAGGCCATTGTCCATCTTCTTGATTGGCAGGTAACTTAAAAGATAAGAGAAGGCAATAATATCAACCTATAGGGTCTTGGGAAGGAGCTCTAATCTCCTGACCAAGAATATAGTTGGAACACCAGGAAGACCCAAACACACACCAAAAACCAAGGACATTCTATTACTTCACTGTTAAGCCATTTTACATTAAAGTGGTTTTGTTTCAATATATTCAAAGAGAGTAAAGAAGATATGATGTACAGGCTAGATATTATAATCTAAATACCAAGTCATTCTCTTTGTTGCTATTGAATTGTGAATCTCACCTGCACCCAAACATAACCACATGTACGACTAAACCATATTTAATTATTAATGTGATGTTGGATGTACATGATCTTGTACGTTGTAGAAAATGATCTCATTACTCCAATCCTTTCCTCCAAAACCAGGGCTAGAGGAAGAGAGTCTACTCTTCCATACATGTGTCAAGAACAGATTAAATCTCACAAATCTGGAAGTAGTCATTTAAAATAAGATCAACCATGGCTCAAATCCCAGCATTGACACGTTTCTGGCTAGGTGATCTTTGAAATGTTATTTAATCCCTTGAATCTATTTTCTCCTAGGGGAAATAGAGATAATAATGTCTCCCTAAGAGGACCGTTATTGGGCCTGAAGGAGGGAGTGTGTAGAAATTGCTTATCAGACAACCATAACCTAACAGAGACCAAACTAGGTCAGTTCTCTTCTTACGTTTCCTAATAAGGACTTTCATTGGAGAGGGGAAAATCACTGAGGGGCTGAGCGATTTTATTGGATCAATCTCCCTAAGGGATGTTTATCATCCCATGTTTATGGAGCCCCAAGGAGTCAGAATATTTTTGCTTGGGTGAGAATTCTAACTTACAGATATTAAAACATAGCATTATTTTTAGCTGAAGTGTACTTAAGTATGTGAAAAATAATTGCCTGGGCCTTATTTTTGGATTCTTAGAATAAAGGAAGACAGATTCTGTGTAAATGTCAGTATTTGTTGAAATGCCTATGAGTCCCTCTTACTTTTAGCTCCTAGTAGCTGATGGTTCTAGTTCTGGGGGATGACTATGAGAGTGTTTCCTGTATTTACTAAATAGAACTAAATAAACAAAATAAATATCTGACAGGAAACTGTACTCACAAAAGTCAAGCCACTGAAATCTGCTGTGTGAGAAAATGGAAATGAATTTGAGGAGAAGTAAAGACCACAGAACTCTCCCTACCATTCAATTCTACGTAAACCACGTCAAAGGGAGTTTAGAGGCATCTCCTGGCTGCTGGCACAAGTCATGAGGGGATGCTGATCTGCAAGGTCTCTTCAGTAGAAGCCTGGATGCAGGAGGGGAACGGAGGAGGGGTTAGAAGCAGAGGGACCCCAAGAAGGAGCACCTTCCACAAGGGCTCTGTGGGGCTCTTCCTAATGACGCTTTGCGGATGGGGAGCCCCCTATTCCTGCAGTATTTGACCAAGATTCAGAGGGACATGGAGAGGCAAAATCACATTCTGTATCTGGCCCAAACCTGTCCTATTTTCTAAATAAGTTGATAGATAATGTCTTTCATACACTTAGAATCTCTGCTTTGTTTTTCTTTTGTTTTTTAATTGAAGTATAGCTGTTTTACAATGCTGTGTTAATTTCTGCTTTACAGCAAAGTGACTCAGTTATATATATATATAATATATATATATATATTATATATATATTCTTTTCCATTATGGTTTATCTTAGGATATTGAGTACAGTTTCCTGTGCTATACAGTAGGACCTTGTGGCTTATCCATTCTATATATAATAGTTTGCATCTGCTAACCTCAACCTGCTACTCCATCCCCCACCACCACCCCCTCTCCCTTGGCAACCACAAGTCTGTTCTCCAGGTCTGTGAGACTGTGTTTCACAGATAGGTTGATTGGTGTCATATTTTAGATTCCACATATAAGTGATACCATATGGTATTTGTTTTTCTCTTTCTGACTTACCTTCACTTAGTATGCTCATCTCTAGTTGCATCCATGTTGCTGCAAATGGCATTATTTCGTTCTTTTTTATGGCTGAGTAGTATTTCATTGCATATATATATATATATATACATGTACCACATTTTCTTTATCTATAGAATCTCTTCTTTGAATCTCCGTTATATTAGCCTGAATTTTAACAGGAGCTATAAGACTTATAATTCTACATTTTCTCTGGAAGGTACCATGGTTCTGATATTTTATGCTGCTGACCCATGACAGATTTATATATTTTGATGGTTAGGTGAACAGTTTGCAAAAAACCTCAATGTTTCTTTTTTGAAGACTTTTAAGACCCATCTGTTATTAGAAAGTATTGCTCCTTTCTCTCTTCTCGCACAGCAGTTTGTATATGTGTGTATCTATAAGTATTTCCAGAGGCTTCTAAAATTATTTGTTTACAAGTATCTACTCCATAAGAGTATTAATTTCCTGAGGGCAAGAACCTGGTGTTATTTATATTTAAACGCTCAGCACCTAACAAGTGACTGATATATGGTAAGTCCTCAATACTTCTGTAGAGTGAATAAATGCTGACATTCCTTTACAACATTTGCAAAGATGGAAAGCCAGGGATGGTTGGAAGGGAATTTTACATCATTTGCATATCCATATAAAATTGGATATATCTTCATTTTCTTTCTGTTCAATAAATTTTTTTTGAATATCTATAGGTACCAGCCAATGTTTTGGGTGTAGGGGACACTGAGATAGTTATGACATTATTCCTACTTGAAAATAATTCAAAGTAAATTATTAATTTTAAAATTTGTTCTGGATAAGAGAAGTGCCTTGACATTTCTTTGGAGCTTACTTGTGTGTCTGATGGAAGTTAATCTATTTGTAAGTATGATGCCATTTGAACTGGTTTTCTTATTCTAACGTAAGAAACCATAATCAGTATTGCCAATAAAACGTTAGACAAAAGCCGTTTTTTAAAAATTGCTCATTTCTCTGCACTATAGTTTCATGAAATTATATTCTTTGTGTCATGAGTAACTGAACTAGATGATTGCAGTTTAGTAGTTATCTGTTCCTATGTTTGGTTTGTACTTATCCTTTAAGTGGGACTTTCAACACTGCAAGGTGCTCGTCTCAAAACTCCTCTGGTTTTTGAGCCATTGCTGCCATCCAGTGGGAGAATATCATATTTCATTAAATAAAAGGAAGACCATTCCCCCAAATAACTAATATTATAATCATAATCAAATTTTTATAATCCAACACCAAAAATTAAATCCTCTATGATACTGAATTATAATAAAAACTAGTAAAAACTAAGTCCTTTAAAACATTAACCATTCCAACAAATCTTGATCAATATATACAGATATCATAATCGTTTGGCATGTTTTACCCTTGCATTGCTGTGCTCATGGTTATACAAGATATGTCTTTTCTATCCTTCCACATTCATTACAGTTAGATGATTGCTCTTACCTGGCAATTCTAGATGATCAGTTTCACTCTTCCTATTTCCAATTTTTCTTGTTTTTCAGGGTTCTCTAGGGAAGACGCAGAGAAGTTCATGCAGGTTCATTTTGGTCTCGCTGCTCATTGGATAGCTCTTTTAATACATCATTAGTCTTTCTTCTATGTTTTCCCATAATTCTAACCCGAGGTTCAACCATTTTTATGGTTCTTAAAACTGTTTAATATATAAATGCTTGGATGCATATGCAATTCTTGTTAATATCTTTATTTATTTATCTTTTCTGCACTGCTTTAGTTTGAACTAGTGGATGTACTATAGAAATACGAGCTTGATTTTTAAAGGATTAGGTCAATGAGCACTCATAAATGCATATGATTTCTATACACAGTCTCCAACTACCTGGCACCTGACAGGGTCAAGAATTATAAATGAGCAAAAATAATGTTTATCTAATCACTGCATGCTTGAGAGTGCGTTGACTGGCATAATTAGGAACATACCTTTGAGTTTGACAGAGAGAGTCTTTGCTCTAATCTCTTGTCAGAGGGATGGTGTCAGCATCCCTTCTATCTTCAAAGTCCTTTGCACTTTAGATGGTTCTTGCCAGCAGATCACACATCCAACTCTACTTCCAAATCTCTGCCTTCCTTGTGGATGAGATGGGAGAGAGAACCCTTCACATGACTGGACCAGAGGAAGTAAAATTTACTAAATGGTCTGTAGCGCCATTCCTTTTGGGGTGAGTTTATTCTTCTTGTGACATGCTTGACTTGTTTTGAAAGAACATCTTTAACTGCCTTTTGGGGGAAATTTTGAAATGCCATTAAAACCTGTCTCATAGAAAGCACTTTGTGATTTCAGGAATTCTTTTTGTATTGCATAACATCTGATCACTTTCCTGTCCATATTAAAATTGTTAGCAATGAAATTTCTGGTTCTGTCCTTGGGAGACTACAGCCTGAAATTTAAAATACTGAAGTGGATATTTCGTCTGAATGATTTAACATCTGACTGGTCTAAGTTAGCCAGGTGACTTTTAAATATTTTGGCATTGTCCTCAGCATGACTTTCCTGCTACTGGTAACAATTGTGTTAGTATCTTCTTTACATTGGTTCTCTCTGTGATTTTTTTTTTTCTGTGAGTTTCATATCTTTCTTTAATCAACAGCTTCCTGTCTCAAATATTTTTGTTCCTTGATCTTTAATTGGTTACAGTACCTAGCAAAAGACTCTCTTGACATTAATCAGAAATTTTACAATGATAAATGTTATCTTTCACATTTAATTATTCAACCTAATAGATCTTTCTATTCCTTTATAATATGTTTCCTCTCTAAATTGTGAAAGCAGAAGACACCCACCTGCTTGAACTGATGGTTCCACTGAATCAACTTTAGGGAGGAGCCCTGCCTGCCACTGGTGCCCACACTCACGTAATGAAGCTTAGACAGAAACAGGACACGTGACAGGCCTGTCTTTGAGAGCCTGGAGATTGTATGTTATATGGAATACCAATTCAAGCCTAATGGAAGTAGTTAAGAAAATTTTAAAAAGAGGAGATAAAGATAAGTTTGTCTCAAAAACCTTTAGAAAACGATCTACCATATCTTTTTCTGCAGGGGAGTCACAAGGATGAGCCCACACACTGACAAATAAACTCCCAATGAGATAAAAATATTAGTGTAAAAATACAAGTATCTAACTAAGAGAGGGAGGACAGTGTGCCTTTTTGGCAAACACACAAACAAAAGCCACCAAAATCTCCAGGCACAAAGCAAGGAGAATTACTCAAAAGAGTATAAATTTTGGCAGAAGTCAAACCCATACCAGTGTTTGATTGATTACCTTTGTATAAGGCATTGACGTGTAATTCTACTATCACTTAAGTAAAAAGTAATTGTGATCATCAAAAATCATTATTTAGCACTTACTTTGTGCCAGCAGACACTGACGATGTAAAAAGGGCTGAGATTAGTCTCTATTATCCAAAGAAAATAGGTACAGAGAGATGCCAAAGAAGAGTGGCAAAGGCAGAACAAAAAGAACTTTTAATTGACGTACAACTTTGTTGGGTTTCTCTCTTTCTGTCTCTGAAATTCTGACTTACGATCAATAAAACTGTATAAATAAAATACAGTGCAACTGGAGGAGACTGAGTTATAATTTATTCTCTTATATTCCAATAAACATCTAATTAGCACAGAGAAAAAGATACATATTTTAGACTCCTCTTAGGTATAAGAAAACAAAACAAAATCCCACAAAATTGATTCCTGTATTTCAAGTGTCAGTTTCTCAATATCCTACAAATGAAATTCCTTTAAATATCATCAAAAATGTTTTGGAATTTAAAATGTACACACTGCCTGGAAATCTCTGAGCGGGAGAAAAAAAAAACTTGATTTAAGTAATTTCAAACGTTAGAGAGAAATTTATTCATTATTGAAACCAACTCATCAAAGCAAATGAACGCATTGTTAGAAAACACAGTTCAAAGATGGGGTGACACACACTGTAATCACAACAGGAAGGTGTGTGAGGAAAGGGACCCTTAGTATTGACAGGCTTTGCACTGAGACAGTCTCTATCAAATGGGGATGCAGGTCAGAAGGTACTTGGTTTGCAAAGTACTACTGAAATGCTATTCCATTTAACTTGAGGGTGTTGATCTCTGTTTGCACCTTTGAATGAACTTAGTGAGCCAAGATCTGTAGGATCCTTGAGGTCTGTCTGTGTCTAACAGCAGTGGTAACTAGAATGAAACCATCTGTAATCATCCTCCTGAGGAAATTGACCAATGGAATTCGCTTGTGAGATAGTCTGACATGCATAATGTTTATCTCTGCGTCATTTACAGGAAAAATTGACAACCTCTGTGTATTAGTCAGGGTTTTCCAGAGAAACAGAATCAGTAGAATATGTCTGGGGTTTTGTTTGCTTATATATATGTGTATATATACATATAATACATGTATATATGTATTGTAAGAATTGCCTCACACGATGATCACGGGTCTGCAGTTAGCAAGCTGGGCACCCAGGTGAGCCAAAAGTGAAGTTCCAGTCAAAGGCTGGCAGGCTTAGGACCCAAGAAGACCTGATGTTTAAGTGCAAGTCCGAAGGCAGGAAGAAAAATGTCTCCAGCTGAAAGGCGGTCAGGCAGGAAGAACTCTCTCTTGTTTGGGAGAGGGTCAGCCGTTTTGTTCTATGTCAAACCTAAAAACTGCAGAGATTAAAATATGGAAGACATAAAAAGGAAAAGATATGAACCAGTGCATTGATTTAAGAAATGTTTTCTGAGACTCACTAAGCGCTGAGCACTCACTGTTCTTGGCATGAGATAGAAGGCAGTAAACAAAGACAGATACCTTGGCCTCGTGGAGTTTACACCCAGTGACACAAAGATGGTAAAAAAAATAAGAGTATATAGACAGAATATGATTTCAGGGAGAGATAAGGGCTAGGAGGAAAAGTAAAGCAGGCCCAGTGGCTGAAGAGCGATGAGGTGGGTAGATAACCTGAGACAGGGTGGGTGAGCAAAGTCTGAAAAGTTACATTTATAACTTCAGTTTACATTTATAATTTCCTTTTCCCATTATCTTTGCATCCAATTAGCACTTTAGCTGGTTAGGATATTTTACCTAAATACCCCAAACTTTCATTCCTAAAGGATCTACGTTCTCAGCAATGCTACCTTAATTGAGTTGCCACTGTCTTCTTTAATTGACATGGAAATATCAGGGGGTATCCCATAGAATCCTCTAGGCTCCAGGCACACCCCTCCCTTTCTGTCCCTACATAGTGGCAACGAAATTTCATCTTGCTATTTGGGATCAATAACATTAGCTAGCACTGTGATCTCCTTCTTTGTCTATTTGTTCTATAAAATGATGACACTCAAATGACCAAGTGGCCATCCTAGTTTCCAGTTGGGAAATAACTGTTACTTCCTGTGGGAATGTACCAGAGTTCAAAGGTATGATGATGGGAAGTAAAAATTTTGTGAATAATCTATTAGGTATAATAGATAAGCCCTTCCTATTTTCGTGCTTGATCCTGGACTCACATATTCTGACTGTGGGAGAAACAGAATCAAATGGTTGTTGCTGACTTTATGCACACACCACATCCTGTTGGACACTGCAGAGAAACTTTACAGAGAATTAGCTCTATAGCTGAGGTTTCAATAGGCCAATTCTACCTAGGTAGATGGTAAGAACAATAAACTATTTGGCTGTGGTATGATCGCTTCTCTTCTCTTTCCATAAAATGAGTTTCTTTGTTCGAAGCCACGCTATATGGGAGAATGGGAAGGTAAATAAGGTACCACACGTGAAGGTGTCAGGACAAGTATAGTAGGCAAAAAGGCAAACCTATATCCGGAATAAGCATCTACTCTAGTGAGGGCATGTAATTTTTCCCTGTAAGGTAGAAGGGGTCTATGGTAATCAGCCGTCAGGTGACATTGGTATTGGTCTCTGCTACTAGCAAGCTGGGCAGTCAACAGTGGTGGGGGAACCAGCTCTGGTGCGGGGGACCCCTGTTCTCGAGCCTCTGCATATCCTCCATCTCTGCCCCATAAGTGTTTGTAAGTGGGACCGTTAAGCAAACACCGGGGTGGCTTGGGAAGAGTTTAGCTGACATCCAAAGAATGAATAAGTTGCTCAGTTGCTTATTGATAGCCTTTCTTAAAGCTAGTGCCTTTGCTGACTGTTCCTATGGGACCTTAATACCCTCATACAGTGGTGTCAGTTCAAGAGACTATCTGCCCGTCCTATTGTTTTTATTCATCTCTAGGTTTGTTACCTAAAAGTATATAATTTTGTTCTAATTTTATCCTACATCTACACATACATATCCTTCCTACCATGATGTATAAAAAGAACTCAATTTTAGGTTTGAAGATTTGATCATTAAAAGTACGTATGTGAAATCTTAGTTTCTACTCAAGTAGGGTTAAAAATGTAAACTGATCTTTTCGATGGCTTCCCTGGTGGCGCAGTGGTTGAGAGTCCGCCTGCCGATGCAGGGGACGCGGGTTCGTGACCCGGTCCGGGAAGATCCCACATGCCGGAGTGGCTGGGCCCGTGAGCCATGGCCGCTGAGCCTGCGCGTCCGGAGCCTGTGCTCCGCAACGGGAGAGGCCACAACAGTGAGAGGCCCGCGTACCGCAAAAAAAAAAAAAAAAAAAAAAAAAAACCTCACCCTCCACTTCCTACACACTTACTATGATGAGAGAACCAGTTCTTACAATGGGATCATGAGTTTCATTTAAAAGTTGAATTAAAATTTTGACCATCTACTGGGTGCAATCATTGGATAAGAGAAAATCCTTGCTTTCAAGTAGCTGAGTGAGAAAACCAACACTATAATTGCAAAAATAAGACATGCAAAAAGCCCGAGTAGGGTGATGTTGTCTAGCCTGGGAATTGAAAGAAGGCTTCTTAGAGGAAAGGCTGTCTGAGTTGCGCCTGAATAGGGAGAAAATAGCCAGGAAATGGGGCATGTGCCTTGGGATGCGGACGGCAGACAAAAGTTCCAAGGGTGAGAGCCGAATGAATAAACCCTTAGAGGTTCGAAAAGAAAGAAAAGAAATGCACTGAGGTTTCCAGGGAGTTACAAGCAGTTGCAATCACGGCAGGACAAAGCAGGAGGCCAGACGGCTAAGGGTCAGGGCTGGTTAGTTGGTGGAGCAGGTCATGGAAACACTGCAAGACACAGTGCAAGAGGCTTGGACTTGATCCTTAGGCGACTCAGGAGCCATCGGAGGGTGTTAAATGGAGAAGCTGTCTTTAAAAAGACATGGCTGTGTGGAGAAAGGATTTGAGGCAGACAAAGTAAGGAAACCATTGAGAAGGCTGCTGCCCTGGGAGACAGATGATGAAAGATTGAAAAGGGCAGTAATCACAAAGATGGAGAAAAAGGAGATGGATTTGAGAATTATCAGGAGCTAAAATTAATAGAATGTGGTGATGGATTACACGGGAGACAGTGAAGGAGCTCCGTACCTGCCGTGGAAACTAATTGGCTGTAATATAGCCTGTTCAAAGAGCCCACTTAGAAGAACACAAAGTCAGTTTTGAGTATTTTGTTGGAGGCCCCCAAGTGGAGATATCCACTAGGCAGCTGGATATGTGCTAAGGGCCATAGCCAGGTCAGGGCTGCTGCTACAGATTAAAAAATCAACAGCAGAGAAATGGGAATTAAAGCCATGAGGTGAATGGGATAATTCGGGGAGGATGTGTAGAACACAGAGGTCAATGGGCAAAAGCAGCAAATGGATGGGACGACCAAAGAGCAACAAAAGCAACAAAGAATCATCAGTATAAAGAGGTAGGAAGGCATGGGTTGGGGGTGCCAGTGGTGAGCTTTAGAAAGACCCAGAGGGGTTCCTGGGCATATATCTGGAGACAACTCTAATTTGAAAAGGTACATGCACCCCAGTGTTCATTGCAGCACTATTTACAATAGCCAAGACATGGAAGCAACCTAAATATCCACAGATGAATGGATAAAGAAGATGTGGTACATGTTTACAATGAAATATTACTCAGACATAAAAAAGAATGAAATAATGCCATTTGCAGCAACACGGATGGACCTAGAGATGATCATACTAAGTGAAGTGAGTCAGACAGAGAAAGATAAATACCATATGATAACGCTTATATGTGGAGTCTAAAAAAATGATACAAATGAATTATTTACAAAACAGAAATAGACTCGCAGACATAGAAAACAAACTTATGGTTACCAAAGGGGAAGCAGGGGGGAGGGATAAATTAGGAATTTGGGATTAATATATATACACTGCTATATATAGAACAGATAACTAACAAGGACCTACTGTATAGCACAGGGAACTATACTCAATATTTTGTAATAACCTATAGAATTTGTAATAACCTAAAGAATCTGAAAAAGAATATCTCTGTACAACTGAATCACTGTGCTGTACCCCTGAAACTAACACAACATTGTGAATCAACTATACTTGGATTAAAAAAAAATATGGCAACAAAAAAGGTTTAATTCTGAGACAACATTTTCTGAGTAAATGCACTTAAAATAGCTGAGCAAGCTTTAACCTACAAAGTAACATTGATCAGTTGGATGTTAGGAGAAAAATTTTGACCCATTGACCAAGTTATTTGTATCATCTAGAACTAGAACTGTATTCTCCAGTATGGTAACTACTACCACAACTGGCTCTCTCTGTTTAAATTAATTCAAAGTAAATCAAATTAAAAATGGAGTCCCTGGGCTTCCCTGGTGTCGCAGTGGTTGAGAGTCCGCCTGCCGATGCAGGGGACGCGGGTTCGTGCCCCGGTTCGGGAGGATCCCACATGCCGCAGAGCGGCTGGGCCCGTGAGCCATGGCCGCTGAGCCTGTGCGTCCGGAGCCTGTGCTCCGCAACGGGAGAGGCCACAGCAGTGAGAGGCCCGCGTACCGCAAAAAAAAAAAAAAAAAAAAGGAGTCCCTCAGCAGCACTACCACACTTAGTATTAGTGCTACATGCTAGTAGCTCTAATTGCACTAGAACATTGAAGGGCTCATTAACCACATGTGGCCAGTGGCTACTGTTTTGGACAGCATATATAACATTACCGCCATGGTAGAAAGTTCTACTGGATGGTACTGATCTAGAAATGACTACGTGGTCTCTTAATGCCCAAGGAAGGAGCCATGTGCTAATCAAAATGCCATTTACTAGCAGGAAAATTGCAGATGCGGTTACGGTGATTATGTAGTCCTTTGTTCACAATATAAAACATTATAGTATTAAGATTACAAACCTTTGAAGACTGAAATTACATGGAGCTAAGTTTAGAAAAGTAGTATTTAGCAGTACTGAACAAGTGGAGGTGAATTCTTTTCCCTTTTGTGTTCCAATTCAATAAAATTTGGATATGCTGCCATCATTTGGGTGATTAGGAAAACTGAACCAAGTCTAAGCAGTTGAAGCTGGCATTTCCATTCTCAAAATCTGCTAAATGACATAAAACAGTAAATGCCTTTTGTGTATCAAGGCTACTTTGCTTTTAGAAAAAAAAAAATCTTTCACTATCTCTAATTCAAACCAATGACCTAACTGTTTAAATTGTTCAAAATTATAAAGTGAGAGGTCAGAGAGCCCCCACATACTATTCCACTGGGGGTGGGGGAAGTAGGTTAAAAATTAAAAATATCTTCTTCAATTTGTGTTTCTTTATAAATTATCCTCTGTATTGGAGAGTAGTAATGCTAGCTTCTGAGAAGCAAACATTAGTAATAACAATTCAAATGAAATTAATATCTATTATGGTAATGGCTTAGAGGATGAAGTTAGGAATTCACTAAATAGCTTCTTTGCTATGGCATTGATACTTCTTTTAATAATCAAACCATTACCCAGCAGATGCTGCCCAAGTTGAGGATGCTGGCTGGTCTGGATGACCCAAGCATGCGGCTGTGTGGTGCACTGCCCGTAGATAGTTACCGCCTGATTAACAAACAGGGAACTATAAATGTCTAATTGTATTTTTGTGAGTGTGCGCGTGTGACTTTAAATAATGGGTCTTGCTGCTCAAGAAGTACAGAAGGAAAACAAGTGGAAGAGCGTTGAAAAGCTGTTGTTCTGAAGGCGTCCAGCAGGTGACAGCAGTGCTGCAGCTAAAGCGAGCATGCTCTTTATGACTCCGATTGAAACAGACTCATTTGTGATCAGCCTTAACTAACCATTTCTCTTTATGACACCAAGCCAGAAGCACAATCTAAATATCTATGGCTTCAGAAGAAATCTGCTTTCATCGTGGGAGTGACTGATTTTAAACATAACATACAGAAAGCTTACATACAGCACCAGCTCCAAAGGCTTGAGCACAGGGTAGGGGCACGGATGAATAAGCACCGTAGAAACAGGAGATAAGTGGATGGACCACTTTCCACTCTAGAAGAGGCCATCTGGGAAGAACAACTCTTTCTTTTCTAACTCCCCTTTTCCATCAGTTCCTTCTCCTCAGCATGTAAGAAGAGAAATATATTTCCATTCCTAAAAAACAAAATCCTCCAAACCTTTTTTTGACCTTTGCTCCCACCAGCCACCATCCAATTTGCTTCTCTCCTTATAATCCCCAAACTTCTTGAAGCCACGATCAATACTTTCTAATCTCTAGAACCTGCTGTGTAGCACAGGGATCTCTACTCAGTACTCTGTAATGGCCTATATGGGAAAAGAACCTAATAAAAATAAAAGAGTAGATATATGTATAACTGATTCACTTTGCTGTACACAACATTGTAAATCAACTATACTCCAATACAAATTTTTCAAAAAATTCTAATCTCTACTTTCTCGTCTCTCAATCACTCTTCCACTCTACCTCATCTGTTTCCCATTCTCTTGTCTCTCAAATACATCCTCCATACAGCCCGAAGGGAAATTTGCCCAACTTCAAATCTCCTTTGTGGTTAAACCTTTGTCACTTAGGATAGAGTTCAACTCCTGAGCAGGGCATCGGAGGGCTTCCTCTCTGCCTGACCTTATCTCTCACTAGCAGGCCCCAATGGCAGGCAATGGTTCCCAGCACACACAATGCCTTTTCTCATTTCTATGCTTTTGTTCCTTTTCTCTTCTCTCCCTGGAATGCCTTAACCCTTCCCCTTTCCCAGCTTTGCTTGAATTTCCTACACATTCTTTAGCACCAAGCTCAAATATCACTTTCCTCCAAGAGTGTTTCCCTGACTCCCCCAGTCCTAGATGGATAACTGAACTCAGATCTGAGTTTCTGTAATCCCCTCTGTATCTCTCTGGAACATACTTATTAGCGAATATGCTAATTATCTGTTATCTGTGTCTGTGTTATAGTTTTTTGTTTGTATGTCTCTCTTCCCTTTCAGACTGAGAATTGCTTTATAGTAAAAAGGAGGTTTGAGAGTTTAATGATTCATTAGAGACTCCAAACAGAAACAATATTACATAAAATACTGTGTCTTTTACACATTATAGAAAACTTTCTTTAAACATCTGCTACTTATATAAATACAGACATTTATAGTTATTTCAGAAGAAGTACTGTAATGGAAAATTATGGGATTAATTAATCTAGGAGCCGAATATTTAGAAAATAATGAAATATGGTTCTTTGGGAGAAAGAGTAAACAAACTTTGGAAAATCTAACTAGAGGCGAAACAAATGGTAAAACAAAGAGAACATGATAAATACATAAAGAAAGTTACTACTATTACAAAGTACCAGGCCCAATGGTATGCAATACCAAATTGCTTCAGTATGAAGTATTTAATATGAGTGGACTAATCGCCAAGGATCAAATTTAAACATTTATCAGTCTACATACAATACTTTAGATTTTTACAAGTGAATTATTTACATATTTCAAAGAAAATTTATGTACCATTAAATTGTTTCAGAACATAGCAAGTGGTATGGTTCACAATTCAGCTTAACAAAGCAAACATAATACATGAACCAAAAACCTATTCTTAGCCCCCAAACTAAAACCAAAACGAAAGACATATTTCAATTAAGAATGTACATATGGAAATCCCACATAGAATATTGGCTAATAAATGCAACCATATATTTTAAATAATATGCCTTGATCATAAATGACTTATTTGAAGAAAACAGGGAAGATTCAATATCTGGAAAGTCATTAATATGCAGTATCTCAAACTTGAAGGAAAAAATTATACACATTTTTCAATTTTATAATAATGACGTTTGATTAAATTAAATGACCATTTGTAAGAAATTTTCTTTTAATAGAATAATGGCCCTTAAATATAATAAAAAGCTTCAAGTATGGACTTTGATAAATTTATCATTTTTTTTTTCCATTTTTAGTGAAAGAGCCAATGGTTTCAACTTTGTATCCTGAAAAGAGAATGTGGTAAAATGTTTTGAAATCCAAGTTGTCTACAGTTATGTAGTAAAGACCCCATATTGTGGCTTGCAGGATATTTATGCAAACAATTATTTTGCCAGGTTGTGGTTCTTCCACAATAGGGTCTAGATGAGTTCAAACTTTGTAATTCTTTTCCTGTAACCTGTGTCTGTATGATTCCGGAACGAAGCAATGTTTCTATAAAGGCATCCTTCTAAAATCTGGCAAATATTTTCCAGAACAGAAAAAAAAAGAAATTATATAAACACTGATGGAACAGAGTTTACTTAAAAATGAAGAAAGAATTTCAAATACGAATTTTCTTTTTGTCAGTTATCTCCCAGAAGTAATCCAAGAGCAGTTATGTTATCTTTGCTGCATGATATCATTCATAAAAGTTGAACTACTAAAATATCTTAGCAAAACCTGATGGGCAAGTCCTCATCCTCCTACTGACCTTTATTCTTGGGGTTTGAGGGAGATAAATAAGCATTCCTGTATATGTGCCAGCCCCCCTGCCCCAAATCAAAGCCAACTGAGAAACAAAATAGTGGAGATGAAAAACAGCAGTTTACATATTGATAAAGCTAGATGGGAAATACAAGGCTGTATTAGGCCGCTGAATAATTTCCTCACAAGGTTGACTTTCCCTCAGTGACTATAATGTTCTGCTGCTATGGGCGGAGCCAACCACTGACCACTGGAGGAGCTGGGAGCAGCCTCTCCTGAAAAAAAGACCAGTGAATGCTGTGTTCTTTCCCTAAACTCACCAGTAAGATCAGCTGTTTTCTTACCAAGGGAAAGAGTGCGTGAGGTAGACCTCTCAATACTAGAGAAAAAAGGTATAAATTCCCAATTTGTAGAGTACAGTTGCTTTTACCAAATATAATATTTTCAGTACGTTCTTTTTTTTTTTTTTTTTTTTTGCGGTACGCGGGCCTCTCACTGTTGTGGCCTCTCCCGTTGCGGAGCACGGGCTCCGGATGCGCAGGCCCAGCGGCCATGGTTCACGGGCCCAGCCGCTCTGCGGCATGTGGGATCTTCCCGGACCAGGGCACGAACCCGTGTCCCCTGCATCGGCAGGCGGACTCTCAACCACTGCGCCACCAGGGAAGCCCTCAGTAAGTTCTTTTTTAAAAATATTTTAATTTTACTGGATTACAGTTGATTTACAATGTTGAGTTAGTTTCAAGTGTACGGCAAAGTGCTTCAGTTATACATATACATATATTCACTCTTTTTTAGATCCTTTTTTCATATAGGTTATCACAGAATATTAGGTGGAGTTCCCTGTGCTATACAGTAGGTTCTTGTTGATTATCTATCTTATATATAGTAGTGTGTGTGTGTTCATCCCAAGCTCCTGATTTATCCCTCCCCGCTACGATACCCCTTTGGTGACCATAAGTTTGTTTCCTATGTCTCTGAGTCTGTTTCTGTTTCGTAAATAAGTTCATTTGTGTCATATTTTAAATTCCGCATGTAAGTGATGTAGTATGATATTTGTCTTTCTCTTTCTGACTTACTTTATTTAGCATGATAATCTCTAGGTCCATCCATGTGGCTGCAAATGGCATTATTTCATTTTTTTATGGCTGAGTAATATTCCATTGTATATATGTAGCACATCTTTTTTATCCATTCACATCTCAATGGACATTTAGGTGGCTTCCATGTCTTGGCTATTGTAAATAGTGCTGCAAGGAACATTGGGGTGCCCGTATCCTTTCAGATTATGGTTGGCTCTGGATATATGCCCAGGAGTGGGAGTGCTGGATCATATGGTAGTTCTATTTTTAGTTTTTTAAGGAACCTCCATACTGTTCTGTATAGTGGCTGTACCAGTTAACATTCTCACCAACAGTGCAGGAGGGTTCCCTTCTCTCCACACCCTCTCCAGCATTTATTGTTTGTAGACTCTTTGACGATGGCCATTCTGACCAGTGTGAGATGATACCTCATTGCAGTTTTGATTTGCATTTCTCTGATAATTAGTGATATTGAGCATCTTTTCATGTGCTTTTTGGCCATTGCCATAATCTTCTTCGGAGAAATGACTATTTAGATCTTCTGCCCATTTTATGATTGGGTTGTTTGGTTTTTTGACATAGAGCTGCATGAGCTGTTTGTATATTTTGGAGATTAATCCCTTGTTGGCCGCACTGTTTGCAAATATTTTCTCCCATGCTGAGAGTTGTCTTTTCATTTTGTTGATGGTTTCCTTTGCTGTACAGAGTAAGCTCTTAAAGATACCATTGATTATTAAATTATTGCATGATTTAGGATTACATTTAATCCATATGATTAAACAAACGAACAATGGCTTGAGCAAGAAGAAAGTCAATTTTTCTTTTATGAAAAAGAAATTCAGACATCTGTAGCACAGCTGCTTTAGTAGCTACATAATCATCCAAGGTCCAGCCTTCTTTCTGTTATTTGCTCTACCAATCCTCATCCTCATGGCACACGATGGATTCTCGAGCTCTGGCCATCATATAAAATCCACATTCAAAACAGAAGGAAGGAAGAAGAGAAGTGAAGAAGAGTATGACCTGTCTTATTAAAGAAATTTCCTCAAAATGGCACATGACACTTCTGTATTTGATTCCTTTGCCAAAACTTAGTAACATGGCCGTCCCTTGCTGCCGGGGAGGCATGGAATGTGTCATTTATCTGCGCCAAGTTAATACTGGGGTCTAATTACAAAGCAAGAGGGGGAGGATGTATTTGAGAGGCAACTAGCAGAATCTGTCACACTGATCAAGCAACGTGTGAAAGAATGGCAGCTAATCCCCTCCACTGAAAAGTTTTAAAACTATCAAATCCTTTTAAATTAAGTGCTTACTCTTACCTCTTTTCAATAGCATATAGTTATGTGATGGTTTCAAGTTGAAATCAAGCTCTTCGTAGGACCAAAAGTAATCATTTTATTCGCATGATATTTGTGTCAATTTCTCAAGTCCAAGAGAAAGGGAACATGAAAGAACAGTTTATATTTCAGTAACGAAAAAGCAACCAGAATTGCATAAGTGTGGCAGCGTTTTCTTTTATACTTAGAGAGAAGTGTCTCTTTTTAGGACTACTATGCGTTTCAACTGTATATGTCAGGTCAAGATCAAACCCTTGAGACTGTGCCAGGGTTAAAATTTAGATTCCGTCCAGCCCTAGGAACCCAGTTAACCACCCTATGGACTGGAAGAGAAGGATCTTGGAGGTTGATATGACAAAATCCCTGAGTTCCTCCTACTTCCAGGGTGACTTAGAGCTTCATATTCTTATTTAGATTGGACACACGCTGAGCTCAGCAGACATCTCATACAGTGTTGCCGGGCATGTAAAATGGTGCAACCACTTTTGAAAACAGTTTGGAGGTTTCGTACAAAGCTAAATACATGCTTACCATATGACTCAGCAACTAAGTATTTAACCAAGAGAAATGAAAATATGTGTCCACAAGAAGATGTGTATGAAAAAGTTCATAGCTGCATTATTTACGATAGGGAAAAACTAGAAATCTGGGATTGGTTGGATCCAGGGATGCTAAATGCGTGGATATGGAGGGCTGTGAATTCATACAACAGCAACAAAAAGGAAGAAACTATTAATACACACTCCAACATGGATTATTCTCAAAGTGCATTATGCTAAGCAAAGGAAGCCAGATACCAAAGACTATACAGGGTATGACTCCATGTATCTTAAATTTCTAGAAAAGGCCAAACAATAAAGACAGAAAACAGATCAAAGGTTGTTTAGGGCGGAGGGTGGGAGAGAAGACTGACTGCTTTTAGGGCACATGGAAATATTTTGAATTGATGGAAGTAGTATAAAACTGGATTGTGGAAATAGTTGTAAAAGTGTGTAAATGGACTAAAAATCATCAAGCTGTACACTTAGCATGAGTGAATTTTATGAAAAGTTTTTAAAAAGATGCAAGACAACTTTTCTGTTCCTTAGTGGGTTTGTTGGACCCCTTTTCATTATATTATTGAGTTAAGGCACTTAAGGTAAGGTAACCAAACAGTTTTACCTTCAGTTATAGGTTCTACAAATAATATATTTGGATTAATGATGTTTTTAAAAAAATAAATATTTTTGTAATTAATTTGTGAACAAATAAACAGAAACAATTTTTAAATGTAAGAAAAAATGCCTAAAGGTAATTTTTGATCATCGAGATTGTTTTGTAAAAAGTTACTGAGATGATATATGTATACAACTATATTTTCCCCTGAGAATTTAAATAAAATCCTCTTTATTATCATTTTTCATTTTCTTAAAGTCCTGTGTAACATCAAAATGTAATTTGATAATAAAAATTACCTTCTGGAAATTTCTACAAAAGTTTTTTTTTTCTACTGATCATCCCTATTTTGAAATTAAAATTGGTGTAAAAATATTGCATTTCATTACCAAACAGCAGTAATTAAACTTCAAAGGGAACGAGATCTTAATTGTAAATGGCTAGATACCATCTTGTTCCTGTCTACATTATGCATTTTAAAACCACGATTTGTAGAATCTTTAAAAAGGAAGCCCTGCCTGAGAAAACGATACTACTGTTGGGTAGGAAATAATTTAACTATTATTAAGAAACACTGATGGGAATGAGAGGTCTTGAGAGGACACTGCCTAAAAAGTGTCTGAAATGGACAAGTCCGGCCAAAGATAAAAGGAAAAATTAAATAATATTACAATCTCTTTGTTTTCACAAGCAGAAAGCCGGGGGAAAAAAAGCAGATCTTTACCACCAGCCATCGTTATTTTTCAGTGTTTAAACACTAGAGGACAAATTAAAAGAATTTGTCCTCTATGATGGGGGCCATGATTTGGGGGATAAAAATGGGGCACAGACGCAAGAATGCAGAGATGCTGAGCTGGCAGCTAAAGCCAGTGACTTTTTGTTGTTGTTGTTGTTAATACGTAGCTCAAATACCTCTGGAATCCCATTTTATTTTCCTGTATGGTTGCCTGGGGCGATTTCAGCGTCCCTTTCAACCCAAGGTCAGAATGGACCTGGATGTCGCAGGTGAGGTGGAGGTTTTAACAGAAAAGGCGTTCCCTGGAGTTCAGAGGACTGGATCTCGCCCTGGCTCTGCCTCCTCCAGCTGTGTGGCCCTGGACAAGTGCTGTCACGTTTCTGAGGTACTCTGTACGGGCTCTAAGCTCCCCGCTTGCTCTAGCTTCCTGCTTTCAGTCTAAAGCTGCTGGTGGCCATTGGCTCAGCTTGGTGGCTGGGACGTGGATGAAGTCTTCAGACAATGCACACTGAGCTGACTCCAGTCTCCCATGCAGCTCCGGAACCCCACCTCTGCTCCCACACCCCCAGGGTTTGAACCCCTGCTTTTTGCTCTGAATGCTGGCGTGGCTTCCTCTCCAGGTCTCAGTACTCCAGGCAGCTCTGTTCCTGAGAGGATCCAGCTCCTGTTCCCAGCTCCGTGGGAGCCAGAATCTCCCCTGGGATGTCTCCAGGTCCCTCTCGCACTGCATTGCCACTCAAGTCCCCAGTGTCCAACATTTCGATGTGTTTCTCAGTAGAAGAGGGACTCCTCTTCTCCTGGGTCTCTCTCAAGAGCCAGGGTTCAGGACCAACATTAAGGCCATAATCCAGGAAGGTCTTCTAGGTGCTGGAGTAGGGAATCTGCGGGCACTGGGCTTCCAAACAGACAGCAAGAGCTGAGAGCTGGGCACAGGGTTAAGGATGGAGAGCGGGCAGGTGGAGTAAGGGCCAGGCTACTATAGTTTTTCCCCTGGCATCAGAGGGGTCTGTCCCAGAAGCTGGAAGACTTGCCTACGATGGGCAGCGCGGTGCAGGAGGGAGAGGGGAGCACGCTGTGGGAGGAGGCGGCAGGGCGGGAAAGGGGGAGTGTTAGTCTCCTGTGACCCTCCTGCCAGCACCTCCACTGATGCTGGAGTTCCCTGGGCCCACATCCGTCTCTAAGGTCAGCTCAGCCGGCTGACGCTTACCACCACAACATACCCTCTGCCCAGCTTCCAAAATGACCCTGAAACACCCTCCTCTGAATTCTCTTTCTGTCTTAGTGATCCCTTTCAGCTAAGAGTAAGGAGAAAAGCAATTGATCAATGTAACTGACTATATTATCACAAATAAAAAGTCAATATCCCTATAAGGCATTTCCTTTTAAAAATGAGGGCTTCATGTATGTAAAATGTCAGGCAGACAGCAGTGACTCAAGGTTATTCTCTTTCCCCGTTCCTGATTCTTTTCTTTATTGGTTTTCCCCAATACATTACCACCTTCAACTAAATGACACTAAGGTATGCAGCTGACCCCAGTTCTGTACTCCCTGAACACAGATGCTGATGGGAAAACTGTGCAGGTGGTGAAGTTGAATGCTCTATCCTTCACCAGTCTTTCAAAAGTCCACATTCACAGGTCAATGACCAGTGACAACTTCTTCAATATTACCCTTCCAAGGAATTCCATTCAAAGGGTAGAACTGATGGCAACCTGCCATCACTACTGAAGATTTGGGGAGAACCTTTCCATCGTTCCACAATATCATCATGCTACTTCACCTGCCCTTAAGTTCAGTCCAGTGTAACCCATAGAGCAGGCAGTCCACAAACCTTTCTTTAGTGCCTGATCTCTGCCAGGTCGTGGATCCAGAGGTTCTTGGGTCAGATGCTGGAGATTACAGGTTACTAGGACAATCCGGAACCTTAAAAGAGCACACAGACTGTCAAAAGACTGTCACAGCTAAATTCCAGCCTATGCAGAGTAATCAGCTTCTGAATGTTTTTTTTAAATTTAATTTTATTTATTTTTTCATACAGCAGGTTCTTATTAGTCATCCATTTTATACGCATCAGAATGAAGTTTTTTAAGCTTTCTAACCTTGTGGCAGAAACATAGTGGCAACACAGAGGCTCTATTATCTGTAGGTAGATGTGGAACTAGCCACTCTCAGAGAGAGACGCCTCTCAGCGAGAAGACGCCTTCCACTCCACAATTACACTAATGCTGTTGATTAATAAACTCAGCACTGGCCCATGAAGACAAGCCTTTCAAACAGAGCCGAGGGTAAACAAGCAGACGCCAGTCACGACTCTTTGTTTAATCTAACAGTCATTTTATTAGCCCTGCTGAAACACCAATCCCTGAGGGGATTAGTATTGTTATGCACAGGAAATGGGACCAGAGGTTCAAAGGGACTTCATCTAATCTCTCGACCCGCTGCTAAAATTTAATCACTCCCCTTTTCTTTTGGAAAGATAAGTTTTTCTAAAAACCTTATCTCCAAATCCAAGAGCCTTCTACAATGATGCGGACACGGGAAACTGAGGCCCAGTGGCTTTTAGCTGGAAAAAAATTTTTCTTTAATAAAAATCTTTCCAGCGTACCCATTCTCTCCCTCGTTCCCGTGGCCGGCGCCTTTCTTTCTCTCTGACTGCGCGACAGGACGGGGGCTCTTAAGGTTTTTATCATAAAAGATTCCATATTCGCGCGACCCATCCTGACCTGACCCCTAGACTCAGGGGACTCAAGGGTGCGCTCCGCAGCTGCAGTCTGGACGGGCAAGTCGCGCTGTCCGCCCAAAGCTGCGAGTCCCAGGACACAGGTGGCGCAGCCGCCCGGTGGCCGCGCGTGGACACGATGTCCGCGTCCCCACCCCTCCCTGCACCGCTCCTGCTTCCCGCCCTACAAGCAGCCTGAGCCGGACGACGCCTGCCAGAAGTTCTCTCGGCCTCACGCAAAGAAAACCTCTTTGCTCCCGGGGACCGCCGGGCACAGAAGAGCTTACCCGGGTCGGGACCCGTACTCGGTCCCGGCGGCGCGCGCGCCCGCGCGCGACCCCACGGCCGCCTCCGCGCCCGGCGCCCGCTCACCGCTCCCGCGCTTTCTCGCCCCAGGTGCCCGCGCCCGTGGGGAGCAGCTGCCGCAGGGGGCGTCCGGGGTGTGGTCAGTGAGGCGCAGCCTGAGGAAGATACTGCGCCCAGGTGCGAAGAAGGAGCCCCGGGGCGTCGTCTACCTGGGCGTGGAGGACCACATGGACGACTCCAAGGACTTTAAGGTACCCGGGCCGTCGGCGGTCGGGACGCGAAGTCCGGGCGGGGGTCGGCTCTTCATAACTTTGCCCTCCTCGACTCGAAGTTTCCTAGCCCGCAGCCCCGGGATGGGAGGACCGGGCGAGGTAAGGGCTGCCTGCTTCGGGGTGTGCGTGCCTTTCAAGACAGGACCTTCTCAGGAAGGGGGCGGGGGGTGGGGTGATGGACCGAGTTATTAAAAGGCGCCCGCCCGGTGCCTGCTTTGTCCTTTCTGTTTGCTTGTTCACCCTGCTCTTAATCGTGATGGGCAGCTGCAGTCTGGGGAGACCTAGCCCCAAAGTATCCTTAGCATTCGGCAGAATCAGGCAATTGCCTAAAATCAGGACAATTTTTGAGCGTGTGCTGTTCCGCTTGACCTTTTTATGGATTTTATTTAGAACCAAACAGCTAGATGGCTGTATTTGGCAGTTGGAGAGCTAGCTATTCACGAGGTGTTTGGGGGTTCAGAAGTATATGCTTGTCTCGTGGAGTGAAACAGAGAAACCAGCACTTACCAGTGAAGTGCTGCAGGGAATGGCAGGGCCCGCGGGCTCCTCCAGGGGTGGGGCAGTCGGAAGGGGCTTTGGGGGAGGAGACACTTCGAAACTGGGTAGGTGGTCTTTCGGAGGTCCCAAGGGCTAGGATGGGGCTTCTGTTTCTTTTGCGATTCCCGGGCGCTCTGCCCAAAAGGCGGCACCAGCGTCCCCTGCCGCCTGATGGCGCGATCCGAGGGCGGAGGCTGTGGACACTCAGAACGCTCGGCCCTGGATTTCCTCACGTTGTCAGCAGGAGGAAGAATCTCTTTTTAAACGTTAAAATAGAATTAAAATTTCTCTCTAACCCCCAGCACAAATCTCTCTACACGGTGGAACCATGTTAACATTTCCTTACGTACTTTCCAGGAGGGAAAAATGGCTCATACAGATACACACACGTTGATATATCTTTTTTTATTTACAAAGTATGAAGCCACAGAAATTTGCACTTTGATTTACTCATGAAATATATTTTGGAATACTTTTAAAATCAGCACCTGGAGATGTACCTCACGCTTTACAGCAGCTTTATAATATTCCCTTGTATGAATGTGTCATGATTCATTTTACCAGTCCTGCACGTGTATACTTAGGTGGTGTTCGTTTTGTTTCGCTATTATACATGTGGTTGAGCGTCAGTGAGTGTAGAAGTGGCTTCCTCTGTCTGTCGACAGTACCTTAGTGAGTATGTTAAAGTCCTAGTAAGATCAAGAGTTATGTACAGCTTTAATTTTGGTAGAAATCGCCACATTGCCCTCTAAATAGGTTACATGAATTGACAGTGTTTTTAATCATGTGTGAGCAAGGCATGTGTAGTAAATCCCATAAAGCAACAAACACAGGCCTCCCAAGGTGAGTCTATTTGCACGTCCAGATTAAACACTGTCCTCCGCCTTAATGTTAGTCTATTAACTATGGTTAATAGACTATTAACTAATGTTAGTCTATTAACTATTAACTATGGTCTTTTGGTTTAATAAAAAGAACTGAGGAGGCTTCCCTGGTGGCGCAGTGGTTGAGAGTCCGGGTCATGGGTTTGTGCCCCGGTCCGGGAAGATCCCACATGCCGCGGAGCGGCTGGGCCCGTGAGCCATGGCCGCTGAGCCTGCGCGTCTGGAGCCTGTGCTCCGCAACGGGAGAGGCCACAGCAGTGAAAGGCCCCCGTACCGCAAAAAAAAAAAAAAAAGAACTGAGGTTACAAATGAATATCAAAAGCTAGGAGAGTGTCTTTGGAATTAATATTAAGGGACAGGAAGAAATTTTTAAGTTTTCAAAATCATGCTGGAAATACTTTCTTTGCTTACCGATGTGGGTTTTGTTTTCTGGAGATATTAGTGAAGGAATTCTGCAACACAAAGTCTCAAACTTATTTTTCATCATGTTTTTGTTTGTCTTTATTTAGTTTTCTTGCCTAAGTCCAGTCGAGACATTTATGTTATTTAAGGCTTTTAGAAACCACAGTCGAGCTTGTAGATTGAGGGATTTATATATATTATTTTATTACTTAACTCCAGATCATCCTGTAGAAATCTCAGCTGTGAGACTAGTTACAAATCAATACATATAACACTCTGAAGAGTTCTGAACTCTAAGGATTTCCTCATTAAGAAGGAATTATCATATTTTCCCCAGCACACACACTATCTCAGGAATAATGACAAAATCGAAGGATGGCAGAAACCTGACAGGATTAGAAATGTGGAAAATGAGCCATCTGACTGATGCCTATAAGCTTTTCCAATGACTTTCTTTCAAGGGAGTTAACACTTTAGCATTTGGTCTTTCACTTGTTATAATTTCTCATACTTATAATCTCTCATTTGTCAAAATCTCTCATTGTAATATATAGTTTCCCTCCTTTTTGCCCTGTTACCCATCATACGTATTTCATTAAAGCAACCTAAAACAGATGTATTTGATATCTCCAATTTAAAGGGCTCAGAATTAGCTTCTGTAAACGTGATCTAGTCTGTTATGTTCTGTATCTAGTCATATAGTTCAGAATCCGAAAGAATCTGAAGTGACCTCATGACAGTAGAAAACTATATTGACTGGATAGATAACCTGTCTATGTGACATCCTTGAATTACTTTCAGAACTTTCTTTAAAGAAATCTTTTCAAAGCCTAGCTTAACATATCATGAGGGCTTCCCTGCTGGCGTGGTGGTTAAGAATCCGCCTGCCAATGCAGGGAACACAGGTTCGAGCCCTGGTCCAGGAAGATCCCACATGCCGCGGAGCAGCTAAGCCCGTGCACCACAACTACTGAGCCTGCGCTCTAGAGCCCGCGAGCCACAACTACTGAGCCCGCGTGCCACAACTACTGAGCCCGCACGCCTAGAGCCCGTGCTCCTCAACAAGAGAAGCCACCGCAATGAGAAGCCCACGCACCGCAACGAAGAGTAGCCCCCACTCACCGCAACTAGAGAAAGCCCGCACGCAGCAACAAAGACCCAGTGCGGCAAAAAATAAAATAAATAAAAAATTTTTAAAAGTCATGAACTGAATTCAGACTGCTTAGCACACCTGATGAGCTTGTATAAAATATTTAGATGCTCTGTTGTCATTATGAACTCAGCAGCGCCTTGTGAGCCTCTGAACCCAGTCTTTGCTGTCAAGAGTGTATAATTGGGTTTGTGTTGACGGCACATCACTGAGCAGACACATAAATTGCTCTTTCTGGCACTGTCGGGTAGACGATAGAACTCCTTTATTGTCACTGGAAGAACATGTCAAATTCAAGTGCTCCAATACTTCCAAATGGATTTAGGTAAACACTTCCTTTGATAGGGTGAGACATTGAGAAAGAGCCTCTTTCTGTGAGAAGCTCATTTTAAATCTATTACTGACTATGCGTAAATTTGGAAATGGTTGGAAACACACTGTTAAAACCTATATTAGCTAAAGCTGTATATAGGTTATACAGAATTTTGTGGTTGAAAAGTGACACATCTCTATTTAAGGGACTATCACTGAAGAGTGATTTCTTAGGTACTATTCTGTGATAACAGAGCAAAATCCAATGTTCAGAATTGTAGGAGAGTTTGTTTTATTTCAACCTGATATTTACTGAATGAATTCTAATATGCTCAATTTTTTATTAGCTATTTGAAAATACATTAAGTACTTTAAGACTTCATTTTATTTCATGATAGCTTTTAATTTTAATAGAAACATTCCGGTTATCTTTAAAATAACAAATTAGGGTTTTGGACACATATATTATCATGTATCAAATGTGACCAGTCCCAGTCAAGGGCAGAATTAAAGCAAGAACTTGGATCATTTGTTTGGGGGAGGTTTTCACATTTTCAGAAAGTAGTCATTTTCCAGTGGGTTCTATGAAAAGCTACTGTCTTGTAGAACATTTTGCTTTTGGTCCATGTGATGAGCTATTTGCTTAAGAAATAGCTTTGGAAAAAATTCACACAAATGTATTATTTGGTCACATATTTGTAAAGCTGAAAGGAATATTGAGAAATAATTTTAGTGTGAATATTAATGAAATTCCCTTATTTTTTCCCATTGATTTTTAAATAAGTAGTTCAGGGAAGTTCTAGTGTGTAGTCCATATCGCCTCAACTACTGCTCTGTGAATTTTTTCTTTCTTTCTTTTTTTTTTTGCGGTACGCGGGCCTCTCACTGCTGCGGCCTCTCCCGTTGCGGAGCACAGGCTCCGGACGCGCAGGCTCAGCGGCCATGGCTCACGGGCCCAGCCGCTCCGCAGCATGTGGGATCCTCCCGGACCGGGGCGTGAACCCGTGTCCCCTGCATTGGCAGGCGGACTCTCAACCACTGCGCCACCAGGGAAGCCCAAGCACAGTGTTTTGAGGCCACTGCTGGTGAACATCATACCCACTCCCTGACTGTAGCCAGAGAGACCACCAGTGTATTTTGAGATGAGCCCTTAAACCAAGAGTGATCCACTGCCGTGTTGTCCTTCGTATTGGTTTGGCAGTTGGTGACATTGCTGAGGTCCGGAAGCCTGCATTGTTGAAGAGGACTGCCATGCAGGTAGGCGTTATATTTAATTAGAACTTGCTGAAATTAGCACCACCCTCATTATTCAAATGTATAACTGCTGGTTTCTGAGAACACAGTTATTGAATATGGGTACTGTCTCAGTCCTGAGAAGCACCACACCGTGCAGGTCATGCACGTTCTGTGATGTCCCTGCTGTGGTCAGAGAATCAAGCGTCGTGAAGAAGATTTCCCACAGCAATCTCAGCAGAGAAATTGGGAAATTTCTCTGAGCCTCTTTTTATGTCAGCATGTGGCCAACCAGGTAGTTAGGGGCCAGACCAAGAGCATCACAGGTGTGAAGCATTCTGTCTCCTCACAGCCAAACTGTTCAAAGGAGCACTTAATATTCTGGGCACAGAATTACACGGTCCTCCCAGCGTGTGCTATATTGAAGTGTTAACTGCATGCGTGAGATTTTGCTCCCTAGAAATCGTCTTTTTAGACAATTTGATGTAAAATTCCCTAGAGTCAAGGTTCCTGGATAGATCCTTGGCTACTGGATCTTGGGAGGTAGTTTCCTGTTACAGGACAGAAAGCTATTTCTGTGCTCTTATTGCATTGCCTTTCAATTTCAGATCTGAATGGGAATATTTGATGTTTCAGAACTATCTGACGACCAGTTGAATATATATATTTAGGAACTTAGGCCAGTTCAAAAGGAAAAAAAAAATCATGCTAAGATATAACTTTCTCCTCACTCTTCACTTTTCTTGGTCACACTGCTCGTTACTTATTCAGCTATATGTTAGTAAATATTTATCTTAAAAAATTACTCCAGTACATAGGATGTACAAAGCACAGTACAACTTAGCATGAGAACCCAGAGGAATTAAAGGGATGTGATCTTTGACTTTACTAAGCAAAACAATCTAATCAGCACACGAACTAAACATTCAGAGTATAAAATTATCAAAGTCAACTTAGAACCATCCTTCAACTCTAAACTCTGTGACTAAGCTGTATATCATGCAGAGAGCTTGGAACATTAAAGAACATGAATTAAATGGTTAGAGTGTCAGGTACAGAAAATCAGTGTAAAAATAACTAAGGAAATGCTGCATGGAAGAATCGGGATGTGAGCTGGGCATTGAAAGATGATGGGATTTAGAAGGCCTGCGAGGCCGGTCCAGAAAGGGGGCACCCAGCAGGAGCAAAGGGCCGACGGCAAAACAGGGGAAATGGCTAAGGAGGTGTGATGGGGCCTCCTGGCTTGGAGGGATGGCTCCTTAGAGGATGATAAGGCTGCTCCAGATGACAGAGGGCTTTACTCAAAAACAGCAAACAATGAAAAACCTTAGCTTGGAAAGAAAGGGCAGTAAATGATGAAGTGCTTCAAGTTATTTTGTTAGTGACTAGAGAGTTATTATCAGCCCTTCCAAAGAATGGGAACAAAATGAAAGTGGCATTTAAGAGGATCTGTTCCTCTCTTGGTTTAGTGGGGAAAGACTGGAGGAAGGAAGAGCTACTGACCGGTTATTTCCATAACAAAGAGGGAGTGTAGGACTCCAGGTAGGTGGACAGGAGAGGAGAAGGGATGTTTAAGCTCTCGGCTGGCATGTCAGCCGTATTTCATAACTGATGACTCCTGAAAATACCAGGGGAAATAAATAAAAAGAACAGTATGAACAAGGGCACTAGGCAAACTGCCTGGAGGAAGCATGCTAAGGTACAGCGTCAGTGCCGTTGATTTGGAAGGCACCGTGCCATATGAGATTTGATATGCTCCCCGAAAGCAAACAGCGCAGAGACCACCAAGGAAGGAAGCAAAGCAAGTACCCCCATGTTATCTGTTTCTTGTTTTGGGTCAATAATAGTATTGACTAGAAAACCAGGAAGCCGTTCTCCTTTCTTCCCTGAGTTGTTTTTTTAAGCAACTCTCTATCCATGTACAACTCTCCACATCAGACTTAACAGCCGAAGCTTGAGCCCACATCAGAACCGGTGGCAAAAGAGGATGGGCAGCAGTGCAGTTCCTACAGGGATACTTAGTCTTCCCACAAAATCATCTCAAACACAAGTGAGGCCAGAAAGGTCACTGAGACAGCGCTGCTGGGAGACGCATGCACGAGGTAAAGTGTCAGTTCCTCAAGTACAGGAGTCGTGAGTATCTTGAGGGGCTTGGAGCTGTTTGGTTAGTTTTTAACACTAGTTTCCCCATTTCCCAGAGCAGGCTGGGAGCCGTAGACATCCACAAACATTTAAATACATGCTGCATATTACAAAAGGAAACCCACGGAGTGCTACTTACCCTTCAACATGGAAGACCCACCAGTGAGTAGAGGTGTGATGCTCCCTTAGGCAGAGGAGCTATGCTGGGTGCGTCCCCCTGGACCCACCAAGATTAGACTTCGGGCTCTGCCTTCCAGCCTCGCTAGGACCGTATTTGAGAGAGGTAGTCTGGCAGCTCCTACACAGAGAACGAACAAGGTTAAGACACACCACGTGCTTTATCTGTTGGCAAACACGAGGGTTGAATAAATCCTTCTCAGTCGAGCTGGAGTAAGTGCATGTGACCTCTGAAAATGTGTATGGCAAGGAGAAGGAATATTGCCCTAAAGACCCAGGGGAAGAGGAATCCCTGAAAATTATATATTATATTACTCAAAACATCTAATTGGAATTGTTAAAAAGATATACGAAAATATAGCTTTTCTTGAAACTGGAACTAACATAAAGTATGTTAAGTGACGATAGTGCTATAAAAATACCAGGGAAGCAAGTTAGGGAGTGTGTTATGTGGGAGGGGGGCTGCAGTTTTATACAGTGTGGTCAGGACAGTTCTTACCATCACACCATTTAGGAATATCAACAACTTAGATGCCCATATATTAAAAAAGCATATGGTCTTAGAAAGAAAAATCTCACTTATACGGTCATTATATTAAATGTAGCTAAACAACGGACACAAAGGGCTCTAAGAAGAGAATCAAAGATAAATTTGGCAAATGCAAACAAAAAGAAAAGTGGAAAATATGAGAATTAAATTCAGTAATAAGTCAAGGTGAAAACATTAAACAAATGTTTGTATCTCTGAAACCAGACATCATCCTCAAGGTATGTCATGGATAAACCATTTGGTATCTGATAGCACAGCATGAAAGGTTTATCAGGTCCTCTTGGATATGCTTAGATTCTCATTCTTTCCCTGCTGACCTTTGTATCCCTCCATTTCAGCACTCCTCCCTCTGCCCTGTCGTAGGTGCACATCCGTACCACCCACACCTCACGGTTGTGCACGTTGTGGAGTGTGACGCCCCGAGAGTATGGCTTAAGTCTTCTTCTTCTTGATATGCCCAGTGTTGGTCACGGTCCCTGAACAGTAAACGTCTGCTGACTTAAATGGAATCCCTTCTTTAAACAGCTGGCCCCGATGGCAGACGGCTGCCCCTGTCTTGTCAGTGAATGAAGTGAGAGGTAGGGGCAGGTAGCAGCGAGCTCGAACTCAGGGTGGAGGAAACTGGGCCAGCCCGGCTGCCTGTGCACAGGCCAGGGCACGGGAGTCAGTCTCCAGGGCACTGTGCTAACGACTGCTTCCCCGCAGTGTACGGATTCCAGGTGCTTGTCAATGACTCCTTTCAATAAATCCCCAATGCACTTTAGGTGGAACTTCATACCAGCCTGGAAAAGAAGCTGCCGCTCTGGTTCCTACACAAAGTCGATCAGAAATCCACCGTCGTGTATCCCAACAGACCCAGATATGGTGAAGGGCTGTTAGTAAGTACATGTGACAAAGATCGACATAAATAATGATAGAGCTTGACATTCATTCATCGTGTTATCCCCAAGGGCGCCTGGTAATGATCAATGGGGAGGAGACATGTAGTCCTGTCTTCCAAGTGGCTCGTCCACAGTCTCTGTGTTAAATATATACCACACCACTGTGAGAGCAGATCGGGGGGTGGGCCAGCCATACCCTTAAGGATCTTTTCTTACAGTGTAGGTATACTTCACTTGTGTTTCCTAGTCACATGTCACTGACATATGTGTGCAGGTGTGTATGTGTCTAGAACACACATGTACATATACACAGGTACATATATACACACACAAGGAGAGTGTACATTATAGAGAACATACAAACTGTCAAAGACTAAGCAAGGTCATTGCATTATAATGGAAAAGGGAGGATACTAAGAGTTGAGAGTACTGGATGCTAATTGTTTCTGAGTTCTTCATAGGTTAATTTTCCATTGTGTAGTCATAAAATGATAAAGTCGATCTCAGTATGAACCTAGGCTTGCTTCTACTCTAAACTGTTTCCCTATTTGATTTCACTCGTACCCACCGTTGCAGTCCCTACTGAAACACAGAAAACTCAGCAGTTGATTCTCCTGCCTAGAGCTCCTTGAGTTTCAGGCCCCTGTATCCAACTGTCTACTTGACATCTTCCCTGGTATGTCTTCAGTGTACCTCAGATTCCACATGTTCAAAACACACTCATGCAAAACACACTCATGAGCTCCGCTCCTCCTGTTTCACTTCCTCCCGACATCCCCTACAGGGGGAGAGTGAAACAGCGCCATCCTTCTCCAGACTGTCTTATTTCATTGAAGCCAGCCCCATTCATCTGCCTGTGCAAGACGTCCTCCTCGTCGTCTCCTTTCCCTTTTCTCACCCCTCACACCCAGTCAGTCCCACATTTGGTCCACTTGGCTTACCAGGTGGCCTGTGCAAGTGGCCATCTTCTCTTGCCTGGATGGCTGGAATTTTCTCATTCCTGGTCATTTCACACCTGCCCTTGACCCTCTCCAGTCCACTCACTGATGGTTTAAAAGACACTAAATTTTAAAAAATATATTGAAACTGCATTTCAGAGATGTCCCCATGTGAAATTCAGTTGTGTTGGATAATGGTGCAGAGCAGTTTTAGAGAACTAACAACTAATCCTGTGTGGAATACCACCACTCATGATGGACGTTTTTCATGAGAAAATATAAAATGGTTGTTACACCTTTTCCTAAACAATCCCCCATTCCAGTTTACTCCCCTATATTATTTCTATGTCTTGCACTTTTCTCTATTATAACATATATGACTTCATTTTATAGCTCTTTGCATTTGTCTGTTTCTATGAAGAGACTGTGAGCTCCTTGAGGGCCATGTCTGTGTCTGAGTATTTGTGCTAGCATGCTGGCCTCAGTAGCTGAATCGTGGCACATGTTCAAGAAATAGCTCCTGAACTGAGTTCTACCTGCGTAACTATTAATCTTTTATCCCATGGCGTGGTGTATTTCATTATTTCTTTTGCACCCAAGAAGTGAGACAAGAAATACCAAATGTTGATACATCTTTAGAAACAGAAATAATGAAGCAAAAGTACCGGTATGTATGGTTCCTTTCATCTGTATTTGAAAAATTTAAAACTCTTAACAATGATGCGTAGTATAAGTTTATATTGTATATTTGTGTTTATTTATCTATATTGTCAGGCTTTAACTGACTGATGTGGCTAGTATATTGAGAATCTTGAGACTTTTTTTTAGACCCAATAACTGATTTGCTGCTACTGACAAATCAGTTTGCCAATCAGTATCGTAAACTGCATTCTTCATCAGCCGTCTGAATTCTTACATCAAAACTCTAGAAGCTTTGAAGATCCCTGGAGAAGCTATGTAGTGTACAGTGGTCAAGCCTGAGGGCTTTAGGGTTAATTTACCTGCATTCAAAGACCTACTCAACTGTTTACTAACTGTATGGCCCTGGGCAAGCTGCTGAACCTTTCTGTGCAACAGTGTTTTACTCTTTAAAATGGGAACAAAAGTTAACTAGCCATGAATGAATAGTGTAAGCTTGGGAAAATCACTTAAACTTTAAAGATATGTATTTCTTAGGATTATGACTACCAGGGGGCTCCAATCTGGGCACAGTTAATCTGATATAGAACACCTGAGTACACAGGCCTTTCTGCACTCAAGGGCTGAAAGGGTAACAAAAGAAACTCATGAAATGTATGTCCTTTTAGGCTGAAGGATCTCATTTCTCTTCTGGAGAAACAGCATGAGCTTATTAAACTCATCATTCAGAAGATGGAAATCACCTCTGAGACAGAGGATGAAGATTACCACAGTTCTTTTCAAGACAGGTTTAAGAAACAGCAGTTAGAACAAAGGAATAGCAAATGGAATTCTGTACTGAGAGCAGTAAAGGCAAAAACACACAGCCCTTAGCATTAGTTATCCCAGCCTGCAACAGGGTTTCCGAGAGGGGATGGGGGGTTACGTGACTTACTGTGTCTAAATTCCAATTTGGCAAGAGTGAGGAAAAAGCAGAAATAGGATTCTGATTCCACTATATGTGAAGTCATGGTTCCTGTATTCTATATGAAAGGTAGACTCTCTTTTTCTATCTCTCTTCATATTTTTTACCAGTCACTATGTACAGGGAATATCCTTGCTAATAAGTTTAGGTTGGACTTTACCTCACATTATTTGAATGGGTAGAAAACTAATTTGCTAGAACACACATTTGTAATGATAAGGAGTAATACATGTAACTATTAAGCTAGAATACAAATATCAATACTGGATTCCTGTTTAATAATTATACAGTAGGGAAATGCATTAGACAATGAAGTATCGTATTAGGTCCTACCACTTGGTGTATTTTATGTGTTGGAAGACTCTGTGGGTGGAACCCTGTGTGCTCTGTTCCCACCAGAATAAATCCCCCCACCTTCCTGCTGCTCCTAACACACCTGATGTCACTTTGAGATGAGGCCCAAATGAATAGACCTTATGCATGAATTTTACTATATGTAGCGTCTGTTTTTTCTGTATTTTTTGTTTGCCGATGATGGTAATAAGTGTAAAATCGATATAGTCACCCCAGTGATTATCGTGTGAGCGTTTTATTACATTTATTTTTGAGATTTGCAAAAATGCTTCCATCATGTATGCCCTTTCTTCTTTTGATGTCCAGTACAACGTGTCAATCAATTAAATGCCTCATCATGGATCTTTCCAAGGTCCCCCTCCTGTTTTATTTTCCTCTTCACCCCAAGTCTCATGTTATTACCCCCAGGAAGCACCCTGTCTAATGAATGTCTTTGGCCATGGATGTATTTTTGTGTTTTGTTGAACAGTGTTGTTTGGGTATGTTTTTATTTACATAGGTGTGTGTGTTGCTATGCTATGGCTCTTGTTCTCTTTCTTACGTCTTTCCACTGAACGTTATGTCTGCAGGGTACAACTGCGGTGTCCCCTGTCCAGTTAGTAAGAACTTCTGATGGCTTCTCACTGTCACTGTGTGCACCTGCACATTGGACTCATCCCTACTCCAAAGATGGACACATCGGTGGCCTCCCCTCCCGCTGTCACACATTCTCAAACACACTCACTCAGGCAGACTGCTGAGTGACAATATGTAATATGAAAAAAACAGACATTTTTACATCCGTGGTCCAACAGAACCGATGGCCTAGAAGCTATGTTGTATGTGCCTTAATCTTTGATATGAAAACGAAGAGCTTTGGCCTTTGTTTTCCCAAAAAAGAGAGACTGGAAGTTCACAGTACAGGAGCAATAACCAGGGATGTCCTGATCATGAAAACAAATGGTCCTTTCACAGTCTTCACACTTCGCAAACTTTGTGTAGCTTGAGCAATACACATCTTCATTCAGCGTTTATTGAACTCCAACGTGTGACACACTGTACCACACCCGTTGTGGGAAATATTGAAATAAACAGGTTATTGCACTTGCTCTTAAAAGGTTTACAATTTAATGAGTATCCTTTACTTTCCAAAATTCTCTCTTTTGAGCCCCAAACACTGCATTCTCCTGCCTCTTCCATTATTTTTCTGACAGCTTCTCCTCTGCTTCTCCTCTTACTGGCGTCTCTCTCCTGCCTGCTAACTAGATGTTTACACCCCCGAGGTCTGTCCTTGATTCTCTTCCCTCACACACTCCTTTGCAATCACCATAGCACAACTTCACTTAGGTCTGTATCTGACAAATTGATATATCTTCTCCCCTTCTCCCGAAGTCCAGTTCTGTATTTCCATAGTTCTTTAAATTAAATACATATAAATATGAATGGAGGATGGTAAACCAGTTCCTCCTGATTTCAAATTTTCTGTCTGTGGTACCACCATTCTCTCACGCTCCTAGACTTGAAACTAATATACTATGTTGGTTAATCTTCCTAAAGTACAGCTCTAAGCCTTTATATCCATGCTAAAAAGCTTTAGAGACTTTCCTTGTCCTTCATAAGCAACCTAATCTATTAACCTATCTCCTCACTCTAGTTTTGTCTTCCAGTATTCCACACTTGATCCAAATCGAAAGATCGCTATTCCATCCAAACACTTCACGGTTTCCCATCTCCATGCCTCTTACTCTCCCCCGCCCACAACGTCCTCTCTCCAACTCTTTTCATGCTCAGTTTCAATGGCACCTCCACCCTGGAGTCTTTCCTAATTTCCAGAGGTGACGCTCCCTGCTCCCTCCGCACTGCAGCCTGTGCATTTCTCCTTTGCCACTTCTGCCGGCTATGCTGATAATAGATGTTCAATGCAAATACATAAATAATTAAAAAATCAGGGAAAATAATGCATACTGTAAGCCTGAAAGATATTGCCAGAAAACTGGTCCAGCCTGCCTCAGAAAAGTGGTTGAGTATCCCTATTCTGTTGACCCTTGTCTCAGAGAAGTTGAATGATTTTCCTCTAACTGGTGGAAGAGACACTGAAACACCACTTTTCTGCCTTTTTTCACTGCTTCAATATGTTTGCTTGTTTCATGGTTTTTAACTATGGTGAGCATGGGCAGTAGAACGTGTGCTTAGCAATAAGACAACTTGCACGTTAATACTGATCCTAACTCTTCTGGGCTGAGTGACTGGATGTTTCCACATCTCTTAAAATGGTGATAAGAACATATATCCCTGTGGGGTTCAAGGGATGGACGATATCATGCATACAGAATACCTACTTCAATAAATGCTATTGCAGTGAGTGTAAGAGACCTGATGTACCTGAGGTAAAGGGGTCATAAAACACTGCAGTTTTCATACTGTACCGATTTCATATCATGGCATTTACTCAGAAGTTACTCATTGGCAACCTGATACAAACTGAAGCCCCCAGGAACTTCTGGATCTCATTAGCCAAACAAATCCTGAAAGGTATGAACTACAATAAAAACCTCACATTTAGAGAAAAGTGATTAACTGTTATAGCACTTTTACTTATCTTTATTTTTGCCTCAGATTCAAATCACTTAACATCAAGAGAGCCCCAACTCTCTGCTAGTTAGAATAAATCACTGTTGGACGGACCTAGAGATTATCATACCAAGTGAAGGAAGTCAGAAAGACAAAGACAGCTACATATGATATCACTTATATGCGGAATCTTAAAAACTGATACAAATGAACTTATTTACAAGACAGAAGTAGACTCACAAGACATAGAAAACAAATTTACGGTTACCAAAGGGGAAAGGAGTGGGGGAGGGAGAAATTAGGAGTTTGGGATTAACAGGTACATACTACTATATATAAAATAGCTAAACAACAAGGACCTACTGCATGGCACAGGGAACTGTATTCAATATCTTGTAATAACCTATAATGGAAAAGGATCCAAAAAAGAATATATATGTGTGTGTGTATATATATACACACACACATATAACTGAATCACTTTGCTGTACACCTGAAACTAACACAACATTGTAAATCAACTAGACTTCAATTAAAAAAAAATCACTGTCATTGTGTATTTTAAAACCATTGTAGACATTTTGATAAGAATAGATAAAATAAAGAAAAAGGCTTATAAAGTATTTCTCTGTTTCAGTCACTGCTCCAAGTATTATCTTACTTGATTCTCAAAACAACCATATGTGGTAGGTACTGTTATCACCATCCTTGTTTTATGAAAGAAATCATGACACTTCTAGATGGAGTAACTTGTTTAAAGACACACTGCTGACATATATACAATGGAATATTACTCAGCCATAAAAAGAAACGAAATTGAGCTATTTGTAATGAGGTGGATGGACCTAGAGTCTGTCATACAGAGTGAGGTAAGTCAGAAAGAGAAAGACAAATACCATATGCTAACACATATATATGGAATTTAAGAAAAAAAAAATGTCATGAAGAACCTAGGAGTAAGACGGGAATAAAGACACAGACCTACTAGAGAATGGACTTGAGGATATGGGGAGGGGGGAAGGGTAAGCTGTGACAAAGTGAGAGAGTGGCATGGACATATATACACTACCAAACGTAAGGTAGATAGCTAGTGGGAAGCAGCCGCATAGCACAAGGAGATCAGCTCGGTGCTTTGTGACCACCTAGGGGGGTGGGATGGGGGGGTGGGAGGGAGGGAGACGCAAGAGGGAAGAGATATGGGAACATATGTATATGTATAACTGATTCACTTTGTTATAAAGCAGAAACTAACACACCATTGTAAAAAAAAAAAAAAAGCTTTAGGAGCAAAAATTCTATCATGACATTAGAGGTTTATCTAAATAAAAATGTAAACCCTAAAAACAAAACAAAACAAAACACACTGCTGAGATGTGAACTCAGTGTCTGCTTTCTGATCCTGTACTCTTATCATGACGCTATATTGTCTCAAATAAAAATCAGAGAAAAGATAATTTTTTCCTCAGGGGCTTTATACCTGAAAGATTACTAAGTGGATATTTGCAATGTTAACAGTCACAGGCAAGTGCATTTAAAGGTTGGGAGACAGAGGACACCAGAGACACCATGAAAATAAAAGTATGAAGGCTGAGCATTAAGGCTGCTTGAGGCATTTCCGAGTCAACCTATTGATACTTCCTAGCTGTGTGATCCTGAATAAGACACATACTTAAACTCACTGTTAAAGGGGGATATTAAGAGCACATACCTCAGAGATTGTGCTGAGGATTAAATGAGTTAATGCAAGTAAAATGCTTGGAATGGAGAACTGGCAATATTCTCAGTATAAGCACTCAAGATACTAGCCACTATGGAAGAGTAAGTCATTTACAAAGATCTGGCAGGACAGCCTTTTATTTAGAGCATTTCTTCCTTTATATCCAAACTGAGCAATGTAAGAACTATCTATGCACTGTCTTAAAAATTCAGCTATTATATCATATTTCAGATTTTTTCCCCAGTTTGTTTCCAAAGTTTCTCAAATACAATTTAATTCATGTGCTTGATACGACTTCACTATCTTACCAGATCACAAGTGATATTCTATACGTTGTAAAAACCCAAATGCGCAAATTGATTCTTTTAATGTGACTAAACTAGACAATGGATACCTAAATAGTCCTTTCACTAGTCTGGAGTCTATTTCAAGGGATGATGACTTATAAGAAGATGGTGAAAATAAAAATGTATCACTTGAAAACTAGATATAAATATCAGTACATATTAGAATTTTCCAGGCTCTTTTTCTATCTGCTAAATATGTTTAGGCTTCAGATTTATTTTAAAGGCTGATTTTTGAAGGGTGCTGAGATTTAAAATGCAGTCTGGAAATAAGTTGCATCCTTTCAAAACAAATATCATTGAATATAGTAGGAACTTTTTTTAAAACCTGTCAAAATATAGTTGATCCTTGAACAACGCAGGTTTGAACTGCAAGGGTCCATTTATATGTGGATCCTTTTCAATAGTAAATACTATAGTACTGCACCATCCGAGACTGATAGAATCCAAGAATGCAGAACCACAGTTGTGGAGGAACCGCTGCACATAGAGGGCCAACTATGCATTATACCGGGATTTTGGACTGCAGGTCCCTAATCCCGCCCCCTCCCCATGTTGCGCAAAGGTGAACTGTACATCTAAGAGACGTTTAACTTTAAACATCACTTAGCTTAGATGTGGAATCTAAAAAATAAAACAAACGAATGAATATAAACAGAAAAAGACTCATAGGGATAGAGAACAAACTAGTGGTTACGAGTTGGGAGAGGGAAGGGGGAAGGGGCACGATAGGGGTAGAGGACTCAGAGATACAAACTATTAATATTTATAAAATAAATAAGCAACAAAGATATATTTACAGCACAGTGAAATATAGTCATATTTCAAAGGAGAATAATCTATAAAAATGTTGAGTCACTATGTTGTACACTTGAAACTAATATAATATTGTAAATTAGCTATATCTCAATTAAAAATAAATCCCTTAGCCAGTATATGCAGGATATGCGGGCCAGGTCTGAGAGAGGGGCCAGTAACCCAGGATCCCAGGTGTCAAGCCAGCTGCCTACTTGGCTGCAAGATGCAGAGTACCATTAAGGGGAAATTGCAGGAATCGGGAGCTGGGAAACCTCCTGATGACCTTATGGAAATAGTGCCTAAAAAGCAATCAGAGCCAACTGACAGAGGATCTGCCTCTGATTCTAGGGATTGTCACAGTTCCTTTTACTGTGTGGCTTCCTGATGGGCTAAACTTGGTCTGAAGTCTCTGCCACCAACATCTTTGGTACTAACATGCCTTCAAACAACAGCAGTTTCAGAGGGGAGACGAGGGAAGACAGGAAGCTGCGGTCTGCCCCTCGCAATTTCCAACTGTACACTCCCCGCAAAAAGGGCATTCGAGCATTTCCACAAGTTCTCAAGAGTGCAAAAGGAGACTTAAGCTGAACTGCAACTCCACGAAGTCAACAATGAAACTAGCGCCCTCTAGAGGTGAGATGGATGCTAAGCCAGAACAGAAGACTTCATTGATGGAGACCCCCATTTCGTGCAGGAGGATGCATTAGCTCAGGAGAATCTACGGTGTTTCTTCTGCTCATTCTTTATTGAAATTTATTGGTCACTTGCAAGGGCAAAGGTAGTTGGTGGTATTAGTGTTAAGAAGTCTCAGCTGCAATTGCAACATTGCAGTAGTTAGGCTTCTGATAAATAGATACGCAGAGCAACCAGGTGTATAAAATGGTACTTTCAAGTGAATCAAAAGTACTTAGCAGCTTAAAGGACATATAATCCCCTCTGTAGAACCAAAATTGGAAACAAATGAGTAATGAGGAAGAAAACTCTCAGAAGAGAACGTTCAGTGGTAACTTCAGTTGTTGTTCAGTTGTTTTTAAAAATTGATGGAGAAGGGAAGGGGGAGGGGGGTGATTATGGCTCCTGGACAGGAAGGACAGTATGTCAGTACCAGCAAAACCTGAAGGGAGGGTCTCACTAGCACCTTCTAAACAAGCTGTCAAAAATCTCATTTTGAAGCAATACTGAACCTCAGGAATCTGTGAGAATAACAACCAACTCTTCTATAGCCCCACAGACACAGTTGTTCCCGGAACTCAAATTCCTCATCTTCCTGCTGCAGACGTGGTCCAGGTGCAAAGCAGGATCCTCAGTTTAATCCCCACTTAAAGACTTAGAACAAAAAGTGGAAAATGTGGCCGGGGGGGGGGGGCGGGGGCGGGGCGGGAATCAAGTGGCTCAAAGGCAGTTGTTTTCCTGCCTACAAATCGACTCAGTAAAGGCAAAAAACCCTGAGGCTCAGGCAAGAACCACGTTCTGTGCAGACAGGGTGTTGATTCCGAAGAGGCTGAAGTTGTCTGAGGAAACCGTAGTGGAAACAAACCCGGAGCTGGGGCTGAAGAGTGCAGACATCTTTACTTTCAGAGCAACTTGGGCAGACACAAAAGCTTTTACAACCAGATAGACCTGCAAATCCCAAATTTACTGTGATGCTGAGTGGTGTCCCCAACCACTGAGATACAGCTTAGGTCCTGTGAAGGAAGGAAACCAGTAAGCCAACGGCAGTCGTCAGCTAGGGACTCAAAGTCTCTTCCACCCCAGCAGAGACAGTTGGTCCTCAGCCTTTCAAAGGCTGAGTGTACCACAGAAACCAGGGAAGTCCCGAGAACTACAACACTGAACTGCCTGTAAACATGTGTGCAATTCCCACCATGCAGTGTCACTTTGAAAACTTTACGAAATATAAATTTGCTAAAAGAATGTGTATTCTTCCAAATTTAAATAAGATGGGAAATGTGTTAATCCAAATTGTCCCTCTACTCACATGAGTAGAAGCCCAGTCCTGCTGCAGTTAGAGCACTGCCTGGCATCTAGCAGTCAACGCTGCCCTTCCTTCTCAGTTCTCGAGGAATGAAGGGCCCCTTTTCATCCAAATCACTGTAGTCTTACCACTCAGTACACATTCCCTGTTTGCACATTTTACCTTCCTGCGATGGCTGTGCTGCCACAGCACGCTTTGAAATGGATTTGACCTAAGCTGGTGACACTGCCAAAAAAATGGCAGAAGAACGGGGGTTTTGAAAGTTTCCATAAACTGGTGAATGACAGTCCACAGAACTCTGAAATGTGGAATATGTTAATTTCATAACATGATGTGTAGAAGTGTACTGCCTATGTGACAGGTCGAATTTTTCAAAACGCTAAGTTTTTTAAGCAGTTTCAATTTAAGTAGTTTTTAAGGCAGTATTTTTTTTTAATCTGAAGAAAAGCCAGTGAGAGAAAAAGCTACTTAATTCTGTGAAAGTATTTTGACGTATGTTTGATACTGCCATTTTAAGTCCTAGCATTTATAATAAGAAACATCAAAATGCGGCAACTTCCTTGTTATGAATATAATACCCAGGGTTTAGAAAAACAAATATTGTATATTAACGCATATGTGTGGAATCTAGAAAAATGTTACAGATGAACCGGTTTGTAAGGCAGAAATAGAGACACAGATGTAGAGAACAAACGTATGGACACCAAGGGGGGAAAGGGGGTGGGGGGGGTGGGATGAAGTGGGGGATTCGGATTGACATGTATATACTAATATGTATAAAATAGATAACTAATGAGAACCTGCTCTATAGCACGGGGAACTCCACTTTGCTGTACAGTAGAAATTAACACATTGTAAAACAACTATACCCCAATAAAAATAAATAAATAAATTTTAAAAAATAAAAAAAATAATAATACCCAGGGCTTCATTGATGTTCTTTGCATATGGAGATTCAGCAAGAGAAATATCTGTGAAAAGCTGAATTGCTGCTTCTGGTTTTCCCCAAGATTGGTACACAGCTATCAAAACCCACTTTGAAACGGAATAAAATAAGGCCAAAAAAGCACTGAGTTGCATAAAGGGACATTCTGTTCTATTTTTAGTTTTTAAGGTTGTTTGTAATTTGAAAAGTATGTAGCTAGAGCAAAAGACATGGGGAAGGCCTTTCTGGTTGGGCACAGCTCTGCTGTTTGGGTAAAATGTTTCCTAAGATTCAGTTCCTTACCTGCTGGGAAAGGATGAGTAGGAAAAGGGGGGAAAAAGTCAGTGTGGGTGTTTTGATTAAACCATCTATTTAGAATAGCAGTTGCAAAAATATGTACAATTTTAAATGTTTTTGTTTATTGTTGACATTTTCTTTTCAATAAATATTTTAAGAAATTATTATCCTAGAAAAATATTACATGTATATACACACAGAGTATCAGAGAAAGTAACTGCCTGCAGAATTCAAGCTCACATGGAAATATACACATATCTGCATATTTTGAAAAATGACATTCTAATAAGAACCATTCACAAGTGAACATATTGAGTTCCTACTGAAGATAATTTTTGAAATGTAAGATCAGATTTAAACAGTACATTTCAAATGATACAGATCAAATGGGTAAACAGCAAATTAGGACTCTACGTTGGGGCTCTTTTGTTAATATGTAAAATTTTATGTGTGTAACAAAACTTTTTATTAAGAGGAGAAGTATCAGATGCTTTTGAATTAAACAAAGAATGTATCACTGATAACAAAATAGCTATTTAGTCATTTAGCAGCTAGCATAACCTTCAAAGAAGATTTAAGGCACCACAAACGAAAATACACTTCCAGCTTAACCTTACCATGTAAATATTCTAGAGTCAGCCCCAGACAGGGGCTTCAACTCCGCACAGCTAATGACACTTGTGACCCACAGAATTCCCAGCTGGATTTAGCCTGTCTGCACTGCACTTTAAAAACAAGTCAGAAAGAAGCAAACTCTCTGTTCTTCTGATTCCGTCTGTATATATTTTGGCTATTTCAGGATATAAGGTAATGGAAAACAAGCACCTTTTGTTTCATTTTTCAAGGTAATGAGGACATTTGACATGTGTGACAATTTCACTAGATAAGACAGGAACAGTAAAACACAGGACTGAAACAAGAAAGAATGCTTCCTAAGCTCCTACTGGGCACTGGATAGTTATTTTATGACGTTTTAAAGCTCTTTGTTTTTTGTTTTTTTTTTTTGCGGTACGCGGGCCTCTCACTGCTGTGGCCTCTCCCGCTGCGGAGCACAGGCTCCGGACGCGCAGGCTCAGCGGCCATGGCTCACGGGCCCAGCCGCTCCGCGGCATGTGGGATCTTCCCGGACCGGGGCACGAACCCGTGTTCCCTGCATCGGCAGGCGGACTCTCAACCACTGCGCCACCAGGGAAGCCCTAAAGCTCATTTTTAACTGACCATACCTGAGTCCAAACTCTGGAACAAGGGACACCTATGAACTCTCACTAATCAACAAATGCTCCAAGAGATCAGGAACACCACGGCACGGATGTATATGACACGGGACACAGATGTTTACGGGAGGAAAATAAACAAAACAAACAATATAAGAAAAGCTTTATAAAAAAAGGAAAACATCAAGACCCACAAAAATACAAAATCATAAACGAGAAAAAAAATAAAACCTATCAATTCTGACAACAAATATAAACATCAGTAAAAGGCAAAAGAACTCTCCATTTGGGTTAAGAAATTTAATTACTGGAGAATTATCTAAACTAGCATTCTAGAAAGAGGAGCAAAGGTAGGTGTAAAAATGTAAACAACAGGAGTGACAAAATGAACTTAGCACAAAGAACTCAAGGGAAAAATTGTAAAATGAGAAAAAAATATATTGCTTTACACTGATAAAGGTTTTGATCTATTAGGAAGTCATGAGTTATAAACCTTTTTGTTTCAAGGAAGTTGTCAAAATGTGTCAGACTGTAACTGGTAGTAATGAACCATTGGCAGAAATTTTGTGGGAGAATCTTATCACAAATCCATTAGGCTAATCCCAGCTCTACATTTATGAATTGTGTGACCCACAGAGGTTATGACAACACAGTTGCCAAGGAAGCAGTAGAAAACAGTCTGCTAGACCACAGCAGAGAGTAGCAGCTCCTGCGGTACCACAGGTGCCAAAATTAGGTTCCCAGACTAGAACAGGACCTGCTCAGAAAGATGGGTCTTTGGAGACAGGAGGCTTTAGGAAGCCTTTAAGTATCTGATTATATTTTTAGTATCACCTGCCTACCTGACCCAAGGTTAACCTCTTTTGATCCCAGCCTACTTTTTCCTCCTCCAATTGTTGACATTAAAATCCCATTTTTAATAACAAAGAGTTTAAACAAATTCATAACCCACGGAACTTGAAGTTGAGAAAAATTATAGAGACAGAAAATAATAGCTAAATCTGATCCATTATTGGGTCTGGCTTTCTTCCCCTCTTACCTGATTTTTATTGACAAAAATGAAGCTGTTTTAGTCCATATGCCAATTGAGAGGGTACTAAACCCTCCCTGTGTCCCTTCCCCAATTAATTTACCACCTAAACTTTAGCCGAATGAGACCTGCCCTACTTATGCTACTTAAATTTAGTCTTGCCCTCTGCTCCCTCCAAAACATGCTCTTTATATGGGTTTGTCCCATATTCCCTCATCCCCTCTAAATAGGACACTTGTTTGAACAGTTGGTTCTCATGGTGAATAGGATATGCTTCAGGGGTGTCATCTACCCTTTCACTGAGATGCCAAATGACTCTTTATATATATATATATCTTTATTGGAGTATAATTGCTTTACAATGTTGTGTTACTTTCTGCTGTACAACAAAGTGAATCTGCTATGTGTATACATATATCCCCTTATCCCCTCCCTCTTGAGCCTCTCTCCCACCCTTCCTATCCCACCCCTCTAGGTCGTTACAAAGTATCAAGCTTATCGCCCTGTGCTGTGCAGCTGCTTCCCACTAGCCATCCATTTTACATTTGGAAGTGTATATATGTCGATGACACTCTCTCATTTTGTCCCAGCTTTCCCTTCACCCCCTGTGTCAAGTCCGTTCTCTATGTCTGCATCTTCATTCCTGCCCTGACACTAGGTTCATCAGTACCGTTTTCTTAGATTCCATATATATGCGTTAGCATACAGTATCTGTTTTTCTCTTTCTGACTTAGTTCACTCTGTATGACAGACTCTATGTCCATCCACCTCACTACAAATAACTCAATTTCGTTTCTTTTTATGGCTGAGTAATATTCCATTGTATATATGTGCCTCATCTTCTTTATCCATTCATCTGTTGATGGACACTTAGATTGCTTCCATGTCCTGGCTATTGTAAATAGTGCTGCAATGAACATTGTGGTACATGTATCTTTCTGAATTATGGTTTTCTCAGGGTATATGCCCAGTAGTCGGATTGCTAGGTCATATGGTAGTTCTATTTTTAGTTTTTTAAGGAACCTCCATACTGTTCTCCATAGTGGCTGTATCAATTTACATTCCCACCAACAGCGCAGGAGGTTTCCCTTTTCTCCACACCCTCTCCAGCATTTATTGTTTCTAGATTTTTTTATTTTGGCCATTCTGACTGGTGTGAGGTGATACTCACTGTGGTTTTGATTTGCATTTCTCTAATGATGAATGATGTTGAGCATCCTTTCATGTGTTTGTTGGCAATCTGTATATCTTCTTTGGAGAAATGTCTATTTAGGTCTTCCGCCCATTTTTGGATTGGGTTGTTTGTTTTTTTGATATTGAGCTGCATGAGCTGCTTGTGTATTTGGGAGATTAATCCTTTGTCAGTTGCTTCATCTGCAAATCCAAATGACTCTTGATTCTGGCATGTTCTAGTACCTTGCTGATAAAAGTGTGGCCTGCGGACCAGCAGCATGGGCATCCCCTGGGAGCTTGTTAGAAATGCAGAATCTCAGATACCACCTTAGACCCTCTGAATCACAGTCTGCATTTTAACAAGGTCCCTGATGATTCAGATTACTGAGACGCACTGCTCTAGTGATTGTTTCACACTAATATCACTGGATACATGATTTAAAAAACCTACAGTCAAATATGGGAAATGGTCATATTTTAACCGACCCCCCCCCGCCCCCCGCCCCAGGTTCACAATGCATACTGACTTAATAAAGGCTCTGATAAAACCTGTAGTGAATAAACCAATATATTTTGTTTTTACTCCATAATACGTTTGAAACTTACTACCCATGGGTCCCCTGTCACATGATAACTATTAAACATCCTTAGGAATTCACAATCTATAGGACATATTTTGGGAGATGCTGAGCTAATGGACATAATGTGATGAAAGAAAGCAAATCACCAATTAGGTACTTCTTTGGATTTCGGTTTTCTCACCTATGCAATGGAGATAAATCTTGACTTATGCATGGCCAAGAAAAAGATGAAATAGATATGACAGCCCTTTGAAATTTAATTAATTGATTCATTTAACAAATATTTATGAGTGCCTTCTCTGTTAGTAGGTGTGGAGGCTACAGCAATGAGAAAAGCAGACATAGTTCCTACTTTCATGGAGCCAAAAATCAGTTTCAGGTGAGTTGAGGACTAAGCTCTGTAAACCACAAATGTATGCAGTGATTCCCCTGAGGTAATCAACTGCTAAAGGAATCCCATAAGTGTTAGTTTAACTCAAAATTATTTATTTAATTAGCAGAATGCCTTCTCAAACCCACAAGGGAGTAGGAGTACCTACTGGGTAATAATAAAGATATTAACATTTATAAAGAACTTTCAAATACGTACTTTTTAATCAGTGGCATGCTGGCAAGCCAGCCCCTGATGTATAGTATTTGCCAGTTTCCATGGTGTAAATACTCTCACCAAGGCCAGTTAATTGCAAGCTACTAATAGGACATCACTGAATATGGGGATGGGAAGATTTTCAGATTCAGAAAAGTTGCACACTATCAGTCCTTGTGAGCCAGTACAAACCAGCTGCAGCACATCATGGCATGGACCGTTCTAAGTAGTTCACATAAAATAAATCATAACCACTCTGTAGGAAAATATTCTATTCTCCCATTTTACAGATGTGAAAACTGAGGCACAGAATGATTGCATAACTTTTCCAAGATCATGCAACTAGTAAACGGAAGAGCTGGGATTTGAATCCAGGGACATATGATTCCAGATGCCTTAGCTTTAGACAATATAGCCAGTGCTTAGTGGAAAGTTCTGATGTAACTCCTTCGGTTAGTGTCAGTCAACTCCACCTCATTCATTCATGTATTCATTCTACCAGGAGTAGTCAGTGATGGGGAATATACTTTGGCTGAGATGCTGATAGTTGCTCCACTGGAATGAAAGTATTCTATGTGAGGACTAAAATAAACCACCATTTGAGTGTGGCTAACACTCCTGGTGATAGAGTTGTACTTTCATGGGACAGCCACCAGCTTCCCTTGGTTTGGCATTCCAGATAAACTGAGATTTGGCCCAAACTGTTCTTCAGTAACTGTGCTAAGAGATAATGATAGAAGTTCAGGTGGGCACGCAGATAGTATAGTTCTTGTTATCTGAATGGTAGACTATTGTCCTGGATTAAGCTAAGGTTATTCTATCCAGACTTTAATTGGTTAGGATAGTGTATTAGATTGCTAGGGCTGCCATAATAAAGTACCACATAGTGGGTGGCTTCAACAGGAGAAAGTTATTCTCTCAGAGCTCTGGAGGCTAGAAGTCCAAGATCAAGGTGTCGGCAGCATCTGTTCTCTGAGGGCTGTGAGAGAGGATCTGTTACTTGCCTTTCGTCTAGCTTCTGGTGATCGGCATTCTTTGGCTTGTAGAAGCATCACCCTGATCTGTGTCTTCATTTCCACATGGCATTCTCCCTGTGTACATGTCTGTGTCCAAATTCCCCCCCCTCTTTTTTTTTTTTTAAAGAAGATGTTGGGGTTTTTTTTTTTAAAGAAGATGTAGGAGTTTATTCATTTATTTTATTTATTTTTGCTGTGTTGGGTCTTCGTTTCTGTGCGAGGGCTTTCTCTAGTTGTGGCAAGCGGGGGCCACTCTTCATTGCAGTGCGCGGGCCCCTCACTATCGCGGCCTCTCTTGTTGCAGAGCACAGGCTCCAGATGTGCAGGCTCAGTAGTTGTGGCTCATGGGCCTAGTTGCTCTGCGGCATGTGGGATCTTCCCAGACCAGGGCTCGAACCCATGTCCCCTGCATTAGCAGGCAGATTCTCATCCACTGCGCCACCAGGGAAGCCCCCCAATTTCCCCTTTTTATAAGGACATCTGTCATATTGAATTAGAGCCCACCTTAATGACCTCATCTTGACTAATTACAACTGAATGACCCTATTTCCAAATAAGGTCACATTTGGAGGTACTGGTGGTTAGTACTTCAACATATGAATTTCAGAGGGGATACAATTCAGCCCATAACAGACAGATCTGTTTACAAAAGCAAAACTCAAAATAACATGGCTATAAATGAAAAGTTTAAAGTTAAAATGATATAAACTAAAAGTTATTTCTCTGTGACATCGTAAAGGCTAGAGGTGAGGAGTACAGGACAATACGGCAACCCTGCTCCACAGAATCCTTTGCTCACCATCCAAGCATGCGCCCTTATATTCAAGGTCCAAAATGTTGGCATCCAAGGTCCTAGGCTGTGGATTAAAGGAAGGGACAGAGGGCTTCCCTGGTGGCGCAGTGGTTGGGAGTCCGCCTGCCGATGCAGGGCACGCGCGTTCGTGCCCCGGTCCGGGGGGATCCCGCATGCCGCGGAGCGGCTGGGCCCGTGGGCCATGGCCGCTGGGCCTGCGCGTCCGGGGCCTGTGCTCAGCGGCGGGAGAGGCCGCGGCGGTGAGAGGCCCGCGTACCGCAAAAAAAAAAAAAAAAAAAAAAAAAGGAAGGGACAGGAAAAAGGACTGCACCAATTGCTTCTTGAAGAAGGTTCCTAAGATCTGTACATATTACTTTGCATATATGCTATTATATCTGTATTTAGTAAAATGACTACATTTTGCTTTAAGAGAGGTTGAGAAATATAGTTCTTATTCCATGCAGCTGTGTGCTCAGTGAAACTTGCTATTATTTGAAAGAGTGGACCAATAGATGTCAGCAGTCAACCAGCAATCTCTACCGCAGATTATAAGAGAAAATAACTAAAATTCCACCACCTGTTGGGAGGGGACAGGCTCTTAAGGTGTTGAACCATTTCTAATGCCAGTTACCTCTCGTGGGGAAGACAGGAATCTTAGAACACAAGCATTCTCTGGGAGGCTGAGTCTTAGCTAAAAGGCAGAGAGGACTTTGCTCAATCAGGCCTTTGAAGTGGCACAAGGGTGTGCAAAAGGTTAGGTGTTAAACAGAAAAGCAGTGTTAAGGATGTACATTAGAAACTAGTTAATATCACATTCCAGGAAAGGCCTTCTTTTTCTTTCTGGAAGTCTATGGGAGATGCGGTACTGGCTGAAAGCCCCTGGTGAGCAGCACTTATTTTGCAAGCCAAATTTATTTAGTTTTATGACACTCTCTGTGTTTATTTCTCTTTTTTACTCAAGAATTTACTATATTTTTGATCATTTCTTTCCTGTTTCAGCTGTGAGCCAGTTATTGAGTCAAGGGATTCTGCTCACACTTTAGATCAGAATGTTGAAATGATGGAGTGGAGCCCACCTAGGGCCCTATGGTAGAGGTAGCAGCAATTTCTCTGATTGCAGATGTGATACCGGCGTGGTCCATCACCCCGTCCTTTCCTACTAGCAGAACTTTCTCTAGAGCAGACTTTGGAAGTTTGGAGTGTGTGTTTCATTAAAGAAGCCTACTTTACCTCACTCCAAGTTAACATCTTCCACAGTCCAGTGCATCCACTCCCAGAGCTCTCTCTTCTTTTCTCCCCTAAGCTAACATGGGGTTACTTAGACCACTGATTCTCTGCTCATTCCCTGAGTTCAGTACCTGCTGGTCCATGGCCACCAATATGCTGAACCAAAAGAGGACTAGTTAGTAACTTTCTTCCTGCTCTGATAACCTCAGGAATCAACAGCAAGGAAAAAAAAAAAAAGAGAGAGAGAGATATTTGTAAAATTCCTGAAAATTTGACCCTGGGTTCTCACGCTGGTACGGAAAGGTCTAATAAATCACTGACTCTTGAACTAACGGATGACATGACAAAAAAGAGTTACTCCAGATTTGAGAAGTTGCATCAAAATCCGTGTCAAGGGGCTACAACCAAAACAGCTTTATGAATATCAGAAGAATGAAGAATGGCTTAAGGGAGCCACAAAAGAGAGTTCTGATGAAAATCTCCATCTTCAGGAAAGCATAAATCTGCTTTACCGAAAGGAAACTTAAACAGGGAAGAAGAGAGTAAATAAACTAAGTGAACAGAACAAGGGGTTTTCCTGTTCCAACACATCTTCCGTTCACAATATGAAATGTTTCCACCAAACGCTGAGTTTGTTTTCCTCTCCCTACAACCTCAGCACAGAAGTTAATTCAGCCTTCAGATAAGCTTACTTCTGAAGATTCAGGAACAGAGCAATAATTTTTATCTCTTATAAAATGTGATTTTGAATTTTCTATACTTTAGTTTTATCACTATTTAGGGATTATGCAAATTACTCAAAAAGAAGCTTGATAGAATTATAATTCTTAAGATAGTGTTTTATAAATACAGATGATTTAAATTTGAATATTATGAGTGAATTATTTTCTTTTTACTCTATCTCTAAATAATCAAAGTATAGTATTTTGTCGATTTTGTTGTTTAAATGAGTTCACTAAAAAAACTATAATAGGAATTTTATTTGAACAATTGGAGATAATTTGAACTAAACTGGGGGCATTTGAACAAAGTAATTGAAGACAGTTGAAAAAAAGGCCATTTCTGTTTATGCCCAGAGATGTATTTACTATAGTTATAAGGCAAACATGAGAGCAACTTGATGTTTACTTAAATAACTTTTAGTCCGTTTTTAGAAAATATTTCAGAGCCTTTGGAACTCAAATATTTAATAAAGTTAAGAGGCTTCTCTTGATTTGGAGTTTTATTAAAGTGAAAGTTTAAACTCACTTGCAAAAATGGAGAAGTACTTTTCTTAGTCACCTTCCCAATTTATTTGTGAGTTACAGACTCTGTCTATCTGCTAGAAATGTTCTGCCCAGCAATTAATGCATCTAGTCCAATGAAATTATGGCGTCCGAAGGAAAAGTCCATGGAAAGAGGCTGGAACCAATGATGGAGGTCCTGGGAAGATGAACAGAAAATAAGCTGAGCCTCTGAGCCACAGGGAATGCCTGGTAGGGGCAGGGGGGAAACACAGGGGTTTTTAGGACACAGACATCACAGCATAAGACTAGATGTTCAGGAGAGATGGTTTGCACACTCCACTTGAATCTGAATACTTAGTTAGGGCTGGGAAAGGAACTTAGGAAAAAGAATATGGAAAAAAAATCATTCATCTGGTTAACACTAGATGGCAGTGAATGATAGTACTTATCAAAAAATAGGAATCGGGTGTCATTAATAATGGTATTATGAACATATTTGGACTGTCTTGAGTCTTGACATAGAACAACAATAACAACAACGAAAATCACCTGATCACTCTTGCCTTGTTTCCTGTTCTAGCTATAATCCAAATGATCTATAAAAGACATTTTTTTCCCCTCGTCCAAGGGCGACTACAGTTTTGTCTCAATCTTCTGTATTACACTGGGTTTCTCTAGTCTTCATTTTTGTGCTGCCTTGTGTTGTGATCTTTTACATTTATACACCTTAATGTAAATATCCTTTTTTTTTTCTTTCAAAAAAGAGCTTCTGTATAAAAAGAACTCTTTGGAAACAGGGGCACAGTTCATCCTTTGATTGTTATTGTCCTCCATTCCTAGTCAAATGCTTTAAATGCTTTGCACTTGGAGCGCTCTTAAGAAATACTGAATCTTTAAAATATACAATATATTTTGTTAGTTTTTGTTTTGCCATATGTGAAACAAGCCTGTGGCAATTCTTTTCCACTTGTTAGTCTTGTCCCCTGAAAGTGTATAATATTCCTAAAGGAAGAGATTGTGTTATATTTTCACATCCTCAGGAAGTAGAATATTAGCATCTTGGACCATCAGAGCTGAAAAGGACCTTAATAGTCACATGGTCCAACTCCATCCGTTTCCAGAAGAAGTAACTAAGGTTCAGAGCCCGTTAGTAACTTGCCTGGGGTCACTGAGCAGCCCTTTAGAGAGGCGTTAGAAAGAGAACCAAGGTATCTTGGCCAGTAGAGTGTCTTCATTAGTACTTTTTAAGTTCCCAGGCCGAGGTGCTGAACGAAATTAGGTTCTCTCCAGGCTGGGGTCCTGGGCTGGGGGAAACGTCCTGTCCACGGTCACTACTCTCAGCCGGCTTCCCAGGCTTTGAAGTTCTGGGAGATGGCACAGGAGTCCCGCGCACGCTCTGCACGACGGGCAGACTGATGGGATACGAGGCCAGTTGTCCTTTAGGCCACTGAAGCAATCCTCCTCGGTCCCCAAAGGGCGACTGCAGGTGTCTGAAGCTCTCTGCCTCCAAGAGGAAAGAAATGTCCCCAATACTAAACTTAAAGGGGAAGAGAAATTTGGGACTCGGTCGGTGAAGCTTCGCACACCCCAGCCTGTCACCACCCACGTCCAGGGGCGACTATGGCAGCGCAGGTGGCCTCGCAGGTGGCCCGGGTGACAGCGCTTGGGGCCAAGCGTCCCGCGCCCACGCCCTCCGGCCGCCTGCGCTGCGCTGCGCCCGGGCCGCGCGCCACCTCCGGGTCCCCGCCTGACGCCGGTCCAGCGCTCCCTCCGGAGCAGGATGCATGCCCAGCTGCCCCGACTCCGCGCTGGTAGCGCAGGCAGGAATGTTCCCAACTGTCAGCGGGGCAGGGCCGCCAATCCGGACTCCCCTGACGCTCGGAGACAACTTGTAAGAGTGGAGGGCTCACAGGACAATACGCAGGAGGGTCGGCTGGTGGCTTGGGGCTGCGCTTACTGGCGAGAGCGCTGGGCCGCGGAAGACCGGAGCCCTTGAACCAGGGAGGCTTGACTTGCTTCGCCCTGATTCTACGTCCTTCCAGCCCCAGCTAATCTCGGGCTTACAGGAATATACACTCGCTCTCTGAAACTGTGGAGCCACTCTTGTCTGTTGCCCAAAGAAAAAGAATTTTTTGAAAAGTTAAAAAACAAAAACAAAACTTTCCTGAGCTTAAGAAATCTGCCAACTTTTACCCAATTCGAGATCTCTCCAGGTGTTTTCCTGACAGACAGCCATCAATCACCGGCACAGGTGAAATCTTAGATGGTCCATAGTTTACCTCACACTTGCTTCCTCTAACCCCTGCCCTAGCTAGCCTTCTTGGTTAGCATATAACTTTTCCTTTTGAATTTTATAAATTGAAAGATGAGTAGTGTGGGTTCTATTTTTCCGTTCTTTCCCCTTCTCTTTATATACAGCTCATTTCCCCCAGTATTTTTAAATGAAATATTCTATCTAGACCAGTCCACACCCTGGTTGTCTTCCTATGGCTATAGTCTCACTTATTACTGTGCCCTTTAAAAGGTCACAGGTGGCCTTTAAAATGCAGCAGGAGCTCTGTGGCCGTTCCCTCACTGCATCTAGAGAAGAGAGTGGCCAGTGATACATTTTATCACTGTAGGATGCAAGAGGAAGACATTCATGAAAATGTGAGAAGCAAGAACTTAATACCCAGGAAAGTCAACTGTTTACAGGAGAGGAGGCCACGAGAGGCTGAACCTGACACAGCCTGCAGGTCTTCTATGAACAGCAGCCAGTATTTTTCTTCTTTGGGGCATTTTACCTTCCTATTGAATGTCTGTTCCATTTCAAGACTGGAAACTTAAATGCAGAATGTGTGTTGCTTTCATTTAGTTTGAAGACATCAAAGATGGGAATATGCCTGTTACAGTCTTGAGTACTTGGTAAATAATGGGCTGAAAAGCAATTTGAAGTCTGATCAACTCTTCACCTATTGGTGAAAAACTTCCAGTCACTTTTAGGTAATGAAAAATTCAGTCTGAAAGCAAAAGGTTATCACCGAATTTCACATGCTTCCTCTGTCCTAGCCTGGCTTGCCTTAGAAGCCTGCAGTGTGGAGAGGTTGTGTCATATTGGCCCCTCTTCTCTTTCCTCATTGGTCCCTCCTTCCACATTCAGTATGCTGCCTCTGTCTCTTACAGGAAGGAGAAAAGGAGGAGAAGTCTTCATTGATCAGTGCAGCTCTAATCTAACATTGAACCCCTTGGGTACGGCAGGCATCCAAAGTGAACTCGTAAGATGCTACTGCGAGTTCTTAAGAGTCTTTTGCTGGGGACCTCTAACTGCAGCTCCCTGGTGTGGGTTCTGTCGCTCTGTTAGTCCCTTTTGCCGTCTCACTCTTTCCCTTTTATATTTGATGTCATATATCCAGCCTTTTTTGGCTTAGGTTCTTCATCCCTGGCTGGAAGCCCTCTAGGGAAGGGTCCTTTACGAGATGGCTAGTGGCTGACTCCTTTCTATAGGGTCTGTATGTGGCCCATAGGAAGTACATACCTTTACCCACTTCATGGAGATGCAGCCTGCTGTGACTTTAGAAGTACAGGATTACAGCAGTGGTACTCAAAGCGGGCAGAGAATGGGAGACAGGGACATTTTGGTTGTCACAACTGGGGTGGGGGAATGCTACTTGCATCTAATAAGTATGTCACTGAATGTCCTACAATGTACAGGAAAGCTCCCACAACAAAGAATTAGACCGAAAATTCCATAGCTCAAGGTTGGCAAACACTGGATTAGAGGAGCAACTTCTGGACACTATAAAAGTCTATAATACCCTGCAAGAGGTAAAACTGAAACAGAACAGAGACAGAAACTGAGAAGAGTCATCACTTAACTGTTCTTTAGAATTTCCAGAAGATTTGGCCTATTTATGCCCTGTCACTGTGCATGGGCTCATGTGTAGGTCTAGTTATAAGACAATAAAATACTCTCAAAATGTGTTCTAGCTACCCACGTGGAGGTCCCTCGATGCTGGATCAATTTCTCATTAAGAGACCTTTGCTAATTCTTAAACTACCTCCTTACTTTGCATTTCTGTAAATCCACTCAGCACCACATCTGAAAATAGTAAGATTAGTCAGCATTGCATCTGAAAATAGGAAGACTTGTCAGAAACCAAAAATGAGCATTTCTGAGGTACCTGCTTTGAAGGCTTAATCACTATCACAGTTGCATTCTGAAAGGCATTATAGCAAGAAGAAGGGCAGCAATGCAGGGGCCCCTAACTGGCAAATAATGACAAAGGCACTAAGGACAAGCAAAGCTCAGCCTCACTGGACAAGCTGCTCACCCTTTAGCTGGGGAGACCGACTTTTCTTTCCATTTAACTAAACTTAGGTACGATGGAATGAATAGCATTTCATAAAGTTGGGGCTACAGAGAACCGCCCTGTTTATCTTAGAAATCGAATCACTGTCAACTTCATGTTTATTTCAGATGTTACTAGGTAATCAACAGGCAACAAACAGCAGGACAATAGATCTGGCAGTGCCATAAGGCAGCAGTTGCCGCATGTGACATAGGAGGAAAAGGTGTTACATTATAGTGGAGAGAAATCACAATGTGTGCGGCTGCTATCACAGGGTTTTGGAAGAAATATGTAAATAGAGCAATGGAGCATAAACATAACAAGGAAATGGGCAGGTCTAAACCCTGTAGAACTGAAACACAGCTTGTTTAGAACACAGAGATGGTCCTCGTAACTGCAGCTCTCAGAGGTGCAAACGGCTTATGTCTGATTCCAGTCTGTGGTAGCAAGACCCCTCTTTACCTTGAATAAACAGGAAATTACAACCAAAGAACCCACGGTAAGACAGAGTAATGCGATCTGTATCTCTCAGCACACTAGATTGCCCTGCTCCTGGATTTATATATAAACACTGCAGAGCTTTCCATGGTAAAAGGCTAGATCTGTTTATCTCTGCATTGTGTACTTGGGAATTAAGAGAAAATTAAGGAAAAAACCTACTGTAACAGTAAAAGTCCCTAGTGTAATGTTTAGAGTATAAAATTCCTTTCCTTAGAAAATGTGGTGAACTATGTTGCAGGAACTTTTAAAATAGCTCATAGAACAGAATGTTCTTCCACAGATGAAAAATTAAGTGCACCCTGTCCTTCTCCATACCTATCTATGGCTTGGTAATGTGTCAAGCAAGCCAATTGAAAGTGAGGGGGAGAAGCTTCTCTAAGGCTCTCCATGCCTGGATTTTATCAGAGATTCACTTTTTGTCCCTCATGAGGAATTTGCCTTGATGCAGAAGTGGGCTCATCAAACGCTTGCCCTGCACCGCACCTCTGTGCCGAACCTTTGTTCTGGAAGCTGTAGACCTCCTCATTAGAGAACGCCTGGGGCACTGTCCTTCAGAGGCAAAAGCTAGAAGTGATGTCAAAGAGGTCCTGAGATTGGCTCAGGGCTGAGCAGACAGGAAGTGACCAGGGCAGCACAAGCACCCTGGGCTTCTGATTCTAGGTCAATGTTGTGTCTGTTCCTCCTGAAAATGCTCGTGGTCCCAGATGTCTGTACAGCCGGGCTCACAGACCCTCATCAGTCTGCTGGGTTCTCTCCAGTCAATTGAAACCTATTTGCATGTGGAAACCAAGCCTAAGGATAGTTGACCTAAAGGAAAGAATGAAAGATACTCCACATGCACTCATTTTTCTGGAAGCCTCAGAGAGCTGGCCCAAGTTCTCCCAAAGGTACCCTTCAAAGCAGCTGAATCTCACTTTAGCATATAGTATTTGAATACCTTGTACAAAGAAAATATGTTGCTTGTTACAGAAGCACAAACAGCGCTAAGACCAACTAAAGTATATTTTTAAAAAACCCAAAGTCGTCCTATGTTTGCATTTAGCTTTTCCATTGACTATCAGTGTAACTTCAGGCTGTTGTTTCACCTTTATGTGACTCAGTTACTTCTTCTGTGAGAGGGATAAAAATAGCCCCTTCCTTACTGGAATGCTGAGTCCCACCCTTTGGGGTTCCAGCAGTTGGGGATGTGGCCCAGGAACTTGCATTTTTAGAAAAGCTCCTTACGTGACTCTGATGAACAGCTAGACATAGGAACCACTGGTTGCAATAATTCCAAGAACATAAAACTACTGTCTCAGGAAAATAAAAGACATTTATTTATTTTTTGGCCGCACTGTGAGACATGTGGGATTATTAGTTCACCGACCAGGGATCGAACCCGTGCCCCCCTGCAGTGGAAGCATGGAGTCTTAACCACTGGACTGCCACGGAAGTCCAAAAGACATTTATATTTGATGTGAACCTAAACCAGGCATTAACCTGGGAGAATGCTATTCTAGTTCACGAAATATTTAAGTTCAGCATGTATAATTTTATAGACAAATTAAGAGGAGAAAGAAGAGCAGCCAGCTCTTTGGTTGCTGGCAGGATTTTCTCAGCGAATTTGTATAGAGTACTTAGAACAGTGCTGGGTGTATAGTAAATGCTCAAAAGATGTTAGCAATTATTTTCGGTATTGAGTAGAAATGTTACTGTTTAGTTTAGAAAAATTGTAAGTAATCTTTAAAGAGATGAGTAACCAGCTCTTTAAGTGAGCAAAGTGTCTTTTAGAAATTACATATAAATATCCATGCACATTAAAACTTTATCTAACACGTTAACTTCTTACATTTTCCCACCAAGCAGTTTTGGATAGCTCTCTTCTTACTCTCACTTCACGTTTTCCGTTTTAAAACTGATATTGATAATCTTTTTAGCCTTCTGAAAAACACATACCAAAAATTACCTGGAAAAGGCATAATGTTCTCATTCAAAGAAACTGGAGCTGGAAACATTCTTTAGTTCATCACTGGGACAAATGTTAAAGAGTATTTTGAAATGCATACCAACTAAACATATACATCTATAATAAAATTCCAGAAACTTTTCCTGCCTTGTATGTGTTTATAGTACAAGATGTATCTGAAACAGACGTGATGGTTTGAAGGTGTAAGATGTTTGGGTTTGGTCGATTCATTTCCATGAGTTTCTGAAGTTCCTTATCCTTCCTTCACGAGCCTCTTGCACCTTGCAGACATCAGCCCACTTGTTCCTTGTTCTTGGGACAGGGTGACACTTCTTAGCAGATACAAAATGACTAAGTAACTTTTAGTAACGTCAATTGTGTGCTGGGTCATTAATGCAAGACCACTTTGTGACCCTGCTCAATTCTTTTAACCCTTTCTTCTCTCCAAGGTGTCCCTTAGCTAGAGCACCAGCCACTATTAAAACATGATCATAAATCATGGTTATTTGTCCACTAACCCTTCTTACGATACCAAAGGAAAAAAAAAAAAGAAAAGAAAAGAAAAAAAAGAAGCTCAGGCTCACTTAGACAGCGTCTCTGCTCTTGATGAATCTTTATGGAACCTTATCTTATATTTTTAACAGCAAAGCTCGGGCTCTGTTTTACTGAAGCTGTTTATATATCTAATCAGAGTGGATCAGGAAATGTGGTTGACAGCACAGGGCTGCCTGAGAAACCTACTTGCTGGCCAGCATTAAGGCCACTTTTCAGCTTGAAGGCGTGATCAATGGAGTGTGTCTGAGGCTCTGTTTAGATTAAGGGAAATAACGCACTGGTGGCCACATTCATCCCAAGCAAATCATTTTCCCTCACGCGGGCTGCAGTGAAAAGCTTTCCAATAAAGCGCTGGCAGGATTAAACACAACCAGCTCCTCACGCGCCCCTCCTGTGGTGGTTGGCTGCAGGCTGGGAGGAGCCCAGGCTCTAGCCTGACTGGGAGGATGGCGTTGCAAGAGAGAGCAGATCACACGCTGCCCTACCGCTACCTAGCTGGGTGTCCTACGGCCAAAGATTGGATCTGTCTGAGGCTTTGTTTCATCACCTGCGAAATGGAGATGTATGAGTCAGGGTTCTCCAGACAACTCTCTCGCTCTATCTAGATCTACAAATATATCATATACAAAAAATGTATATACATACATACATACATGTATATATACCCCTGACTGGGGCGAGGGAGGAGGTACAGACTAGCTGAGGCACAGAACGACGCCTCATCTTCAGCCTTCCTTCGCCTAGAGTCCTGGGTCAAGGTAAAACTGGAAGAGAGCAGTGTTCCCCAGAGGATTGCCCACTGGCTCCAGCGGGAAACTGAGTCGGGGGCAAAAGCTTCTGACCCTGGGACTACAGACGAGCAATGGAACTGAAGAAGAGGGGGAAAAAAACTACAATCCCCGAAAGACCGTAAAGCGTCCACCTTACTCATGCGTAGACCCCGCCCCAATTCGGCGGTTGCCCGGCAGCTCTTTTCGCGTATGCGCTCTCCGACCAGTCTTCTTCCAACCCCTTGTGTTCCCCGGCCGGGGTTGGTACCCGGACCTCCTGTGACCTTCATCTCGGGTTTTGATGTTGCCCTTCTCTTTGCTCTGGGCGACTTGGCCTCAGCAGAGATGTGGTCACCTGGTCAGGATGGCCATAAGGTGCCAGCACAGCGAGGCGGCCCAGACCCAGACTGGAGAAGCAACCAAGGGCTGGTCAGGCCAGGAGAGTCTATCAGACAGTGACCCTGAGATACGGGAGCTGCTACGGGGAGAGAAGGACAGGCAGTGTCGCGGCCTGGAAGCTCACTGCTCCAGAGAACTTCTGCAGCCGAGCTGCGCCGGAGGCCCTGGGGTCCTGTCTGAACAGCAATTACTCGGAGGGTTATCCTGGCAAGAGGTACTATGGAGGAGCAGAGGCAGAGGATGAAATCGAGCTGCTGTGTCAGCGCCGGGCCTTGGAGGCCTTTGACCTGGATCCTGCTCAGTGGGGAGTCAATGTCCAGCCCTACTCGGGGTCCCCAGCCAACCTGGCTGCCTACACAGCCCTTCTGCAGCCTCATGACCAAATCATGGGGGGACCCCGTGCCCGATGGGGGCCATCTCACCCATGGCTACATGTCTGATGTCAAGCGGATCTCAGCTACATCCATCTTCTTCAAGTCTATGTCCTATAAGCTGCATCCCCAAACCAGCCTCACTGACTATGACCAGCCGGCACTCGCTGCTCGGCTCTTCCGACCTTGACTCATCAGAGCTGGTACCGGTGCCTATGCTCGCCTCATCGACTACGCCCGCATGAGAGAGGTGTGTGACGAGGTCAAGGCGCACCTGCTGGCAGACGTGGCCCACATCAGTGGCCTGGTGGCTGCCAAGGTGATCCCCTCACCTTTCAAGCATGTGGATGTTGTCACCACTACCACTCACAAGACCCTTCGAGGGGCCAGGTCAGGACTCCTCTTCTAACGCAAGGGGGTGCGGGCTGTGGACCCCAAGACTGGCCAGGATATCCTTCCACGTTTGAGGACCGAATCAACTTTGCTGTGTTCCCATCCCTGCAGGGGGGCCCCCAGAACCATGCCATTGCTGCAGTGTCTGTGGCCCTAAAGCAGGCCTGCAGCCGTTCTGGGAGTACTCCCTGCAGGTTCTGAAGAACGCTTGGGCCATGGCTGATGCCCTGCTAGAGCGAGGCTACTCGCTGGTGTCTGGTGGCACTGACAACCACCTAGTGCTGGTATCCCTGCGGCCCAAGGGCCTGGATGGAGCTCGAGCTGAACGGGTGTTGGAACTCGCATCCATCACGGCCAGCAAGAACACCTGTCCTGGAGATCGAAGTGCCTGGGGGCCTGCGGCTGGTGCCCCAGCCTTGACTTCTCGATAGTTCCGTGAAGAGGACTTCCGGAAAGTTGTGGGCTTTACAGATGAAGGCATCAAATCGGCTTGGAGGTAAAGAGCAAGACCGCCAAACTCCAGGATTTCAAATCCTTCCCGCTCAAAGGCCCAGAAACAAGTCACTGGCCGGCTGGCCTCAGGCAATGGGTGGAGCAGTTTGCCAGGACCTTCCCCATGCCTGTGCACTGAAGGCACCTAAGAAATGAAGCCCACAGACTGACGTTTATTCCTCTTCCCCCTACCTGGACAAGTTGGGTGTTGGGGGTAACTGCCTATCTTCCAATTTTTTGCTGGGGGAGGGGAAGGCCGCCCACTTAGGGGCAAAGGCAGGTGTAGTTCCCCTTCCCAGAATTTGTAGCTGAGAAAGTTGCTTCTTGTCACAAGACTTAGAAGGAAGAGGCTTGGGGCTTTCTGCCCTTATCTCTCTCATTGTCTCAGTGTTATAGACTCCCTGCCCTCTCTTGGGGAGGGGGGAGTTCCCCTCGTGAGCCAGAGGAAGGAGTGGGTAGGCACCCTTCTTTCATTTTTATCTAATAAAATGCTAACCTGCAAAAAAAACCTAAAAAACAAAAACTGTATATACATATACACATACATATATATGTATATAATATATCTGTAGATCTAGATAGATACATACATATATACACACATACATATAAAGTAATAGATACACATACACATATAATATCTACCCACTTATTTATATGGAGATTTATTTTAAGGAATTGGTGCATTTGGTTTGGGGGCTGGTGAGTGTGACGTCTGCAGGGCAGCCCTGGGGGCTGGAGACCCAGGCAAGGGCTGATGCTGCAGCTTGAATCTAAAAGCAGTCTGGAGGCAGAATTCCCTCTTCCTCAAGGGAATCCAGTTGTATTTTCTTAAAGCCTTCAGCTGATTAGAAGAGCTCACTCACATTATAGAAGGTAAACTGTGTTACTCAAAGTCTTTGGATATAAATGTTAATCTCATCTAAAACATACCTTCGCAGCAGCATCTAGACTGGTGTTTGGCCAAAAGCTGGGTGTCACGGGTACCACGGTCAAGCTGGTTGACACATAAAATTAACCATCACGGGGGATTGTAATAATACTTTGTTCAGAGGGGCTTGGGAAAAGTTAAGTGTTAATGCCTAAAAAGCACTTTGCAATGGACTCTGCGTCACAAAATTTTAAGGCAAATTTGACTTATGCTTTAAGACTAAGTTTTAAAACATTCAAGAAATGTGTGTTACCTTCGGGTAGAACTCAGCACGACCACGTGACAGCGTCTGCTTCAGACTCCTTTTCAGCCACGTGGATGAGCTGCCGGCAATAAGCTTCAGAGTCCCTGGAAATTGAGAGGTGACACATTTGTAGCAAAGACATGTTTATAGGCTCATCGAATTTTTAAAATCTTACCTTCTGCTCTTGAAAAACAATACAGAACCTTTGTGGTACAGTCAGTCAGCTTTTCGTGGGTGTCTTTATACCTTGTGGCTCCAATAATTTGGAACGTGGAGTAGTAAGTTAAGGGTTCATTTAACACTGTCTTACCCAGTGCTTGCCTCAGAGTTGGAAAAGGGTACTTATAAGAATGTGGCTTCCATGTACATCTTCCTCTCTGTGGTACGAAATATGGCCTCAAAGAAAACATCGTTGTTTCCATTTCAAGGTCCTTTTGGGAGCGGAGAAACTGGGCAGTTACTGGTGGAATGCTACCTTTCCAAGATTTATGAGGAGTCGTGGAGGGCTCAGTAAACTCGGAAGATAGCTTTTGTATCTTGCAGCACTCAAGACTGATTTAATTTCATATCAGTCCTGGAACGGCAACCACTATATGAACTGCAGGTTTATAAATTGCTTCTTGGAGCAGCTGACCTTGCAGGTGCCGGGAGTCAAATGGAGCGGAAAAGTAGAGGAAGCTGGCAGATTGAGAATCTTGGTACACCGAGTGAGCATCCATTTCACCAAAACTGGAGTTCTCATCTGCCCCCCATTTTCACCCCAAACCCCTTCTTTCCCTTGAGTTTGTCTCCTGCCTAAAATACTCATTTTTTTCCCCCCATAAGATATCAGATGGGCTAGTGAGGGAGAAACTGGATTATGCGACCATGGTAAACAGGGTCTTCTGAATTTTCAAAGATCATTTCATGAAAATTCTGCTCCTGAGCTACTCGGAATAAGTAATATAAAGCCTAATTTACATCTCCTCTCACAGTAGAATCCCTGACAGGGATGTTAAAACAAACTGATGTCACTAAGTAAAGCTAATATTCAGAAGCACTGGATTCTTACAGGAGCTAAAAGTACGGTTTGGGGTCATGGCATTGATTAAGTCAGGCCTTAAAATCAGCAAGCAACACACAATGCTATTTGAAGAAAAGCACACATATCAGGATAAATCTCCCAACAATTTTTAGTCCCATTGCAGTGGAGCGTTGTTTGTGTGGGCGGTGGCAGCCTCTTTGCCCTTTTGTCTCTTGGAATTATGCCGGACCGAGCATTTGTGGACTGTGGGGGGGCAGCCTCACCTTGGCGACAGGATGGTCACAGTAGTTTGTGAGGTATTTCCATGCTCTCAGAATGCATATCTGCAGTTAATTCTAAAAGAAAAAAAGAATACATTTCTTATAGCAGACATGTAATCTAAAATGCAGCTGTGTCAGTGACCCAGACAAGAAGTCATCCCTGCTCTCAGGAAGCTTAGTTTAGTGGGGGGGAGGCTGTAGTTAAAAATAAGTTATACAGGGCTTCCCTGGTGGTGCAGTGGTTAAGAATCCACCTGCCAGTGCAGGGGACACGGGTTCAAGCCCTGGTCCGGGAAGATCCCACATGCCGCAGAGCAACTAAGCCCGTGTGCCACAACTACTGAAGCCTGCGCACCTAGAGCCCATGCTCTGCAACAAGAGAAGCCACTGCAATGAGAAACCCACGCACCGCAACGAAGAGAAGCCCCCGCTCGCCGCAACTAGAGAAAGCTGAAGCGCAGCAACGAAGACCCAACGCAGCCAAAAATAAATAAATAAAATAAATTTATTAAAAAAAAAACTGTTGGGCTTCCCTGGTGGCGCAGTGGTTGAGAGTCCGCCTGCCGATGCAGGAGACACGGGTTCGTGCCCCGGTCCGGGAAGATCCCACATGCCGCGGAGCGGCTGGGCCCGTGAGCCATGGCCGCTGAGCCTGCGCGTCCGGAGCCTGTGCTCCGCAATGGGAGAGGTCACAACAGTGAGAGGCCCGCGTACCGCAAAAAAACCCAACAAAACTGTTGTACTACAATATACTATGTGCTGTAAAAGATATGCTGTTGTAGCCCAGAAGAGTCAGTCAGGGAAGGCTTCAAGGAGGTGGTGGCATTTGAGACGAATATTGACCGGTGAGTAGTTTCTGTTTTTTGGCTTTTTGTTTTTTCGGCTAAGCAGAGTTAGAGCCAGGGACTTCCCTGGCCGTCCAGTGGTTAAGAGTCCACGCTTCCACTGCCGGGAGCACGGGATTGATCCCTAGTAGGGGAACTAAGATCCCCCATGTCATGCCGCGTGGCCAAATAAAATAAAATAAAATAGAGCCAGGAGGAAAAAGTCACAGAGTAGTGAAAGGGCCAGAAATGTTCCTGGAAAGGTGAGAACTTAATGTGTCTGAAGCAAAAGACATGTGATCAGTGACTCAGGAGATGAAAGGGAGAGAGCTTAGGAACAGCCTTGTAACAGCCTAAAAGTGGAAATGTGGTCCTCGGAGAGTTCAGGAAACAGCTGTAAGAAGGAGAAGGACAGAATATGAGGGGCATTTGTGATCAGTGGAGTGTGGAGGCTGTGTGTGTGAGAGAGGGCTAAGGATACACAAATTTCTAGCTAGGAAGTCTAGTCGGGAGGTCACCCTGCCGAACTAAGTCATTGCTAAAGTAATGGGAAAGATCTGCAAGAGCAGACGCCAGTTGCTGTGGCAACTTGAATGGGAGACAGATGGGCGGTGGGAGGGTGGAAAGCTTTCCCTGAGACCGTTTAAAATCTCCTTTCAAATTAACGACAAGTGTGCCAGTTCAAGAAGTCACTCCAACAACATGGAAAAGAATGTGTCAAACTCCACAAGCTGAGTTAATTTTGAAAGAGACCCTTGATAATAGTTACACACTATTTTCCATATTCAATTACATAATTTGCATTTAAATTACACAATATGTTTCAATCTTTGACCCAAAGTAAGCTCATCTTCAAATAAACTTTAAAATATGCAATTTCATTTTAGTCTGATGAAGACTTATTTTATCTGACAAGGACCTAAGAAAAGACTAATCTGTTCAAAGTTAAAAATAGCACAGAACATTCATCTAAGAAATTCTTTACAGGAGGTACTACAATTTTTTTCTGGAATACTTTCCCTTGATCAGAGCTAATGGATCATATATGCAGTAAATTACTTCTTTCAAAGTGAAATTCCATCTAGATCAAGTTACACTCATTCTGTGTGTGCACGTGTCTACCTGTGCAAACACCCAGCCATTTCCACAGCCATTACCTGATATATCGTCAGCATCATAAACCTTATTGTCACTAATTTTACACAGCAAGAGGCAAATTTCATACAAAGTAACTTTCATCTGGCTTTTCGTTTTTGTTATATTTTAGTAATATTTCTATTGTAAGAATCTCATTTTCAAAGTGGGGAGAAAAGCAATAGTACTACATAGAACCACAAATGAACCAAATCTAACTTAATGTGGTTGATATGAACTAACTTAAATGCCTTTATTTGTGTGAACTATACAACAAATAATCCCATTTAAGGATAGTATTTAGAAAAATATACTAGTGAAAATAACCAAATGAAAATATTTGCATGTATTGGCACTTAAAAAATCAACCTGAACATTACAAAAATTAGGAAATTCCTTATAATAATACTGAGAAAAAGAAATCTCTCCTATTGTAAATGCAATTGTAAGTTTAAGACATTTAATCATACTGTATTTTAAGTAGTCATTAATAAAATTAATGTTGCTAAGGTGGTTCCTAAATACTAAAGATAGGATCAATATTTAAGTATAACCTGCTAAGTTAAAGTCAGAACATTTGGACAGTTGAAAACAGATTTGAAATATTCCCCAATTTCCAGTTATACATTGTTCTTACCTATGCATAATATATTGAAAGGGAAAGTATAACACTGGCAAAATTCCAGTCTAACAAATGAAGTAGGTTAGAAACTCAGTTTTGATGTTTTAGGAAGTCAGTATGTCTAAACAAAAGTTAAATTTCATTATTTTAGGTGTTACTTAGGTGACCTTCTTGTAAATGAAAAGGAAGAAGAATAGAGTGCCCGGTGTAGAATGCAAATCAAATAGAAAATTTTCATACACCCATCAGATGTTTTGGAATTCTACTCACAGAATCTAGGGTTAAATACAGAAAATAAGACAGAATAATAATTCCAGAAAATATATTTGGAAAGGATCTGAATCATTTTGCATCGAAGCCTTCCAGAAAAAGAGCTTTCATAGTTTTTTGGTAACAAGTTAGACATTAACGTTCTTGCAATCATGTTTTTTGGATTTATTGAACAATTTCTGATAATATACTTTCCCCAAAATATGTTATTTTTAAGGTCTGAAGGTTAACTTTGAAAATATATTAACGTACTAATACAGAATAAAAACTTATCTTAATTTATTTCTGTAAATATCATAACAAATCACTAATCAAATATTTTTAAAGTGTCACTTTTTTTTTATTCAAACAGAAAATCACAAAAACTGTAATCATCCTCATCAGTTCACTCAGTCCCATGTAATTAATTTTTTTTATCTTGATCTTTTGCTAGCACTTTTATGAATTCATCAGTTTTCCACTAGAGTTCTGAAAATACTTATTCATTCAGTTCAGCAGTATAGTCAGTTACCAGAAACCTGTACTTGTCAGAGTCTTTTCCATGAATTACTTGAAGATGAAACCCTTTTATAGGAACATTTTTGCAAAAGCATCAGAGTACACCCAGAACTGTCTGTAAATGACAAAAGACTTAAAAATGACCATGGTTAGGGCTTCCCTGGTGGCGCAGTGGTTGAGAGTCTGCCTGCCGATGCAGGGGACACGGGTTCATGCCCCGGTCCGGGAAGATCCCACATGCCGCAGAGCGGCTGGGCCCATGAGCCATGACCGCTGAGCCTGCGCGTCCGGAGCCTGTGCTCCGCAACGGGAGAGGCCACAACAGTGAGAGGCCCGTGTACCACAAAAAAAAAAAAAAAATGACCATGGTTAAAGATTTGATGAAAGGTCATAATAACTCAATTGACAAGGAAATTTAGTTATTTCTGAGATATACATTTTAAAGTAATAACTAGAATTATGACTTATAACATTATACCAGAACATATAAGATTTTTAGAAATTTCATGTAATGTCTGAAACATTTATATTTTATATAATAAGAACATATTATGTTGTTTATTGTATAAAAGTTGGAAGCTTATATCAGGTGCTATCCAATACCAGATACCTACTAAAAGTTGTTACAGTAATATATAAATTCAATGTGTGTGTAGATAAGTTTTAAAACTTCTATGAGCATTTATTGAGTTTTCCTTATATGCCTACTGAGATAGAGAGAAAGAAAAACTACCTTTACTTAAGCTTCCTTTATATTCCATACTCTGTGTTAGAACTTTATGTCTATTTTCTCATTTAAAGATGAAAAAAGATATGAGGTAGCTATTTTTACTCTCTCAATCATGTAGCTGTTAAGTCGAGATATTATCTTTAAAAATAAGATCTGCTAAACATTTAAAGAAGAATTAATGCCAAGCTTTCTCTAACTCTTCTCAAAAATTGAAGAGGAAAGGACATTTCAAACTCTTGAGGCTAGCATTACTGTGATACCAAAACCAGACAAAAGCACCAGAAGAAGAGAAAACTACTACAGACCAATATCCTTGGTGAATGTAGATGCAAAAATCCTTAAGAAAATGCTAGCAAACTGAATTCAACAGCACATTAAAAGAATTATACACCATGACCAAGTGGGATTTATCCCTGGGATGCAAGGATGATTCAGCAGACAAAAATCAATTAATGAGTACGATATTAATAAAATAAAAGTCACATGATCATCTCAATATACACAGAAAAAGCATTCATCAAACTTCTAAACCCTTTAATGATAAAAAACTAGAATAGAAGGAAGAACTCAACAAAATAAAGGTATTTATGAAAAGCCCAGAGCTAACTTCATACTCAGTGGTGAAAAACTGAAAGCTTCCCTCTAAAACCAGGAACAAGGCAAGGACACACACTCTTGTTACTTGTATTCAAGATAGTACTGGAAGCCCTAAGCAGAGCAATTAGGCAAGAAAAAGAAATAAAAGGCATCCAAATTGGAAAGGAAGAAGTAAAACTGTCCCTGCTTGGGATGACATGCTCTTACATACCAAGAATCCTAAAGACGTCATGAAAAACTGTTATAACTAATTTTAAAAATTCAATAAAGCTTTAGGATACAAAATTAACATGCAAAAATCAGTTGCATTTCTATATACTAACAAGAAATTATTTGAAAAAGAAATTAGGAAAGGAATCCCATTTATAATAGCACCAAAAAGAATAAAAAAACTTTTGAATAAACTTAACTAAAGAGATGAAAGACTTGTACACTGGAAACTATAAAACATTACTGAAAGAAATTAAAGAAGATAAAAATAAATGGAAAGAAAGCCATGTTAATAGATTGGAAGACTTAATATTTTCAAACTGTCGTACTACTCAAAGTAATCTACAAACGTAATGCAATCCACATCAAAATCCCAATGCGTGTTTTACAGAAATAGAAAAAAACTATTCTAAAATCCATATGGAACCACAAAAGAATACTAATAGTCAAATCAATCATGAGAAAGAACAAGAAAGGTGGAGGCATCACACTTACTAATTTTCGAGTCTATTACAAAGCTACAGTAATTAAAAGAGTATGATAATACTGACATAAAGACAGACATATAGAGCAATGGAACAGAATCAAGAGCCTAGAAATAAATCCATGCATATTCAGACAATTGATTTTTGACAAGTGTGCTAAGAATGCACAATGGAGAAAGCATATTCTCTTCAACAAATGATGCTGAGAAAACTGATATCCACATGCAAATAATGAAATTGGACCCTTATCATATGTCATACACAAAAATCAACTCAGAATGGATAGAAGATTTAAATGTAAGACTTGAACCTGTAAAATTTCTAGAAGAAAATGTAGACGAAAATCTTCATGACATTGGTTTTGGCAGTGTTTTTATGGATTTGACATGAAAGCACAGGCCTCCAAAGCAAAAACAGACATGTGGGACCACATGAAACTAAAAAGCTTCTGCACAGCAAAGGAAACAATCGACAGACAAAAAGGGAACCTACAGAATGGGAGAAAATATTTGCAAACCACATATCTGATAAGGGGTAATTTCTAAAATATGTAAGGAAATCCTATAACTTAATAAGTAAAAAAACCCTAATAACCCAGTTTTTAAAATGGGCTGCAGAATTGAATAGACATTTCTCCAAAGAAGACATGCAAATGAACAACAGGTATATGTAAAGATGCTCAATGTCACTAATTATTGGGGGAATACAAATCAAAAACACAATGGGATATTACCTCACACCTGTTGGGATTGCAATTAATAAAAAGAAAACAAAAGAATAACAAAAAAACAAAAAACAAGAAAAAAAACGTGTTGGTGAGGACGTGGAGAAATTGGAATCCTTGTACACTGTTGGTAGGAATGTAAAATGGTACAGCCACTAAGGAAAACTGAATGGAGGTTAGAATGGAATGGTTGTGGTCAGGGGCTGCAGAGGGGGGGAAATGGGGGGTGATAAACCAAAGTTCTAGAGATCTGCTCTACAACATTTTACTTATCATACAATACACCATTGTACCCTTAAAAATTGTTAAGAGGGTAGGTCTCATTTCTCCAAAGAAGACATACAGATGGCCAATAGACACATGAAAAGATGCTCATCATCACTGATTACTGGAAAAATGCAAATCAAAACTACAACGAGGTACCACCTCACACCAATCAGAATGGCCATCCTTAAAAAGTCCACAAACAATAAATGCTGGAGAGGGTGTGGAGAAAAGGAACCCTCCTACACTGTTGGTGGGAATGTAAATTGGTGCAGCCACTATGGAGAACAGTATGGAGGTTCCTCAAAAAACTAAAAATAGAGTTGCCATATGATCCAGCAATCCCACTCCTGAGCAGAGCATATATCCAGACAAAACTATAACTCAAAAAGACACATGCACCCCAATGTTCAGAGCAGCACTATTTACAATAGCCAAGACATGGAAACAACCTAAATGTCTATCAACAGATGAATGGATAAAGAAGATGTGGTAGATATATACAATGGAATACTACTTAACCATATAAAAGAATGAAATAATGCCGTTTGCAGCAACATGGATGGACCTAGAGCTTATCATACTAAGTGGAGTCAGTCAGAAAGAGAAAGACAAATATCATATGGTATCACCTATATGTGGAATCTAAAATATGGCACAAATGAACTTATTTACAAGTCAGAAACAGACTCACAGACATAGCGAACAGACTTGTGTTGCCAAGGGGGAGGGGAGTAGGGGAGAGATGGATTGGGAGTTTGGGGTTAACAGATGCAAAGTATTATATACAGAATGGATAAAAAACAAGGTCCTACTGTATAGCACAGGGAACTATATTCAATATCCTGTGAGAAACCAAAATGGAAAAGAATATGAAAAAGAACTTTAAAAACTGAAAAAAAAGAGGGTAGGTCTCATGCTGTGTTCTTGTCACAATAAAATAAAATAAAATAAAAAAATAAATAAAAACAAAAGAAAGGAAGAAGGAAAGAGAAAGAAAGAAAAAGAAAGGAAGGAAAAAAAGGAGGAAAACCCACAAACAAAAAACTCCCTAAGGTCAGTTTGACTCTAAAGCACATGATTTGCCTTTTTGTTTCCTTAATTGTTTTAAGCATTCAGAAAAGTATATAAAATAATATAATGGACCCTGTTTTATTACCATCCCCCATTAGCAAATATTAACATGTAATCATACTGGCTTTACATTCTTTAGAGAAATCAAACATAAAAAAAAATAGTCAAATCCCTACCTAGTCCACACTGTTCCTTTCTCTCGGTACCCAGGGACACTACTGGCCTGTGGTGGATGTCAGTCCTTCCCTTGTATGTTGCTATACTTTTATTACCTATATTTTCAAAACTGTTGTCACAACTGGGACTTTATTTTCCTCAGCTTTAGAGATTCATCACTCTTTACAAATGCAGTGTTTTGCTCATCTATTTAGCTGCTCTATTGTATTCCATTGTATGAATATTATCCTCTTTTGAGACACATTAAAATTGTTCTCAGTATTTTGCTGAAGAACAATACTATAATGAACATCCTCACACATGTCTTTGTGTTCACATGTGTGACCGTTTCTCTGGGACATATGTATAGAAATAATTTGCTAGTTCACAGGTTATTAACTTTCTTGCCAGAGTGATGGCTTTAATCATTGAGACTGTGCTTGATTTATGGAAGGTAGATCACAGGGTGCTCATAAAACCAATGATGAAGAGAAAATTGAGGAGTCAGTTTGCTTCTTTGGTGTGCATGTAAGGCAATTCAGTAAAGTTATCTTCCAAAAGAGTGAGATGATACTCATTGGGCCTAGGGGCTGACCTCAGGAAAGGCCAGGAGGATAAGGTTGTGAGTTAGGCAGTGATCTTACAGGCTACTTTGTCCAAAAGGGCCTGGAGGCTCTAAGGGCTGAGGGAACCATAGAACAAGTGAGATTGAGGGTGTCCTGAGTGGGGCAGAGGTATTGTACTAGCACCAACAGCAGTGCAGGGCAGCAGGTAGACTCAGCAGAAGGGATATTTCTAGAATCTATATTATCTTCTCTTCTCAATTCCTAGCACCATCCCCTAGTTCAGCTTTTTAGAGTCTATTCCTGGACTAATGCAATGTTTCCTTACTGGTCACTGACCTCTCCAAATTATTTTCCACATATTGGCAAGACAGTCTTAAAGAATAGCTTTACTTCATTGTTCAAACCATCCAGTAACTTAACATTACTACCTGAATCAATTACAAATAGAGTTTGGTTTAATATTCAGGGGCTTTTAAAGTTTGGCTTCAGCCTACATTCCCAGGCATTGTTCCTTGTTATTCTTTTTATTTTAAATTAATATTTAAAATTTTATTCAATTGTATTTTTTCATGGTTTTGAGAATCAAGTTGCTCCATAAGATTTGCTACAAAAATAACAGACCCTCGTCTCCCAGGTATGTGCTTCTTCAATTTTAGTGGATATTCCTAAGTTGCTCTGCAAAGTGATTGTACTAATTTATATTCCCACAAGCAGTATACAAGCTCCCATTTCCCACTTCCTCACCAACGCTTAGTATTACCAGAATATCTGCCAAGTGGTAGGTGTGGAATCTTATCATATTGCTAGTTCGTGGTGAGCCTATTTTAACATGTTTATAGATCACTAAACAACAATCCATTGACCATCTTCCAACTGGGTTGGGGGACTTTTACAATACATTCTTTATATGAATTCCTTTTTGCTAATTACGTTGCATATCCTCTCCCAGTTTGTAACTTGTGTATGTTTGTTTGTTTATAGGGGATATTTTCATTTAATCAGTTTTCTAAAAATAATAATTTAATAAATTTTATTAATCTGTTCTTTTATGTTTTGTTCATTTAATGTTGTGTTCAAGAAATCTTTCTTTATCCTAATGTCATAAATAAATTGAACTAGATTTTCTTTCAGAAGTCTTCAAGTTTACTTTTCAAGTTGAATCTCTGAAACCATCTGGAGTTTATTTTTGTGCGTAGTGTGAATTTGGGACCTCATTTTATTTTTTCCATATCATAAACAATTCCCCCCAATTTTTATCTTAATAGGCCATCGTTTTTTCTCTTAATTTATAATGTAATATCCCAATTAATTGTTAATGTGCTAACTTACTTTAATAGAGTTTCTAATGGTAACTCATTTTTGCATTCTTAGGCTAAATAATAATTGGTTCTGATATATTTTTCTAGCATATTGGCGGGTTCAATATGCAAATATTTTATTTGGAATTTCTTCTATGTTCAAAACTAAGATTTCAATTATGATTTTTTTTATTGACTCATGAATTACAAGGTCTTTAATAGTCCAAAAGTATGTAGAGGATATCTTTTGATTAATTATTGCTAATTTAACTGCATTCTACTCAGAGGATAGTCTCTCTCGTGTACAAAAATTCTTTGATACTTGTTGAGATTCACTTTGTGCTTTAGTATGTGAAATATTTTAGTTAATGGTGCATTTGCCCCAACACAACATTCTACTAAAAGAGATCTGTATGGATACGTACATATTTGCGCAAGTGTAAACAACGTATACATATGTTTTTATGAGGTCTCAAGCCTTGGGCATCATCCCTAACCTCAGGCTCTGTAATACTAATTGTTGAAAAACAGATTGCAAAAAGATACTACTTCTGTCTAGATGCTCAGGTCCCAATGTTGAGAGTGCAGTGCATTAAGAAAATGGCACAACTTGAAGAAAACACAATTACCTAAGAGAGAAAAATGACTGACACAAATACTGCACCTAATATTGACCAGAGACCTAACATATGGTGTAGGTCTGTTGGAAACTTCTGTCCGGCTCTAGGGGTTTATGATATCTCTGTTTTTCTTACTCAAAATATCATGCAACAGCATCTGAAATATATTTTCTGTTATTTTGATTTTATTAGTCAGAAAACAGCTGCTCACTACTTTTTAATAATAATACTAGCATATCAAAATTCTGTTGTTAGGTCCTCTAAATAACATTTTTATCAGTAAGCTATTTTCTTATTTCCTTTAGAAAATGCCTTTGAATGAATGGACATTAGAAATCAGTCAAAATCAAATCTAAACTACTACTGAAGAAGAAATATTGATACAAATGTCCAGCAAAGTGATAGTTTTCATTCATCAGCAAGTCAAAGGTAACAAAGGCCAATAATATTCAGCATCAGCTAGTGTGTGGAGAAATGCTTGTGCTTCCTCCCTGCTGTCGAGAGAGGATACTGTAAATCCTCTGATGAAGGACTTTTGCTTATGTTTGGCTGTTGGCCGTCCACTCTGCTCTTTATCTCAAACTGCCTCTGAGAGGAGCTCCTCGTGTGTGTGGGTTTGGCAGCAGCTCCTGGGAGGCTGTCTGGTGGAGTGGTCAAAGGCATGCGGACCACCCTGCGTTTGGCCCTTGACTTTGCCATTTACTCTACCATCTTAGGAAAGATGCGTAACTTCCCTGAAACTCAGTATTAGCAGTTATTGATATCAATGCGTGAATCCTTGTTACATTTGTTCCAACGGGACAGCTACCTGAGGTCAGTTTTGAACTAAAACTTGGAAAAGCAAGCAGAAGAATGGGTCTGATACGTAGGAAACTGATATTTAGTGCATCCCTCCCGTGTGCAGGTACTCTCAGGTACTTCACAAACATCATCTCATTTTAACCCCCATGACCATTGCATAAGTGAGCGGCTTGCGGGATCTTACTTCGCCGGCAAGGGATTGAACCCTAGGCCCATGGCAGTGAAAGTGCTAAGTCCTAACCAATAGACCACCAGGAAATTCCCAAGGATGCCCCTTTTATAGATGAAGAAAGTATCATTCCCAATGTTACACAATATTTACCTAGCAGAGCCAAGATTTAAACTGAGATCTGTCTGAAACTCGAATCCATGCTTTTAACCACTACTTAACTCTGCTTCTCAGGGCTCCAGAAAGAGTGAGGGGAAGCCATGAGAACACGAGATAACTCAGGGAATCCAGAGACCTGTGTCGGGGGAGAAGGCTGAAAGTCCAGTTGATCCTGATGGCTGGATAACTGGCCCAGCCACCTAGTTCACCACAGAACCACGATTCCAGACAGCAGATCAGGAGTGGTGGAGGAATCATTTCCAGGTGCTTCTGAGAATAAATAAAATCAGTAATAAAAAAAATCCTTACCAGAAAGTAATGGGATTATCTAAAGTGGCCTGCTTTCTTTCTAAGAAAGAATCAGAGGGATATGTCACTTAAAAATGCCATCTAATCTCAGAAGGAATAGTTGGTCATTTGGAAATAATATTAGTCTCAAAAGAGACTGAGATCATTGGTTACATGCAAAATATTTGGAATCAAACTTAGAATGATTTGCTATACTTGAAACAGATGAAGCAGAAACTATTCACAATTTGAATCCAGTCAATATTTAGAATCCCCCTTCCAGGTCAGCTTTCTATTTGAGAACAAGGATGAACACCCTGAGGGCAAAAACAGGGTTTCAGGGCTTGCCTGGTGGCGCAGTGGTTGAGAGTCCGCCTGCCGATGCAGGGGACACGGGTTCGTGCCCCGGTCCGGGAAGATCCCACATGCCGGAGTGGCTGGGCCCGTGAGCCATGGCTGCTGAGCCTGCGCGTCCGGAGCCTGTGCTCCGCAACGGGAGAGGCCACAACAGTGAAAGGCCCGAGTACCGCAAAAAACAACAACAACAAAACAAAACAGGGTTTCAATCATTACATCAATACCACACATTCTAACAAGAACATATTTTTTAACAGCTTCAACTTTCATTCACCAAGAAAAGGACTAGACTTATACATCAGGTGAACATATTAAAGATCCGGAAGTCTTAAAACATCTCTCACTTTATGGGAATTTTCGTGATGTCTTCATTGTCACCTGGGCATTCTAGTTTTGCTGCTACCAGTTACTGGAAAGGTGTGATACGTAGTACAAACAGTGATCTGAAATATATAACCCAGCAGATTCAGGAAACAACTGATAACTCTGGATACCAATAATCTACAAATAAAAGAAACAAGACTTTATAACAACAAAAAAATTTAGTAACTATTAAAAAAAGGACTCATTCACTGGAACAAATTAATCAAATTCATAATAAACCTGATGTCTTAGTCAGTGTTAAAGAGAAAACCACAGGTCCAAAATGGCATCACTTGTGCTAAAGCCCATGATACCAAACCTAGACT